>NC_089844.1:171655207-172255207 GCF_035609145.1 Eleutherodactylus coqui
TCCCAGTGCTGAAGAGCAAGCCACCCATGGCGCTACACAAATAAGGATTACTATTATTTTATTATTATTATGAAGGGATCCCTAAGGTCCAAAGGCCCAAGTAAAACACAAACATTCCACCCACTACAATTACACCTTTGGCCCGACACTTTGTAGCTATTTTTCCTAGATTGCCAGCAAACAGATGAATGCACACCTAGCAAAAAATTTAAACTAAAACGCATAGGCCTCCTCCATATCCCCTCTAGCCCACCTTTCCATCTCCAAACGTGGTGTGCTTTCTACCATCAAAGGTAGGTAGAAAAAAATGTTCTTTCAATCTGCTGACTATCTAGGAGAAATAGAAGGACCATCTACTATAGCTCCTCAATATCACATATGCAGACCGGCCAAGTTTACAATTTTTACTCTAATCCTTAAACTAATATTACATTTTCAAACAAAACAGCAAGTTCCTCACCGTTTCACAGGTAATGGCTCACATTAATGTGGTCGGTGCCTTAAACCCAGAACTGGGCACCGTTAGTTCAGCAAGCAGATGTGGACCCGCTTTGCCACAAACTGATTTGGCTTAAATCTGGAGGCTGCACTTGGGATACCCCGGTTTTCACCTCTTGCACCTCAAAGTGGCATTTGGTCTTCGCTGCGGGGTACCCAAGTCGTTACTCGCAAAAGTAGTCTCAGTTATGTGGCAGCTGACACTAACATAAGACCAAGGTGCAAAACCTATTAATGCTATACTCACCTCAGATGAAGCCTGTTGCAAAAAAAGGATTACATTGTGAGCATTACTATGCTTCCTAAGAGCAACGTGCAATACAATTACGTAAAGTTCCAACTTTTATCTATTGGCCAACTATACAAAGTTTCTGACAAGGCCTTCAATTAAAATTATCTATACTGCTGATCTGCTCATAAGTCTCCTCACTATCCCACACACCAAACACTTTTCGATACAGTCCACTCCCTCCTCAGCCCCAAAGAACATGCCCCGTGACGCATCTCAGTGCTGAAGAGCAAGCCACCCATGGCGCTACACAAATAAGGTTTATTATTATTTTATTATTATTTTTATGAAGGGATCCCTAAGGTCCAAAGGCCCAAGTAAAACACAAACTTTCAACCCACTACAATTACACCTTTGGCCCGACACTTTGTAGCTATTTTTCCTAGATTGCCAGCAAACAGATGAATGCACACCTAGCAAAAAATTTAAACTAAACGCATAGGCCTCCTCCATATCCCCTCTAGCCACCTTTCCATCTCCAAACGTGGTGTGCTTTCTACCATTAAAGGTAGGTAGAAAAAAATGTTCTTTCAATCTGCTGACTATCTAGGAGAAATAGAAGGACCATCTAGTAGAGCTCCTCAATATCACATATGCAGACTGGACAAGTTTACAACTTTTACCCTAATCCTTAAACTAATATTACATTTTCAAACAAAACAGCAAGTTCCTCACCGTTCACAGGTAATGGCTCACATTATTGTGGTCGGTGCCTTAAACCCAGAACTGGGCACCGTTAGGTCAGCAAGCGGATGTGGACCCGCTTTGCCAAAAGCTGATTTGGCTTTGGGCTAAATCTGGAGGCTGCACTTAGGATACCTCGGTTTTCACCTCTTGCACCTCAAAGGGGCATTTGGTCTTCGCTGCGGGGTACCCAAGCCGTTACTCGCAAAAGTAGTCTCAGTTATGTGGCGGCTGACACTAACATAAGACCAAGGTGCAAAACCTATTAATGCTATACTCACCTCAGATGAAGCCTGTTGCAAAAAAAGGATTACATTGTGAGCCATTACTACGCTTCCTAAGAGCAACGTGCAATACAATTACGTAAAGTTCTAACTTTTATCTATTGGCCAACTATACAAAGTTTCTGACAAGGCCTTCAATTAAAATGATCTATACTGCTGATCTGCTCATAAGTCTCCTCACTATCCACACCCCTAACCACTTTTCGATACAGTCCACTCCCTCCTCAGCCCCAAAGAACATGCCACCGTGACGCATCTCAGTGCTGAAGAGCAAGCCACCCATGGCGCTACACAAATAAGGTTTATTATTTATTATTATTATGAAGGGATCCCTAAGGTCCAAAGGCCCAAGTAAAACACAAACTTTCCACCCACTACAATTACACCTTTGGCCCGACACTTTGTAGCTATTTTTCCTAGATTGCCAGCAAACAGATGAATGCACACCTAGCAAAAAATTTAAACTAAAACGCATAGGCCTCCTCCATATCCCCTCTAGCCCACCTTTCCATCTCCAAACGTGGTGTGCTTTCTACCATTAAAGGTAGGTAGAAAAAAAATGTTCTTTCAATCTGTTGACTATCTAGGAGAAATAGAAGGACCATCTAGTAGAGCTCCTCAATATCACATATGCAGACCGACAAGTTTACAACTTTTACCCTAATCCTTAAACTAATATTACATTTCCAAACAAACCAGCAAGTTCCTCACCGTTCACAGGTAATGGCTCACATTAATGTGGTCGGTGCCTAAAACCTACAACTGGGCACCGTTAGGTCAGCAAGCGGATGTGGACCCGCTTTGCCACAAACTGATTTGGCTTTGGGCTAAATCTGGAGGCTGCACTTAGGATACCTCGGTTTTCACCTCTTGCACCTCAAAGGGGCATTTGGTCTTCGCTGCGGGGTACCCAAGCCGTTACTCGCAAAAGTAGTCTCAGTTATGTGGCAGCTGACACTAACATAAGACCAAGGTGCAAAACCTATTAATGCTATACTCACCTCAGATGAAGCCTGTTGCAAAAAAGGATTACATTGTGAGCCATTACTATGCTTCCTAAGAGCAACGTGCAATACAATTACGTAAAGTTCTAACTTTTATCTATTGGCCAACTATACAAAGTTTCTGACAAGGCCTTCAATTAAAATGATCTATACTGCTGATCTGCTCATAAGTCTCCTCACTATCCGACACCCAAACCACTTTTCGATACAGTCCACTCCCTCCTCAGCCCCAAAGAAACATGCCACCGTGACGCATCTCAGTGCTGAAGAGCAAGCCACCCATGGCGCTACACAAATAAGGTTTATTATTATTTTATTATTATTATGAAGGGATCCCTAAGGTCCAAAGGCCCAAGTAAAACACAAACTTTCCACCCACTACAATTACACCTTTGGCCCGACACTTTGTAGCTATTTTTCCTAGATTGCCAGCAAACAGATGAATGCACACCTAGCAAAAAAATTAAACTAAAACGCATAGGCCTCCTCCATATCCCCTCTAGCCCACCTTTCCATCTCCAAACGTGGTGTGCTTTCTACCATTAAAGGTAGGTAGAAAAAAATGTTCTTTCAATCTGCTGACTATCTAGGAGAAATAGAAGGACCATCTAGTAGAGCTCCTCAATATCACATATGCAGACCGGACAAGTTTACAACTTTTACCCTAATCCTTAAACTAATATTACATTTTCAAACAAAACAGCAAGTTCCTCACCGTTCACAGTTAATGGCTCACATTAATGTGGTCGGTGCCTTAAACCCAGAACTGGGCACCGTTAGTTCAGCAAGCAGATGTGGACCCGCTTTGCCACAAACTGATTTGGCTTTGGGCTAAATCTGGAGGCTGCACTTAGGATACCTCGGTTTTCACCTCTTGCACCTCAAAGGGGCATTTGGTCTTTGCTGCGGGGTACCCAAGCCGTTACTCGCAAAAGTAGTCTCAGTTATGTGGCAGCTGACACTAACATAAGACCAAGGTGCAAAACCTATTAATGCTATACTCACCTCAGATGAAGCCTGTTGCAAAAAAAGGAATACATTGTGAGCCATTACTATGCTTCCTAATTGCAACGTGCAATACAATTACGTAAAGTTCTAACTTTTATCTATTGGCCAACTATACAAAGTTTCTGACAAGGCCTTCAATTAAAATGATCTATACTGCTGATCTGCTCATAAGTCTCCTCACTATCCCACACCCCAAACCACTTTTCAATACAGTCCACTCCCTCCTCAGCCCCAAAGAACATGCCACCGGGACGCATCTCAGTGCTGAAGAGCAAGCCACCCATGGCGCTACACAAATAAGGTTTATTATTTTATTATTATTATGATGAAGGGATCCCTAAGGCCCAAAGGCCCAAGTAAAACACAAACTTTCCACCCACTACAATTACACCTTTGGCCGGACACTTTGTAGCTATTTTTCCTAGATTGCCAGCAAACAGATGAATGCACACCTAGCAAAAAATGTAAATTAAAACGCATAGGCCTCCTCCATATCCCCTCTAGCCCACCTTTCCATCTCCAAACGTGGTGTGCTTTCTACCATTAAAGGTAGGTAGAAAAGAATGTTCATTCAATCTGCTGACTATCTAGGAGAAATAGAAGGACCATCTAGTATAGCTCCTCAATATTACATATGCAGACCGGCCAAGTTTACAATTTTTACCCTAATCCTTAAATTAATATTACATTTTCAAACAAAACAGCAAGTTCCTCACCGTTCACAGGTAATGGCTCACATTAATGTGGTCGGTGCCTAAAACCTAAAACTGGGCACCGTTAGGTCAGCAAGCGGATGTGGACCCGCTTTGCCGCAAACTGATTTGGCTTTGGGCTAAATCTGGAGGCTGCACTTGGGATACCCCGGTTTTCACCTCTTGCACCTCAAAGTGGCATTTGGTCTTCGCTGCGGGGTACACAAGCCGTTACTCGCAAAAGTAGTCTCAGTTAGTTGGCAGCTGACACTAACATAAGACCAAGGTGCAAAACCTATTAATGCTATACTCACCTCAGATGAAGCCTGTTGCAAAAAAAGGATTACATGGTGAGCCATTACTATGTTTCCTAAGAGCAAGGTGCATTACAATTATGTAAACTTCTAACTTTTATCTATTGGCCAACTATACAAAGTTTCTGACAAGGCCTTCAATTAAAATGATCTATACTGCTGATCTGCTCATAAGTCTCCTCACTATCCCACACCCCAAACCACTTTTCGATACAGTCCACTCCCTCCTCAGCCCCAAAGAACAGGCCCCCGTGACGGATCGCAGTGCTGAAGAGCAAGCCGCCCATGGCGCTACACAAATAAGGTTTATTATTATTTTATTATTATTATGAAGGGATCCCTAAGGTCCAAAGGCCCAAGTAAAACACAAACTTTCAACCCACTACAATTACACCTTTGGCACGACACTTTGTAGCTATTTTTCCTAGATTGCCAGCAAACAGATGAATGCACACCTAGCAAAAAATTTAAATTAAAACGCATAGGCCTCCTCCATATCCCCTCTAGCCCACCTTTCCATCTCCAAACGTGGTGTGCTTTCTACCATTAAAGGTAGGTAGAAAAAAATGTTCTTTCAATCTGCTGACTATCTAGGAGAAATAGAAGGACCATCTAGTAGAGCTCCTCAATATCACATATGCAGACCGGACAAGTTAACAACTTTTACCCTAATCCTTAAACTAATATTACATTTTCAAACAAACCAGCAAGTTCCTCACCATTCACAGGTAATGGCTCACATTAATGTGGTCGGTGCCTAAAACCTACAACTGGGCACCGTTAGGTCAGCAAGAGGATGTGGACCCGCTTTGCCACAAACTGATTTGGCTTTGGGCTAAATCTGGAGGCTGCACTTAGGATACCTCGGTTTTCACCTCTTGCACCTCAAAGGGGCATTTGGTCTTCGCTGCGGGGTACCCAAGCCGTTACTCGCAAAAGTAGTCTCAGTTATGTGGCAGCTGACACTAACATAAGACCAAGGTGCAAAACCTATTAATGCTATACTCACCTCAGATGAAGCCTGTTGCAAAAAAAGGATTACATTGTGAGCCATTACTATGCTTCCTAAGAGCAACGTGCAATACAATTACGTAAAGTTCCAACTTTTATCTATTGGCCAACTATACAAAGTTTCTGACAAGGCCTTCAATTAAAATGATCTATACTGCTGATCTGCTCATAAGTCTCCTCACTATCCCACACCCCAAACCACTTTTCGATACAGTCCACTCCCTCCTCAGCCCCAAAGAACAGGCCCCCGTGACGGATCGCTGTGCTGAAGAGCAAGCTGCCCATGGCGCTACATAAATAAGGATTACTATTATTTTAATATTATTATGAAGGGATCCCTAAGGTCCAAAGGCCCAAGTAAAACACAAACTTTCCACCCACTACAATTACACCTTTGGCCCGACACTTTGTAGCTATTTTTCCTAGATTGCCAGCAAACAGATGAATGCACACCTAGGAAAAAATTTTAACTAAAACGCATAGGCCTCCTCCATATCCCCTCTAGCCCACCTTTCCATCTCCAAACGTGGTGTGCTTTCTACCATTAAAGGTAGGTAGAAAAAAATGTTCTTTCAATCTGCTGACTATCTAGGAGAAATAGAAGGACCATCTACTTTAGCTCCTCAATATCACATATGCAGACTGGCCAAGTTTACAATTTTTACTCTAATCCTTAAACTAATATTACATTTTCAAACAAAACAGCAAGTTCCTCACCGTTTACAGGTAATGGCTCACATTAATGTGGTCGGTGCCTAAAACCTAAAACTGGGCACCGTTAGGTCAGCAAGTGGATGTGGACCCGCTTTGCCACAAACTGATTTGGCTTTGGGCTAAATCTGGAGGCTGCACTTAGGATACCTCGGTTTTCACCTCTTGCACCTCAAAGGGGCATTTGGTCTTCACTGCGGGGTACACAAGCCGTTACTCGCAAAAGTAGTCTCAGTTATGTGGCGGCTGACACTAACATAAGACCAAGGTGCAAAACCTATTAATGCTATACTCACCTCAGATGAAGCCTGTTGCAAAAAAAGGATTACATTGTGAGCCATTACTATGCTTCCTAAGAGCAACGTGCAATACAATTACGTAAAGTTCTAACTTTTATCTATTGGCCAACTATACAAAGTTTCTGACAAGGCCTTCAATTAAAATGATCTATACTGCTGATCTGCTCATAAGTCTCCTCACTATCCCACACCCCAAACCACTTTTCGATACAGTCCACTCCCTCCTCAGCCCCAAAGAACATGCCACCGTGACGCATCCCAGTGCTGAAGAGCAAGCCACCCATGGCGCTACACAAATAAGGATTACTATTATTTTATTATTATTATGAAGGGATCCCTAAGGTCCAAAGGCCCAAGTAAAACACAAACATTCCACCCACTACAATTACACCTTTGGCCCGACACTTTGTAGCTATTTTTCCTAGATTGCCAGCAAACAGATGAATGCACACCTAGCAAAAAATTTAAACTAAAACGCATAGGCCTCCTCCATATCCCCTCTAGCCCACCTTTCCATCTCCAAACGTGGTGTGCTTTCTACCATCAAAGGTAGGTAGAAAAAAATGTTCTTTCAATCTGCTGACTATCTAGGAGAAATAGAAGGACCATCTACTATAGCTCCTCAATATCACATATGCAGACCGGCCAAGTTTACAATTTTTACTCTAATCCTTAAACTAATATTACATTTTCAAACAAAACAGCAAGTTCCTCACCGTTCACAGGTAATGGCTCACATTAATGTGGTCGGTGCCTTAAACCCAGAACTGGGCACCGTTAGTTCAGCAAGCAGATGTGGACCCGCTTTGCCACAAACTGATTTGGCTTAAATCTGGAGGCTGCACTTGGGATACCCCGGTTTTCACCTCTTGCACCTCAAAGTGGCATTTGGTCTTCGCTGCGGGGTACCCAAGTCGTTACTCGCAAAAGTAGTCTCAGTTATGTGGCAGCTGACACTAACATAAGACCAAGGTGCAAAACCTATTAATGCTATACTCACCTCAGATGAAGCCTGTTGCAAAAAAAGGATTACATTGTGAGCCATTACTATGCTTCCTAAGAGCAACGTGCAATACAATTACGTAAAGTTCCAACTTTTATCTATTGGCCAACTATACAAAGTTTCTGACAAGGCCTTCAATTAAAATTATCTATACTGCTGATCTGCTCATAAGTCTCCTCACTATCCCACACACCAAACCACTTTTCGATACAGTCCACTCCCTCCTCAGCCCCAAAGAACATGCCCCCGTGACGCATCTCAGTGCTGAAGAGCAAGCCACCCATGGCGCTACACAAATAAGGTTTATTATTATTTTATTATTATTTTTATGAAGGGATCCCTAAGGTCCAAAGGCCCAAGTAAAACACAAACTTTCAACCCACTACAATTACACCTTTGGCCCGACACTTTGTAGCTATTTTTCCTAGATTGCCAGCAAACAGATGAATGCACACCTAGCAAAAAATTTAAACTAAAACGCATAGGCCTCCTCCATATCCCCTCTAGCCCACCTTTCCATCTCCAAACGTGGTGTGCTTTCTACCATTAAAGGTAGGTAGAAAAAAATGTTCTTTCAATCTGCTGACTATCTAGGAGAAATAGAAGGACCATCTAGTAGAGCTCCTCAATATCACATATGCAGACTGGACAAGTTTACAACTTTTACCCTAATCCTTAAACTAATATTACATTTTCAAACAAAACAGCAAGTTCCTCACCGTTCACAGGTAATGGCTCACATTATTGTGGTCGGTGCCTTAAACCCAGAACTGGGCACCGTTAGGTCAGCAAGCGGATGTGGACCCGCTTTGCCAAAAGCTGATTTGGCTTTGGGCTAAATCTGGAGGCTGCACTTAGGATACCTCGGTTTTCACCTCTTGCACCTCAAAGGGGCATTTGGTCTTCGCTGCGGGGTACCCAAGCCGTTACTCGCAAAAGTAGTCTCAGTTATGTGGCGGCTGACACTAACATAAGACCAAGGTGCAAAACCTATTAATGCTATACTCACCTCAGATGAAGCCTGTTGCAAAAAAAGGATTACATTGTGAGCCATTACTACGCTTCCTAAGAGCAACGTGCAATACAATTACGTAAAGTTCTAACTTTTATCTATTGGCCAACTATACAAAGTTTCTGACAAGGCCTTCAATTAAAATGATCTATACTGCTGATCTGCTCATAAGTCTCCTCACTATCCCACACCCCTAACCACTTTTCGATACAGTCCACTCCCTCCTCAGCCCCAAAGAACATGCCACCGTGACGCATCTCAGTGCTGAAGAGCAAGCCACCCATGGCGCTACACAAATAAGGTTTATTATTTTATTATTATTATGAAGGGATCCCTAAGGTCCAAAGGCCCAAGTAAAACACAAACTTTCCACCCACTACAATTACACCTTTGGCCCGACACTTTGTAGCTATTTTTCCTAGATTGCCAGCAAACAGATGAATGCACACCTAGCAAAAAATTTAAACTAAAACGCATAGGCCTCCTCCATATCCCCTCTAGCCCACCTTTCCATCTCCAAACGTGGTGTGCTTTCTACCATTAAAGGTAGGTAGAAAAAAATGTTCTTTCAATCTGTTGACTATCTAGGAGAAATAGAAGGACCATCTAGTAGAGCTCCTCAATATCACATATGCAGACCGGACAAGTTTACAACTTTTACCCTAATCCTTAAACTAATATTACATTTCCAAACAAACCAGCAAGTTCCTCACCGTTCACAGGTAATGGCTCACATTAATGTGGTCGGTGCCTAAAACCTACAACTGGGCACCGTTAGGTCAGCAAGCGGATGTGGACCCGCTTTGCCACAAACTGATTTGGCTTTGGGCTAAATCTGGAGGCTGCACTTAGGATACCTCGGTTTTCACCTCTTGCACCTCAAAGGGGCATTTGGTCTTCGCTGCGGGGTACCCAAGCCGTTACTCGCAAAAGTAGTCTCAGTTATGTGGCAGCTGACACTAACATAAGACCAAGGTGCAAAACCTATTAATGCTATACTCACCTCAGATGAAGCCTGTTGCAAAAAAAGGATTACATTGTGAGCCATTACTATGCTTCCTAAGAGCAACGTGCAATACAATTACGTAAAGTTCTAACTTTTATCTATTGGCCAACTATACAAAGTTTCTGACAAGGCCTTCAATTAAAATGATCTATACTGCTGATCTGCTCATAAGTCTCCTCACTATCCGACACCCCAAACCACTTTTCGATACAGTCCACTCCCTCCTCAGCCCCAAAGAACATGCCACCGTGACGCATCTCAGTGCTGAAGAGCAAGCCACCCATGGCGCTACACAAATAAGGTTTATTATTATTTTATTATTATTATGAAGGGATCCCTAAGGTCCAAAGGCCCAAGTAAAACACAAACTTTCCACCCACTACAATTACACCTTTGGCCCGACACTTTGTAGCTATTTTTCCTAGATTGCCAGCAAACAGATGAATGCACACCTAGCAAAAAAATTAAACTAAAACGCATAGGCCTCCTCCAT
Source organism: Eleutherodactylus coqui (assembly GCF_035609145.1). NCBI lineage: Eukaryota > Metazoa > Chordata > Amphibia > Anura > Eleutherodactylidae > Eleutherodactylus > Eleutherodactylus coqui. The sequence continues at coordinate 171,665,516 of NC_089844.1, forward strand.
ATCCCCTCTAGCCCACCTTTCCATCTCCAAACGTGGTGTGCTTTCTACCATTAAAGGTAGGTAGAAAAAAATGTTCTTTCAATCTGCTGACTATCTAGGAGAAATAGAAGGACCATCTAGTAGAGCTCCTCAATATCACATATGCAGACCGGACAAGTTTACAACTTTTACCCTAATCCTTAAACTAATATTACATTTTCAAACAAAACAGCAAGTTCCTCACCGTTCACAGTTAATGGCTCACATTAATGTGGTCGGTGCCTTAAACCCAGAACTGGGCACCGTTAGTTCAGCAAGCAGATGTGGACCCGCTTTGCCACAAACTGATTTGGCTTTGGGCTAAATCTGGAGGCTGCACTTAGGATACCTCGGTTTTCACCTCTTGCACCTCAAAGGGGCATTTGGTCTTTGCTGCGGGGTACCCAAGCCGTTACTCGCAAAAGTAGTCTCAGTTATGTGGCAGCTGACACTAACATAAGACCAAGGTGCAAAACCTATTAATGCTATACTCACCTCAGATGAAGCCTGTTGCAAAAAAAGGAATACATTGTGAGCCATTACTATGCTTCCTAATTGCAACGTGCAATACAATTACGTAAAGTTCTAACTTTTATCTATTGGCCAACTATACAAAGTTTCTGACAAGGCCTTCAATTAAAATGATCTATACTGCTGATCTGCTCATAAGTCTCCTCACTATCCCACACCCCAAACCACTTTTCAATACAGTCCACTCCCTCCTCAGCCCCAAAGAACATGCCACCGGGACGCATCTCAGTGCTGAAGAGCAAGCCACCCATGGCGCTACACAAATAAGGTTTATTATTTTATTATTATTATGATGAAGGGATCCCTAAGGCCCAAAGGCCCAAGTAAAACACAAACTTTCCACCCACTACAATTACACCTTTGGCCGGACACTTTGTAGCTATTTTTCCTAGATTGCCAGCAAACAGATGAATGCACACCTAGCAAAAAATGTAAATTAAAACGCATAGGCCTCCTCCATATCCCCTCTAGCCCACCTTTCCATCTCCAAACGTGGTGTGCTTTCTACCATTAAAGGTAGGTAGAAAAGAATGTTCATTCAATCTGCTGACTATCTAGGAGAAATAGAAGGACCATCTAGTATAGCTCCTCAATATTACATATGCAGACCGGCCAAGTTTACAATTTTTACCCTAATCCTTAAATTAATATTACATTTTCAAACAAAACAGCAAGTTCCTCACCGTTCACAGGTAATGGCTCACATTAATGTGGTCGGTGCCTAAAACCTAAAACTGGGCACCGTTAGGTCAGCAAGCGGATGTGGACCCGCTTTGCCGCAAACTGATTTGGCTTTGGGCTAAATCTGGAGGCTGCACTTGGGATACCCCGGTTTTCACCTCTTGCACCTCAAAGTGGCATTTGGTCTTCGCTGCGGGGTACACAAGCCGTTACTCGCAAAAGTAGTCTCAGTTAGTTGGCAGCTGACACTAACATAAGACCAAGGTGCAAAACCTATTAATGCTATACTCACCTCAGATGAAGCCTGTTGCAAAAAAAGGATTACATGGTGAGCCATTACTATGTTTCCTAAGAGCAAGGTGCATTACAATTATGTAAACTTCTAACTTTTATCTATTGGCCAACTATACAAAGTTTCTGACAAGGCCTTCAATTAAAATGATCTATACTGCTGATCTGCTCATAAGTCTCCTCACTATCCCACACCCCAAACCACTTTTCGATACAGTCCACTCCCTCCTCAGCCCCAAAGAACAGGCCCCCGTGACGGATCGCAGTGCTGAAGAGCAAGCCGCCCATGGCGCTACACAAATAAGGTTTATTATTATTTTATTATTATTATGAAGGGATCCCTAAGGTCCAAAGGCCCAAGTAAAACACAAACTTTCAACCCACTACAATTACACCTTTGGCACGACACTTTGTAGCTATTTTTCCTAGATTGCCAGCAAACAGATGAATGCACACCTAGCAAAAAATTTAAATTAAAACGCATAGGCCTCCTCCATATCCCCTCTAGCCCACCTTTCCATCTCCAAACGTGGTGTGCTTTCTACCATTAAAGGTAGGTAGAAAAAAATGTTCTTTCAATCTGCTGACTATCTAGGAGAAATAGAAGGACCATCTAGTAGAGCTCCTCAATATCACATATGCAGACCGGACAAGTTAACAACTTTTACCCTAATCCTTAAACTAATATTACATTTTCAAACAAACCAGCAAGTTCCTCACCATTCACAGGTAATGGCTCACATTAATGTGGTCGGTGCCTAAAACCTACAACTGGGCACCGTTAGGTCAGCAAGAGGATGTGGACCCGCTTTGCCACAAACTGATTTGGCTTTGGGCTAAATCTGGAGGCTGCACTTAGGATACCTCGGTTTTCACCTCTTGCACCTCAAAGGGGCATTTGGTCTTCGCTGCGGGGTACCCAAGCCGTTACTCGCAAAAGTAGTCTCAGTTATGTGGCAGCTGACACTAACATAAGACCAAGGTGCAAAACCTATTAATGCTATACTCACCTCAGATGAAGCCTGTTGCAAAAAAAGGATTACATTGTGAGCCATTACTATGCTTCCTAAGAGCAACGTGCAATACAATTACGTAAAGTTCCAACTTTTATCTATTGGCCAACTATACAAAGTTTCTGACAAGGCCTTCAATTAAAATGATCTATACTGCTGATCTGCTCATAAGTCTCCTCACTATCCCACACCCCAAACCACTTTTCGATACAGTCCACTCCCTCCTCAGCCCCAAAGAACAGGCCCCCGTGACGGATCGCTGTGCTGAAGAGCAAGCTGCCCATGGCGCTACATAAATAAGGATTACTATTATTTTAATATTATTATGAAGGGATCCCTAAGGTCCAAAGGCCCAAGTAAAACACAAACTTTCCACCCACTACAATTACACCTTTGGCCCGACACTTTGTAGCTATTTTTCCTAGATTGCCAGCAAACAGATGAATGCACACCTAGGAAAAAATTTTAACTAAAACGCATAGGCCTCCTCCATATCCCCTCTAGCCCACCTTTCCATCTCCAAATGTGGTGTGCTTTCTACCATTAAAGGTAGGTAGAAAAAAATGTTCTTTCAATCTGCTGACTATCTAGGAGAAATAGAAGGACCATCTACTTTAGCTCCTCAATATCACATATGCAGACTGGCCAAGTTTACAATTTTTACTCTAATCCTTAAACTAATATTACATTTTCAAACAAAACAGCAAGTTCCTCACCGTTTACAGGTAATGGCTCACATTAATGTGGTCGGTGCCTAAAACCTAAAACTGGGCACCGTTAGGTCAGCAAGTGGATGTGGACCCGCTTTGCCACAAACTGATTTGGCTTTGGGCTAAATCTGGAGGCTGCACTTAGGATACCTCGGTTTTCACCTCTTGCACCTCAAAGGGGCATTTGGTCTTCACTGCGGGGTACACAAGCCGTTACTCGCAAAAGTAGTCTCAGTTATGTGGCGGCTGACACTAACATAAGACCAAGGTGCAAAACCTATTAATGCTATACTCACCTCAGATGAAGCCTGTTGCAAAAAAAGGATTACATTGTGAGCCATTACTATGCTTCCTAAGAGCAACGTGCAATACAATTACGTAAAGTTCTAACTTTTATCTATTGGCCAACTATACAAAGTTTCTGACAAGGCCTTCAATTAAAATGATCTATACTGCTGATCTGCTCATAAGTCTCCTCACTATCCCACACCCCAAACCACTTTTCGATACAGTCCACTCCCTCCTCAGCCCCAAAGAACATGCCACCGTGACGCATCCCAGTGCTGAAGAGCAAGCCACCCATGGCGCTACACAAATAAGGATTACTATTATTTTATTATTATTATGAAGGGATCCCTAAGGTCCAAAGGCCCAAGTAAAACACAAACATTCCACCCACTACAATTACACCTTTGGCCCGACACTTTGTAGCTATTTTTCCTAGATTGCCAGCAAACAGATGAATGCACACCTAGCAAAAAATTTAAACTAAAACGCATAGGCCTCCTCCATATCCCCTCTAGCCCACCTTTCCATCTCCAAACGTGGTGTGCTTTCTACCATCAAAGGTAGGTAGAAAAAAATGTTCTTTCAATCTGCTGACTATCTAGGAGAAATAGAAGGACCATCTACTATAGCTCCTCAATATCACATATGCAGACCGGCCAAGTTTACAATTTTTACTCTAATCCTTAAACTAATATTACATTTTCAAACAAAACAGCAAGTTCCTCACCGTTCACAGGTAATGGCTCACATTAATGTGGTCGGTGCCTTAAACCCAGAACTGGGCACCGTTAGTTCAGCAAGCAGATGTGGACCCGCTTTGCCACAAACTGATTTGGCTTAAATCTGGAGGCTGCACTTGGGATACCCCGGTTTTCACCTCTTGCACCTCAAAGTGGCATTTGGTCTTCGCTGCGGGGTACCCAAGTCGTTACTCGCAAAAGTAGTCTCAGTTATGTGGCAGCTGACACTAACATAAGACCAAGGTGCAAAACCTATTAATGCTATACTCACCTCAGATGAAGCCTGTTGCAAAAAAAGGATTACATTGTGAGCCATTACTATGCTTCCTAAGAGCAACGTGCAATACAATTACGTAAAGTTCCAACTTTTATCTATTGGCCAACTATACAAAGTTTCTGACAAGGCCTTCAATTAAAATTATCTATACTGCTGATCTGCTCATAAGTCTCCTCACTATCCCACACACCAAACCACTTTTCGATACAGTCCACTCCCTCCTCAGCCCCAAAGAACATGCCCCCGTGACGCATCTCAGTGCTGAAGAGCAAGCCACCCATGGCGCTACACAAATAAGGTTTATTATTATTTTATTATTATTTTTATGAAGGGATCCCTAAGGTCCAAAGGCCCAAGTAAAACACAAACTTTCAACCCACTACAATTACACCTTTGGCCCGACACTTTGTAGCTATTTTTCCTAGATTGCCAGCAAACAGATGAATGCACACCTAGCAAAAAATTTAAACTAAAACGCATAGGCCTCCTCCATATCCCCTCTAGCCCACCTTTCCATCTCCAAACGTGGTGTGCTTTCTACCATTAAAGGTAGGTAGAAAAAAATGTTCTTTCAATCTGCTGACTATCTAGGAGAAATAGAAGGACCATCTAGTAGAGCTCCTCAATATCACATATGCAGACTGGACAAGTTTACAACTTTTACCCTAATCCTTAAACTAATATTACATTTTCAAACAAAACAGCAAGTTCCTCACCGTTCACAGGTAATGGCTCACATTATTGTGGTCGGTGCCTTAAACCCAGAACTGGGCACCGTTAGGTCAGCAAGCGGATGTGGACCCGCTTTGCCAAAAGCTGATTTGGCTTTGGGCTAAATCTGGAGGCTGCACTTAGGATACCTCGGTTTTCACCTCTTGCACCTCAAAGGGGCATTTGGTCTTCGCTGCGGGGTACCCAAGCCGTTACTCGCAAAAGTAGTCTCAGTTATGTGGCGGCTGACACTAACATAAGACCAAGGTGCAAAACCTATTAATGCTATACTCACCTCAGATGAAGCCTGTTGCAAAAAAAGGATTACATTGTGAGCCATTACTACGCTTCCTAAGAGCAACGTGCAATACAATTACGTAAAGTTCTAACTTTTATCTATTGGCCAACTATACAAAGTTTCTGACAAGGCCTTCAATTAAAATGATCTATACTGCTGATCTGCTCATAAGTCTCCTCACTATCCCACACCCCAAACCATTTTTCGATACAGTCCACTCCCTCCTCAGCCCCAAAGAACATGCCACCGTGACGCATCTCAGTGCTGAAGAGCAAGCCACCCATGGCGCTACACAAATAAGGTTTATTATTTTATTATTATTATGAAGGGATCCCTAAGGTCCAAAGGCCCAAGTAAAACACAAACTTTCCACCCACTACAATTACACCTTTGGCCCGACACTTTGTAGCTATTTTTCCTAGATTGCCAGCAAACAGATGAATGCACACCTAGCAAAAAATTTAAACTAAAACGCATAGGCCTCCTCCATATCCCCTCTAGCCCACCTTTCCATCTCCAAACGTGGTGTGCTTTCTACCATTAAAGGTAGGTAGAAAAAAATGTTCTTTCAATCTGTTGACTATCTAGGAGAAATAGAAGGACCATCTAGTAGAGCTCCTCAATATCACATATGCAGACCGGACAAGTTTACAACTTTTACCCTAATCCTTAAACTAATATTACATTTCCAAACAAACCAGCAAGTTCCTCACCGTTCACAGGTAATGGCTCACATTAATGTGGTCGGTGCCTAAAACCTACAACTGGGCACCGTTAGGTCAGCAAGCGGATGTGGACCCGCTTTGCCACAAACTGATTTGGCTTTGGGCTAAATCTGGAGGCTGCACTTAGGATACCTCGGTTTTCACCTCTTGCACCTCAAAGGGGCATTTGGTCTTCGCTGCGGGGTACCCAAGCCGTTACTCGCAAAAGTAGTCTCAGTTATGTGGCAGCTGACACTAACATAAGACCAAGGTGCAAAACCTATTAATGCTATACTCACCTCAGATGAAGCCTGTTGCAAAAAAAGGATTACATTGTGAGCCATTACTATGCTTCCTAAGAGCAACGTGCAATACAATTACGTAAAGTTCTAACTTTTATCTATTGGCCAACTATACAAAGTTTCTGACAAGGCCTTCAATTAAAATGATCTATACTGCTGATCTGCTCATAAGTCTCCTCACTATCCGACACCCCAAACCACTTTTCGATACAGTCCACTCCCTCCTCAGCCCCAAAGAACATGCCACCGTGACGCATCTCAGTGCTGAAGAGCAAGCCACCCATGGCGCTACACAAATAAGGTTTATTATTATTTTATTATTATTATGAAGGGATCCCTAAGGTCCAAAGGCCCAAGTAAAACACAAACTTTCCACCCACTACAATTACACCTTTGGCCCGACACTTTGTAGCTATTTTTCCTAGATTGCCAGCAAACAGATGAATGCACACCTAGCAAAAAAATTAAACTAAAACGCATAGGCCTCCTCCATATCCCCTCTAGCCCACCTTTCCATCTCCAAACGTGGTGTGCTTTCTACCATTAAAGGTAGGTAGAAAAAAATGTTCTTTCAATCTGCTGACTATCTAGGAGAAATAGAAGGACCATCTAGTAGAGCTCCTCAATATCACATATGCAGACCGGACAAGTTTACAACTTTTACCCTAATCCTTAAACTAATATTACATTTTCAAACAAAACAGCAAGTTCCTCACCGTTCACAGTTAATGGCTCACATTAATGTGGTCGGTGCCTTAAACCCAGAACTGGGCACCGTTAGTTCAGCAAGCAGATGTGGACCCGCTTTGCCACAAACTGATTTGGCTTTGGGCTAAATCTGGAGGCTGCACTTAGGATACCTCGGTTTTCACCTCTTGCACCTCAAAGGGGCATTTGGTCTTTGCTGCGGGGTACCCAAGCCGTCACTCGCAAAAGTAGTCTCAGTTATGTGGCAGCTGACACTAACATAAGACCAAGGTGCAAAACCTATTAATGCTATACTCACCTCAGATGAAGCCTGTTGCAAAAAAAGGAATACATTGTGAGCCATTACTATGCTTCCTAATTGCAACGTGCAATACAATTACGTAAAGTTCTAACTTTTATCTATTGGCCAACTATACAAAGTTTCTGACAAGGCCTTCAATTAAAATGATCTATACTGCTGATCTGCTCATAAGTCTCCTCACTATCCCACACCCCAAACCACTTTTCAATACAGTCCACTCCCTCCTCAGCCCCAAAGAACATGCCACCGGGACGCATCTCAGTGCTGAAGAGCAAGCCACCCATGGCGCTACACAAATAAGGTTTATTATTTTATTATTATTATGATGAAGGGATCCCTAAGGCCCAAAGGCCCAAGTAAAACACAAACTTTCCACCCACTACAATTACACCTTTGGCCGGACACTTTGTAGCTATTTTTCCTAGATTGCCAGCAAACAGATGAATGCACACCTAGCAAAAAATGTAAATTAAAACGCATAGGCCTCCTCCATATCCCCTCTAGCCCACCTTTCCATCTCCAAACGTGGTGTGCTTTCTACCATTAAAGGTAGGTAGAAAAGAATGTTCATTCAATCTGCTGACTATCTAGGAGAAATAGAAGGACCATCTAGTATAGCTCCTCAATATTACATATGCAGACCGGCCAAGTTTACAATTTTTACCCTAATCCTTAAATTAATATTACATTTTCAAACAAAACAGCAAGTTCCTCACCGTTCACAGGTAATGGCTCACATTAATGTGGTCGGTGCCTAAAACCTAAAACTGGGCACCGTTAGGTCAGCAAGCGGATGTGGACCCGCTTTGCCGCAAACTGATTTGGCTTTGGGCTAAATCTGGAGGCTGCACTTGGGATACCCCGGTTTTCACCTCTTGCACCTCAAAGTGGCATTTGGTCTTCGCTGCGGGGTACACAAGCCGTTACTCGCAAAAGTAGTCTCAGTTAGTTGGCAGCTGACACTAACATAAGACCAAGGTGCAAAACCTATTAATGCTATACTCACCTCAGATGAAGCCTGTTGCAAAAAAAGGATTACATGGTGAGCCATTACTATGTTTCCTAAGAGCAAGGTGCATTACAATTATGTAAACTTCTAACTTTTATCTATTGGCCAACTATACAAAGTTTCTGACAAGGCCTTCAATTAAAATGATCTATACTGCTGATCTGCTCATAAGTCTCCTCACTATCCCACACCCCAAACCACTTTTCGATACAGTCCACTCCCTCCTCAGCCCCAAAGAACAGGCCCCCGTGACGGATCGCAGTGCTGAAGAGCAAGCCGCCCATGGCGCTACACAAATAAGGTTTATTATTATTTTATTATTATTATGAAGGGATCCCTAAGGTCCAAAGGCCCAAGTAAAACACAAACTTTCAACCCACTACAATTACACCTTTGGCCCGACACTTTGTAGCTATTTTTCCTAGATTGCCAGCAAACAGATGAATGCACACCTAGCAAAAAATTTAAACTAAAACGCATAGGCCTCCTCCATATCCCCTCTAGCCCACCTTTCCATCTCCAAACGTGGTGTGCTTTCTACCATTAAAGGTAGGTAGAAAAAAATGTTCTTTCAATCTGTTGACTATCTAGGAGAAATAGAAGGACCATCTAGTAGAGCTCCTCAATATCACATATGCAGACCGGACAAGTTTACAACTTTTACCCTAATCCTTAAACTAATATTACATTTCCAAACAAACCAGCAAGTTCCTCACCGTTCACAGGTAATGGCTCACATTAATGTGGTCGGTGCCTAAAACCTACAACTGGGCACCGTTAGGTCAGCAAGCGGATGTGGACCCGCTTTGCCACAAACTGATTTGGCTTTGGGCTAAATCTGGAGGCTGCACTTAGGATACCTCGGTTTTCACCTCTTGCACCTCAAAGGGGCATTTGGTCTTCGCTGCGGGGTACCCAAGCCGTTACTCGCAAAAGTAGTCTCAGTTATGTGGCAGCTGACACTAACATAAGACCAAGGTGCAAAACCTATTAATGCTATACTCACCTCAGATGAAGCCTGTTGCAAAAAAAGGATTACATTGTGAGCCATTACTATGCTTCCTAAGAGCAACGTGCAATACAATTACGTAAAGTTCTAACTTTTATCTATTGGCCAACTATACAAAGTTTCTGACAAGGCCTTCAATTAAAATGATCTATACTGCTGATCTGCTCATAAGTCTCCTCACTATCCGACACCCCAAACCACTTTTCGATACAGTCCACTCCCTCCTCAGCCCCAAAGAACATGCCACCGTGACGCATCTCAGTGCTGAAGAGCAAGCCACCCATGGCGCTACACAAATAAGGTTTATTATTATTTTATTATTATTATGAAGGGATCCCTAAGGTCCAAAGGCCCAAGTAAAACACAAACTTTCCACCCACTACAATTACACCTTTGGCCCGACACTTTGTAGCTATTTTTCCTAGATTGCCAGCAAACAGATGAATGCACACCTAGCAAAAAAATTAAACTAAAACGCATAGGCCTCCTCCATATCCCCTCTAGCCCACCTTTCCATCTCCAAACGTGGTGTGCTTTCTACCATTAAAGGTAGGTAGAAAAAAATGTTCTTTCAATCTGCTGACTATCTAGGAGAAATAGAAGGACCATCTAGTAGAGCTCCTCAATATCACATATGCAGACCGGACAAGTTTACAACTTTTACCCTAATCCTTAAACTAATATTACATTTTCAAACAAAACAGCAAGTTCCTCACCGTTCACAGTTAATGGCTCACATTAATGTGGTCGGTGCCTTAAACCCAGAACTGGGCACCGTTAGTTCAGCAAGCAGATGTGGACCCGCTTTGCCACAAACTGATTTGGCTTTGGGCTAAATCTGGAGGCTGCACTTAGGATACCTCGGTTTTCACCTCTTGCACCTCAAAGGGGCATTTGGTCTTTGCTGCGGGGTACCCAAGCCGTTACTCGCAAAAGTAGTCTCAGTTATGTGGCAGCTGACACTAACATAAGACCAAGGTGCAAAACCTATTAATGCTATACTCACCTCAGATGAAGCCTGTTGCAAAAAAAGGAATACATTGTGAGCCATTACTATGCTTCCTAATTGCAACGTGCAATACAATTACGTAAAGTTCTAACTTTTATCTATTGGCCAACTATACAAAGTTTCTGACAAGGCCTTCAATTAAAATGATCTATACTGCTGATCTGCTCATAAGTCTCCTCACTATCCCACACCCCAAACCACTTTTCAATACAGTCCACTCCCTCCTCAGCCCCAAAGAACATGCCACCGGGACGCATCTCAGTGCTGAAGAGCAAGCCACCCATGGCGCTACACAAATAAGGTTTATTATTTTATTATTATTATGATGAAGGGATCCCTAAGGCCCAAAGGCCCAAGTAAAACACAAACTTTCCACCCACTACAATTACACCTTTGGCCGGACACTTTGTAGCTATTTTTCCTAGATTGCCAGCAAACAGATGAATGCACACCTAGCAAAAAATGTAAATTAAAACGCATAGGCCTCCTCCATATCCCCTCTAGCCCACCTTTCCATCTCCAAACGTGGTGTGCTTTCTACCATTAAAGGTAGGTAGAAAAGAATGTTCATTCAATCTGCTGACTATCTAGGAGAAATAGAAGGACCATCTAGTATAGCTCCTCAATATTACATATGCAGACCGGCCAAGTTTACAATTTTTACCCTAATCCTTAAATTAATATTACATTTTCAAACAAAACAGCAAGTTCCTCACCGTTCACAGGTAATGGCTCACATTAATGTGGTCGGTGCCTAAAACCTAAAACTGGGCACCGTTAGGTCAGCAAGCGGATGTGGACCCGCTTTGCCGCAAACTGATTTGGCTTTGGGCTAAATCTGGAGGCTGCACTTGGGATACCCCGGTTTTCACCTCTTGCACCTCAAAGTGGCATTTGGTCTTCGCTGCGGGGTACACAAGCCGTTACTCGCAAAAGTAGTCTCAGTTAGTTGGCAGCTGACACTAACATAAGACCAAGGTGCAAAACCTATTAATGCTATACTCACCTCAGATGAAGCCTGTTGCAAAAAAAGGATTACATGGTGAGCCATTACTATGTTTCCTAAGAGCAAGGTGCATTACAATTATGTAAACTTCTAACTTTTATCTATTGGCCAACTATACAAAGTTTCTGACAAGGCCTTCAATTAAAATGATCTATACTGCTGATCTGCTCATAAGTCTCCTCACTATCCCACACCCCAAACCACTTTTCGATACAGTCCACTCCCTCCTCAGCCCCAAAGAACAGGCCCCCGTGACGGATCGCAGTGCTGAAGAGCAAGCCGCCCATGGCGCTACACAAATAAGGTTTATTATTATTTTATTATTATTATGAAGGGATCCCTAAGGTCCAAAGGCCCAAGTAAAACACAAACTTTCAACCCACTACAATTACACCTTTGGCACGACACTTTGTAGCTATTTTTCCTAGATTGCCAGCAAACAGATGAATGCACACCTAGCAAAAAATTTAAATTAAAACGCATAGGCCTCCTCCATATCCCCTCTAGCCCACCTTTCCATCTCCAAACGTGGTGTGCTTTCTACCATTAAAGGTAGGTAGAAAAAAATGTTCTTTCAATCTGCTGACTATCTAGGAGAAATAGAAGGACCATCTAGTAGAGCTCCTCAATATCACATATGCAGACCGGACAAGTTAACAACTTTTACCCTAATCCTTAAACTAATATTACATTTTCAAACAAACCAGCAAGTTCCTCACCATTCACAGGTAATGGCTCACATTAATGTGGTCGGTGCCTAAAACCTACAACTGGGCACCGTTAGGTCAGCAAGAGGATGTGGACCCGCTTTGCCACAAACTGATTTGGCTTTGGGCTAAATCTGGAGGCTGCACTTAGGATACCTCGGTTTTCACCTCTTGCACCTCAAAGGGGCATTTGGTCTTCGCTGCGGGGTACCCAAGCCGTTACTCGCAAAAGTAGTCTCAGTTATGTGGCAGCTGACACTAACATAAGACCAAGGTGCAAAACCTATTAATGCTATACTCACCTCAGATGAAGCCTGTTGCAAAAAAAGGATTACATTGTGAGCCATTACTATGCTTCCTAAGAGCAACGTGCAATACAATTACGTAAAGTTCCAACTTTTATCTATTGGCCAACTATACAAAGTTTCTGACAAGGCCTTCAATTAAAATGATCTATACTGCTGATCTGCTCATAAGTCTCCTCACTATCCCACACCCCAAACCACTTTTCGATACAGTCCACTCCCTCCTCAGCCCCAAAGAACAGGCCCCCGTGACGGATCGCTGTGCTGAAGAGCAAGCTGCCCATGGCGCTACATAAATAAGGATTACTATTATTTTAATATTATTATGAAGGGATCCCTAAGGTCCAAAGGCCCAAGTAAAACACAAACTTTCCACCCACTACAATTACACCTTTGGCCCGACACTTTGTAGCTATTTTTCCTAGATTGCCAGCAAACAGATGAATGCACACCTAGGAAAAAATTTTAACTAAAACGCATAGGCCTCCTCCATATCCCCTCTAGCCCACCTTTCCATCTCCAAATGTGGTGTGCTTTCTACCATTAAAGGTAGGTAGAAAAAAATGTTCTTTCAATCTGCTGACTATCTAGGAGAAATAGAAGGACCATCTACTTTAGCTCCTCAATATCACATATGCAGACTGGCCAAGTTTACAATTTTTACTCTAATCCTTAAACTAATATTACATTTTCAAACAAAACAGCAAGTTCCTCACCGTTTACAGGTAATGGCTCACATTAATGTGGTCGGTGCCTAAAACCTAAAACTGGGCACCGTTAGGTCAGCAAGTGGATGTGGACCCGCTTTGCCACAAACTGATTTGGCTTTGGGCTAAATCTGGAGGCTGCACTTAGGATACCTCGGTTTTCACCTCTTGCACCTCAAAGGGGCATTTGGTCTTCACTGCGGGGTACACAAGCCGTTACTCGCAAAAGTAGTCTCAGTTATGTGGCGGCTGACACTAACATAAGACCAAGGTGCAAAACCTATTAATGCTATACTCACCTCAGATGAAGCCTGTTGCAAAAAAAGGATTACATTGTGAGCCATTACTATGCTTCCTAAGAGCAACGTGCAATACAATTACGTAAAGTTCTAACTTTTATCTATTGGCCAACTATACAAAGTTTCTGACAAGGCCTTCAATTAAAATGATCTATACTGCTGATCTGCTCATAAGTCTCCTCACTATCCCACACCCCAAACCACTTTTCGATACAGTCCACTCCCTCCTCAGCCCCAAAGAACATGCCACCGTGACGCATCCCAGTGCTGAAGAGCAAGCCACCCATGGCGCTACACAAATAAGGATTACTATTATTTTATTATTATTATGAAGGGATCCCTAAGGTCCAAAGGCCCAAGTAAAACACAAACATTCCACCCACTACAATTACACCTTTGGCCCGACACTTTGTAGCTATTTTTCCTAGATTGCCAGCAAACAGATGAATGCACACCTAGCAAAAAATTTAAACTAAAACGCATAGGCCTCCTCCATATCCCCTCTAGCCCACCTTTCCATCTCCAAACGTGGTGTGCTTTCTACCATCAAAGGTAGGTAGAAAAAAATGTTCTTTCAATCTGCTGACTATCTAGGAGAAATAGAAGGACCATCTACTATAGCTCCTCAATATCACATATGCAGACCGGCCAAGTTTACAATTTTTACTCTAATCCTTAAACTAATATTACATTTTCAAACAAAACAGCAAGTTCCTCACCGTTCACAGGTAATGGCTCACATTAATGTGGTCGGTGCCTTAAACCCAGAACTGGGCACCGTTAGTTCAGCAAGCAGATGTGGACCCGCTTTGCCACAAACTGATTTGGCTTAAATCTGGAGGCTGCACTTGGGATACCCCGGTTTTCACCTCTTGCACCTCAAAGTGGCATTTGGTCTTCGCTGCGGGGTACCCAAGTCGTTACTCGCAAAAGTAGTCTCAGTTATGTGGCAGCTGACACTAACATAAGACCAAGGTGCAAAACCTATTAATGCTATACTCACCTCAGATGAAGCCTGTTGCAAAAAAAGGATTACATTGTGAGCCATTACTATGCTTCCTAAGAGCAACGTGCAATACAATTACGTAAAGTTCCAACTTTTATCTATTGGCCAACTATACAAAGTTTCTGACAAGGCCTTCAATTAAAATTATCTATACTGCTGATCTGCTCATAAGTCTCCTCACTATCCCACACACCAAACCACTTTTCGATACAGTCCACTCCCTCCTCAGCCCCAAAGAACATGCCCCCGTGACGCATCTCAGTGCTGAAGAGCAAGCCACCCATGGCGCTACACAAATAAGGTTTATTATTATTTTATTATTATTTTTATGAAGGGATCCCTAAGGTCCAAAGGCCCAAGTAAAACACAAACTTTCAACCCACTACAATTACACCTTTGGCCCGACACTTTGTAGCTATTTTTCCTAGATTGCCAGCAAACAGATGAATGCACACCTAGCAAAAAATTTAAACTAAAACGCATAGGCCTCCTCCATATCCCCTCTAGCCCACCTTTCCATCTCCAAACGTGGTGTGCTTTCTACCATTAAAGGTAGGTAGAAAAAAATGTTCTTTCAATCTGCTGACTATCTAGGAGAAATAGAAGGACCATCTAGTAGAGCTCCTCAATATCACATATGCAGACTGGACAAGTTTACAACTTTTACCCTAATCCTTAAACTAATATTACATTTTCAAACAAAACAGCAAGTTCCTCACCGTTCACAGGTAATGGCTCACATTATTGTGGTCGGTGCCTTAAACCCAGAACTGGGCACCGTTAGGTCAGCAAGCGGATGTGGACCCGCTTTGCCAAAAGCTGATTTGGCTTTGGGCTAAATCTGGAGGCTGCACTTAGGATACCTCGGTTTTCACCTCTTGCACCTCAAAGGGGCATTTGGTCTTCGCTGCGGGGTACCCAAGCCGTTACTCGCAAAAGTAGTCTCAGTTATGTGGCGGCTGACACTAACATAAGACCAAGGTGCAAAACCTATTAATGCTATACTCACCTCAGATGAAGCCTGTTGCAAAAAAAGGATTACATTGTGAGCCATTACTACGCTTCCTAAGAGCAACGTGCAATACAATTACGTAAAGTTCTAACTTTTATCTATTGGCCAACTATACAAAGTTTCTGACAAGGCCTTCAATTAAAATGATCTATACTGCTGATCTGCTCATAAGTCTCCTCACTATCCCACACCCCAAACCATTTTTCGATACAGTCCACTCCCTCCTCAGCCCCAAAGAACATGCCACCGTGACGCATCTCAGTGCTGAAGAGCAAGCCACCCATGGCGCTACACAAATAAGGTTTATTATTTTATTATTATTATGAAGGGATCCCTAAGGTCCAAAGGCCCAAGTAAAACACAAACTTTCCACCCACTACAATTACACCTTTGGCCCGACACTTTGTAGCTATTTTTCCTAGATTGCCAGCAAACAGATGAATGCACACCTAGCAAAAAATTTAAACTAAAACGCATAGGCCTCCTCCATATCCCCTCTAGCCCACCTTTCCATCTCCAAACGTGGTGTGCTTTCTACCATTAAAGGTAGGTAGAAAAAAATGTTCTTTCAATCTGTTGACTATCTAGGAGAAATAGAAGGACCATCTAGTAGAGCTCCTCAATATCACATATGCAGACCGGACAAGTTTACAACTTTTACCCTAATCCTTAAACTAATATTACATTTCCAAACAAACCAGCAAGTTCCTCACCGTTCACAGGTAATGGCTCACATTAATGTGGTCGGTGCCTAAAACCTACAACTGGGCACCGTTAGGTCAGCAAGCGGATGTGGACCCGCTTTGCCACAAACTGATTTGGCTTTGGGCTAAATCTGGAGGCTGCACTTAGGATACCTCGGTTTTCACCTCTTGCACCTCAAAGGGGCATTTGGTCTTCGCTGCGGGGTACCCAAGCCGTTACTCGCAAAAGTAGTCTCAGTTATGTGGCAGCTGACACTAACATAAGACCAAGGTGCAAAACCTATTAATGCTATACTCACCTCAGATGAAGCCTGTTGCAAAAAAAGGATTACATTGTGAGCCATTACTATGCTTCCTAAGAGCAACGTGCAATACAATTACGTAAAGTTCTAACTTTTATCTATTGGCCAACTATACAAAGTTTCTGACAAGGCCTTCAATTAAAATGATCTATACTGCTGATCTGCTCATAAGTCTCCTCACTATCCGACACCCCAAACCACTTTTCGATACAGTCCACTCCCTCCTCAGCCCCAAAGAACATGCCACCGTGACGCATCTCAGTGCTGAAGAGCAAGCCACCCATGGCGCTACACAAATAAGGTTTATTATTATTTTATTATTATTATGAAGGGATCCCTAAGGTCCAAAGGCCCAAGTAAAACACAAACTTTCCACCCACTACAATTACACCTTTGGCCCGACACTTTGTAGCTATTTTTCCTAGATTGCCAGCAAACAGATGAATGCACACCTAGCAAAAAAATTAAACTAAAACGCATAGGCCTCCTCCATATCCCCTCTAGCCCACCTTTCCATCTCCAAACGTGGTGTGCTTTCTACCATTAAAGGTAGGTAGAAAAAAATGTTCTTTCAATCTGCTGACTATCTAGGAGAAATAGAAGGACCATCTAGTAGAGCTCCTCAATATCACATATGCAGACCGGACAAGTTTACAACTTTTACCCTAATCCTTAAAGGGGTGGTCTCGCGAAACCAAGTGGGGTTATACACTTCCGTATGGCCATATTAATGCACTTTGTAATGTACATTGTGCATTAAATATGAGCCATACAGAAGTTATTCCACTTACCTGTTCCGTTGCTAGCGTCCTCGTCTCCATGGTTCCGTCTAAATTCGCTGGCAGCTTGCTTTTTTAGACGCGCTTGCGCAGTCCGGTCTTCTCCATTCAGCACGAGCCGCTTCAGTGTGCTCCCCGCTACAGCTCTTCTGCGCATGCGCAGACGAGCTGTCACTGCTCGGGAGCGCGCTGAAGCGGCCATTCTGCACCATCCTCTGTTAGAGGAAGGTGCAGAAACTGGAGCTGCCCAGCGGAGAAGACCAGCCCAGCCCAGCCGCCCCGAGAAGCCTCCCAGGTAAGTGATGGGTCGGGGGGGGGGGCTGCCGCTGCGCCGGGGGGGGCTGCCGCTAGGCCGGGGGGGCTGCCGCTGCGCCGGGGGAGCTAGCGCTAGGCCGGGGGGGCTGTCGCTGCGATGGGGGGGGGCTGTCGCTAGGCCGGGGGGGCTGTCGCTAGGCCGGGGGGGCTGTCGCTAGGCCGGGGGGGCTGCCGCTGCGCCGGGGGAACTAGCGCTGGGGAGCCGGGGGCTAGCGCCGCTTACCTGCTGCCTGGCGGTGGGCGTCTGGTCGGCGGCTGCGATGCGTCCGGTTGCCATGGAGACACAGCTGGCGGCGTCTCGGGAGCGCGCACGTCGGGCTGAAGCAAGGGCTGTACACTTTGGGAGAAGAACCGGCGGCCATCTTTGGAAAAGTTTTTAAAAGTTGCTGAAACGCTGGAACAGTGAGTAGAAACCGGCTTTAAAAGTCATTTAAACGGGTGCTTAGTTTTGTATGCTGAATAAGGGGGACTGGGCAAAAAAAAAAATTAACTGCTTCCTCGAGACATCTCCTTTAAACTAATATTACATTTTCAAACAAAACAGCAAGTTCCTCACCGTTCACAGTTAATGGCTCACATTAATGTGGTCGGTGCCTTAAACCCAGAACTGGGCACCGTTAGTTCAGCAAGCAGATGTGGACCCGCTTTGCCACAAACTGATTTGGCTTTGGGCTAAATCTGGAGGCTGCACTTAGGATACCTCGGTTTTCACCTCTTGCACCTCAAAGGGGCATTTGGTCTTTGCTGCGGGGTACCCAAGCCGTCACTCGCAAAAGTAGTCTCAGTTATGTGGCAGCTGACACTAACATAAGACCAAGGTGCAAAACCTATTAATGCTATACTCACCTCAGATGAAGCCTGTTGCAAAAAAAGGAATACATTGTGAGCCATTACTATGCTTCCTAATTGCAACGTGCAATACAATTACGTAAAGTTCTAACTTTTATCTATTGGCCAACTATACAAAGTTTCTGACAAGGCCTTCAATTAAAATGATCTATACTGCTGATCTGCTCATAAGTCTCCTCACTATCCCACACCCCAAACCACTTTTCAATACAGTCCACTCCCTCCTCAGCCCCAAAGAACATGCCACCGGGACGCATCTCAGTGCTGAAGAGCAAGCCACCCATGGCGCTACACAAATAAGGTTTATTATTTTATTATTATTATGATGAAGGGATCCCTAAGGCCCAAAGGCCCAAGTAAAACACAAACTTTCCACCCACTACAATTACACCTTTGGCCGGACACTTTGTAGCTATTTTTCCTAGATTGCCAGCAAACAGATGAATGCACACCTAGCAAAAAATGTAAATTAAAACGCATAGGCCTCCTCCATATCCCCTCTAGCCCACCTTTCCATCTCCAAACGTGGTGTGCTTTCTACCATTAAAGGTAGGTAGAAAAGAATGTTCATTCAATCTGCTGACTATCTAGGAGAAATAGAAGGACCATCTAGTATAGCTCCTCAATATTACATATGCAGACCGGCCAAGTTTACAATTTTTACCCTAATCCTTAAATTAATATTACATTTTCAAACAAAACAGCAAGTTCCTCACCGTTCACAGGTAATGGCTCACATTAATGTGGTCGGTGCCTAAAACCTAAAACTGGGCACCGTTAGGTCAGCAAGCGGATGTGGACCCGCTTTGCCGCAAACTGATTTGGCTTTGGGCTAAATCTGGAGGCTGCACTTGGGATACCCCGGTTTTCACCTCTTGCACCTCAAAGTGGCATTTGGTCTTCGCTGCGGGGTACACAAGCCGTTACTCGCAAAAGTAGTCTCAGTTAGTTGGCAGCTGACACTAACATAAGACCAAGGTGCAAAACCTATTAATGCTATACTCACCTCAGATGAAGCCTGTTGCAAAAAAAGGATTACATGGTGAGCCATTACTATGTTTCCTAAGAGCAAGGTGCATTACAATTATGTAAACTTCTAACTTTTATCTATTGGCCAACTATACAAAGTTTCTGACAAGGCCTTCAATTAAAATGATCTATACTGCTGATCTGCTCATAAGTCTCCTCACTATCCCACACCCCAAACCACTTTTCGATACAGTCCACTCCCTCCTCAGCCCCAAAGAACAGGCCCCCGTGACGGATCGCAGTGCTGAAGAGCAAGCCGCCCATGGCGCTACACAAATAAGGTTTATTATTATTTTATTATTATTATGAAGGGATCCCTAAGGTCCAAAGGCCCAAGTAAAACACAAACTTTCAACCCACTACAATTACACCTTTGGCACGACACTTTGTAGCTATTTTTCCTAGATTGCCAGCAAACAGATGAATGCACACCTAGCAAAAAATTTAAATTAAAACGCATAGGCCTCCTCCATATCCCCTCTAGCCCACCTTTCCATCTCCAAACGTGGTGTGCTTTCTACCATTAAAGGTAGGTAGAAAAAAATGTTCTTTCAATCTGCTGACTATCTAGGAGAAATAGAAGGACCATCTAGTAGAGCTCCTCAATATCACATATGCAGACCGGACAAGTTAACAACTTTTACCCTAATCCTTAAACTAATATTACATTTTCAAACAAACCAGCAAGTTCCTCACCATTCACAGGTAATGGCTCACATTAATGTGGTCGGTGCCTAAAACCTACAACTGGGCACCGTTAGGTCAGCAAGAGGATGTGGACCCGCTTTGCCACAAACTGATTTGGCTTTGGGCTAAATCTGGAGGCTGCACTTAGGATACCTCGGTTTTCACCTCTTGCACCTCAAAGGGGCATTTGGTCTTCGCTGCGGGGTACCCAAGCCGTTACTCGCAAAAGTAGTCTCAGTTATGTGGCAGCTGACACTAACATAAGACCAAGGTGCAAAACCTATTAATGCTATACTCACCTCAGATGAAGCCTGTTGCAAAAAAAGGATTACATTGTGAGCCATTACTATGCTTCCTAAGAGCAACGTGCAATACAATTACGTAAAGTTCCAACTTTTATCTATTGGCCAACTATACAAAGTTTCTGACAAGGCCTTCAATTAAAATGATCTATACTGCTGATCTGCTCATAAGTCTCCTCACTATCCCACACCCCAAACCACTTTTCGATACAGTCCACTCCCTCCTCAGCCCCAAAGAACAGGCCCCCGTGACGGATCGCTGTGCTGAAGAGCAAGCTGCCCATGGCGCTACATAAATAAGGATTACTATTATTTTAATATTATTATGAAGGGATCCCTAAGGTCCAAAGGCCCAAGTAAAACACAAACTTTCCACCCACTACAATTACACCTTTGGCCCGACACTTTGTAGCTATTTTTCCTAGATTGCCAGCAAACAGATGAATGCACACCTAGGAAAAAATTTTAACTAAAACGCATAGGCCTCCTCCATATCCCCTCTAGCCCACCTTTCCATCTCCAAACGTGGTGTGCTTTCTACCATTAAAGGTAGGTAGAAAAAAATGTTCTTTCAATCTGCTGACTATCTAGGAGAAATAGAAGGACCATCTACTTTAGCTCCTCAATATCACATATGCAGACTGGCCAAGTTTACAATTTTTACTCTAATCCTTAAACTAATATTACATTTTCAAACAAAACAGCAAGTTCCTCACCGTTTACAGGTAATGGCTCACATTAATGTGGTCGGTGCCTAAAACCTAAAACTGGGCACCGTTAGGTCAGCAAGTGGATGTGGACCCGCTTTGCCACAAACTGATTTGGCTTTGGGCTAAATCTGGAGGCTGCACTTAGGATACCTCGGTTTTCACCTCTTGCACCTCAAAGGGGCATTTGGTCTTCACTGCGGGGTACACAAGCCGTTACTCGCAAAAGTAGTCTCAGTTATGTGGCGGCTGACACTAACATAAGACCAAGGTGCAAAACCTATTAATGCTATACTCACCTCAGATGAAGCCTGTTGCAAAAAAAGGATTACATTGTGAGCCATTACTATGCTTCCTAAGAGCAACGTGCAATACAATTACGTAAAGTTCTAACTTTTATCTATTGGCCAACTATACAAAGTTTCTGACAAGGCCTTCAATTAAAATGATCTATACTGCTGATCTGCTCATAAGTCTCCTCACTATCCCACACCCCAAACCACTTTTCGATACAGTCCACTCCCTCCTCAGCCCCAAAGAACATGCCACCGTGACGCATCCCAGTGCTGAAGAGCAAGCCACCCATGGCGCTACACAAATAAGGATTACTATTATTTTATTATTATTATGAAGGGATCCCTAAGGTCCAAAGGCCCAAGTAAAACACAAACATTCCACCCACTACAATTACACCTTTGGCCCGACACTTTGTAGCTATTTTTCCTAGATTGCCAGCAAACAGATGAATGCACACCTAGCAAAAAATTTAAACTAAAACGCATAGGCCTCCTCCATATCCCCTCTAGCCCACCTTTCCATCTCCAAACGTGGTGTGCTTTCTACCATCAAAGGTAGGTAGAAAAAAATGTTCTTTCAATCTGCTGACTATCTAGGAGAAATAGAAGGACCATCTACTATAGCTCCTCAATATCACATATGCAGACCGGCCAAGTTTACAATTTTTACTCTAATCCTTAAACTAATATTACATTTTCAAACAAAACAGCAAGTTCCTCACCGTTCACAGGTAATGGCTCACATTAATGTGGTCGGTGCCTTAAACCCAGAACTGGGCACCGTTAGTTCAGCAAGCAGATGTGGACCCGCTTTGCCACAAACTGATTTGGCTTAAATCTGGAGGCTGCACTTGGGATACCCCGGTTTTCACCTCTTGCACCTCAAAGTGGCATTTGGTCTTCGCTGCGGGGTACCCAAGTCGTTACTCGCAAAAGTAGTCTCAGTTATGTGGCAGCTGACACTAACATAAGACCAAGGTGCAAAACCTATTAATGCTATACTCACCTCAGATGAAGCCTGTTGCAAAAAAAGGATTACATTGTGAGCCATTACTATGCTTCCTAAGAGCAACGTGCAATACAATTACGTAAAGTTCCAACTTTTATCTATTGGCCAACTATACAAAGTTTCTGACAAGGCCTTCAATTAAAATTATCTATACTGCTGATCTGCTCATAAGTCTCCTCACTATCCCACACACCAAACCACTTTTCGATACAGTCCACTCCCTCCTCAGCCCCAAAGAACATGCCCCCGTGACGCATCTCAGTGCTGAAGAGCAAGCCACCCATGGCGCTACACAAATAAGGTTTATTATTATTTTATTATTATTTTTATGAAGGGATCCCTAAGGTCCAAAGGCCCAAGTAAAACACAAACTTTCAACCCACTACAATTACACCTTTGGCCCGACACTTTGTAGCTATTTTTCCTAGATTGCCAGCAAACAGATGAATGCACACCTAGCAAAAAATTTAAACTAAAACGCATAGGCCTCCTCCATATCCCCTCTA
The DNA here is from genome assembly GCF_035609145.1 of Eleutherodactylus coqui. Taxonomy (NCBI): domain Eukaryota; kingdom Metazoa; phylum Chordata; class Amphibia; order Anura; family Eleutherodactylidae; genus Eleutherodactylus; species Eleutherodactylus coqui. Next base: position 171,688,643 of record NC_089844.1, read on the forward strand.
GCCCACCTTTCCATCTCCAAACGTGGTGTGCTTTCTACCATTAAAGGTAGGTAGAAAAAAATGTTCTTTCAATCTGCTGACTATCTAGGAGAAATAGAAGGACCATCTAGTAGAGCTCCTCAATATCACATATGCAGACTGGACAAGTTTACAACTTTTACCCTAATCCTTAAACTAATATTACATTTTCAAACAAAACAGCAAGTTCCTCACCGTTCACAGGTAATGGCTCACATTATTGTGGTCGGTGCCTTAAACCCAGAACTGGGCACCGTTAGGTCAGCAAGCGGATGTGGACCCGCTTTGCCAAAAGCTGATTTGGCTTTGGGCTAAATCTGGAGGCTGCACTTAGGATACCTCGGTTTTCACCTCTTGCACCTCAAAGGGGCATTTGGTCTTCGCTGCGGGGTACCCAAGCCGTTACTCGCAAAAGTAGTCTCAGTTATGTGGCGGCTGACACTAACATAAGACCAAGGTGCAAAACCTATTAATGCTATACTCACCTCAGATGAAGCCTGTTGCAAAAAAAGGATTACATTGTGAGCCATTACTACGCTTCCTAAGAGCAACGTGCAATACAATTACGTAAAGTTCTAACTTTTATCTATTGGCCAACTATACAAAGTTTCTGACAAGGCCTTCAATTAAAATGATCTATACTGCTGATCTGCTCATAAGTCTCCTCACTATCCCACACCCCTAACCACTTTTCGATACAGTCCACTCCCTCCTCAGCCCCAAAGAACATGCCACCGTGACGCATCTCAGTGCTGAAGAGCAAGCCACCCATGGCGCTACACAAATAAGGTTTATTATTTTATTATTATTATGAAGGGATCCCTAAGGTCCAAAGGCCCAAGTAAAACACAAACTTTCCACCCACTACAATTACACCTTTGGCCCGACACTTTGTAGCTATTTTTCCTAGATTGCCAGCAAACAGATGAATGCACACCTAGCAAAAAATTTAAACTAAAACGCATAGGCCTCCTCCATATCCCCTCTAGCCCACCTTTCCATCTCCAAACGTGGTGTGCTTTCTACCATTAAAGGTAGGTAGAAAAAAATGTTCTTTCAATCTGTTGACTATCTAGGAGAAATAGAAGGACCATCTAGTAGAGCTCCTCAATATCACATATGCAGACCGGACAAGTTTACAACTTTTACCCTAATCCTTAAACTAATATTACATTTCCAAACAAACCAGCAAGTTCCTCACCGTTCACAGGTAATGGCTCACATTAATGTGGTCGGTGCCTAAAACCTACAACTGGGCACCGTTAGGTCAGCAAGCGGATGTGGACCCGCTTTGCCACAAACTGATTTGGCTTTGGGCTAAATCTGGAGGCTGCACTTAGGATACCTCGGTTTTCACCTCTTGCACCTCAAAGGGGCATTTGGTCTTCGCTGCGGGGTACCCAAGCCGTTACTCGCAAAAGTAGTCTCAGTTATGTGGCAGCTGACACTAACATAAGACCAAGGTGCAAAACCTATTAATGCTATACTCACCTCAGATGAAGCCTGTTGCAAAAAAAGGATTACATTGTGAGCCATTACTATGCTTCCTAAGAGCAACGTGCAATACAATTACGTAAAGTTCTAACTTTTATCTATTGGCCAACTATACAAAGTTTCTGACAAGGCCTTCAATTAAAATGATCTATACTGCTGATCTGCTCATAAGTCTCCTCACTATCCGACACCCCAAACCACTTTTCGATACAGTCCACTCCCTCCTCAGCCCCAAAGAACATGCCACCGTGACGCATCTCAGTGCTGAAGAGCAAGCCACCCATGGCGCTACACAAATAAGGTTTATTATTATTTTATTATTATTATGAAGGGATCCCTAAGGTCCAAAGGCCCAAGTAAAACACAAACTTTCCACCCACTACAATTACACCTTTGGCCCGACACTTTGTAGCTATTTTTCCTAGATTGCCAGCAAACAGATGAATGCACACCTAGCAAAAAAATTAAACTAAAACGCATAGGCCTCCTCCATATCCCCTCTAGCCCACCTTTCCATCTCCAAACGTGGTGTGCTTTCTACCATTAAAGGTAGGTAGAAAAAAATGTTCTTTCAATCTGCTGACTATCTAGGAGAAATAGAAGGACCATCTAGTAGAGCTCCTCAATATCACATATGCAGACCGGACAAGTTTACAACTTTTACCCTAATCCTTAAACTAATATTACATTTTCAAACAAAACAGCAAGTTCCTCACCGTTCACAGTTAATGGCTCACATTAATGTGGTCGGTGCCTTAAACCCAGAACTGGGCACCGTTAGTTCAGCAAGCAGATGTGGACCCGCTTTGCCACAAACTGATTTGGCTTTGGGCTAAATCTGGAGGCTGCACTTAGGATACCTCGGTTTTCACCTCTTGCACCTCAAAGGGGCATTTGGTCTTTGCTGCGGGGTACCCAAGCCGTTACTCGCAAAAGTAGTCTCAGTTATGTGGCAGCTGACACTAACATAAGACCAAGGTGCAAAACCTATTAATGCTATACTCACCTCAGATGAAGCCTGTTGCAAAAAAAGGAATACATTGTGAGCCATTACTATGCTTCCTAATTGCAACGTGCAATACAATTACGTAAAGTTCTAACTTTTATCTATTGGCCAACTATACAAAGTTTCTGACAAGGCCTTCAATTAAAATGATCTATACTGCTGATCTGCTCATAAGTCTCCTCACTATCCCACACCCCAAACCACTTTTCAATACAGTCCACTCCCTCCTCAGCCCCAAAGAACATGCCACCGGGACGCATCTCAGTGCTGAAGAGCAAGCCACCCATGGCGCTACACAAATAAGGTTTATTATTTTATTATTATTATGATGAAGGGATCCCTAAGGCCCAAAGGCCCAAGTAAAACACAAACTTTCCACCCACTACAATTACACCTTTGGCCGGACACTTTGTAGCTATTTTTCCTAGATTGCCAGCAAACAGATGAATGCACACCTAGCAAAAAATGTAAATTAAAACGCATAGGCCTCCTCCATATCCCCTCTAGCCCACCTTTCCATCTCCAAACGTGGTGTGCTTTCTACCATTAAAGGTAGGTAGAAAAGAATGTTCATTCAATCTGCTGACTATCTAGGAGAAATAGAAGGACCATCTAGTATAGCTCCTCAATATTACATATGCAGACCGGCCAAGTTTACAATTTTTACCCTAATCCTTAAATTAATATTACATTTTCAAACAAAACAGCAAGTTCCTCACCGTTCACAGGTAATGGCTCACATTAATGTGGTCGGTGCCTAAAACCTAAAACTGGGCACCGTTAGGTCAGCAAGCGGATGTGGACCCGCTTTGCCGCAAACTGATTTGGCTTTGGGCTAAATCTGGAGGCTGCACTTGGGATACCCCGGTTTTCACCTCTTGCACCTCAAAGTGGCATTTGGTCTTCGCTGCGGGGTACACAAGCCGTTACTCGCAAAAGTAGTCTCAGTTAGTTGGCAGCTGACACTAACATAAGACCAAGGTGCAAAACCTATTAATGCTATACTCACCTCAGATGAAGCCTGTTGCAAAAAAAGGATTACATGGTGAGCCATTACTATGTTTCCTAAGAGCAAGGTGCATTACAATTATGTAAACTTCTAACTTTTATCTATTGGCCAACTATACAAAGTTTCTGACAAGGCCTTCAATTAAAATGATCTATACTGCTGATCTGCTCATAAGTCTCCTCACTATCCCACACCCCAAACCACTTTTCGATACAGTCCACTCCCTCCTCAGCCCCAAAGAACAGGCCCCCGTGACGGATCGCAGTGCTGAAGAGCAAGCCGCCCATGGCGCTACACAAATAAGGTTTATTATTATTTTATTATTATTATGAAGGGATCCCTAAGGTCCAAAGGCCCAAGTAAAACACAAACTTTCAACCCACTACAATTACACCTTTGGCACGACACTTTGTAGCTATTTTTCCTAGATTGCCAGCAAACAGATGAATGCACACCTAGCAAAAAATTTAAATTAAAACGCATAGGCCTCCTCCATATCCCCTCTAGCCCACCTTTCCATCTCCAAACGTGGTGTGCTTTCTACCATTAAAGGTAGGTAGAAAAAAATGTTCTTTCAATCTGCTGACTATCTAGGAGAAATAGAAGGACCATCTAGTAGAGCTCCTCAATATCACATATGCAGACCGGCCAAGTTTACAACTTTTACCCTAATCCTTAAACTAATATTACATTTTCAAACAAAACAGCAAGTTCCTCACCGTTCACAGGTAATGGCTCACATTATTGTGGTCGGTGCCTTAAACCCAGAACTGGGCACCGTTAGGTCAGCAAGCGGATGTGGACCCGCTTTGCCACAAACTGATTTGGCTTTGGGCTAAATCTGGAGGCTGCACTTAGGATACCTCGGTTTTCACCTCTTGCACCTCAAAGGGGCATTTGGTCTTCGCTGCGGGGTACCCAAGCCGTTACTCGCAAAAGTAGTCTCAGTTATGTGGCGGCTGACACTAACATAAGACCAAGGTGCAAAACCTATTAATGCTATACTCACCTCAGATGAAGCCTGTTGCAAAAAAAGGATTACATTGTGAGCCATTACTATGCTTCCTAAGAGCAACGTGCAATACAATTACGTAAAGTTCTAACTTTTATCTATTGGCCAACTATACAAAGTTTCTGACAAGGCCTTCAATTAAAATGATCTATACTGCTGATCTGCTCATAAGTCTCCTCACTATCCCACACCCCAAACCACTTTTCGATACAGTCCACTCCCTCCTCAGCCCCAAAGAACATGCCACCGTGACGCATCCCAGTGCTGAAGAGCAAGCCACCCATGGCGCTACACAAATAAGGATTACTATTATTTTATTATTATTATGAAGGGATCCCTAAGGTCCAAAGGCCCAAGTAAAACACAAACATTCCACCCACTACAATTACACCTTTGGCCCGACACTTTGTAGCTATTTTTCCTAGATTGCCAGCAAACAGATGAATGCACACCTAGCAAAAAATTTAAACTAAAACGCATAGGCCTCCTCCATATCCCCTCTAGCCCACCTTTCCATCTCCAAACGTGGTGTGCTTTCTACCATCAAAGGTAGGTAGAAAAAAATGTTCTTTCAATCTGCTGACTATCTAGGAGAAATAGAAGGACCATCTACTATAGCTCCTCAATATCACATATGCAGACCGGCCAAGTTTACAATTTTTACTCTAATCCTTAAACTAATATTACATTTTCAAACAAAACAGCAAGTTCCTCACCGTTCACAGGTAATGGCTCACATTAATGTGGTCGGTGCCTTAAACCCAGAACTGGGCACCGTTAGTTCAGCAAGCAGATGTGGACCCGCTTTGCCACAAACTGATTTGGCTTAAATCTGGAGGCTGCACTTGGGATACCCCGGTTTTCACCTCTTGCACCTCAAAGTGGCATTTGGTCTTCGCTGCGGGGTACCCAAGTCGTTACTTGCAAAAGTAGTCTCAGTTATGTGGCAGCTGACACTAACATAAGACCAAGGTGCAAAACCTATTAATGCTATACTCACCTCAGATGAAGCCTGTTGCAAAAAAAGGATTACATTGTGAGCCATTACTATGCTTCCTAAGAGCAACGTGCAATACAATTACGTAAAGTTCCAACTTTTATCTATTGGCCAACTATACAAAGTTTCTGACAAGGCCTTCAATTAAAATGATCTATACTGCTGATCTGCTCATAAGTCTCCTCACTATCCCACACACCAAACCACTTTTCGATACAGTCCACTCCCTCCTCAGCCCCAAAGAACATGCCCCCGTGACGCATCTCAGTGCTGAAGAGCAAGCCACCCATGGCGCTACACAAATAAGGTTTATTATTATTTTATTATTATTTTTATGAAGGGATCCCTAAGGTCCAAAGGCCCAAGTAAAACACAAACTTTCAACCCACTACAATTACACCTTTGGCCCGACACTTTGTAGCTATTTTTCCTAGATTGCCAGCAAACAGATGAATGCACACCTAGCAAAAAATTTAAACTAAAACGCATAGGCCTCCTCCATATCCCCTCTAGCCCACCTTTCCATCTCCAAACGTGGTGTGCTTTCTACCATTAAAGGTAGGTAGAAAAAAATGTTCTTTCAATCTGCTGACTATCTAGGAGAAATAGAAGGACCATCTAGTAGAGCTCCTCAATATCACATATGCAGACTGGACAAGTTTACAACTTTTACCCTAATCCTTAAACTAATATTACATTTTCAAACAAAACAGCAAGTTCCTCACCGTTCACAGGTAATGGCTCACATTATTGTGGTCGGTGCCTTAAACCCAGAACTGGGCACCGTTAGGTCAGCAAGCGGATGTGGACCCGCTTTGCCAAAAGCTGATTTGGCTTTGGGCTAAATCTGGAGGCTGCACTTAGGATACCTCGGTTTTCACCTCTTGCACCTCAAAGGGGCATTTGGTCTTCGCTGCGGGGTACCCAAGCCGTTACTCGCAAAAGTAGTCTCAGTTATGTGGCGGCTGACACTAACATAAGACCAAGGTGCAAAACCTATTAATGCTATACTCACCTCAGATGAAGCCTGTTGCAAAAAAAGGATTACATTGTGAGCCATTACTACGCTTCCTAAGAGCAACGTGCAATACAATTACGTAAAGTTCTAACTTTTATCTATTGGCCAACTATACAAAGTTTCTGACAAGGCCTTCAATTAAAATGATCTATACTGCTGATCTGCTCATAAGTCTCCTCACTATCCCACACCCCAAACCACTTTTCGATACAGTCCACTCCCTCCTCAGCCCCAAAGAACATGCCACCGTGACGCATCCCAGTGCTGAAGAGCAAGCCACCCATGGCGCTACACAAATAAGGATTACTATTATTTTATTATTATTATGAAGGGATCCCTAAGGTCCAAAGGCCCAAGTAAAACACAAACATTCCACCCACTACAATTACACCTTTGGCCCGACACTTTGTAGCTATTTTTCCTAGATTGCCAGCAAACAGATGAATGCACACCTAGCAAAAAATTTAAACTAAAACGCATAGGCCTCCTCCATATCCCCTCTAGCCCACCTTTCCATCTCCAAACGTGGTGTGCTTTCTACCATCAAAGGTAGGTAGAAAAAAATGTTCTTTCAATCTGCTGACTATCTAGGAGAAATAGAAGGACCATCTACTATAGCTCCTCAATATCACATATGCAGACCGGCCAAGTTTACAATTTTTACTCTAATCCTTAAACTAATATTACATTTTCAAACAAAACAGCAAGTTCCTCACCGTTCACAGGTAATGGCTCACATTAATGTGGTCGGTGCCTTAAACCCAGAACTGGGCACCGTTAGTTCAGCAAGCAGATGTGGACCCGCTTTGCCACAAACTGATTTGGCTTAAATCTGGAGGCTGCACTTGGGATACCCCGGTTTTCACCTCTTGCACCTCAAAGTGGCATTTGGTCTTCGCTGCGGGGTACCCAAGTCGTTACTTGCAAAAGTAGTCTCAGTTATGTGGCAGCTGACACTAACATAAGACCAAGGTGCAAAACCTATTAATGCTATACTCACCTCAGATGAAGCCTGTTGCAAAAAAAGGATTACATTGTGAGCCATTACTATGCTTCCTAAGAGCAACGTGCAATACAATTACGTAAAGTTCCAACTTTTATCTATTGGCCAACTATACAAAGTTTCTGACAAGGCCTTCAATTAAAATGATCTATACTGCTGATCTGCTCATAAGTCTCCTCACTATCCCACACACCAAACCACTTTTCGATACAGTCCACTCCCTCCTCAGCCCCAAAGAACATGCCCCCGTGACGCATCTCAGTGCTGAAGAGCAAGCCACCCATGGCGCTACACAAATAAGGTTTATTATTATTTTATTATTATTTTTATGAAGGGATCCCTAAGGTCCAAAGGCCCAAGTAAAACACAAACTTTCAACCCACTACAATTACACCTTTGGCCCGACACTTTGTAGCTATTTTTCCTAGATTGCCAGCAAACAGATGAATGCACACCTAGCAAAAAATTTAAACTAAAACGCATAGGCCTCCTCCATATCCCCTCTAGCCCACCTTTCCATCTCCAAACGTGGTGTGCTTTCTACCATTAAAGGTAGGTAGAAAAAAATGTTCTTTCAATCTGCTGACTATCTAGGAGAAATAGAAGGACCATCTAGTAGAGCTCATCAATATCACATATGCAGACCGGCCAAGTTTACAACTTTTACCCTAATCCTTAAACTAATATTACATTTTCAAACAAAACAGCAAGTTCCTCACCGTTCACAGGTAATGGCTCACATTATTGTGGTCGGTGCCTTAAACCCAGAACTGGGCACCGTTAGGTCAGCAAGCGGATGTGGACCCGCTTTGCCAAAAGCTGATTTGGCTTTGGGCTAAATCTGGAGGCTGCACTTAGGATACCTCGGTTTTCACCTCTTGCACCTCAAAGGGGCATTTGGTCTTCGCTGCGGGGTACCCAAGCCGTTACTCGCAAAAGTAGTCTCAGTTATGTGGCGGCTGACACTAACATAAGACCAAGGTGCAAAACCTATTAATGCTATACTCACCTCAGATGAAGCCTGTTGCAAAAAAAGGATTACATTGTGAGCCATTACTACGCTTCCTAAGAGCAACGTGCAATACAATTACGTAAAGTTCTAACTTTTATCTATTGGCCAACTATACAAAGTTTCTGACAAGGCCTTCAATTAAAATGATCTATACTGCTGATCTGCTCATAAGTCTCCTCACTATCCCACACCCCTAACCACTTTTCGATACAGTCCACTCCCTCCTCAGCCCCAAAGAACATGCCACCGTGACGCATCTCAGTGCTGAAGAGCAAGCCACCCATGGCGCTACACAAATAAGGTTTATTATTTTATTATTATTATGAAGGGATCCCTAAGGTCCAAAGGCCCAAGTAAAACACAAACTTTCCACCCACTACAATTACACCTTTGGCCCGACACTTTGTAGCTATTTTTCCTAGATTGCCAGCAAACAGATGAATGCACACCTAGCAAAAAATTTAAACTAAAACGCATAGGCCTCCTCCATATCCCCTCTAGCCCACCTTTCCATCTCCAAACGTGGTGTGCTTTCTACCATTAAAGGTAGGTAGAAAAAAATGTTCTTTCAATCTGTTGACTATCTAGGAGAAATAGAAGGACCATCTAGTAGAGCTCCTCAATATCACATATGCAGACCGGACAAGTTTACAACTTTTACCCTAATCCTTAAACTAATATTACATTTCCAAACAAACCAGCAAGTTCCTCACCGTTCACAGGTAATGGCTCACATTAATGTGGTCGGTGCCTAAAACCTACAACTGGGCACCGTTAGGTCAGCAAGCGGATGTGGACCCGCTTTGCCACAAACTGATTTGGCTTTGGGCTAAATCTGGAGGCTGCACTTAGGATACCTCGGTTTTCACCTCTTGCACCTCAAAGGGGCATTTGGTCTTCGCTGCGGGGTACCCAAGCCGTTACTCGCAAAAGTAGTCTCAGTTATGTGGCAGCTGACACTAACATAAGACCAAGGTGCAAAACCTATTAATGCTATACTCACCTCAGATGAAGCCTGTTGCAAAAAAAGGATTACATTGTGAGCCATTACTATGCTTCCTAAGAGCAACGTGCAATACAATTACGTAAAGTTCTAACTTTTATCTATTGGCCAACTATACAAAGTTTCTGACAAGGCCTTCAATTAAAATGATCTATACTGCTGATCTGCTCATAAGTCTCCTCACTATCCCACACCCCAAACCACTTTTCGATACAGTCCACTCCCTCCTCAGCCCCAATGAACATGCCACCGTGACGCATCTCAGTGCTGAAGAGCAAGCCACCCATGGCGCTACACAAATAAGGTTTATTATTTTATTATTATTATGAAGGGATCCCTAAGGTCCAAAGGCCCAAGTAAAACACAAACTTTCCACCCACTACAATTACACCTTTGGCCCGACACTTTGTAGCTATTTTTCCTAGATTGCCAGCAAACAGATGAATGCACACCTAGCAAAAAATTTAAACTAAAACGCATAGGCCTCCTCCATATCCCCTCTAGCCCACCTTTCCATCTCCAAACGTGGTGTGCTTTCTACCATTAAAGGTAGGTAGAAAAAAATGTTCTTTCAATCTGTTGACTATCTAGGAGAAATAGAAGGACCATCTAGTAGAGCTCCTCAATATCACATATGCAGACCGGACAAGTTTACAACTTTTACCCTAATCCTTAAACTAATATTACATTTCCAAACAAACCAGCAAGTTCCTCACCGTTCACAGGTAATGGCTCACATTAATGTGGTCGGTGCCTAAAACCTACAACTGGGCACCGTTAGTTCAGCAAGCGGATGTGGACCCGCTTTGCCACAAACTGATTTGGCTTTGGGCTAAATCTGGAGGCTGCACTTAGGATACCTCGGTTTTCACCTCTTGCACCTCAAAGGGGCATTTGGTCTTCGCTGCGGGGTACCCAAGCCGTTACTCGCAAAAGTAGTCTCAGTTATGTGGCAGCTGACACTAACATAAGACCAAGGTGCAAAACCTATTAATGCTATACTCACCTCAGATGAAGCCTGTTGCAAAAAAAGGATTACATTGTGAGCCATTACTATGCTTCCTAAGAGCAACGTGCAATACAATTACGTAAAGTTCTAACTTTTATCTATTGGCCAACTATACAAAGTTTCTGACAAGGCCTTCAATTAAAATGATCTATACTGCTGATCTGCTCATAAGTCTCCTCACTATCCCACACCCCAAACCACTTTTCGATACAGTCCACTCCCTCCTCAGCCCCAAAGAACATGCCACCGTGACGCATCCCAGTGCTGAAGAGCAAGCCACCCATGGCGCTACACAAATAAGGATTACTATTATTTTATTATTATTATGAAGGGATCCCTAAGGTCCAAAGGCCCAAGTAAAACACAAACATTCCACCCACTACAATTACACCTTTGGCCCGACACTTTGTAGCTATTTTTCCTAGATTGCCAGCAAACAGATGAATGCACACCTAGCAAAAAATTTAAACTAAAACGCATAGGCCTCCTCCATATCCCCTCTAGCCCACCTTTCCATCTCCAAACGTGGTGTGCTTTCTACCATTAAAGGTAGGTAGAAAAAAATGTTCTTTCAATCTGCTGACTATCTAGGAGAAATAGAAGGACCATCTACTATAGCTCCTCAATATCACATATGCAGACCGGCCAAGTTTACAACTTTTACCCTAATCCTTAAACTAATATTACATTTTCAAACAAAACAGCAAGTTCCTCACCGTTCACAGGTAATGGCTCACATTATTGTGGTCGGTGCCTTAAACCCAGAACTGGGCACCGTTAGGTCAGCAAGCGGATGTGGACCCGCTTTGCCACAAACTGATTTGGCTTTGGGCTAAATCTGGAGGCTGCACTTAGGATACCTCGGTTTTCACCTCTTGCACCTCAAAGGGGCATTTGGTCTTCGCTGCGGGGTACCCAAGCCGTTACTCGCAAAAGTAGTCTCAGTTATGTGGCGGCTGACACTAACATAAGACCAAGGTGCAAAACCTATTAATGCTATACTCACCTCAGATGAAGCCTGTTGCAAAAAAAGGATTACATTGTGAGCCATTACTACGCTTCCTAAGAGCAACGTGCAATACAATTACGTAAAGTTCTAACTTTTATCTATTGGCCAACTATACAAAGTTTCTGACAAGGCCTTCAATTAAAATGATCTATACTGCTGATCTGCTCATAAGTCTCCTCACTATCCCACACCCCAAACCACTTTTCGATACAGTCCACTCCCTCCTCAGCCCCAAAGAACATGCCACCGTGACGCATCTCAGTGCTGAAGAGCAAGCCACCCATGGCGCTACACAAATAAGGTTTATTATTTTATTATTATTATGAAGGGATCCCTAAGGTCCAAAGGCCCAAGTAAAACACAAACTTTCCACCCACTACAATTACACCTTTGGCCCGACACTTTGTAGCTATTTTTCCTAGATTGCCAGCAAACAGATGAATGCACACCTAGCAAAAAATTTAAACTAAAACGCATAGGCCTCCTCCATATCCCCTCTAGCCCACCTTTCCATCTCCAAACGTGGTGTGCTTTCTACCATTAAAGGTAGGTAGAAAAAAATGTTCTTTCAATCTGTTGACTATCTAGGAGAAATAGAAGGACCATCTAGTAGAGCTCCTCAATATCACATATGCAGACCGGACAAGTTTACAACTTTTACCCTAATCCTTAAACTAATATTACATTTCCAAACAAACCAGCAAGTTCCTCACCGTTCACAGGTAATGGCTCACATTAATGTGGTCGGTGCCTTAAACCCAGAACTGGGCACCGTTAGTTCAGCAAGCGGATGTGGACCCGCTTTGCCACAAACTGATTTGGCTTTGGGCTAAATCTGGAGGCTGCACTTAGGATACCTCGGTTTTCACCTCTTGCACCTCAAAGGGGCATTTGGTCTTCGCTGCGGGGTACCCAAGCCGTTACTCGCAAAAGTAGTCTCAGTTATGTGACAGCTGACACTAACATAAGACCAAGGTGCAAAACCTATTAATGCTATACTCACCTCAGATGAAGCCTGTTGCAAAAAAAGGATTACATTGTGAGCCATTACTATGCTTCCTAAGAGCAACGTGCAATACAATTACGTAAAGTTCCAACTTTTATCTATTGGCCAATTATACAAAGTTTCTGACAAGGCCTTCAATTAAAATGATCTATACTGCTGATCTGCTCATAAGTCTCCTCACTATCCCACACCCCAAACCACTTTTCGATACAGTCCACTCCCTCCTCAGCCCCAAAGAACAGGCCCCCGTGATGGATCGCAGTGCTGAAGAGCAAGCCGCCCATGGTGCTACACAAATAAGGATCATTATTATTTCATTATTATTATCATGAAGGGATCCCTAAGGCCCAAAGGCCCAAGTAAAACACAAACTTTCCACCCACTACAATTAGACCTTTGGCCCGACACTTTGTAGCTATTTTTCCTAGATTGCCAGCAAACAGATGAATGCACACCTAGCAAAAAATTTAAACTAAAACGCATAGGCCTCCTCCATATCCCCTCTAGCCCACCTTTCCATCTCCAAACGTGGTGTGCTTTCTACCATTAAAGGTAGGTAGAAAAAAATGTTCTTTCAATCTGTTGACTATCTAGGAGAAATAGAAGGACCATCTAGTAGAGCTCCTCAATATCACATATGCAGACCGGACAAGTTTACAACTTTTACCCTAATCCTTAAACTAATATTACATTTCCAAACAAAACAGCAAGTTCCTCACCGTTCACAGGTAATGGCTCACATTATTGTGGTCGGTGCCTTAAACCCAGAACTGGGCACCGTTAGGTCAGCAAGCGGATGTGGACCCGCTTTGCCACAAACTGATTTGGCTTTGGGCTAAATCTAGAGGCTGCACTTAGGATACCTCGGTTTTCACCTCTTGCACCTCAAAGGGGCATTTGGTCTTCGCTGCGGGGTACCCAAGCCGTTACTCGCAAAAGTAGTCTCAGTTATGTGGCGGCTGACACTAACATAAGACCAAGGTGCAAAACCTATTAATGCTATACTCACCTCAGATGAAGCCTGTTGCAAAAAAAGGATTACATTGTGAGCCATTACTATGCTTCCTAAGAGCAACGTGCAATACAATTACGTAAAGTTCTAACTTTTATCTATTGGCCAACTATACAAAGTTTCTGACAAGGCCTTCAATTAAAATGATCTATACTGCTGATCTGCTCATAAGTCTCCTCACTATCCCACACCCCAAACCACTTTTCGATACAGTCCACTCCCTCCTCAGCCCCAAAGAACATGCCACCGTGACGCATCCCAGTGCTGAAGAGCAAGCCACCCATGGCGCTACACAAATAAGGATTACTATTATTTTATTATTATTATGAAGGGATCCCTAAGGTCCAAAGGCCCAAGTAAAACACAAACATTCCACCCACTACAATTACACCTTTGGCCCGACACTTTGTAGCTATTTTTCCTAGATTGCCAGCAAACAGATGAATGCACACCTAGCAAAAAATTTAAACTAAAACGCATAGGCCTCCTCCATATCCCCTCTAGCCCACCTTTCCATCTCCAAACGTGGTGTGCTTTCTACCATTAAAGGTAGGTAGAAAAAAATGTTCTTTCAATCTGCTGACTATCTAGGAGAAATAGAAGGACCATCTACTATAGCTCCTCAATATCACATATGCAGACCGGCCAAGTTTACAATTTTTACTCTAATCCTTAAACTAATATTACATTTTCAAACAAAACAGCAAGTTCCTCACCGTTCACAGGTAATGGCTCACATTAATGTGGTCGGTGCCTTAAACCCAGAACTGGGCACCGTTAGTTCAGCAAGCAGATGTGGACCCGCTTTGCCACAAACTGATTTGGCTTTGGGCTAAATCTGGAGGCTGCACTTGGGATACCCCGGTTTTCACCTCTTGCACCTCAAAGTGGCATTTGGTCTTCGCTGCGGGGTACCCAAGCCGTTACTCGCAAAAGTAGTCTCAGTTATGTGGCAGCTGACACTAACATAAGACCAAGGTGCAAAACCTATTAATGCTATACTCACCTCAGATGAAGCCTGTTGCAAAAAAAGGATTACATTGTGAGCCATTACTATGCTTCCTAAGAGCAACGTGCAATACAATTACGTAAAGTTCCAACTTTTATCTATTGGCCAACTATACAAAGTTTCTGACAAGGCCTTCAATTAAAATTATCTATACTGCTGATCTGCTCATAAGTCTCCTCACTATCCCACACCCCAAACCACTTTTCGATACAGTCCACTCCCTCCTCAGCCCCAAAGAACAGGCCCCCGTGACGGATCGCAGTGCTGAAGAGCAAGCCACCCATGGCGCTACACAAATAAGGTTTATTATTATTTTATTATTATTTTTATGAAGGGATCCCTAAGGTCCAAAGGCCCAAGTAAAACACAAACTTTCAACCCACTACAATTACACCTTTGGCCCGACACTTTGTAGCTATTTTTCCTAGATTGCCAGCAAACAGATGAATGCACACCTAGCAAAAAATTTAAACTAAAACGCATAGGCCTCCTCCATATCCCCTCTAGCCCACCTTTCCATCTCCAAACGTGGTGTGCTTTCTACCATTAAAGGTAGGTAGAAAAAAATGTTCTTTCAATCTGCTGACTATCTAGGAGAAATAGAAGGACCATCTACTATAGCTCCTCAATATCACATATGCAGACCGGCCAAGTTTACAATTTTTACTCTAATCCTTAAACTAATATTACATTTTCAAACAAAACAGCAAGTTCCTCACCGTTTACAGGTAATGGCTCACATTAATGTGGTCGGTGCCTAAAACCTAAAACTGGGCACCGTTAGGTCAGCAAGTGGATGTGGACCCGCTTTGCCACAAACTGATTTGGCTTTGGGCTAAATCTGGAGGCTGCACTTGGGATACCCCGGTTTTCAACTCTTGCACCTCAAAGGGGCATTTGGTCTTCGCTGCGGGGTACACAAGCCGTTAATCGCAAAAGTAGTCTCAGTTATGTGGCAGCTGACACTAACATAGGACCAAGGTGCAAAACCTATTAATGCTATACTCACCTCAGATGAAGCCTGTTGCAAAAAAAGGATTACATTGTGAGCCATTACTATGCTTCCTAAGAGCAACGTGCAATGCAATTACGTAAAGTTCTAACTTTTATCTATTGGCCAACTATACAAAGTTTCTGACAAGGCCTTCAATTAAAATGATCTATACTGCTGATCTGCTCATAAGTCTCCTCACTATCCCACACCCCAAACCATTTTTCGATACAGTCCACTCCCTCCTCAGCCCCAAAGAACATGCCACCGTGACGCATCTCAGTGCTGAAGAGCAAGCCACCCCTGGCGCTACACAAATAAGGTTTATTATTATTTTATTATTATTATGAAGGGATCCCTAAGGTCCAAAGGCCCAAGTAAAACACAAACTTTCCACCCACTACAATTACACCTTTGGCCCGACACTTTGTAGCTATTTTTCCTAGATTGCCAGCAAACAGATGAATGCACACCTAGCTAAAAATTTAAACTAAAACGCATAGGCCTCCTCCATATCCCCTCTAGCCCACCTTTCCATCTCCAAACGTGGTGTGCTTTCTACCATTAAAGGTAGGTAGAAAAAAATGTTCTTTCAATCTGTTGACTATCTAGGAGAAATAGAAGGACCATCTAGTAGAGCTCCTCAATATCACATATGCAGACCGGACAAGTTTACAACTTTTACCCTAATCCTTAAACTAATATTACATTTCCAAACAAACCAGCAAGTTCCTCACCGTTCACAGGTAATGGCTCACATTAATGTGGTCGGTGCCTTAAACCCAGAACTGGGCACCGTTAGTTCAGCAAGCGGATGTGGACCCGCTTTGCCACAAACTGATTTGGCTTTGGGCTAAATCTGGAGGCTGCACTTAGGATACCTCGGTTTTCACCTCTTGCACCTCAAAGGGGCATTTGGTCTTCGCTGCGGGGTACCCAAGCCGTTACTCGCAAAAGTAGTCTCAGTTATGTGACAGCTGACACTAACATAAGACCAAGGTGCAAAACCTATTAATGCTATACTCACCTCAGATGAAGCCTGTTGCAAAAAAAGGATTACATTGTGAGCCATTACTATGCTTCCTAAGAGCAACGTGCATTACAATTACGTAAAGTTCCAACTTTTATCTATTGGCCAATTATACAAAGTTTCTGACAAGGCCTTCAATTAAAATGATCTATACTGCTGATCTGCTCATAAGTCTCCTCACTATCCCACACCCCAAACCACTTTTCGATACAGTCCACTCCCTCCTCAGCCCCAAAGAACAGGCCCCCGTGATGGATCGCAGTGCTGAAGAGCAAGCCGCCCATGGTGCTACACAAATAAGGATCATTATTATTTCATTATTATTATCATGAAGGGATCCCTAAGGCCCAAAGGCCCAAGTAAAACACAAACTTTCCACCCACTACAATTAGACCTTTGGCCCGACACTTTGTAGCTATTTTTCCTAGATTGCCAGCAAACAGATGAATGCACACCTAGCAAAAAATTTAAACTAAAACGCATAGGCCTCCTCCATATCCCCTCTAGCCCACCTTTCCATCTCCAAACGTGGTGTGCTTTCTACCATTAAAGGTAGGTAGAAAAAAATGTTCTTTCAATCTGTTGACTATCTAGGAGAAATAGAAGGACCATCTAGTAGAGCTCCTCAATATCACATATGCAGACCGGACAAGTTTACAACTTTTACCCTAATCCTTAAACTAATATTACATTTTCAAACAAACCAGCAAGTTCCTCACCGTTCACAGGTAATGGCTCACATTATTGTGGTCGGTGCCTAAAACCTACAACTGGGCACCGTTAGTTCAGCAAGCGGATGTGGACCCGCTTTGCCACAAACTGATTTGGCTTTGGGCTAAATCTGGAGGCTGCACTTAGGATACCTCGGTTTTCACCTCTTGCACCTCAAAGGGGCATTTGGTCTTCGCTGCGGGGTACCCAAGCCGTTACTTGCAAAAGTAGTCTCAGTTATGTGGCGGCTGACACTAACATAAGACCAAGGTGCAAAACCTATTAATGCTATACTCACCTCAGATGAAGCCTGTTGCAAAAAAAGGATTACATTGTGAGCCATTACTATGCTTCCTAAGAGCAACGTGCAATACAATTACGTAAAGTTCCAACTTTTATCTATTGGCCAACTATACAATGTTTCTGACAAGGCCTTCAATTAAAATGATCTATACTGCTGATCTGCTCATAAGTCTCCTCACTATCCCACACCCCAAACCACTTTTCGATACAGTCCACTCCCTCCTCAGCCCCAAAGAACATGCCACCGTGACGCATCTCAGTGCTGAAGAGCAAGCCACCCATGGCGCTACACAAATAAGGTTTATTATTTTATTATTATTTTTATGAAGGGATCCCTAAGGTCCAAAGGCCCAAGTAAAACACAAACTTTCAACCCACTACAATTACACCTTTGGCCCGACACTTTGTAGCTATTTTTCCTAGATTGCCAGCAAACAGATGAATGCACACCTAGCAAAAAATTTAAACTAAAACGCATAGGCCTCCTCCATATCCCCTCTAGCCCACCTTTCCATCTCCAAACGTGGTGTGCTTTCTACCATTAAAGGTAGGTAGAAAAAAATGTTCTTTCAATCTGTTGACTATCTAGGAGAAATAGAAGGACCATCTAGTAGAGGTCCTCAATATCACATATGCAGACCGGACAAGTTTACAACTTTTACCCTAATCCTTAAACTAATATTACATTTTCAAACAAAACAGCAAGTTCCTCACCGTTCACAGGTAATGGCTCACATTATTGTGGTCGGTGCCTTAAACCCAGAACTGGGCACCGTTAGGTCAGCAAGCGGATGTGGACCCGCTTTGCCACAAACTGATTTGGCTTTGGGCTAAATCTAGAGGCTGCACTTAGGATACCTCGGTTTTCACCTCTTGCACCTCAAAGGGGCATTTGGTCTTCGCTGCGGGGTACCCAAGCCGTTACTCGCAAAAGTAGTCTCAGTTATGTGGCGGCTGACACTAACATAAGACCAAGGTGCAAAACCTATTAATGCTATACTCACCTCAGATGAAGCCTGTTGCAAAAAAAGGATTACATTGTGAGCCATTACTATGCTTCCTAAGAGCAACGTGCAATACAATTACGTAAAGTTCTAACTTTTATCTATTGGCCAACTATACAAAGTTTCTGACAAGGCCTTCAATTAAAATGATCTATACTGCTGATCTGCTCATAAGTCTCCTCACTATCCCACACCCCAAACCACTTTTCGATACAGTCCACTCCCTCCTCAGCCCCAAAGAACATGCCACCGTGACGCATCCCAGTGCTGAAGAGCAAGCCACCCATGGCGCTACACAAATAAGGATTACTATTATTTTATTATTATTATGAAGGGATCCCTAAGGTCCAAAGGCCCAAGTAAAACACAAACATTCCACCCACTACAATTACACCTTTGGCCCGACACTTTGTAGCTATTTTTCCTAGATTGCCAGCAAACAGATGAATGCACACCTAGCAAAAAATTTAAACTAAAACGCATAGGCCTCCTCCATATCCCCTCTAGCCCACCTTTCCATCTCCAAACGTGGTGTGCTTTCTACCATTAAAGGTAGGTAGAAAAAAATGTTCTTTCAATCTGCTGACTATCTAGGAGAAATAGAAGGACCATCTACTATAGCTCCTCAATATCACATATGCAGACCGGCCAAGTTTACAATTTTTACTCTAATCCTTAAACTAATATTACATTTTCAAACAAAACAGCAAGTTCCTCACCGTTCACAGGTAATGGCTCACATTAATGTGGTCGGTGCCTTAAACCCAGAACTGGGCACCGTTAGTTCAGCAAGCAGATGTGGACCCGCTTTGCCACAAACTGATTTGGCTTTGGGCTAAATCTGGAGGCTGCACTTGGGATACCCCGGTTTTCACCTCTTGCACCTCAAAGTGGCATTTGGTCTTCGCTGCGGGGTACCCAAGCCGTTACTCGCAAAAGTAGTCTCAGTTATGTGGCAGCTGACACTAACATAAGACCAAGGTGCAAAACCTATTAATGCTATACTCACCTCAGATGAAGCCTGTTGCAAAAAAAGGATTACATTGTGAGC
Organism: Eleutherodactylus coqui; assembly: GCF_035609145.1. Taxonomy (NCBI): domain Eukaryota; kingdom Metazoa; phylum Chordata; class Amphibia; order Anura; family Eleutherodactylidae; genus Eleutherodactylus; species Eleutherodactylus coqui. The sequence continues at coordinate 171,708,350 of NC_089844.1, forward strand.
CATTACTATGCTTCCTAAGAGCAACGTGCAATACAATTACGTAAAGTTCCAACTTTTATCTATTGGCCAACTATACAAAGTTTCTGACAAGGCCTTCAATTAAAATTATCTATACTGCTGATCTGCTCATAAGTCTCCTCACTATCCCACACCCCAAACCACTTTTCGATACAGTCCACTCCCTCCTCAGCCCCAAAGAACAGGCCCCCGTGACGGATCGCAGTGCTGAAGAGCAAGCCACCCATGGCGCTACACAAATAAGGTTTATTATTATTTTATTATTATTTTTATGAAGGGATCCCTAAGGTCCAAAGGCCCAAGTAAAACACAAACTTTCAACCCACTACAATTACACCTTTGGCCCGACACTTTGTAGCTATTTTTCCTAGATTGCCAGCAAACAGATGAATGCACACCTAGCAAAAAATTTAAACTAAAACGCATAGGCCTCCTCCATATCCCCTCTAGCCCACCTTTCCATCTCCAAACGTGGTGTGCTTTCTACCATTAAAGGTAGGTAGAAAAAAATGTTCTTTCAATCTGCTGACTATCTAGGAGAAATAGAAGGACCATCTACTATAGCTCCTCAATATCACATATGCAGACCGGCCAAGTTTACAATTTTTACTCTAATCCTTAAACTAATATTACATTTTCAAACAAAACAGCAAGTTCCTCACCGTTCACAGGTAATGGCTCACATTAATGTGGTCGGTGCCTAAAACCTAAAACTGGGCACCGTTAGGTCAGCAAGTGGATGTGGACCCGCTTTGCCACAAACTGATTTGGCTTTGGGCTAAATCTGGAGGCTGCACTTGGGATACCCCGGTTTTCACCTCTTGCACCTCAAAGGGGCATTTGGTCTTCGCTGCGGGGTACACAAGCCGTTAATCGCAAAAGTAGTCTCAGTTATGTGGCAGCTGACACTAACATAGGACCAAGGTGCAAAACCTATTAATGCTATACTCACCTCAGATGAAGCCTGTTGCAAAAAAAGGATTACATTGTGAGCCATTACTATGCTTCCTAAGAGCAACGTGCAATGCAATTACGTAAAGTTCTAACTTTTATCTATTGGCCAACTATACAAAGTTTCTGACAAGGCCTTCAATTAAAATGATCTATACTGCTGATCTGCTCATAAGTCTCCTCACTATCCCACACCCCAAACCATTTTTCGATACAGTCCACTCCCTCCTCAGCCCCAAAGAACATGCCACCGTGACGCATCTCAGTGCTGAAGAGCAAGCCACCCCTGGCGCTACACAAATAAGGTTTATTATTATTTTATTATTATTATGAAGGGATCCCTAAGGTCCAAAGGCCCAAGTAAAACACAAACTTTCCACCCACTACAATTACACCTTTGGCCCGACACTTTGTAGCTATTTTTCCTAGATTGCCAGCAAACAGATGAATGCACACCTAGCTAAAAATTTAAACTAAAACGCATAGGCCTCCTCCATATCCCCTCTAGCCCACCTTTCCATCTCCAAACGTGGTGTGCTTTCTACCATTAAAGGTAGGTAGAAAAAAATGTTCTTTCAATCTGTTGACTATCTAGGAGAAATAGAAGGACCATCTAGTAGAGCTCCTCAATATCACATATGCAGACCGGACAAGTTTACAACTTTTACCCTAATCCTTAAACTAATATTACATTTCCAAACAAACCAGCAAGTTCCTCACCGTTCACAGGTAATGGCTCACATTAATGTGGTCGGTGCCTAAAACCTACAACTGGGCACCGTTAGTTCAGCAAGCGGATGTGGACCCGCTTTGCCACAAACTGATTTGGCTTTGGGCTAAATCTGGAGGCTGCACTTAGGATACCTCGGTTTTCACCTCTTGCACCTCAAAGGGGCATTTGGTCTTCGCTGCGGTGTACCCAAGCCGTTACTCGCAAAAGTAGTCTCAGTTATGTGGCAGCTGACACTAACATAAGACCAAGGTGCAAAACCTATTAATGCTATACTCACCTCAGATGAAGCCTGTTGCAAAAAAAGGATTACATTGTGAGCCATTACTATGCTTCCTAAGAGCAACGTGCAATACAATTACGTAAAGTTCTAACTTTTATCTATTGGCCAACTATACAAAGTTTCTGACAAGGCCTTCAATTAAAATGATCTATACTGCTGATCTGCTCATAAGTCTCCTCACTATCCCACACCCCAAACCACTTTTCGATACAGTCCACTCCCTCCTCAGCCCCAAAGAACATGCCACCGTGACGCATCTCAGTGCTGAAGAGCAAGCCACCCATGGCGCTACACAAATAAGGTTTATTATTTTATTATTATTATGAAGGGATCCCTAAGGTCCAAAGGCCCAAGTAAAACACAAACTTTCCACCCACTACAATTACACCTTTGGCCCGACACTTTGTAGCTATTTTTCCTAGATTGCCAGCAAACAGATGAATGCACACCTAGCAAAAAATTTAAACTAAAACGCATAGGCCTCCTCCATATCCCCTCTAGCCCACCTTTCCATCTCCAAACGTGGTGTGCTTTCTACCATTAAAGGTAGGTAGAAAAAAATGTTCTTTCAATCTGTTGACTATCTAGGAGAAATAGAAGGACCATCTAGTAGAGCTCCTCAATATCACATATGCAGACCGGACAAGTTTACAACTTTTACCCTAATCCTTAAAGTAATATTACATTTCCAAACAAACCAGCAAGTTCCTCACCGTTCACAGGTAATGGCTCACATTAATGTGGTCGGTGCCTTAAACCCAGAACTGGGCACCGTTAGTTCAGCAAGCGGATGTGGACCCGCTTTGCCACAAACTGATTTGGCTTTGGGCTAAATCTGGAGGCTGCACTTAGGATACCTCGGTTTTCACCTCTTGCACCTCAAAGGGGCATTTGGTCTTCGCTGCGGGGTACCCAAGCCGTTACTCGCAAAAGTAGTCTCAGTTATGTGACAGCTGACACTAACATAAGACCAAGGTGCAAAACCTATTAATGCTATACTCACCTCAGATGAAGCCTGTTGCAAAAAAAGGATTACATTGTGAGCCATTACTATGCTTCCTAAGAGCAACGTGCATTACAATTACGTAAAGTTCCAACTTTTATCTATTGGCCAATTATACAAAGTTTCTGACAAGGCCTTCAATTAAAATGATCTATACTGCTGATCTGCTCATAAGTCTCCTCACTATCCCACACCCCAAACCACTTTTCGATACAGTCCACTCCCTCCTCAGCCCCAAAGAACAGGCCCCCGTGATGGATCGCAGTGCTGAAGAGCAAGCCGCTCATGGTGCTACACAAATAAGGATCATTATTATTTCATTATTATTATCATGAAGGGATCCCTAAGGCCCAAAGGCCCAAGTAAAACACAAACTTTCCACCCACTACAATTACACCTTTGGCCCGACACTTTGTAGCTATTTTTCCTAGATTGCCAGCAAACAGATGAATGCACACCTAGCAAAAAATTTAAACTAAAACGCATAGGCCTCCTCCATATCCCCTCTAGCCCACCTTTCCATCTCCAAACGTGGTGTGCTTTCTACCATTAAAGGTAGGTAGAAAAAAATGTTCTTTCAATCTGTTGACTATCTAGGAGAAATAGAAGGACCATCTAGTAGAGCTCCTCAATATCACATATGCAGACCGGACAAGTTTACAACTTTTACCCTAATCCTTAAACTAATATTACATTTCCAAACAAAACCAGCAAGTTCCTCACCGTTCACAGGTAATGGCTCACATTAATGTGGTCGGTGCCTAAAACCTACAACTGGGCACCGTTAGTTCAGCAAGCGGATGTGGACCCGCTTTGCCACAAACTGATTTGGCTTTGGGCTAAATCTGGAGGCTGCACTTAGGATACCTCGGTTTTCACCTCTTGCACCTCAAAGGGGCATTTGGTCTTCGCTGCGGGGTACCCAAGCCGTTACTCGCAAAAGTAGTCTCAGTTATGTGGCGGCTGACACTAACATAAGACCAAGGTGCAAAACCTATTAATGCTATACTCACCTCAGATGAAGCCTGTTGCAAAAAAAGGATTACATTGTGAGCCATTACTATGCTTCCTAAGAGCAACGTGCAATACAATTACGTAAAGTTCCAACTTTTATCTATTGGCCAACTATACAAAGTTTCTGACAAGGCCTTCAATTAAAATGATCTATACTGCTGATCTGCTCATAAGTCTCCTCACTATCCCACACCCCAAACCACTTTTCGATACAGTCCACTCCCTCCTCAGCCCCAAAGAACAGGCCACCGTGACGCATCCCAGTGCTGAAGAGCAAGCCGCCCATGGCGCTACACAAATAAGGATTATTATTATTTTATTATTATTATGAAGGGATCCCTAAGGTCCAAAGGCCCAAGTAAAACACAAACTTTCCACCCACTACAATTACACCTTTGGCCCGACACTTTGTAGCTATTTTTCCTAGATTGCCAGCAAACAGATGAATGCACACCTAGCAAAAAATTTAAACTAAAACGCATAGGCCTCCTCCATATCCCCTCTAGCCCACCTTTCCATCTCCAAACGTGGTGTGCTTTCTACCATTAAAGGTAGGTAGAAAAAAATGTTCTTTCAATCTGCTGACTATCTAGGAGAAATAGAAGGACCATCTACTATAGCTCCTCAATATCACATATGCAGACCGGCCAAGTTTACAACTTTTACTCTAATCCTTAAACTAATATTACATTTTCAAACAAAACAGCAAGTTCCTCACCGTTCACAGGTAATGGCTCACATTAATGTGGTCGGTGCCTTAAACCCAGAACTGGGCACTGTTAGGTCAGCAAGCGGATGTGGACCCGCTTTGCCATAAACTGATTTGGCTTTGGGCTAAATCTGGAGGCTGCACTTAGGATACCTCGGTTTTCACCTCTTGCACCTCAAAGGGGCATTTGGTCTTCGCTGCGGGGTACCCAAGCAGTTACTCGCAAAAGTAGTCTCAGTTATGTGGCAGCTGACACTAACATAAGACCAAGGTGCAAAACCTATTAATGCTATACTCACCTCAGATGAAGCCTGTTGCAAAAAAAGGATTACATTGTGAGCCATTACTATGCTTCCTAAGAGCAACGTGCATTACAATTACGTAAAGTTCTAACGTTTATCTATTGGCCAACTATACAAAGTTTCTGACAAGGCCTTCAATTAAAATGATCTATACTGCTGATCTGCTCATAAGTCTCCTCACTATCCCACACCCCAAACCACTTTTCGATACAGTCCACTCCCTCCTCAGCCCCAAAGAACATGCCACCGTGACGCATCTCAGTGCTGAAGAGCAAGCCACCCATGGCGCTACACAAATAAGGTTTATTATTTTATTATTATTATTATGAAGGGATCCCTAAGGTCCAAAGGCCCAAGTAAAACACAAACTTTCCACCCACTACAATTACACCTTTGGCCCGACACTTTGTAGCTATTTTTCCTAGATTGCCAGAAAACAGATGAATGCACACCTAGCAAAAAATTTAAACTAAAACGCATAGGCCTCCTCCATATCCCCTCTAGCCCACCTTTCCATCTCCAAACGTGGTGTGCTTTCTACCATTAAAGGTAGGTAGAAAAAAATGTTCTTTCAATCTGCTGACTATCTAGGAGAAATAGAAGGACCATCTACTATAGCTCCTCAATATTACATATGCAGACCGGCCAAGTTTACAACTTTTACCCTAATCCTTAAACTAATATTAAATTTCCAAGCAAAACAGCAAGTTCCTCACCGTTCACAGGTAATGGCTCACATTAATGTGGTCGGTGCCTTAAACCCAGAACTGGGCACCGTTAGGTCAGCAAGCGGATGTGGACCCGCTTTGCCACAAACTGATTTGGCTTTGGGCTAAATCTGGAGGCTGCACTTGGGATACCCCGGTTTTCACCTCTTGCACCTCAAAGTGGCATTTGGTCTTCGCTGCGGGGTACCCAAGCAGTTACTAGCAAAAGTAGTCTCAGTTATGTGGCGGCTGACACTAACATAAGACCAAGGTGCAAAACCTATTAATGCTATACTCACCTCAGATGAAGCCTGTTGCAAAAAAAGGATTACATTGTGAGCCATTACTATGCTTCCTAAGAGCAACGTGCATTACAATTACGTAAAATTCTAACTTTTATCTATTGGCCAACTATACAAAGTTTCTGACAAGGCCTTCAATTAAAATGATCTATACTGCTGATCTGCTCATAAGTCTCCTCACTATCCCACACCCCAAACCACTTTTCGATACAGTCCACTCCCTCCTCAGCCCCAAAGAACATGCCACCGTGACGCATCTCAGTGCTGAAGAGCAAGACGCCCATGGCGCTACACAAATAAGGTTTATTATTATTTTATTATTATTACGAAGGGATCCCTAAGGTCCAAAGGCCCAAGTAAAACACAAACTTTCCACCCACTACAATTACACCTTTGGCCCGACACTTTGTAGCTATTTTTCCTAGATTGCCAGCAAACAGATGAATGCACACCTAGCAAAAAATTTAAACTAAAACGCATAGGCCTCCTCCATATCCCCTCTAGCCCACCTTTCCATCTCCAAACGTGGTGTGCTTTCTACCATTAAAGGTAGGTAGAAAAAAATGTTCTTTCAATCTGCTGACTATCTAGGAGAAATAGAAGGACCATCTACTATAGCTCCTCAATATCACATATGCAGACCGGCCAAGTTTACAACTTTTACCCTAATCCTTAAACTAATATTACATTTTCAAACAAAACAGCAAGTTCCTCACCGTTCACAGGTAATGGCTCACATTATTGTGGTCGGTGCCTAAAACCTACAACTGGGCACCGTTAGGTCAGCAAGCGGATGTGGACCCGCTCTGCCACAAACTGATTTGGCTTTGGGCTAAATCTGGAGGCTGCACTTGGGATACCCCGGTTTTCACCTCTTGCACCTCAAAGTGGCATTTGGTCTTCGCTGCGGGGTACCCAAGCAGTTACTCGCAAAAGTAGTCTCAGTTATGTGGCAGCTGACACTAACATAAGACCAAGGTGCAAAACCTATTAATGCTATACTCACCTCAGATGAAGCCTGTTGCAAAAAAAGGATTACATTGTGAGCCATTACTATGCTTCCTAAGAGCAACGTGCATTACAATTACGTAAAGTTCTAACGTTTATCTATTGGCCAACTATACAAAGTTTCTGACAAGGCCTTCAATTAAAATGATCTATACTGCTGATCTGCTCATAAGTCTCCTCACTATCCCACACCCCAAACCACTTTTCGATACAGTCCACTCCCTCCTCAGCCCCAAAGAACATGCCACCGTGACGCATCTCAGTGCTGAAGAGCAAGCCACCCATGGCGCTACACAAATAAGGTTTATTATTATTTTATTATTATTATGAAGGGATCCCTAAGGTCCAAAGGCCCAAGTAAAACAAACTTTCCACCCACTACAATTACACCTTTGGCCCGACACTTTGTAGCTATTTTTCCTAGATTGCCAGCAAACAGATGAATGCATACCTAGCAAAAAATTTAAACTAAAACGCATAGGCCTCCTCCATATCCCCTCTAGCCCACCTTTCCATCTCCAAACGTGGTGTGCTTTCTACCATTAAAGGTAGGTAGAAAAAAATGTTCTTTCAATCTGCTGACTATCTAGGAGAAATAGAAGGACCATCTAGTAGAGCTCCTCAATATCACATATGCAGACCGGACAAGTTTACAACTTTTACCCTAATCCTTAAACTAATATTACATTTACAAACAAAACAGCAAGTTCCTCACCGTTCACAGGTAATGGCTCACATTATTGTGGTCGGTGCCTTAAACCCAGAACTGGGCACCGTTAGTTCAGCAAGCGGATGTGGACCCGCTCTGCCACAAACTGATTTGGCTTTGGGCTAAATCTGGAGGCTGCACTTGGGATACCCCGGTTTTCACCTCTTGCACCTCAAAGGGGCATTTGGTCTTCGCTGCGGGGTACCCAAGCCGTTACTCGCAAAAGTAGTCTCAGTTATGTGGCAGCTGACACTAACATAAGACCAAGGTGCAAAACCTATTAATGCTATACTCACCTCAGATGAAGCCTGTTGCAAAAAAAGGATTACATTGTGAGCCATTACTATGCTTCCTAAGAGCAACGTGCAATACAATTACGTAAAGTTCCAACTTTTATCTATTGGCCAACTATACAAAGTTTCTGACAAGGCCTTCAATTAAAATGATCTATACTGCTGATCTGCTCATAAGTCTCCTCACTATCCCACACCCCAAACCACTTTTCGATACAGTCTACTCCCTCCTCAGCCCCAAAGAACATGCCCCCGTGACGGATCGCAGTGCTGAAGAGCAAGCCGCCCATGGCGCTACACAAATCAGGTTTATTATTATTTTATTATTATTATGAAGGGATCCCTAAGGTCCAAAGGCCCAAGTAAAACACAAACTTTCCACCCACTACAATTACACCTTTGGCACGACACTTTGTAGCTATTTTTCCTAGATTGCCAGCAAACAGATGAATGCACACCTAGCAAAAAATTTAAACTAAAACGCATAGGCCTCCTCCATATCCCCTCTAGCCCACCTTTCCATCTCCAAACGTGGTGTGCTTTCTACCATTAAAGGTAGGTAGAAAAAAATGTTCTTTCAATCTGCTGACTATCTAGGAGAAATAGAAGGACCATCTACTATAGCTCCTCAATATCACATATGCAGACCGGCCAAGTTTACAATTTTACCCTAATCCTTAAACTAATATTACATTTTCAAACAAAACAGCAAGTTCCTCACCGTTCACAGGTAATGGCTCACATTATTGTGGTCGGTGCCTAAAACCTACAACTGGGCACTGTTAGGTCAGCAAGCGGATGTGGACCCGCTTTGCCACAAACTGATTTGGCTTTGGGCTAAATCTGGAGGCTGCACTTAGGATACCTCGGTTTTCACCTCCTGCACCTCAAAGGGGCATTTGGTCTTCGCTGCGGGTTACCCAAGCCGTTACTCGCAAAAGTAGTCTCAGTTATGTGGCAGCCGACACAAACATAAGACCAAGGTGCAAAACCTATTAATGCTATACTCACCTCAGATGAAGCCTGTTGCAAAAAAAGGATTACATTGTGAGCCATTACTATGCTTCCTAAGAGCAACGTGCAATGCAATTACGTAAAGTTCCAACTTTTATCTATTGGCCAACTATACAAAGTTTCTGACAAGGCGTTCAATTAAAATTATCTGTACTGCTGATCTGCTCATAAGTCTCCTCACTATCCCACACCCCAAACCACTTTTTGATACAGTCCACTCCCTCCTCAGCCCCAAAGAACATGCCACCGTGACGCATCTCAGTGCTGAAGAGCAAGCCACCCATGGCGCTACACAAATAAGGTTTATTATTATTTTATTATTATTATGAAGGGATCCCTAAGGTCCAAAAGCCCAAGTAAAACACAAACTTTCCACCCACTACAATTACACCTTTGGCCCGACACTTTGTAGCTATTTTTCCTAGATTGCCAGCAAACAGATGAATGCATACCTAGCAAAAAATGTAAACTAAAACGCATAGGCCTCCTCCATATCCCCTCTAGCCCACCTTTCCATCTCCAAACGTGGTGTGCTTTCTACCATTAAAGGTAGGTAGAAAAAAATGTTCTTTCAATCTGCTGACTATCTAGGAGAAATAGAAGGACCATCTACTATAGCTCCTCAATATTACATATGCAGACCGGCCAAGTTTACAACTTTTACCCTAATCCTTAAACTAATATTAAATTTCCAAGCAAAACAGCAAGTTCCTCACCGTTCACAGGTAATGGCTCACATTAATGTGGTCGGTGCCTAAAACCCAGAACTGGGCACCGTTAGGTCAGCAAGCGGATGTGGACCCGCTTTGCCACAAACTGATTTGGCTTTGGGCTAAATCTGGAGGCTGCACTTGGGATACCCCGGTTTTCACCTCTTGCACCTCAAAGTGGCATTTGGTCTTCGCTGCGGGGTACCCAAGCAGTTACACGCAAAAGTAGTCTCAGTTATGTGGCAGCTGACACTAACATAAGACCAAGGTGCAAAACCTATTAATGCTATACTCACCTCAGATGAAGCCTGTTGCAAAAAAAGGATTACATTGTGAGCCATTACTATGCTTCCTAAGAGCAACGTGCATTACAATTACGTAAAGTTCTAACGTTTATCTATTGGCCAACTATTCAAAGTTTCTGACAAGGCCTTCAATTAAAATGATCTATACTGCTGATCTGCTCATAAGTCTCCTCACTATCCCACACCCCAAACCACTTTTCGATACAGTCCACTCCCTCCTCAGCCCCAAAGAACATGCCACCGTGACGCATCTCAGTGCTGAAGAGCAAGCCACCCATGGCGCTACACAAATAAGGTTTATTATTATTTTATTATTATTATGAAGGGATCCCTAAGGTCCAAAGGCCCAAGTAAAACAAACTTTCCACCCACTACAATTACACCTTTGGCCCGACACTTTGTAGCTATTTTTCCTAGATTGCCAGCAAACAGATGAATGCATACCTAGCAAAAAATTTAAACTAAAATGCATAGGCCTCCTCCATATCCCCTCTAGCCCACCTTTCCATCTCCAAACGTGGTGTGCTTTCTACCATTAAAAGTAGGTAGAAAAAAATGTTCTTTCAATCTGCTGACTATCTAGGAGAAATAGAAGGACCATCTAGTAGAGCTCCTCAATATCACATATGCAGACCGGACAAGTTTACAACTTTTACCCTAATCCTTAAACTAATATTACATTTACAAACAAAACAGCAAGTTCCTCACCGTTCACAGGTAATGGCTCACATTAATGTGGTCGGTGCCTTAAACCCAGAACTGGGCACCGTTAGTTCAGCAAGCAGATGTGGACCCGCTTTGCCACAAACTGATTTGGCTTTGGGCTAAATCTGGAGGCTGCACTTAGGATACCTCGGTTTTCACCTCTTGCACCTCAAAGGGGCATTTGGTCTTCGCTGCGGGGTACCCAAGCCGTTACCCGCAAAAGTAGTCTCAGTTATGTGGCAGCTGACACTAACATAAGACCAAGGTGCAAAACCTATTAATGCTATACTCACCTCAGATGAAGCCTGTTGCAAAAAAAGGATTACATTGCGAGCCATTACTATGCTTCCTAAGAGCAACGTGCAATACAATTACGTAAAGTTCCAACTTTTATCTATTGGCCAACTATACAAAGTTTCTGACAAGGCCTTCAATTAAAATGATCTATACTGCTGATCTGCTCATAAGTCTCCTCACTATCCCACACCCCAAACCACTTTTCGATACAGTCCACTCCCTCCTCAGCCCCAAAGAACAGGCCCCCGTGACGGATCGCAGTGCTGAAGAGCAAGCCGCCCATGGCGCTACACAAATCAGGTTTATTATTATTTTATTATTATTATGAAGGGATCCCTAAGGTCCAAAGGCCCAAGTAAAACACAAACTTTCCACCCACTACAATTACACCTTTGGCACGACACTTTGTAGCTATTTTTCCTAGATTGCCAGCAAACAGATGAATGCACACCTAGCAAAAAATTTAAACTAAAACGCATAGGCCTCCTCCATATCCCCTCTAGCCCACCTTTCCATCTCCAAACGTGGTGTGCTTTCTACCATTAAAGGTAGGTAGAAAAAAATGTTCTTTCAATCTGCTGACTATCTAGGAGAAATAGAAGGACCATCTACTATAGCTCCTCAATATCACATATGCAGACCGGCCAAGTTTACAACTTTTACCCTAATCCTTAAACTAATATTACATTTTCAAACAAAACAGCAAGTTCCTCACCGTTCACAGGTAATGGCTCACATTAATGTGGTCGGTGCCTAAAACCTACAACTGGGCACCGTTAGGTCAGCAAGCGGATGTGGACCCGCTTTGCCACAAACTGATTTGGCTTTGGGCTAAATCTGGAGGCTGCACTTAGGATACCTCGGTTTTCACCTCCTGCACCTCAAAGGGGCATTTGGTCTTCGCTGCGGGTTACCCAAGCCGTTACTCGCAAAAGTAGTCTCAGTTATGTGGCAGCTGACACTAACATAAGACCAAGGTGCAAAACCTATTAATGCTATACTCACCTCAGATGAAGCCTGTTGCAAAAAAAGGATTACATTGTGAGCCATTACTATGCTTCCTAAGAGCAACGTGCAATGCAATTACGTAAAGTTCCAACTTTTATCTATTGGCCAACTATACAAAGTTTCTGACAAGGCGTTCAATTAAAATTATCTATACTGCTGATCTGCTCATAAGTCTCCTCACTATCCCACACCCCAAACCACTTTTCGATACAGTCCACTCCCTCCTCAGCCCCAAAGAACATGCCACCGTGACGCATCTCAGTGCTGAAGAGCAAGCCACCCATGGCGCTACACAAATAAGGATTACTATTATTTTATTATTATTATGAAGGGATCCCTAAGGTCCAAAGGCCCAAGTAAAACACAAACTTTCCACCCACTACAATTACACCTTTGGCCCGACACTTTGTAGCTATTTTTCCTAGATTGCCAGCAAACAGATGAATGCATACCTAGCAAAAAATTTAAACTAAAACGCATAGGCCTCCTCCATATCCCCTCTAGCCCACCTTTCCATCTCCAAACGTGGTGTGCTTTCTACCATTAAAGGTAGGTAGAAAAAAATGTTCTTTCAATTTGCTGACTATCTAGGAGAAATAGAAGGACCATCTAGTAGAGCTCCTCAATATCACATATGCAGACCGGCCAAGTTGACAACTTTTACCCTAATCCTTAAACTAATATTACATTTTCAAACAAAACAGCAAGTTCCTCACTGTTCACAGGTAATGGCTCACATTATTGTGGTCGGTGCCTAAAACCTACAACTGGGCACCGTTAGGTCAGCAAGCGGATGTGGACCCGCTTTGCCACAAACTGATTTGGCTTTGGGCTAAATCTGGAGGCTGCACTTGGGATACCCCGGTTTTCACCTCTTGCACCTCAAAGTGGCATTTGGTCTTCGCTGCGGGGAACCCAAGCAGTTACTCGCAAAAGTAGTCTCAGTTATGTGGCGGCTGACACTAACATAAGACCAAGGTGCAAAACCTATTAATGCTATACTCACCTCAGATGAAGCCTGTTGCAAAAAAAGGATTACATTGTGAGCCATTACTATGCTTCCTAAGAGCAACGTGCATTACAATTATGTAAAGTTCCAACTTTTATCTATTGGCCAACTATACAAAGTTTCTGACAAGGCCTTCAATTAAAATGATCTATACTGCTGATCTGCTCATAAGTCTCCTCACTATCCCACACCCCAAACCACTTTTCGATACAGTCCACTCCCTCCTCAGCCCAAAAGAACATGCCACCGTGACGCATCTCAGTGCTGAAGAGCAAGCCACCCATGGCGCTACACAAATAAGGTTTATTATTATTATGAAGGGATCCCTAAGGTCCAAAGGCCCAAGTAAAACAAACTTTCCACCCACTACAATTACACCTTTGGCCCGACACTTTGTAGCTATTTTTCCTAGATTGCCAGCAAACAGATGAATGCATACCTAGCAAAAAATGTAAACTAAAACGCATAGGCCTCCTCCATATCCCCTCTAGCCCACCTTTCCATCTCCAAACGTGGTGTGCTTTCTACCATTAAAGGTAGGTAGAAAAAAATGTTCTTTCAATCTGCTGACTATCTAGGAGAAATAGAAGGACCATCTAGTAGAGCTCCTCAATATCACATATGCAGACCGGACAAGTTTACAACTTTTACCCTAATCCTTAAACTAATATTACATTTACAAACAAAACAGCAAGTTCCTCACCGTTCACAGGTAATGGCTCACATTATTGTGGTCGGTGCCTAAAACCTACAACTGGGCACCGTTAGGTCAGCAAGCGGATGTGGACCCGCTCTGCCACAAACTGATTTGGCTTTGGGCTAAATCTGGAGGCTGCACTTGGGATACCCCGGTTTTCACCTCTTGCACCTCAAAGTGGGATTTGGTCTTCGCTGCGGGGTACCCAAGCCGTTACTCGCAAAAGTAGTCTCAGTTATGTGGCAGCTGACACTAACATAAGACCAAGGTGCAAAACCTATTAATGCTATACTCACCTCAGATGAAGCCTGTTGCAAAAAAAGGATTACATTGTGAGCCATTACTATGCTTCCTAAGAGCAACGTGCATTACAATTACGTAAAGTTCTAACTTTTATCTATTGGCCAACTATACAAAGTTTCTGACAAGGCCTTCAATTAAAATGATCTATACTGCTGATCTGCTGATAAGTCTCCTCACTATCCCACACCCCAAACCAGTTTTCGATACAGTCCACTCCCTCCTCAGCCCCAAAGAACATGCCACCGTGACGCATCTCAGTGCTTAAGAGCAAGCCACCCATGGTGCTACACAAATAAGGTTTATTATTATTTTATTATTATTATGAAGGGATCCCTAAGGTCCAAAGGCCCAAGTAAAACACAAACTTTCCACCCACTACAATTACACCTTTGGCCCGACACTTTGTAGCTATTTTTCCTAGATTGCCAGCAAACAGATGAATGCACACCTAGCAAAAAATTTAAACTAAAACGCATAGGCCTCCTCCATATCCCCTCTAGCCCACCTTTCCATCTCCAAACGTGGTGTGCTTTCTACCATTAAAGGTAGGTAGAAAAAAATGTTCTTTCAATCTGCTGACTATCTAGGAGAAATAGAAGGACCATCTAGTAGAGCTCCACAATATCACATATGCAGACCGGACAAGTTTACAACTTTTACCCTAATCCTTAAACTAATATTACATTTTCAAACAAAACAGCAAGTTCCTCACCGTTCACAGGTAATGGCTCACATTAATGTGGTCGGTGCCTTAAACCTACAACTGGGCACCGTTAGGTCAGCAAGCAGATGTGGACCCGCTTTGCCACAAACTGATTTGGCTTTGGGCTAAATCTGGAGGCTGCACCTAGGATACCTCGGTTTTCACCTCCTGCACCTCAAAGGGGCATTTGGTCTTCGCTGCGGGTTACCCAAGCCGTTACTCGCAAAAGTAGTCTCAGTTATGTGGCAGCCGACACAAACATAAGACCAAGGTGCAAAACCTATTAATGCTATACTCACCTCAGATGAAGCCTGTTGCAAAAAAAGGATTACATTGTGAGCCATTACTATGCTTCCTAAGAGCAACGTGCAATGCAATTACGTAAAGTTCCAACTTTTATCTATTGGCCAACTATACAAAGTTTCTGACAAGGCGTTCAATTAAAATGATCTATACTGCTGATCTGCTCATAAGTCTCCTCACTATCCCACACCCCAAACCACTTTTCGATACAGTCCACTCCCTCCTCAGCCCCAAAGAACATGCCACCGTGACGCATCTCAGTGCTGAAGAGCAAGACGCCCATGGCGCTACACAAATAAGGTTTATTATTATTTTATTATTATTATGAAGGGATCCCTAAGGTCCAAAGGCCCAAGTAAAACACAAACTTTCCACCCACTACAATTACACCTTTGGCCCGACACTTTGTAGCTATTTTTCCTAGATTGCCAGCAAACAGATAAATGCACACCTAGCAAAAAATTTAAACTAAAACGCATAGGCCTCCTCCATATCCCCTCTAGCCCACCTTTCCATCTCCAAACGTGGTGTGCTTTCTACCATTAAAGGTAGGTAGAAAAAAATGTTCTTTCAATCTGCTGACTATCTAGGAGAAATAGAAGGACCATCTAGTAGAGCTCCTCAATATCACATATGCAGACCGGACAAGTTTACAACTTTTACCCTAATCCTTAAACTAATATTACATTTTCAAACAAAACAGCAAGTTCCTCACCGTTCACAGGTAATGGCTCACATTAATGTGGTCGGTGCCTTAAACCCAGAACTGGGCACCGTTAGTTCAGCAAGCAGATGTGGACCCGCTTTGCCACAAACTGATTTGGCTTTGGGCTAAATCTGGAGGCTGCACTTAGGATACCCCGGTTTTCACCTCTTGCACCTCAAAGGGGCATTTGGTCTTCGCTGCGGGGTACCCAAGCCGTTACTCGCAAAAGTAGTCTCAGTTATGTGGCAGCTGACACTAACATAAGACCAAGGTGCAAAACCTATTAATGCTATACTCACCTCAGATGAAGCCTGTTGCAAAAAAAGGATTACATTGTGAGCCATTACTATGCTTCCTAAGAGCAACGTGCAATACAATTACGTAAAGTTCCAACTTTTATCTATTAGCCAACTATACAAAGTTTCTGACAAGGCCTTCAATTAAAATGATCTATACTGCTGATATGCTCATAAGTCTCCTCACTATCCCACACCCCAAACCACTTTTCGATACAGTCCACTCCCTCCTCAGCCCCAAAGAACAGGCCCCCGTGACGGATCGCAGGGCTGAAGAGCAAGACGCCCATGGCGCTACACAAATAAGGTTTATTATTATTTTATTATTATTATGAAGGGATCCCTAAGGTCCAAAGGCCCAAGTAAAACACAAACTTTCCACCCACTACAATTACACCTTTGGCCCGACACTTTGTAGCTATTTTTCCTAGATTGCCAGCAAACAGATGAATGCACACCTAGCAAAAAATTTAAACTAAAACGCATAGGCCTCCTCCATATCCCCTCTAGCCCACCTTTCCATCTCCAAACGTGGTGTGCTTTCTACTATTAAAGGTAGGTAGAAAAAAATGTTCTTTCAATTTGCTGACTATCTAGGAGAAATAGAAGGACCATCTAGTAGAGCTCCTCAATATCACATATGCAGACCGGCCAAGTTGACAACTTTTACCCTAATCCTTAAACTAATATTACATTTTCAAACAAAACAGCAAGTTCCTCACTGTTCACAGGTAATGGCTCACATTATTGTGGTCGGTGCCTAAAACCTACAACTGGGCACCGTTAGGTCAGCAAGCGGATGTGGACCCGCTTTGCCACAAACTGATTTGGCTTTGGGCTAAATCTGGAGGCTGCACTTGGGATACCCCGGTTTTCACCTCTTGCACCTCAAAGTGGCATTTGGTCTTCGCTGCGGGGAACCCAAGCAGTTACTCGCAAAAGTAGTCTCAGTTATGTGGCGGCTGACACTAACATAAGACCAAGGTGCAAAACCTATTAATGCTATACTCACCTCAGATGAAGCCTGTTGCAAAAAAAGGATTACATTGTGAGCCATTACTATGCTTCCTAAGAGCAACGTGCATTACAATTATGTAAAGTTCCAACTTTTATCTATTGGCCAACTATACAAAGTTTCTGACAAGGCCTTCAATTAAAATGATCTATACTGCTGATCTGCTCATAAGTCTCCTCACTATCCCACACCCCAAACCACTTTTCGATACAGTCCACTCCCTCCTCAGCCCAAAAGAACATGCCACCGTGACGCATCTCAGTGCTGAAGAGCAAGCCGCCCATGGCGCTACACAAATAAGGTTTATTATTATTATGAAGGGATCCCTAAGGTCCAAAGGCCCAAGTAAAACACAAACTTTCCACCCACTACAATTACACCTTTGGCCCGACACTTTGTAGCTATTTTTCCTAGATTGCCAGCAAACAGATGAATGCACACCTAGCAAAAAATTTAAACTAAAACGCATAGGCCTCCTCCATATCCCCTCTAGCCCACCTTTCCATCTCCAAACGTGGTGTGCTTTCTACTCTTAAAGGTAGGTAGAAAAAAATGTTCTTTCAATCTGCTGACTATCTAGGAGAAATAGAAGGACCATCTAGTAGAGCTCCTCAATATCACATATGCAGACCGGCCAAGTTTACAACTTTTACCCTAATCCTTAAACTAATATTACATTTTCAAACAAAACAGCAAGTTCCTCACCGTTCACAGGTAATGGCTCACATTATTGTGGTCGGTGCCTAAAACCTACAACTGGGCACCGTTAGGTCAGCAAGCGGATGTGGACCCGCTCTGGCACAAACTGATTTGGCTTTGGGCTAAATCTGGAGGCTGCACTTGGGATACCCCGGTTTTCACCTCTTGCACCTCAAAGTGGCATTTGGTCTTCGCTGCGGGGTACCCAAGCAGTTACTCGCAAAAGTAGTCTCAGTTATGTGGCAGCTGACACTAACATAAGACCAAGGTGCAAAACCTATTAATGCTATACTCACCTCAGATGAAGCCTGTTGCAAAAAAAGGATTACATTGTGAGCCATTACTATGCTTCCTAAGAGCAACGTGCATTACAATTACGTAAAGTTCTAACGTTTATCTATTGGCCAACTATACAAAGTTTC
Source organism: Eleutherodactylus coqui (assembly GCF_035609145.1). NCBI lineage: Eukaryota > Metazoa > Chordata > Amphibia > Anura > Eleutherodactylidae > Eleutherodactylus > Eleutherodactylus coqui. Next base: position 171,726,571 of record NC_089844.1, read on the forward strand.
TGACAAGGCCTTCAATTAAAATGATCTATACTGCTGATCTGCTCATAAGTCTCCTCACTATCCCACACCCCAAACCACTTTTCGATACAGTCCACTCCCTCCTCAGCCCCAAAGAACATGCCACCGTGACGCATCTCAGTGCTGAAGAGCAAGCCACCCATGGCGCTACACAAATAAGGTTTATTATTATTTTATTATTATTATGAAGGGATCCCTAAGGTCCAAAGGCCCAAGTAAAACAAACTTTCCACCCACTACAATTACACCTTTGGCCCGACACTTTGTAGCTATTTTTCCTAGATTGCCAGCAAACAGATGAATGCATACCTAGCAAAAAATGTAAACTAAAACGCATAGGCCTCCTCCATATCCCCTCTAGCCCACCTTTCCATCTCCAAACGTGGTGTGCTTTCTACCATTAAAGGTAGGTAGAAAAAAATGTTCTTTCAATCTGCTGACTATCTAGGAGAAATAGAAGGACCATCTAGTAGAGCTCCTCAATATCACATATGCAGACCGGACAAGTTTACAACTTTTACCCTAATCCTTAAACTAATATTACATTTACAAACAAAACAGCAAGTTCCTCACCGTTCACAGGTAATGGCTCACATTATTGTGGTCGGTGCCTAAAACCTACAACTGGGCACCGTTAGGTCAGCAAGCGGATGTGGACCCGCTCTGCCACAAACTGATTTGGCTTTGGGCTAAATCTGGAGGCTGCACTTGGGATACCCCGGTTTTCACCTCTTGCACCTCAAAGTGGCATTTGGTCTTCGCTGCGGGGTACCCAAGCCGTTACTCGCAAAAGTAGTCTCAGTTATGTGGCAGCTGACACTAACATAAGACCAAGGTGCAAAACCTATTAATGCTATACTCACCTCAGATGAAGCCTGTTGCAAAAAAAGGATTACATTGTGAGCCATTACTATGCTTCCTAAGAGCAACGTGCATTACAATTACGTAAAGTTCTAACTTTTATCTATTGGCCAACTATACAAAGTTTCTGACAAGGCCTTCAATTAAAATGATCTATACTGCTGATCTGCTGATAAGTCTCCTCACTATCCCACACCCCAAACCAGTTTTCGATACAGTCCACTCCCTCCTCAGCCCCAAAGAACATGCCACCGTGACGCATCTCAGTGCTTAAGAGCAAGCCACCCATGGTGCTACACAAATAAGGTTTATTATTATTTTATTATTATTATGAAGGGATCCCTAAGGTCCAAAGGCCCAAGTAAAACACAAACTTTCCACCCACTACAATTACACCTTTGGCCCGACACTTTGTAGCTATTTTTCCTAGATTGCCAGCAAACAGATGAATGCACACCTAGCAAAAAATTTAAACTAAAACGCATAGGCCTCCTCCATATCCCCTCTAGCCCACCTTTCCATCTCCAAACGTGGTGTGCTTTCTACCATTAAAGGTAGGTAGAAAAAAATGTTCTTTCAATCTGCTGACTATCTAGGAGAAATAGAAGGACCATCTAGTATAGCTCCTCAATATCACATATGCAGACCGGCCAAGTTTACAATTTTTACTCTAATCCTTAAACTAATATTACATTTTCAAACAAAACAGCAAGTTCCTCACCGTTCACAGGTAATGGCTCACATTAATGTGGTCGGTGCCTTAAACCCAGAACTGGGCACCGTTAGTTCAGCAAGCAGATGTGGACCCGCTTTGCCACAAACTGATTTGGCTTTGGGCTAAATCTGGAGGCTGCACTTAGGATACCTCGGTTTTCACCTCTTGCACCTCAAAGGGGCATTTGGTCTTCGCTGCGGGGTACCCAAGCCGTTACTCGCAAAAGTAGTCTCAGTTATGTGGCAGCTGACACTAACATAAGACCAAGGTGCAAAACCTATTAATGCTATACTCACCTCAGATGAAGCCTGTTGCAAAAAAAGGATTACATTGTGAGCCATTACTATGCTTCCTAAGAGCAACGTGCAATACAATTACGTAAAGTTCCAACTGTTATCTATTGGCCAACTATACAAAGTTTCTGACAAGGCCTTCAATTAAAATGATCTATACTGCTGATCTGCTCATAAGTCTCCTCACTATCCCACACCCCAAACCACTTTTCGATACAGTCCACTCCCTCCTCAGCCCCAAAGAACAGGCCCTCGTGACGGATCGCAGTGCTGAAGAGCAAGCCGCCCATGGCGCTACACAAATCAGGTTTATTATTATTTTATTATTATTATGAAGGGATCCCTAAGGTCCAAAGGCCCAAGTAAAACACAAACTTTCCACCCACTACAATTACACCTTTGGCCCGACACTTTGTAGCTATTTTTCCTAGATTGCCAGCAAACAGATGAATGCACACCTAGCAAAAAATTTAAACTAAAACGCATAGGCCTCCTCCATATCCCCTCTAGCCCACCTTTCCATCTCCAAACGTGGTGTGCTTTCTACCATTAAAGGTAGGTAGAAAAAAATGTTCTTTCAATCTGCTGACTATCTAGGAGAAATAGAAGGACCATCTAGTAGAGCTCCACAATATCACATATGCAGACCGGACAAGTTTACAACTTTTACCCTAATCCTTAAACTAATATTACATTTTCAAACAAAACAGCAAGTTCCTCACCGTTCACAGGTAATGGCTCACATTAATGTGGTCGGTGCCTTAAACCTACAACTGGGCACCGTTAGGTCAGCAAGCAGATGTGGACCCGCTTTGCCACAAACTGATTTGGCTTTGGGCTAAATCTGGAGGCTGCACCTAGGATACCTCGGTTTTCACCTCCTGCACCTCAAAGGGGCATTTGGTCTTCGCTGCGGGTTACCCAAGCCGTTACTCGCAAAAGTAGTCTCAGTTATGTGGCAGCCGACACAAACATAAGACCAAGGTGCAAAACCTATTAATGCTATACTCACCTCAGATGAAGCCTGTTGCAAAAAAAGGATTACATTGTGAGCCATTACTATGCTTCCTAAGAGCAACGTGCAATGCAATTACGTAAAGTTCCAACTTTTATCTATTGGCCAACTATACAAAGTTTCTGACAAGGCGTTCAATTAAAATGATCTATACTGCTGATCTGCTCATAAGTCTCCTCACTATCCCACACCCCAAACCACTTTTCGATACAGTCCACTCCCTCCTCAGCCCCAAAGAACATGCCACCGTGACGCATCTCAGTGCTGAAGAGCAAGACGCCCATGGCGCTACACAAATAAGGTTTATTATTATTTTATTATTATTATGAAGGGATCCCTAAGGTCCAAAGGCCCAAGTAAAACACAAACTTTCCACCCACTACAATTACACCTTTGGCCCGACACTTTGTAGCTATTTTTCCTAGATTGCCAGCAAACAGATGAATGCACACCTAGCAAAAAATTTAAACTAAAACGCATAGGCCTCCTCCATATCCCCTCTAGCCCACCTTTCCATCTCCAAACGTGGTGTGCTTTCTACCATTAAAGGTAGGTAGAAAAAAATGTTCTTTCAATCTGCTGACTATCTAGGAGAAATAGAAGGACCATCTAGTAGAGCTCCTCAATATCACATATGCAGACCGGACAAGTTTACAACTTTTACCCTAATCCTTAAACTAATATTACATTTTCAAACAAAACAGCAAGTTCCTCACCGTTCACAGGTAATGGCTCACATTAATGTGGTCGGTGCCTTAAACCCAGAACTGGGCACCGTTAGTTCAGCAAGCAGATGTGGACCCGCTTTGCCACAAACTGATTTGGCTTTGGGCTAAATCTGGAGGCTGCACTTAGGATACCCCGGTTTTCACCTCTTGCACCTCAAAGGGGCATTTGGTCTTCGCTGCGGGGTACCCAAGCCGTTACTCGCAAAAGTAGTCTCAGTTATGTGGCAGCTGACACTAACATAAGACCAAGGTGCAAAACCTATTAATGCTATACTCACCTCAGATGAAGCCTGTTGCAAAAAAAGGATTACATTGTGAGCCATTACTATGCTTCCTAAGAGCAACGTGCAATACAATTACGTAAAGTTCCAACTTTTATCTATTAGCCAACTATACAAAGTTTCTGACAAGGCCTTCAATTAAAATGATCTATACTGCTGATATGCTCATAAGTCTCCTCACTATCCCACACCCCAAACCACTTTTCGATACAGTCCACTCCCTCCTCAGCCCCAAAGAACAGGCCCCCGTGACGGATCGCAGGGCTGAAGAGCAAGACGCCCATGGCGCTACACAAATAAGGTTTATTATTATTTTATTATTATTATGAAGGGATCCCTAAGGTCCAAAGGCCCAAGTAAAACACAAACTTTCCACCCACTACAATTACACCTTTGGCACGACACTTTGTAGCTATTTTTCCTAGATTGCCAGCAAACAGATGAATGCACACCTAGCAAAAAATTTAAACTAAAACGCATAGGCCTCCTCCATATCCCCTCTAGCCCACCTTTCCATCTCCAAACGTGGTGTGCTTTCTACTATTAAAGGTAGGTAGATAAAAATGTTCTTTCAATCTGCTGACTATCTAGGAGAAATAGAAGGACCATCTAGTATAGCTCCTCAATATCACATATGCAGACCGGCCAAGTTTACAACTTTTACCCTAATCCTTAAACTAATATTACATTTTCAAACAAAACAGCAAGTTCCTCACCGTTCACAGGTAATGGCTCACATTAATGTGGTCGGTGCCTAAAACATAAAACTGGGCACCGTTAGGTCAGCAAGCGGATGTGGACCCGCTTTGCCACAAACTGATTTGGCTTTGGGCTAAATCTGGAGGCTGCACTTAGGATACCTCGGTTTTCACCTCTTGCACCTCAAAGGGGCATTTGGTCTTCGCTGCGGGGTACCCAAGCCGTTACTCGCAAAAGTAGTCTCAGTTATGTGGCAGCTGACACTAACATAAGACCAAGGTGCAAAACCTATTAATGCTATACTCACCTCAGATGAAGCCTGTTGCAAAAAAAGGATTACATTGTGAGCCATTACTATGCTTCCTAAGAGCAACGTGCAATACAATTACGTAAAGTTCTAACTTTTATCTGTTGGCCAACTATACAAAGTTTCTGACAAGGCCTTCAATTAAAATGATCTATACTGCTGATCTGCTCATAAGTCTCCTCACTATCCCACACCCCAAACCAGTTTTCGATACAGTCCACTCCCTCCTCAGCCCCAAAGAACATGCCACCGTGACGCATCTCAGTGCTTAAGAGCAAGCCACCCATGGTGCTACACAAATAAGGTTTATTATTATTTTATTATTATTATGAAGGGATCCCTAAGGTCCAAAGGCCCAAGTAAAACACAAACTTTCCACCCACTACAATTACACCTTTGGCCCGACACTTTGCAGCTATTTTTCCTAGATTGCCAGCAAACAGATGAATGCACACCTAGCAAAAAATTTAAACTAAAACGCATAGGCCTCCTCCATATCCCCTCTAGCCCACCTTTCCATCTCCAAACGTGGTGTGCTTTCTACCATTAAAGGTAGGTAGAAAAAAATGTTCTTTCAATCTGCTGACTATCTAGGAGAAATAGAAGGACCATCTAGTATAGCTCCTCAATATCACATATGCAGACCGGCCAAGTTTACAATTTTTACTCTAATCCTTAAACTAATATTACATTTTCAAACAAAACAGCAAGTTCCTCACCGTTCACAGGTAATGGCTCACATTAATGTGGTCGGTGCCTTAAACCCAGAACTGGGCACCGTTAGGTCAGCAAGCGGATGTGGACCCGCTTTGCCACAAACTGATTTGGCTTTGGGCTAAATCTGGAGGCTGCACTTAGGATACCTCGGTTTTCACCTCTTGCACCTCAAAGGGGCATTTGGTCTTCGCTGCGGGGTACCCAAGCCGTTACTCGCAAAAGTAGTCTCAGTTATGTGGCAGCTGACACTAACATAAGACCAAGGTGCAAAACCTATTAATGCTATACTCACCTCAGATGAAGCCTGTTGCAAAAAAAGGATTACATTGTGAGCCATTACTATGCTTCCTAAGAGCAACGTGCATTACAATTACGTAAAGTTCTAACTTTTATCTATTGGCCAACTATACAAAGTTTCTGACAAGGCCTTCAATTAAAATGATCTATACTGCTGATCTGCTGATAAGTCTCCTCACTATCCCACACCCCAAACCACTTTTCGGTACAGTCCACTCCCTCCTCAGCCCCAAAGAACAGGCCCCCGTGACGGATCGCAGTGCTGAAGAGCAAGCCGCCCATGGCGCTACACAAATCAGGTTTATTATTATTTTATTATTATTATGAAGGGATCCCTAAGGTCCAAAGGCCCAAGTAAAACACAAACTTTCCACCTACTACAATTACACCTTTGGCCCGACACTTTGTAGCTATTTTTCCTAGATTGCCAGCAAACAGATGAATGCACACCTAGCAAAAAATTTAAACTAAAACGCATAGGCCTCCTCCATATCCCCTCTAGCCCACCTTTCCATCTCCAAACGTGGTGTGCTTTCTACCATTAAAGGTAGGTAGAAAAAAATGTTCTTTCAATCTGCTGACTATCTAGGAGAAATAGAAGGACCATCTACTATAGCTCCTCAATATCACATATGCAGACCGGACAAGTTTACAACTTTTACCCTAATCCTTAAACTAATATTACATTTTCAAACAAAACAGCAAGTTCCTCACCGTTCACAGGTAATGGCTCACATTATTGTGGTCGGTGCCTAAAACCTACAACTGGGCACCGTTAGGTCAGCAAGCGGATGTGGACCCGCTTTGCCACAAACTGATTTGGCTTTGGGCTAAATCTGGAGGCTGCACTTAGGATACCTCGGTTTTCACCTCCTGCACCTCAAAGGGGCATTTGGTCTTCGCTGCGGGTTACCCAAGCCGTTACTCGCAAAAGTAGTCTCAGTTATGTGGCAGCCGACACAAACATAAGACCAAGGTGCAAAACCTATTAATGCTATACTCACCTCAGATGAAGCCTGTTGCAAAAAAAGGATTACATTGTGAGCCATTACTATGCTTCCTAAGAGCAACGTGCAATGCAATTACGTAAAGTTCCAACTTTTATCTATTGGCCAACTATACAAAGTTTCTGACAAGGCGTTCAATTAAAATTATCTATACTGCTGATCTGCTCATAAGTCTCCTCACTATCCCACACCCCAAACCACTTTTCGATACAGTCCACTCCCTCCTCAGCCCCAAAGAACATGCCACCGTGACGCATCTCAGTGCTGAAGAGCAAGCCGCCCATGGCGCTACACAAATAAGGTTTATTATTATTTTATTATTATTATGAAGGGATCCCTAAGGTCCAAAAGCCCAAGTAAAACACAAACTTTCCACCCACTACAATTACACCTTTGGCCCGACACTTTGTAGCTATTTTTCCTAGATTGCCAGCAAACAGATGAATGCATACCTAGCAAAAAATGTAAACTAAAACGCATAGGCCTCCTCCATATCCCCTCTAGCCCACCTTTCCATCTCCAAACGTGGTGTGCTTTCTACCATTAAAGGTAGGTAGAAAAAAATGTTCTTTCAATCTGCTGACTATCTAGGAGAAATAGAAGGACCATCTAGTAGAGCTCCTCAATATCACATATGCAGACCGGACAAGTTTACAACTTTTACCCTAATCCTTAAACTAATATTACATTTACAAACAAAACAGCAAGTTCCTCACCGTTCACAGGTAATGGCTCACATTATTGTGGTCGGTGCCTAAAACCTACAACTGGGCACCGTTAGGTCAGCAAGCGGATGTGGACCCGCTCTGCCACAAACTGATTTGGCTTTGGGCTAAATCTGGAGGCTGCACTTGGGATACCCCGGTTTTCACCTCTTGCACCTCAAAGTGGCATTTGGTCTTCGCTGCGGGGTACCCAAGCCGTTACTCGCAAAAGTAGTCTCAGTTATGTGGCAGCTGACACTAACATAAGACCAAGGTGCAAAACCTATTAATGCTATACTCACCTCAGATGAAGCCTGTTGCAAAAAAAGGATTACATTGTGAGCCATTACTATGCTTCCTAAGAGCAACGTGCATTACAATTACGTAAAGTTCTAACTTTTATCTATTGGCCAACTATACAAAGTTTCTGACAAGGCCTTCAATTAAAATGATCTATACTGCTGATCTGCTGATAAGTCTCCTCACTATCCCACACCCCAAACCAGTTTTCGATACAGTCCACTCCCTCCTCAGCCCCAAAGAACATGCCACCGTGACGCATCTCAGTGCTTAAGAGCAAGCCACCCATGGTGCTACACAAATAAGGTTTATTATTATTTTATTATTATTATGAAGGGATCCCTAAGGTCCAAAGGCCCAAGTAAAACACAAACTTTCCACCCACTACAATTACACCTTTGGCCCGACACTTTGTAGCTATTTTTCCTAGATTGCCAGCAAACAGATGAATGCACACCTAGCAAAAAATTTAAACTAAAACGCATAGGCCTCCTCCATATCCCCTCTAGCCCACCTTTCCATCTCCAAACGTGGTGTGCTTTCTACCATTAAAGGTAGGTAGAAAAAAATGTTCTTTCAATCTGCTGACTATCTAGGAGAAATAGAAGGACCATCTAGTATAGCTCCTCAATATCACATATGCAGACCGGCCAAGTTTACAATTTTTACTCTAATCCTTAAACTAATATTACATTTTCAAACAAAACAGCAAGTTCCTCACCGTTCACAGGTAATGGCTCACATTAATGTGGTCGGTGCCTTAAACCCAGAACTGGGCACCGTTAGTTCAGCAAGCAGATGTGGACCCGCTTTGCCACAAACTGATTTGGCTTTGGGCTAAATCTGGAGGCTGCACTTAGGATACCTCGGTTTTCACCTCTTGCACCTCAAAGGGGCATTTGGTCTTCGCTGCGGGGTACCCAAGCCGTTACTCGCAAAAGTAGTCTCAGTTATGTGGCAGCTGACACTAACATAAGACCAAGGTGCAAAACCTATTAATGCTATACTCACCTCAGATGAAGCCTGTTGCAAAAAAAGGATTACATTGTGAGCCATTACTATGCTTCCTAAGAGCAACGTGCAATACAATTACGTAAAGTTCCAACTGTTATCTATTGGCCAACTATACAAAGTTTCTGACAAGGCCTTCAATTAAAATGATCTATACTGCTGATCTGCTCATAAGTCTCCTCACTATCCCACACCCCAAACCACTTTTCGATACAGTCCACTCCCTCCTCAGCCCCAAAGAACAGGCCCTCGTGACGGATCGCAGTGCTGAAGAGCAAGCCGCCCATGGCGCTACACAAATCAGGTTTATTATTATTTTATTATTATTATGAAGGGATCCCTAAGGTCCAAAGGCCCAAGTAAAACACAAACTTTCCACCCACTACAATTACACCTTTGGCCCGACACTTTGTAGCTATTTTTCCTAGATTGCCAGCAAACAGATGAATGCACACCTAGCAAAAAATTTAAACTAAAACGCATAGGCCTCCTCCATATCCCCTCTAGCCCACCTTTCCATCTCCAAACGTGGTGTGCTTTCTACCATTAAAGGTAGGTAGAAAAAAATGTTCTTTCAATCTGCTGACTATCTAGGAGAAATAGAAGGACCATCTAGTAGAGCTCCACAATATCACATATGCAGACCGGACAAGTTTACAACTTTTACCCTAATCCTTAAACTAATATTACATTTTCAAACAAAACAGCAAGTTCCTCACCGTTCACAGGTAATGGCTCACATTAATGTGGTCGGTGCCTTAAACCTACAACTGGGCACCGTTAGGTCAGCAAGCAGATGTGGACCCGCTTTGCCACAAACTGATTTGGCTTTGGGCTAAATCTGGAGGCTGCACCTAGGATACCTCGGTTTTCACCTCCTGCACCTCAAAGGGGCATTTGGTCTTCGCTGCGGGTTACCCAAGCCGTTACTCGCAAAAGTAGTCTCAGTTATGTGGCAGCCGACACAAACATAAGACCAAGGTGCAAAACCTATTAATGCTATACTCACCTCAGATGAAGCCTGTTGCAAAAAAAGGATTACATTGTGAGCCATTACTATGCTTCCTAAGAGCAACGTGCAATGCAATTACGTAAAGTTCCAACTTTTATCTATTGGCCAACTATACAAAGTTTCTGACAAGGCGTTCAATTAAAATGATCTATACTGCTGATCTGCTCATAAGTCTCCTCACTATCCCACACCCCAAACCACTTTTCGATACAGTCCACTCCCTCCTCAGCCCCAAAGAACATGCCACCGTGACGCATCTCAGTGCTGAAGAGCAAGACGCCCATGGCGCTACACAAATAAGGTTTATTATTATTTTATTATTATTATGAAGGGATCCCTAAGGTCCAAAGGCCCAAGTAAAACACAAACTTTCCACCCACTACAATTACACCTTTGGCCCGACACTTTGTAGCTATTTTTCCTAGATTGCCAGCAAACAGATGAATGCACACCTAGCAAAAAATTTAAACTAAAACGCATAGGCCTCCTCCATATCCCCTCTAGCCCACCTTTCCATCTCCAAACGTGGTGTGCTTTCTACCATTAAAGGTAGGTAGAAAAAAATGTTCTTTCAATCTGCTGACTATCTAGGAGAAATAGAAGGACCATCTAGTAGAGCTCCTCAATATCACATATGCAGACCGGACAAGTTTACAACTTTTACCCTAATCCTTAAACTAATATTACATTTTCAAACAAAACAGCAAGTTCCTCACCGTTCACAGGTAATGGCTCACATTAATGTGGTCGGTGCCTTAAACCCAGAACTGGGCACCGTTAGTTCAGCAAGCAGATGTGGACCCGCTTTGCCACAAACTGATTTGGCTTTGGGCTAAATCTGGAGGCTGCACTTAGGATACCCCGGTTTTCACCTCTTGCACCTCAAAGGGGCATTTGGTCTTCGCTGCGGGGTACCCAAGCCGTTACTCGCAAAAGTAGTCTCAGTTATGTGGCAGCTGACACTAACATAAGACCAAGGTGCAAAACCTATTAATGCTATACTCACCTCAGATGAAGCCTGTTGCAAAAAAAGGATTACATTGTGAGCCATTACTATGCTTCCTAAGAGCAACGTGCAATACAATTACGTAAAGTTCCAACTTTTATCTATTAGCCAACTATACAAAGTTTCTGACAAGGCCTTCAATTAAAATGATCTATACTGCTGATATGCTCATAAGTCTCCTCACTATCCCACACCCCAAACCACTTTTCGATACAGTCCACTCCCTCCTCAGCCCCAAAGAACAGGCCCCCGTGACGGATCGCAGGGCTGAAGAGCAAGACGCCCATGGCGCTACACAAATAAGGTTTATTATTATTTTATTATTATTATGAAGGGATCCCTAAGGTCCAAAGGCCCAAGTAAAACACAAACTTTCCACCCACTACAATTACACCTTTGGCACGACACTTTGTAGCTATTTTTCCTAGATTGCCAGCAAACAGATGAATGCACACCTAGCAAAAAATTTAAACTAAAACGCATAGGCCTCCTCCATATCCCCTCTAGCCCACCTTTCCATCTCCAAACGTGGTGTGCTTTCTACTATTAAAGGTAGGTAGATAAAAATGTTCTTTCAATCTGCTGACTATCTAGGAGAAATAGAAGGACCATCTAGTATAGCTCCTCAATATCACATATGCAGACCGGCCAAGTTTACAACTTTTACCCTAATCCTTAAACTAATATTACATTTTCAAACAAAACAGCAAGTTCCTCACCGTTCACAGGTAATGGCTCACATTAATGTGGTCGGTGCCTAAAACATAAAACTGGGCACCGTTAGGTCAGCAAGCGGATGTGGACCCGCTTTGCCACAAACTGATTTGGCTTTGGGCTAAATCTGGAGGCTGCACTTAGGATACCTCGGTTTTCACCTCTTGCACCTCAAAGGGGCATTTGGTCTTCGCTGCGGGGTACCCAAGCCGTTACTCGCAAAAGTAGTCTCAGTTATGTGGCAGCTGACACTAACATAAGACCAAGGTGCAAAACCTATTAATGCTATACTCACCTCAGATGAAGCCTGTTGCAAAAAAAGGATTACATTGTGAGCCATTACTATGCTTCCTAAGAGCAACGTGCAATACAATTACGTAAAGTTCTAACTTTTATCTGTTGGCCAACTATACAAAGTTTCTGACAAGGCCTTCAATTAAAATGATCTATACTGCTGATCTGCTCATAAGTCTCCTCACTATCCCACACCCCAAACCAGTTTTCGATACAGTCCACTCCCTCCTCAGCCCCAAAGAACATGCCACCGTGACGCATCTCAGTGCTTAAGAGCAAGCCACCCATGGTGCTACACAAATAAGGTTTATTATTATTTTATTATTATTATGAAGGGATCCCTAAGGTCCAAAGGCCCAAGTAAAACACAAACTTTCCACCCACTACAATTACACCTTTGGCCCGACACTTTGCAGCTATTTTTCCTAGATTGCCAGCAAACAGATGAATGCACACCTAGCAAAAAATTTAAACTAAAACGCATAGGCCTCCTCCATATCCCCTCTAGCCCACCTTTCCATCTCCAAACGTGGTGTGCTTTCTACCATTAAAGGTAGGTAGAAAAAAATGTTCTTTCAATCTGCTGACTATCTAGGAGAAATAGAAGGACCATCTAGTAGAGCTCCTCAATATTACATATGCAGACCGGCCAAGTTTACAACTTTTACCCTAATCCTTAAACTAATATTACATTTTCAAACAAAACAGCAAGTTCCTCACCGTTCACAGGTAATGGCTCACATTAATGTGGTCGGTGCCTTAAACCCAGAACTGGGCACCGTTAGGTCAGCAAGCGGATGTGGACCCGCTTTGCCACAAACTGATTTGGCTTTGGGCTAAATCTGGAGGCTGCACTTAGGATACCTCGGTTTTCACCTCTTGCACCTCAAAGGGGCATTTGGTCTTCGCTGCGGGGTACCCAAGCCGTTACTCGCAAAAGTAGTCTCAGTTATGTGGCAGCTGACACTAACATAAGACCAAGGTGCAAAACCTATTAATGCTATACTCACCTCAGATGAAGCCTGTTGCAAAAAAAGGATTACATTGTGAGCCATTACTATGCTTCCTAAGAGCAACGTGCATTACAATTACGTAAAGTTCTAACTTTTATCTATTGGCCAACTATACAAAGTTTCTGACAAGGCCTTCAATTAAAATGATCTATACTGCTGATCTGCTGATAAGTCTCCTCACTATCCCACACCCCAAACCACTTTTCGGTACAGTCCACTCCCTCCTCAGCCCCAAAGAACAGGCCCCCGTGACGGATCGCAGTGCTGAAGAGCAAGCCGCCCATGGCGCTACACAAATCAGGTTTATTATTATTTTATTATTATTATGAAGGGATCCCTAAGGTCCAAAGGCCCAAGTAAAACACAAACTTTCCACCTACTACAATTACACCTTTGGCCCGACACTTTGTAGCTATTTTTCCTAGATTGCCAGCAAACAGATGAATGCACACCTAGCAAAAAATTTAAACTAAAACGCATAGGCCTCCTCCATATCCCCTCTAGCCCACCTTTCCATCTCCAAACGTGGTGTGCTTTCTACCATTAAAGGTAGGTAGAAAAAAATGTTCTTTCAATCTGCTGACTATCTAGGAGAAATAGAAGGACCATCTACTATAGCTCCTCAATATCACATATGCAGACCGGACAAGTTTACAACTTTTACCCTAATCCTTAAACTAATATTACATTTTCAAACAAAACAGCAAGTTCCTCACCGTTCACAGGTAATGGCTCACATTATTGTGGTCGGTGCCTAAAACCTACAACTGGGCACCGTTAGGTCAGCAAGCGGATGTGGACCCGCTTTGCCACAAACTGATTTGGCTTTGGGCTAAATCTGGAGGCTGCACTTAGGATACCTCGGTTTTCACCTCCTGCACCTCAAAGGGGCATTTGGTCTTCGCTGCGGGTTACCCAAGCCGTTACTCGCAAAAGTAGTCTCAGTTATGTGGCAGCCGACACAAACATAAGACCAAGGTGCAAAACCTATTAATGCTATACTCACCTCAGATGAAGCCTGTTGCAAAAAAAGGATTACATTGTGAGCCATTACTATGCTTCCTAAGAGCAACGTGCAATGCAATTACGTAAAGTTCCAACTTTTATCTATTGGCCAACTATACAAAGTTTCTGACAAGGCGTTCAATTAAAATTATCTATACTGCTGATCTGCTCATAAGTCTCCTCACTATCCCACACCCCAAACCACTTTTCGATACAGTCCACTCCCTCCTCAGCCCCAAAGAACATGCCACCGTGACGCATCTCAGTGCTGAAGAGCAAGCCGCCCATGGCGCTACACAAATAAGGTTTATTATTATTTTATTATTATTATGAAGGGATCCCTAAGGTCCAAAAGCCCAAGTAAAACACAAACTTTCCACCCACTACAATTACACCTTTGGCCCGACACTTTGTAGCTATTTTTCCTAGATTGCCAGCAAACAGATGAATGCACACCTAGCAAAAAATTTAAACTAAAACGCATAGGCCTCCTCCATATCCCCTCTAGCCCACCTTTCCATCTCCAAACGTGGTGTGCTTTCTACCATTAAAGGTAGGTAGAAAAAAATGTTCTTTCAATCTGCTGACTATCTAGGAGAAATAGAAGGACCATCTAGTATAGCTCCTCATTATCACATATGCAGACCGGACAAGTTTACAACTTTTACTCTAATCCTTAAACTAATATTACATTTTCAAACAAAACAGCAAGTTCCTCACCGTTCACAGGTAATGGCTCACATTATTGTGGTCGGTGCCTTAAACCCAGAACTGGGCACCGTTAGTTCAGCAAGCAGATGTGGACCCGCTTTGCCACAAACTGATTTGGCTTTGGGCTAAATCTGGAGGCTGCACTTAGGATACCTCGGTTTTCACCTCTTGCACCTCAAAGGGGCATTTGGTCTTCGCTGCGGGGTACCCAAGCCGTTACTCGCAAAAGTAGTCTCAGTTATGTGGCAGCTGACACTAACATAAGACCAAGGTGCAAAACCTATTAATGCTATACTCACCTCAGATGAAGCCTGTTGCAAAAAAAGGATTACATTGTGAGCCATTACTACGCTTCCTAGGGGAAACGTGCATTACAATTACGTAAAGTTCTAACTTTTATCTATTGGCCAACTATACAAAGTTTCTGACAAGGCCTTCAATTAAAATGATCTATACTGCTGATCTGCTGATAAGTCTCCTCACTATCCCACACCCCAAACCACTTTTCGATACAGTCCACTCCCTCCTCAGCCCCAAAGAACAGGCCCCCGTGACGGATCGCAGTGCTGAAGAGCAAGCCGCCCATGGCGCTACACAAATGAGGATTATTATTATTTTATTATTATTATGAAGGGATCCCTAAGGTCCAAAGGCCCAAGTAAAACACAAACTTTCCACCCACTACAATTACACCTTTGGCACGACACTTTGTAGCTATTTGTCCTAGATTGCCAGCAAACAGATGAATGCACACCTAGCAAAAAATTTAAACTAAAACGCATAGGCCTCCTCCATATCCCCTCTAGCCCACCTTTCCATCTCCAAACGTGGTGTGCTTTCTACCATTAAAGGTAGGTAGAAAAAAATGTTCTTTCAATCTGCTGACTATCTAGGAGAAATAGAAGGACCATCTACTATAGCTCCTCAATATCACATATGCAGACCGGACAAGTTTACAACTTTTACCCTAATCCTTAAACTAATATTACATTTTCAAACAAAACAGCAAGTTCCTCACCGTTCACAGGTAATGGCTCACATTATTGTGGTCGGTGCCTAAAACCTACAACTGGGCACCGTTAGGTCAGCAAGCGGATGTGGACCCGCTTTGCCACAAACTGATTTGGCTTTGGGCTAAATCTGGAGGCTGCACTTAGGATACCCCGGTTTTCACCTCTTGCACCTCAAAGGGGCATTTGGTCTTCTCTGCGGGGTACCCAAGCCGTTACTCGCAAAAGTAGTCTCAGTTATGTGGCAGCTGACACTAACATAAGACCAAGGTGCAAAACCTATTAATGCTATACTCACCTCAGATGAAGCCTGTTGCAAAAAAAGGATTACATTGTGAGCCATTACTATGCTTCCTAAGAGCAACGTGCAATACAATTACGTAAAGTTCCAACTTTTATCTATTGGCCAACTATACAAAGTTTCTGACAAGGCCTTCAATTAAAATGATCTATACTGCTGATCTGCTCATAAGTCTCCTCACTATCCCACACCCCAAACCACTTTTCGATACAGTCCACTCCCTCCTCAGCCCCAAAGAACAGGCCCCCGTGACGGATCGCAGTGCTGAAGAGCAAGCCGCCCATGGCGCTACACAAATAAGGTTTATTATTATTTTATTATTATTATGAAGGGATCCCTAAGGTCCAAAGGCCCAAGTAAAACACAAACTTTCCACCCACTACAATTACACCTTTGGCACAACACTTTGTAGCTATTTTTCCTAGATTGCCAGCAAACAGATGAATGCACACCTAGCAAAAAATTTAAACTAAAACGCATAGGCCTCCTCCATATCCCCTCTAGCCCACCTTTCCATCTCCAAACGTGGTGTGCTTTCTACCATTAAAGGTAGGTAGAAAAAAATGTTCTTTCAATCTGCTGACTATCTAGGAGAAATAGAAGGACCATCTAGTAGAGCTCCTCAATATCACATATGCAGACCGGACAAGTTTACAACTTTTACCCTAATCCTTAAACTAATATTACATTTTCAAACAAAACAGCAAGTTCCTCACCGTTCACAGGTAATGGCTCACATTATTGTGGTCGGTGCCTTAAACCCAGAACTGGGCACCGTTAGGTCAGCAAGCGGATGTGGACCCGCTTTGCCACAAACTGATTTGGCTTTGGGCTAAATCTGGAGGCTGCACTTAGGATACCTCGGTTTTCACCTCTTGCACCTCAAAGGGGCATTTGGTCTTCGCTGCGGGGTACCCAAGCCGTTACTGGCAAAAGTAGTCTCAGTTATGTGGCAGCTGACACTAACATAAGACCAAGGTGCAAAACCTATTAATGCTATACTCACCTCAGATGAAGCCTGTTGCAAAAAAAGGATTACATTGTGAGCCATTACTATGCTTCCTAAGAGCAACGTGCAATACAATTACGTAAAGTTCTAACTTTTATCTATTGGACAACTATACAAAGTTTCTGACAAGGCCTTCAATTAAAATGATCTATACTGCTGATCTGCTCATAAGTCTCCTCACTATCCCACACCCCAAACCATTTTTCGATACAGTCCACTCCCTCCTCAGCCCCAAAGAACATGCCACCGTGATGCATCTCAGTGCTGAAGAGCAAGCCACCCCTGGCGCTACACAAATAAGGTTTATTATTATTTTATTATTATTATGAAGGGATCCCTAAGGTCCAAAGGCCCAAGTAAAACACAAACTTTCCACCCACTACAATTACACCTTTGGCCCGACACTTTGTAGCTATTTTTCCTAGATTGCCAGCAAACAGATGAATGCACACCTAGCAAAAAATTTAAACTAAAACGCATAGGCCTCCTCCATATCCCCTCTAGCCCACCTTTCCATCTCCAAACGTGGTGTGCTTTCTACCATTAAAGGTAGGTAGAAAAAAATGTTCTTTCAATCTGCTGACTATCTAGGAGAAATAGAAGGACCATCTAGTAGAGCTCCTCAATATCACATATGCAGACCGGCCAAGTTTACAACTTTTACCCTAATCCTTAAACTAATATTACATTTTCAAACAAAACAGCAAGTTCCTCACCGTTCACAGGTAATGGCTCACATTATTGTGGTCAGTGCCTTAAACCCAGAACTGGGCACCGTTAGGTCAGCAAGCGGATGTGGACCCGCTTTGCCACAAACTGATTTGGCTTTGGGCTAAATCTGGAGGCTGCACTTAGGATACCTCGGTTTTCACCTCTTGCACCTCAAAGGGGCATTTGGTCTTCGCTGCGGGGTACCCAAGCCGTTACTCGCAAAAGTAGTCTCAGTTATGTGGCGGCTGACACTAACATAAGACCAAGGTGCAAAACCTATTAATGCTATACTCACCTCAGATGAAGCCTGTTGCAAAAAAAGGATTACATTGTGAGCCATTACTATGCTTCCTAAGAGCAACGTGCAATACAATTACGTAAAGTTCTAACTTTTATCTATTGGCCAACTATACAAAGTTTCTGACAAGGCCTTCAATTAAAATGATCTATACTGCTGATCTGCTCATAAGTCTCCTCACTATCCCACACCCCAAACCACTTTTCGATACAGTCCACTCCCTCCTCAGCCCCAAAGAACATGCCACCGTGACGCATCCCAGTGCTGAAGAGCAAGCCACCCATGGCGCTACACAAATAAGGATTACTATTATTTTATTATTATTATGAAGGGATCCCTAAGGTCCAAAGGCCCAAGTAAAACACAAACTTTCCACCCACTACAATTACACCTTTGGCCCGACACTTTGTAGCTATTTTTCCTAGATTGCCAGCAAACAGATGAATGCACACCTAGCAAAAAATTTAAACTAAAACGCATAGGCCTCCTCCATATCCCCTCTAGCCCACCTTTCCATCTCCAAACGTGGTGTGCTTTCTACCATTAAAGGTAGGTAGAAAAAAATGTTCTTTCAATCTGCTGACTATCTAGGAGAAATAGAAGGACCATCTACTATAGCTCCTCAATATCACATATGCAGACCGGCCAAGTTTACAATTTTTACTCTAATCCTTAAACTAATATTACATTTTCAAACAAAACAGCAAGTTCCTCACCGTTCACAGGTAATGGCTCACATTAATGTGGTCGGTGCCTTAAACCCAGAACTGGGCACCGTTAGTTCAGCAAGCAGATGTGGACCCGCTTTGCCACAAACTGATTTGGCTTTGGGCTAAATCTGGAGGCTGCACTTGGAATACCCCGGTTTTCACCTCTTGCACCTCAAAGTGGCATTTGGTCTTCGCTGCGGGGTACCCAAGCCGTTACTCGCAAAAGTAGTCTCAGTTATGTGGCAGCTGACACTAACATAAGACCAAGGTGCAAAACCTATTAATGCTATACTCACCTCAGATGAAGCCTGTTGCAAAAAAAGGATTACATTGTGAGCCATTACTATGCTTCCTAAGAGCAACGTGCAATACAATTACGTAAAGTTCCAACTTTTATCTATTGGCCAACTATACAAAGTTTCTGACAAGGCCTTCAATTAAAATGATCTATACTGCTGATCTGCTCATAAGTCTCCTCACTATCCCACACCCCAAACCATTTTTCGATACAGTCCACTCCCTCCTCAGCCCCAAAGAACATGCCACCGTGATGCATCTCAGTGCTGAAGAGCAAGCCACCCCTGGCGCTACACAAATAAGGTTTATTATTATTTTATTATTATTATGAAGGGATCCCTAAGGTCCAAAGGCCCAAGTAAAACACAAACTTTCCACCCACTACAATTACACCTTTGGCCCGACACTTTGTAGCTATTTTTCCTAGATTGCCAGCAAACAGATGAATGCACACCTAGCAAAAAATTTAAACTAAAACGCATAGGCCTCCTCCATATCCCCTCTAGCCCACCTTTCCATCTCCAAACGTGGTGTGCTTTCTACCATTAAAGGTAGGTAGAAAAAAATGTTCTTTCAATCTGCTGACTATCTAGGAGAAATAGAAGGACCATCTAGTAGAGCTCCTCAATATCACATATGCAGACCGGACAAGTTTACAACTTTTACCCTAATCCTTAAACTAATATTACATTTTCAAACAAAACAGCAAGTTCCTCACCGTTCACGGGTAATGGCTCACATTATTGTGGTCGGTGCCTTAAACCCAGAACTGGGCACCGTTAGGTCAGCAAGCGGATGTGGACCCGCTTTGCCACAAACTGATTTGGCTTTGGGCTAAATCTGGAGGCTGCACTTAGGATACCTCGGTTTTCACCTCTTGCACCTCAAAGGGGCATTTGGTCTTCGCTGCGGGGTACCCAAGCCGTTACTCGCAAAAGTAGTCTCAGTTATGTGGCGGCTGACACTAACATAAGACCAAGGTGCAAAACCTATTAATGCTATACTCACCTCAGATGAAGCCTGTTGCAAAAAAAGGATTACATTGTGAGCCATTACTATGCTTCCTAAGAGCAACGTGCAATACAATTACGTAAAGTTCTAACTTTTATCTATTGGCCAACTATACAAAGTTTCTGACAAGGCCTTCAATTAAAATGATCTATACTGCTGATCTGCTCATAAGTCTCCTCACTATCCCACACCCCAAACCACTTTTCGATACAGTCCACTCCCTCCTCAGCCCCAAAGAACATGCCACCGTGACGCATCCCAGTGCTGAAGAGCAAGCCGCCCATGGCGCTACACAAATAAGGATTACTATTATTTTATTATTATTATGAAGGGATCCCTAAGGTCCAAAGGCCCAAGTAAAACACAAACTTTCCACCCACTACAATTACACCTTTGGCCCGACACTTTGTAGCTATTTTTCCTAGATTGCCAGCAAACAGATGAATGCACACCTAGCAAAAAATTTAAACTAAAACGCATAGGCCTCCTCCATATCCCCTCTAGCCCACCTTTCCATCTCCAAACGTGGTGTGCTTTCTACCATTAAAGGTAGGTAGAAAAAAATGTTCTTTCAATCTGCTGACTATCTAGGAGAAATAGAAGGACCATCTAGTAGAGCTCCTCAATATCACATATGCAGACCGGACAAGTTTACAACTTTTACCCTAATCCTTAAACTAATATTACATTTTCAAACAAAACAGCAAGTTCCTCACCGTTCACAGGTAATGGCTCACATTATTGTGGTCGGTGCCTTAAACCCAGAACTGGGCACCGTTAGGTCAGCAAGCGGATGTGGACCCGCTTTGCCACAAACTGATTTGGCTTTGGGCTAAATCTGGAGGCTGCACTTAGGATACCTCGGTTTTCACCTCTTGCACCTCAAAGGGGCATTTGGTCTTCGCTGCGGGGTACCCAAGCCGTTACTCGCAAAAGTAGTCTCAGTTATGTGGCGGCTGACACTAACATAAGACCAAGGTGCAAAACCTATTAATGCTATACTCACCTCAGATGAAGCCTGTTGCAAAAAAAGGATTACATTGTGAGCCATTACTATGCTTCCTAAGAGCAACGTGCATTACAATTACGTAAAGTTCTAACGTTTATCTATTGGCCAACTATACAAAGTTTCTGACAAGGCCTTCAATTAAAATGATCTATACTGCTGATCTGCTCATAAGTCTCCTCACTATCCCACACCCCAAACCACTTTTTGATACAGTCCACTCCCTCCTCAGCCCCAAAGAACATGCCACCGTGACACATCTCAGTGCTGAAGAGCAAGCCACCCATGGCGCTACACAAATAAGGATTACTATTATTTTATTATTATTATGAAGGGATCCCTAAGGTCCAAAGGCCCAAGTAAAACACAAACTTTCCACCCACTACAATTACACCTTTGGCCCGACACTTTGTAGCTATTTTTCCTAGATTGCCAGCAAACAGATGAATGCACACCTAGCAAAAAATTTAAACTAAAACGCATAGGCCTCCTCCATATCCCCTCTAGCCCACCTTTCCATCTCCAAACGTGGTGTGCTTTCTACCATTAAAGGTAGGTAGAAAAAAATGTTCTTTCAATCTGCTGACTATCTAGGAGAAATAGAAGGACCATCTAGTAGAGCTCCTCAATATCACATATGCAGACCGGCCAAGTTTACAACTTTTACCCTAATCCTTAAACTAATATTACATTTTCAAACAAAACAGCAAGTTCCTCACCGTTCACAGGTAATGGCTCACATTATTGTGGTCGGTGCCTAAAACCTACAACTGGGCACCGTTAGGTCAGCAAGCGGATGTGGACCCGCTCTGCCACAAACTGATTTGGCTTTGGGCTAAATCTGGAGGCTGCACTTGGGATACCCCGGTTTTCACCTCTTGCACCTCAAAGTGGCATTTGGTCTTCGCTGCGGGGTACCCAAGCAGTTACTCGCAAAAGTAGTCTCAGTTATGTGGCAGCTGACACTAACATAAGACCAAGGTGCAAAACCTATTAATGCTATACTCACCTCAGATGAAGCCTGTTGCAAAAAAAGGATTACATTGTGAGCCATTACTATGCTTCCTAAGAGCAACGTGCATTACAATTACGTAAAGTTCTAACGTTTATCTATTGGCCAACTATACAAAGTTTCTGACAAGGCCTTCAATTAAAATGATCTATACTGCTGATCTGCTCATAAGTCTCCTCACTATCCCACACCCCAAACCACTTTTTGATACAGTCCACTCCCTCCTCAGCCCCAAAGAACATGCCACCGTGACGCATCTCAGTGCTGAAGAGCAAGCCACCCATGGCGCTACACAAATAAGGTTTATTATTATTTTATTATTATTATGAAGGGATCCCTAAGGTCCAAAGGCCCAAGTAAAACACAAACTTTCCACCCACTACAATTACACCTTTGGCCCGACACTTTGTAGCTATTTTTCCTAGATTGCCAGCAAACAGATGAATGCACACCTAGCAAAAAATTTAAACTAAAACGCATAGGCCTCCTCCATATCCCCTCTAGCCCACCTTTCCATCTCCAAACGTGGTGTGCTTTCTACCATTAAAGGTAGGTAGAAAAAAATGTTCTTTCAATCTGCTGACTATCTAGGAGAAATAGAAGGACCATCTAGTAGAGCTCCTCAATATCACATATGCAGACCGGCCAAGTTTACAACTTTTACCCTAACCCTTAAACTAATATTACATTTACAAACAAAACAGCAAGTTCCTCACCGTTCACAGGTAATGGCTCACATTATTGTGGTCGGTGCCTAAAACCTACAACTGGGCACCGTTAGGTCAGCAAGCGGATGTGGACCCGCTCTGCCACAAACTGATTTGGCTTTGGGCTAAATCTGGAGGCTGCACTTGGGATACCCCGGTTTTCACCTCTTGCACCTCAAAGTGGCATTTGGTCTTCGCTGCGGGGTACCCAAGCAGTTACTCGCAAAAGTAGTCTCAGTTATGTGGCAGCTGACAATAACATAAGACCAAGGTGCAAAACCTATTAATGCTATACTCACCTCAGATGAAGCCTGTTGCAAAAAAAGGATTACATTGTGAGCCATTACTATGCTTCCTAAGAGCAACGTGCATTACAATTACGTAAAGTTCTAACGTTTATCTATTGGCCAACTCTACAAAGTTTCTGACAAGGCCTTCAATTAAAATGATCTATACTGCTGATCTGCTCATAAGTCTCCTCACTATCCCACACCCCAAACCACTTTTTGATACAGTCCACTCCCTCCTCAGCCCCAAAGAACATGCCACCGTGACGCATCTCAGTGCTGAAGAGCAAGCCACCCATGGCGCTACACAAATAAGGTTTATTATTATTTTATTATTATTATGAAGGGATCCCTAAGGTCCAAAGGCCCAAGTAAAACACAAACTTTCCACCCACTACAATTACACCTTTGGCCCGACACTTTGTAGCTATTTTTCCTAGATTGCCAGCAAACAGATGAATGCACACCTAGCAAAAAATTTAAACTAAAACGCATAGGCCTCCTCCATATCCCCTTTAGCCCACCTTTCCATCTCCAAACGTGGTGTGCTTTCTACCATTAAAGGTAGGTAGAAAAAAATGTTCTTTCAATCTGCTGACTATCTAGGAGAAATAGAAGGACCATCTAGTAGAGCTCCTCAATATCACATATGCAGACCGGCTAAGTTTACAACTTTTACCCTAATCCTTAAACTAATATTAAATTTCCAACCAAAACAGCAAGTTCCTCACCGTTCACAGGTAATGGCTCACATTAATGTGGTCGGTGCCTTAAACCCAGAACTGGGCACCGTTAGGTCAGCAAGCGGATGTGGACCCGCTTTGCCACAAACTGATTTGGCTTTGGGCTAAATCTGGAGGCTGCACTTGGGATACCCCGGTTTTCACCTCTTGCACCTCAAAGTGGCATTTGGTCTTCGCTGCGGGGTACCCAAGCAGTTACTCGCAAAAGTAGTCTCAGTTATGTGGCAGCTGACACTAACATAAGACCAAGGTGCAAAACCTATTAATGCTATACTCACCTCAGATGAAGCCTGTTGCAAAAAAAGGATTACATTGTGAGCCATTACTATGCTTCCTAAGAGCAACGTGCAATACAATTATGTAAAGTTCTAACTTTTATCTATTGGCCAACTATACAAAGTTTCTGACAAGGCCTTCAATTAAAATGATCTATACTGCTGATCTGCTCATAAGTCTCCTCACTATCCCACACCCCAAACCACTTTTCGATACAGTCCACTCCCTCCTCAGCCCCAAAGAACATGCCACCGTGACGCATCTCAGTGCTGAAGAGCAAGCCGCCCATGGCGCTACACAACTAAGGATTACTATTATTTTATTATTATTATGAAGGGATCCCTAAGGCCCAAAGGCCCAAGTAAAACAGAAACTTTCCACCCACTACAATTACACCTTTGGCCCGACACTTTGTAGCTATTTTTCCTAGATTGCCAGCAAACAGATGAATGCACACCTAGCAAAAAATTTAAACTAAAACGCATAGGCCTCCTCCATATCCCCTCTAGCCCACCTTTCCATCTCCAAACGTGGTGTGCTTTCTACCATTAAAGGTAGGTAGAAAAAAATGTTCTTTCAATCTGCTGACTATCTAGGAGAAATAGAAGGACCATCTAGTAGAGCTCCTCAATATCACATATGCAGACCGGCCAAGTTTACAACTTTTACCCTAATCCTTAAACTAATATTACATTTTCAAACAAAACAGCAAGTTCCTCACCGTTCACAGGTAATGGCTCACATTATTGTGGTCGGTGCCTAAAACCTACAACTGGGCACCGTTAGGTCAGCAAGCGGATGTGGACCCGCTCTGCCACAAACTGATTTGGCTTTGGGCTAAATCTGGAGGCTGCACTCGGGATACCCCGGTTTTCACCTCTTGCACCTCAAAGTGGCATTTGGTCTTCGCTGCGGGGTACCCAAGCAGTTACTCGCAAAAGTAGTCTCAGTTATGTGGCAGCTGACACTAACATAAGACCAAGGTGCAAAACCTATTAATGCTATACTCACCTCAGATGAAGCCTGTTGCAAAAAAAGGATTACATTGTGAGCCATTACTATGCTTCCTAAGAGCAACGTGCATTACAATTATGTAAAGTTCTAACTTTTATCTATTGGCCAACTATACAAAGTTTCTGACAAGGCCTTCAGTTAAAATGATCTATACTGCTGATCTGCTCATAAGTCTCCTCACTATCCCACACCCCAAACCACTTTTTGATACAGTCCACTCCCTCCTCAGCCCCAAAGAACATGCCACCGTGACGCATCTCAGTGCTGAAGAGCAAGCCACCCATGGCGCTACACAAATAAGGTTTATTATTATTTTATTATTATTATGAAGGGATCCCTAAGGTCCAAAGGCCCAAGTAAAACACAAACTTTCCACCCACTACAATTACACCTTTGGCCCGACACTTTGTAGCTATTTTTCCTAGATTGCCAGCAAACAGATGAATGCACACCTAGCAAAAAATTTAAACTAAAACGCATAGGCCTCCTCCATATCCCCTCTAGCCCACCTTTCCATCTCCAAACGTGGTGTGCTTTCTACCATTAAAGGTAGGTAGAAAAAAATGTTCTTTCAATCTGCTGACTATCTAGGAGAAATAGAAGGACCATCTAGTAGAGCTCCTCAATATCACATATGCAGACCGGCCAAGTTTACAACTTTTACCCTAACCCTTAAACTAATATTACATTTACAAACAAAACAGCAAGTTCCTCACCGTTCACAGGTAATGGCTCACATTATTGTGGTCGGTGCCTAAAACCTACAACTGGGCACCGTTAGGTCAGCAAGCGGATGTGGACCCGCTCTGCCACAAACTGATTTGGCTTTGGGCTAAATCTGGAGGCTGCACTTGGGATACCCCGGTTTTCACCTCTTGCACCTCAAAGTGGCATTTGGTCTTCGCTGCGGGGTACCCAAGCAGTTACTCGCAAAAGTAGTCTCAGTTATGTGGCAGCTGACAATAACATAAGACCAAGGTGCAAAACCTATTAATGCTATACTCACCTCAGATGAAGCCTGTTGCAAAAAAAGGATTACATTGTGAGCCATTACTATGCTTCCTAAGAGCAACGTGCATTACAATTACGTAAAGTTCTAACGTTTATCTATTGGCCAACTCTACAAAGTTTCTGACAAGGCCTTCAATTAAAATGATCTATACTGCTGATCTGCTCATAAGTCTCCTCACTATCCCACACCCCAAACCACTTTTTGATACAGTCCACTCCCTCCTCAGCCCCAAAGAACATGCCACCGTGACGCATCTCAGTGCTGAAGAGCAAGCCACCCATGGCGCTACACAAATAAGGTTTATTATTATTTTATTATTATTATGAAGGGATCCCTAAGGTCCAAAGGCCCAAGTAAAACACAAACTTTCCACCCACTACAATTACACCTTTGGCCCGACACTTTGTAGCTATTTTTCCTAGATTGCCAGCAAACAGATGAATGCACACCTAGCAAAAAATTTAAACTAAAACGCATAGGCCTCCTCCATATCCCCTTTAGCCCACCTTTCCATCTCCAAACGTGGTGTGCTTTCTACCATTAAAGGTAGGTAGAAAAAAATGTTCTTTCAATCTGCTGACTATCTAGGAGAAATAGAAGGACCATCTAGTAGAGCTCCTCAATATCACATATGCAGACCGGCTAAGTTTACAACTTTTACCCTAATCCTTAAACTAATATTAAATTTCCAACCAAAACAGCAAGTTCCTCACCGTTCACAGGTAATGGCTCACATTAATGTGGTCGGTGCCTTAAACCCAGAACTGGGCACCGTTAGGTCAGCAAGCGGATGTGGACCCGCTTTGCCACAAACTGATTTGGCTTTGGGCTAAATCTGGAGGCTGCACTTGGGATACCCCGGTTTTCACCTCTTGCACCTCAAAGTGGCATTTGGTCTTCGCTGCGGGGTACCCAAGCAGTTACTCGCAAAAGTAGTCTCAGTTATGTGGCAGCTGACACTAACATAAGACCAAGGTGCAAAACCTATTAATGCTATACTCACCTCAGATGAAGCCTGTTGCAAAAAAAGGATTACATTGTGAGCCATTACTATGCTTCCTAAGAGCAACGTGCAATACAATTATGTAAAGTTCTAACTTTTATCTATTGGCCAACTATACAAAGTTTCTGACAAGGCCTTCAATTAAAATGATCTATACTGCTGATCTGCTCATAAGTCTCCTCACTATCCCACACCCCAAACCACTTTTCGATACAGTCCACTCCCTCCTCAGCCCCAAAGAACATGCCACCGTGACGCATCTCAGTGCTGAAGAGCAAGCCGCCCATGGCGCTACACAACTAAGGATTACTATTATTTTATTATTATTATGAAGGGATCCCTAAGGCCCAAAGGCCCAAGTAAAACAGAAACTTTCCACCCACTACAATTACACCTTTGGCCCGACACTTTGTAGCTATTTTTCCTAGATTGCCAGCAAACAGATGAATGCACACCTAGCAAAAAATTTAAACTAAAACGCATAGGCCTCCTCCATATCCCCTCTAGCCCACCTTTCCATCTCCAAACGTGGTGTGCTTTCTACCATTAAAGGTAGGTAGAAAAAAATGTTCTTTCAATCTGCTGACTATCTAGGAGAAATAGAAGGACCATCTAGTAGAGCTCCTCAATATCACATATGCAGACCGGCCAAGTTTACAACTTTTACCCTAATCCTTAAACTAATATTACATTTTCAAACAAAACAGCAAGTTCCTCACCGTTCACAGGTAATGGCTCACATTATTGTGGTCGGTGCCTAAAACCTACAACTGGGCACCGTTAGGTCAGCAAGCGGATGTGGACCCGCTCTGCCACAAACTGATTTGGCTTTGGGCTAAATCTGGAGGCTGCACTCGGGATACCCCGGTTTTCACCTCTTGCACCTCAAAGTGGCATTTGGTCTTCGCTGCGGGGTACCCAAGCAGTTACTCGCAAAAGTAGTCTCAGTTATGTGGCAGCTGACACTAACATAAGACCAAGGTGCAAAACCTATTAATGCTATACTCACCTCAGATGAAGCCTGTTGCAAAAAAAGGATTACATTGTGAGCCATTACTATGCTTCCTAAGAGCAACGTGCATTACAATTATGTAAAGTTCTAACTTTTATCTATTGGCCAACTATACAAAGTTTCTGACAAGGCCTTCAGTTAAAATGATCTATACTGCTGATCTGCTCATAAGTCTCCTCACTATCCCACACCCCAAACCACTTTTCGATACAGTCCACTCCCTCCTCAGCCCCAAAGAACATGCCACCGTGACGCATCTCAGTGCTGAAGAGCAAGCCGCCCATGGCGCTACACAACTAAGGATTACTATTATTTTATTATTATTATGAAGGGATCCCTAAGGCCCAAAGGCCCAAGTAAAACAGAAACTTTCCACCCACTACAATTACACCTTTGGCCCGACACTTTGTAGCTATTTTTCCTAGATTGCCAGCAAACAGATGAATGCACACCTAGCAAAAAATTTAAACTAAAACGCATAGGCCTCCTCCATATCCCCTCTAGCCCACCTTTCCATCTCCAAACGTGGTGTGCTTTCTACCATTAAAGGTAGGTAGAAAAAAATGTTCTTTCAATCTGCTGACTATCTAGGAGAAATAGAAGGACCATCTAGTAGAGCTCCTCAATATCACATATGCAGACCGGCCAAGTTTACAACTTTTACCCTAATCCTTAAACTAATATTACATTTTCAAACAAAACAGCAAGTTCCTCACCGTTCACAGGTAATGGCTCACATTATTGTGGTCGGTGCCTAAAACCTACAACTGGGCACCGTTAGGTCAGCAAGCGGATGTGGACCCGCTCTGCCACAAACTGATTTGGCTTTGGGCTAAATCTGGAGGCTGCACTTGGGATACCCCGGTTTTCACCTCTTCCACCTCAAAGTGGCATTTGGTCTTCGCTGCGGGGTACCCAAGCAGTTACTCGCAAAAGTAGTCTCAGTTATGTGGCAGCTGACACTAACATAAGACCAAGGTGCAAAACCTATTAATGCTATACTCACCTCAGATGAAGCCTGTTGCAAAAAAAGGATTACATTGTGAGCCATTACTATGCTTCCTAAGAGCAACGTGCATTACAATTACGTAAAGTTCTAACGTTTATCTATTGGCCAACTATACAAAGTTTCTGACAAGGCCTTCAATTAAAATGATCTATACTGCTGATCTGCTCATAAGTCTCCTCACTATCCCACACCCCAAACCACTTTTTGATACAGTCCACTCCCTCCTCAGCCCCAAAGAACATGCCACCGTGACGCATCTCAGTGCTGAAGAGCAAGCCACCCATGGCGCTACACAAATAAGGTTTATTATTATTTTATTATTATTATGAAGGGATCCCTAAGGTCCAAAGGCCCAAGTAAAACACAAACTTTCCACCCACTACAATTACACCTTTGGCCCGACACTTTGTAGCTATTTTTCCTAGATTGCCAGCAAACAGATGAATGCACACCTAGCAAAAAATTTAAACTAAAACGCATAGGCCTCCTCCATATCCCCTCTAGCCCACCTTTCCATCTCCAAACGTGGTGTGCTTTCTACCATTAAAGGTAGGTAGAAAAAAATGTTCTTTCAATCTGCTGACTATCTAGGAGAAATAGAAGGACCATCTAGTAGAGCTCCTCAATATCACATATGCAGACCGGCCAAGTTTACAACTTTTACCCTAATCCTTAAACTAATATTACATTTCCAACCAAAACAGCAAGTTCCTCACCGTTCACAGGTAATGGCTCACATTAATGTGGTCGGTGCCTTAAACCCCGAACTGGGCACCGTTAGGTCAGCAAGCGGATGTGGACCCGCTCTGCCACAAACTGATTTGGCTTTGGGCTAAATCTGGAGGCTGCACTTGGGATACCCCGGTTTTCACCTCTTGCACCTCAAAGTGGCATTTGGTCTTCGCTGCGGGGTACCCAAGCAGTTACTCGCAAAAGTAGTCTCAGTTATGTGGCAGCTGACACTAACATAAGACCAAGGTGCAAAACCTATTAATGCTATACTCACCTCAGATGAAGCCTGTTGCAAAAAAAGGATTACATTGTGAGCCATTACTATGCTTCCTAAGAGCAACGTGCATTACAATTACGTAAAGTTTTAACGTTTATCTATTGGCCAACTATACAAAGTTTCTGACAAGGCCTTCAATTAAAATGATCTATACTGCTGATCTGCTCATAAGTCTCCTCACTATCCCACACCCCAAACCTCTTTTCGATACAGTCCACTCCCTCCTCAGCCCCAAAGAACATGCCACCGTGACGCATCTCAGTGCTGAAGAGCAAGCCGCCCATGGCGCTACACAACTAAGGATTATTATTATTTTATTATTATTATGAAGGGATCCCTAAGGCCCAAAGGCCCAAGTAAAATAGAAACTTTCCACCCACTACAATTACACCTTTGGCCCGACACTTTGTAGCTATTTTTCCTAGATTGCCAGCAAACAGATGAATGCACACCTAGCAAAAAATTTAAACTAAAACGCATAGGCCTCCTCCATATCCCCTCTAGCCCACCTTTCCATCTCCAAACGTGGTGTGCTTTCTACCATTAAAGGTAGGTAGAAAAAAATGTTCTTTCAATCTGCTGACTATCTAGGAGAAATAGAAGGACCATCTAGTATAGCTCCTCAATATCACATATGCAGACCAGCCAAGTTTACAACTTTTACCCTAATCCTTAAACTAATATTACATTTTCAAACAAAACAGCAAGTTCCTCACCGTTCACAGGTAATGGCTCACATTATTGTGGTCGGTGCCTAAAACCTACAACTGGGCACCGTTAGGTCAGCAAGCGGATGTGGACCCGCTCTGCCACAAACTGATTTGGCTTTGGGCTAAATCTGGAGGCTGCACTTGGGATACCCCGGTTTTCACCTCTTGCACCTCAAAGTGGCATTTGGTCTTCGCTGCGGGGTACCCAAGCAGTTACTCGCAAAAGTAGTCTCAGTTATGTGGCAGCTGACACTAACATAAGACCAAGGTGCAAAACCTATTAATGCTATACTCACCTCAGATGAAGCCTGTTGCAAAAAAAGGATTACATTGTGAGCCATTACTATGCTTCCTAAGAGCAACGTGCATTACAATTACGTAAAGTTCTAACGTTTATCTATTGGCCAACTATACAAAGTTTCTGACAAGGCCTTCAATTAAAATGATCTATACTGCTGATCTGCTCATAAGTCTCCTCACTATCCCACACCCCAAACCACTTTTTGATACAGTCCACTCCCTCCTCAGCCCCAAAGAACATGCCACCGTGACGCATCTCAGTGCTGAAGAGCAAGCCACCCATGGCGCTACACAAATAAGGTTTATTATTATTTTATTATTATTATGAAGGGATCCCTAAGGTCCAAAGGCCCAAGTAAAACACAAACTTTCCACCCACTACAATTACACCTTTGGCCCGACACTTTGTAGCTATTTTTCCTAGATTGCCAGCAAACAGATGAATGCACACCTAGCAAAAAATTTAAACTAAAACGCATAGGCCTCCTCCATATCCCCTCTAGCCCACCTTTCCATCTCCAAACGTGGTGTGCTTTCTACCATTAAAGGTAGGTAGAAAAAAATGTTCTTTCAATCTGCTGACTATCTAGGAGAAATAGAAGGACCATCTAGTAGAGCTCCTCAATATCACATATGCAGACCGGCCAAGTTTACAACTTTTACCCTAATCCTTAAACTAATATTACATTTCCAACCAAAACAGCAAGTTCCTCACCGTTCACAGGTAATGGCTCACATTAATGTGGTCGGTGCCTTAAACCCAGAACTGGGCACCGTTAGGTCAGCAAGCGGATGTGGACCCGCTTTGCCACAAACTGATTTGGCTTTGGGCTAAATCTGGAGGCTGCACTTGGGATACCCCGGTTTTCACCTCTTGCACATCAAAGTGGCATTTGGTCTTCGCTGCGGGGTACCCAAGCAGTTACTCGCAAAAGTAGTCTCAGTTATGTGGCAGCTGACACTAACATAAGACCAAGGTGCAAAACCTATTAATGCTATACTCACCTCAGATGAAGCCTGTTGCAAAAAAAGGATTACATTGTGAGCCATTACTATGCTTCCTAAGAGCAACGTGCATTACAATTATGTAAAGTTCTAACTTTTATCTATTGGCCAACTATACAAAGTTTCTGACAAGGCCTTCAGTTAAAATGATCTATACTGCTGATCTGCTCATAAGTCTCCTCACTATCCCACACCCCAAACCACTTTTCGATACAGTCCACTCCCTCCTCAGCCCCAAAGAACATGCCACCGTGACGCATCTCAGTGCTGAAGAGCAAGCCGCCCATGGCGCTACACAACTAAGGATTACTATTATTTTATTATTATTATGAAGGGATCCCTAAGGCCCAAAGGCCCAAGTAAAACAGAAACTTTCCACCCACTACAATTACACCTTTGGCCCGACACTTTGTAGCTATTTTTCCTAGATTGCCAGCAAACAGATGAATGCACACCTAGCAAAAAATTTAAACTAAAACGCATAGGCCTCCTCCATATCCCCTCTAGCCCACCTTTCCATCTCCAAACGTGGTGTGCTTTCTACCATTAAAGGTAGGTAGAAAAAAATGTTCTTTCAATCTGCTGACTATCTAGGAGAAATAGAAGGACCATCTAGTAGAGCTCCTCAATATCACATATGCAGACCGGCCAAGTTTACAACTTTTACCCTAATCCTTAAACTAATATTACATTTTCAAACAAAACAGCAAGTTCCTCACCGTTCACAGGTAATGGCTCACATTATTGTGGTCGGTGCCTAAAACCTACAACTGGGCACCGTTAGGTCAGCAAGCGGATGTGGACCCGCTCTGCCACAAACTGATTTGGCTTTGGGCTAAATCTGGAGGCTGCACTCGGGATACCCCGGTTTTCACCTCTTGCACCTCAAAGTGGCATTTGGTCTTCGCTGCGGGGTACCCAAGCAGTTACTCGCAAAAGTAGTCTCAGTTATGTGGCAGCTGACACTAACATAAGACCAAGGTGCAAAACCTATTAATGCTATACTCACCTCAGATGAAGCCTGTTGCAAAAAAAGGATTACATTGTGAGCCATTACTATGCTTCCTAAGAGCAACGTGCATTACAATTATGTAAAGTTCTAACTTTTATCTATTGGCCAACTATACAAAGTTTCTGACAAGGCCTTCAGTTAAAATGATCTATACTGCTGATCTGCTCATAAGTCTCCTCACTATCCCACACCCCAAACCACTTTTCGATACAGTCCACTCCCTCCTCAGCCCCAAAGAACATGCCACCGTGACGCATCTCAGTGCTGAAGAGCAAGCCGCCCATGGCGCTACACAACTAAGGATTACTATTATTTTATTATTATTATGAAGGGATCCCTAAGGCCCAAAGGCCCAAGTAAAACAGAAACTTTCCACCCACTACAATTACACCTTTGGCCCGACACTTTGTAGCTATTTTTCCTAGATTGCCAGCAAACAGATGAATGCACACCTAGCAAAAAATTTAAACTAAAACGCATAGGCCTCCTCCATATCCCCTCTAGCCCACCTTTCCATCTCCAAACGTGGTGTGCTTTCTACCATTAAAGGTAGGTAGAAAAAAATGTTCTTTCAATCTGCTGACTATCTAGGAGAAATAGAAGGACCATCTAGTAGAGCTCCTCAATATCACATATGCAGACCGGCCAAGTTTACAACTTTTACCCTAATCCTTAAACTAATATTACATTTTCAAACAAAACAGCAAGTTCCTCACCGTTCACAGGTAATGGCTCACATTATTGTGGTCGGTGCCTAAAACCTACAACTGGGCACCGTTAGGTCAGCAAGCGGATGTGGACCCGCTCTGCCACAAACTGATTTGGCTTTGGGCTAAATCTGGAGGCTGCACTTGGGATACCCCGGTTTTCACCTCTTCCACCTCAAAGTGGCATTTGGTCTTCGCTGCGGGGTACCCAAGCAGTTACTCGCAAAAGTAGTCTCAGTTATGTGGCAGCTGACACTAACATAAGACCAAGGTGCAAAACCTATTAATGCTATACTCACCTCAGATGAAGCCTGTTGCAAAAAAAGGATTACATTGTGAGCCATTACTATGCTTCCTAAGAGCAACGTGCATTACAATTACGTAAAGTTCTAACGTTTATCTATTGGCCAACTATACAAAGTTTCTGACAAGGCCTTCAATTAAAATGATCTATACTGCTGATCTGCTCATAAGTCTCCTCACTATCCCACACCCCAAACCACTTTTTGATACAGTCCACTCCCTCCTCAGCCCCAAAGAACATGCCACCGTGACGCATCTCAGTGCTGAAGAGCAAGCCACCCATGGCGCTACACAAATAAGGTTTATTATTATTTTATTATTATTATGAAGGGATCCCTAAGGTCCAAAGGCCCAAGTAAAACACAAACTTTCCACCCACTACAATTACACCTTTGGCCCGACACTTTGTAGCTATTTTTCCTAGATTGCCAGCAAACAGATGAATGCACACCTAGCAAAAAATTTAAACTAAAACGCATAGGCCTCCTCCATATCCCCTCTAGCCCACCTTTCCATCTCCAAACGTGGTGTGCTTTCTACCATTAAAGGTAGGTAGAAAAAAATGTTCTTTCAATCTGCTGACTATCTAGGAGAAATAGAAGGACCATCTAGTAGAGCTCCTCAATATCACATATGCAGACCGGCCAAGTTTACAACTTTTACCCTAATCCTTAAACTAATATTACATTTCCAACCAAAACAGCAAGTTCCTCACCGTTCACAGGTAATGGCTCACATTAATGTGGTCGGTGCCTTAAACCCCGAACTGGGCACCGTTAGGTCAGCAAGCGGATGTGGACCCGCTCTGCCACAAACTGATTTGGCTTTGGGCTAAATCTGGAGGCTGCACTTGGGATACCCCGGTTTTCACCTCTTGCACCTCAAAGTGGCATTTGGTCTTCGCTGCGGGGTACCCAAGCAGTTACTCGCAAAAGTAGTCTCAGTTATGTGGCAGCTGACACTAACATAAGACCAAGGTGCAAAACCTATTAATGCTATACTCACCTCAGATGAAGCCTGTTGCAAAAAAAGGATTACATTGTGAGCCATTACTATGCTTCCTAAGAGCAACGTGCATTACAATTACGTAAAGTTTTAACGTTTATCTATTGGCCAACTATACAAAGTTTCTGACAAGGCCTTCAATTAAAATGATCTATACTGCTGATCTGCTCATAAGTCTCCTCACTATCCCACACCCCAAACCTCTTTTCGATACAGTCCACTCCCTCCTCAGCCCCAAAGAACATGCCACCGTGACGCATCTCAGTGCTGAAGAGCAAGCCGCCCATGGCGCTACACAACTAAGGATTATTATTATTTTATTATTATTATGAAGGGATCCCTAAGGCCCAAAGGCCCAAGTAAAATAGAAACTTTCCACCCACTACAATTACACCTTTGGCCCGACACTTTGTAGCTATTTTTCCTAGATTGCCAGCAAACAGATGAATGCACACCTAGCAAAAAATTTAAACTAAAACGCATAGGCCTCCTCCATATCCCCTCTAGCCCACCTTTCCATCTCCAAACGTGGTGTGCTTTCTACCATTAAAGGTAGGTAGAAAAAAATGTTCTTTCAATCTGCTGACTATCTAGGAGAAATAGAAGGACCATCTAGTATAGCTCCTCAATATCACATATGCAGACCGGCCAAGTTTACAACTTTTACCCTAATCCTTAAACTAATATTACATTTTCAAACAAAACAGCAAGTTCCTCACCGTTCACAGGTAATGGCTCACATTATTGTGGTCGGTGCCTAAAACCTACAACTGGGCACCGT
Organism: Eleutherodactylus coqui; assembly: GCF_035609145.1. Taxonomy (NCBI): domain Eukaryota; kingdom Metazoa; phylum Chordata; class Amphibia; order Anura; family Eleutherodactylidae; genus Eleutherodactylus; species Eleutherodactylus coqui. The sequence goes on from NC_089844.1 coordinate 171,762,539, forward strand.
TAGGTCAGCAAGCGGATGTGGACCCGCTCTGCCACAAACTGATTTGGCTTTGGGCTAAATCTGGAGGCTGCACTTGGGATACCCCGGTTTTCACCTCTTGCACCTCAAAGTGGCATTTGGTCTTCGCTGCGGGGTACCCAAGCAGTTACTCGCAAAAGTAGTCTCAGTTATGTGGCAGCTGACACTAACATAAGACCAAGGTGCAAAACCTATTAATGCTATACTCACCTCAGATGAAGCCTGTTGCAAAAAAAGGATTACATTGTGAGCCATTACTATGCTTCCTAAGAGCAACGTGCATTACAATTACGTAAAGTTCTAACGTTTATCTATTGGCCAACTATACAAAGTTTCTGACAAGGCCTTCAATTAAAATGATCTATACTGCTGATCTGCTCATAAGTCTCCTCACTATCCCACACCCCAAACCACTTTTCGATACAGTCCACTCCCTCCTCAGCCCCAAAGAACATGCCACCGTGACGCATCTCAGTGCTGAAGAGCAAGCCACCCATGGCGCTACACAAATAAGGATTATTATTATTTTATTATTATTATGAAGGGATCCCTAAGGTCCAAAGGCCCAGGTAAAACACAAACTTTCCACCCACTACAATTACACCTTTGGCCCGACACTTTGTAGCTATTTTTCCTAGATTGCCAGCAAACAGATGAATGCACACCTAGCAAAAAATTTAAACTAAAACGCATAGGCCTCCTCCATATCCCCTCTAGCCCACCTTTCCATCTCCAAACGTGGTGTGCTTTCTACCATTAAAGGTAGGTAGAAAAAAATGTTCTTTCAATCTGCTGACTATCTAGGAGAAATAGAAGGACCATCTAGTAGAGCTCCTCAATATCACATATGCAGACCGGCCAAGTTTACAACTTTTACCCTAATCCTTAAACTAATATTACATTTCCAACCAAAACAGCAAGTTCCTCACCGTTCACAGGTAATGGCTCACATTAATGTGGTCGGTGCCTTAAACCCAGAACTGGGCACCGTTAGGTCAGCAAGCGGATGTGGACCCGCTTTGCCACAAACTGATTTGGCTTTGGGCTAAATCTGGAGGCTGCACTTGGGATACCCCGGTTTTCACCTCTTGCACATCAAAGTGGCATTTGGTCTTCGCTGCGGGGTACCCAAGCAGTTACTCGCAAAAGTAGTCTCAGTTATGTGGCAGCTGACACTAACATAAGACCAAGGTGCAAAACCTATTAATGCTATACTCACCTCAGATGAAGCCTGTTGCAAAAAAAGGATTACATTGTGAGCCATTACTATGCTTCCTAAGAGCAACGTGCATTACAATTATGTAAAGTTCTAACTTTTATCTATTGGCCAACTATACAAAGTTTCTGACAAGGCCTTCAGTTAAAATGATCTATACTGCTGATCTGCTCATAAGTCTCCTCACTATCCCACACCCCAAACCACTTTTCGATACAGTCCACTCCCTCCTCAGCCCCAAAGAACATGCCACCGTGACGCATCTCAGTGCTGAAGAGCAAGCCGCCCATGGCGCTACACAACTAAGGATTACTATTATTTTATTATTATTATGAAGGGATCCCTAAGGCCCAAAGGCCCAAGTAAAACAGAAACTTTCCACCCACTACAATTACACCTTTGGCCCGACACTTTGTAGCTATTTTTCCTAGATTGCCAGCAAACAGATGAATGCACACCTAGCAAAAAATTTAAACTAAAACGCATAGGCCTCCTCCATATCCCCTCTAGCCCACCTTTCCATCTCCAAACGTGGTGTGCTTTCTACCATTAAAGGTAGGTAGAAAAAAATGTTCTTTCAATCTGCTGACTATCTAGGAGAAATAGAAGGACCATCTAGTAGAGCTCCTCAATATCACATATGCAGACCGGCCAAGTTTACAACTTTTACCCTAATCCTTAAACTAATATTACATTTTCAAACAAAACAGCAAGTTCCTCACCGTTCACAGGTAATGGCTCACATTATTGTGGTCGGTGCCTAAAACCTACAACTGGGCACGGTTAGGTCAGCAAGCGGATGTGGACCCGCTCTGCCACAAACTGATTTGGCTTTGGGCTAAATCTGGAGGCTGCACTCGGGATACCCCGGTTTTCACCTCTTGCACCTCAAAGTGGCATTTGGTCTTCGCTGCGGGGTACCCAAGCAGTTACTCGCAAAAGTAGTCTCAGTTATGTGGCAGCTGACACTAACATAAGACCAAGGTGCAAAACCTATTAATGCTATACTCACCTCAGATGAAGCCTGTTGCAAAAAAAGGATTACATTGTGAGCCATTACTATGCTTCCTAAGAGCAACGTGCATTACAATTATGTAAAGTTCTAACTTTTATCTATTGGCCAACTATACAAAGTTTCTGACAAGGCCTTCAGTTAAAATGATCTATACTGCTGATCTGCTCATAAGTCTCCTCACTATCCCACACCCCAAACCACTTTTCGATACAGTCCACTCCCTCCTCAGCCCCAAAGAACATGCCACCGTGACGCATCTCAGTGCTGAAGAGCAAGCCGCCCATGGCGCTACACAACTAAGGATTACTATTATTTTATTATTATTATGAAGGGATCCCTAAGGCCCAAAGGCCCAAGTAAAACAGAAACTTTCCACCCACTACAATTACACCTTTGGCCCGACACTTTGTAGCTATTTTTCCTAGATTGCCAGCAAACAGATGAATGCACACCTAGCAAAAAATTTAAACTAAAACGCATAGGCCTCCTCCATATCCCCTCTAGCCCACCTTTCCATCTCCAAACGTGGTGTGCTTTCTACCATTAAAGGTAGGTAGAAAAAAATGTTCTTTCAATCTGCTGACTATCTAGGAGAAATAGAAGGACCATCTAGTAGAGCTCCTCAATATCACATATGCAGACCGGCCAAGTTTACAACTTTTACCCTAATCCTTAAACTAATATTACATTTTCAAACAAAACAGCAAGTTCCTCACCGTTCACAGGTAATGGCTCACATTATTGTGGTCGGTGCCTAAAACCTACAACTGGGCACCGTTAGGTCAGCAAGCGGATGTGGACCCGCTCTGCCACAAACTGATTTGGCTTTGGGCTAAATCTGGAGGCTGCACTTGGGATACCCCGGTTTTCACCTCTTCCACCTCAAAGTGGCATTTGGTCTTCGCTGCGGGGTACCCAAGCAGTTACTCGCAAAAGTAGTCTCAGTTATGTGGCAGCTGACACTAACATAAGACCAAGGTGCAAAACCTATTAATGCTATACTCACCTCAGATGAAGCCTGTTGCAAAAAAAGGATTACATTGTGAGCCATTACTATGCTTCCTAAGAGCAACGTGCATTACAATTATGTAAAGTTCTAACTTTTATCTATTGGCCAACTATACAAAGTTTCTGACAAGGCCTTCAGTTAAAATGATCTATACTGCTGATCTGCTCATAAGTCTCCTCACTATCCCACACCCCAAACCACTTTTCGATACAGTCCACTCCCTCCTCAGCCCCAAAGAACATGCCACCGTGACACATCTCAGTGCTGATGAGCAAGACGCCCATGGCGCTACACAAATAAGGATTACTATTATTTTATTATTATTATGAAGGGATCCCTAAGGTCCAAAGGCCCAAGTAAAACACAAACTTTCCACCCACTACAATTACACCTTTGGCCCGACACTTTGTAGCTATTTTTCCTAGATTGCCAGCAAACAGATGAATGCACACCTAGCAAAAAATTTAAACTAAAACGCATAGGCCTCCTCCATATCCCCTCTAGCCCACCTTTCCATCTCCAAACGTGGTGTGCTTTCTACCATTAAAGGTAGGTAGAAAAAAATGTTCTTTCAATCTGCTGACTATCTAGGAGAAATAGAAGGACCATCTAGTAGAGCTCCTCAATATCACATATGCAGACCGGCCAAGTTTACAACTTTTACCCTAATCCTTAAACTAATATTACATTTTCAAACAAAACAGCAAGTTCCTCACCGTTCACAGGTAATGGCTCACATTATTGTGGTCGGTGCCTAAAACCTACAACTGGGCACCGTTAGGTCAGCAAGCGGATGTGGACCCGCTCTGCCACAAACTGATTTGGCTTTGGGCTAAATCTGGAGGCTGCACTTGGGATACCCCGGTTTTCACCTCTTGCACCTCAAAGTGGCATTTGGTCTTCGCTGCGGGGTACCCAAGCAGTTACTCGCAAAAGTAGTCTCAGTTATGTGGCAGCTGACACTAACATAAGACCAAGGTGCAAAACCTATTAATGCTATACTCACCTCAGATGAAGCCTGTTGCAAAAAAAGGATTACATTGTGAGCCATTACTATGCTTCCTAAGAGCAACGTGCATTACAATTACGTAAAGTTTTAACGTTTATCTATTGGCCAACTATACAAAGTTTCTGACAAGGCCTTCAATTAAAATGATCTATACTGCTGATCTGCTCATAAGTCTCCTCACTATCCCACACCCCAAACCTCTTTTCGATACAGTCCACTCCCTCCTCAGCCCCAAAGAACATGCCACCGTGACGCATCTCAGTGCTGAAGAGCAAGCCGCCCATGGCGCTACACAACTAAGGATTATTATTATTTTATTATTATTATGAAGGGATCCCTAAGGCCCAAAGGCCCAAGTAAAATAGAAACTTTCCACCCACTACAATTACACCTTTGGCCCGACACTTTGTAGCTATTTTTCCTAGATTGCCAGCAAACAGATGAATGCACACCTAGCAAAAAATTTAAACTAAAACGCATAGGCCTCCTCCATATCCCCTCTAGCCCACCTTTCCATCTCCAAACGTGGTGTGCTTTCTACCATTAAAGGTAGGTAGAAAAAATGTTCTTTCAATCTGCTGACTATCTAGGAGAAATAGAAGGACCATCTAGTATAGCTCCTCAATATCACATATGCAGACCGGCCAAGTTTACAACTTTTACCCTAATCCTTAAACTAATATTACATTTTCAAACAAAACAGCAAGTTCCTCACCGTTCACAGGTAATGGCTCACATTATTGTGGTCGGTGCCTAAAACCTACAACTGGGCACCGTTAGGTCAGCAAGCGGATGTGGACCCGCTCTGCCACAAACTGATTTGGCTTTGGGCTAAATCTGGAGGCTGCACTTGGGATACCCCGGTTTTCACCTCTTGCACCTCAAAGTGGCATTTGGTCTTCGCTGCGGGGTACCCAAGCAGTTACTCGCAAAAGTAGTCTCAGTTATGTGGCAGCTGACACTAACATAAGACCAAGGTGCAAAACCTATTAATGCTATACTCACCTCAGATGAAGCCTGTTGCAAAAAAAGGATTACATTGTGAGCCATTACTATGCTTCCTAAGAGCAACGTGCATTACAATTACGTAAAGTTCTAACGTTTATCTATTGGCCAACTATACAAAGTTTCTGACAAGGCCTTCAATTAAAATGATCTATACTGCTGATCTGCTCATAAGTCTCCTCACTATCCCACACCCCAAACCACTTTTTGATACAGTCCACTCCCTCCTCAGCCCCAAAGAACATGCCACCGTGACGCATCTCAGTGCTGAAGAGCAAGCCACCCATGGCGCTACACAAATAAGGTTTATTATTATTTTATTATTATTATGAAGGGATCCCTAAGGTCCAAAGGCCCAAGTAAAACACAAACTTTCCACCCACTACAATTACACCTTTGGCCCGACACTTTGTAGCTATTTTTCCTAGATTGCCAGCAAACAGATGAATGCACACCTAGCAAAAAATTTAAACTAAAACGCATAGGCCTCCTCCATATCCCCTCTAGCCCACCTTTCCATCTCCAAACGTGGTGTGCTTTCTACCATTAAAGGTAGGTAGAAAAAAATGTTCTTTCAATCTGCTGACTATCTAGGAGAAATAGAAGGACCATCTAGTAGAGCTCCTCAATATCACATATGCAGACCGGCCAAGTTTACAACTTTTACCCTAATCCTTAAACTAATATTACATTTCCAACCAAAACAGCAAGTTCCTCACCGTTCACAGGTAATGGCTCACATTAATGTGGTCGGTGCCTTAAACCCAGAACTGGGCACCGTTAGGTCAGCAAGCGGATGTGGACCCGCTTTGCCACAAACTGATTTGGCTTTGGGCTAAATCTGGAGGCTGCACTTGGGATACCCCGGTTTTCACCTCTTGCACATCAAAGTGGCATTTGGTCTTCGCTGCGGGGTACCCAAGCAGTTACTCGCAAAAGTAGTCTCAGTTATGTGGCAGCTGACACTAACATAAGACCAAGGTGCAAAACCTATTAATGCTATACTCACCTCAGATGAAGCCTGTTGCAAAAAAAGGATTACATTGTGAGCCATTACTATGCTTCCTAAGAGCAACGTGCATTACAATTATGTAAAGTTCTAACTTTTATCTATTGGCCAACTATACAAAGTTTCTGACAAGGCCTTCAGTTAAAATGATCTATACTGCTGATCTGCTCATAAGTCTCCTCACTATCCCACACCCCAAACCACTTTTCGATACAGTCCACTCCCTCCTCAGCCCCAAAGAACATGCCACCGTGACGCATCTCAGTGCTGAAGAGCAAGCCGCCCATGGCGCTACACAACTAAGGATTACTATTATTTTATTATTATTATGAAGGGATCCCTAAGGCCCAAAGGCCCAAGTAAAACAGAAACTTTCCACCCACTACAATTACACCTTTGGCCCGACACTTTGTAGCTATTTTTCCTAGATTGCCAGCAAACAGATGAATGCACACCTAGCAAAAAATTTAAACTAAAACGCATAGGCCTCCTCCATATCCCCTCTAGCCCACCTTTCCATCTCCAAACGTGGTGTGCTTTCTACCATTAAAGGTAGGTAGAAAAAAATGTTCTTTCAATCTGCTGACTATCTAGGAGAAATAGAAGGACCATCTAGTAGAGCTCCTCAATATCACATATGCAGACCGGCCAAGTTTACAACTTTTACCCTAATCCTTAAACTAATATTACATTTTCAAACAAAACAGCAAGTTCCTCACCGTTCACAGGTAATGGCTCACATTATTGTGGTCGGTGCCTAAAACCTACAACTGGGCACCGTTAGGTCAGCAAGCGGATGTGGACCCGCTCTGCCACAAACTGATTTGGCTTTGGGCTAAATCTGGAGGCTGCACTCGGGATACCCCGGTTTTCACCTCTTGCACCTCAAAGTGGCATTTGGTCTTCGCTGCGGGGTACCCAAGCAGTTACTCGCAAAAGTAGTCTCAGTTATGTGGCAGCTGACACTAACATAAGACCAAGGTGCAAAACCTATTAATGCTATACTCACCTCAGATGAAGCCTGTTGCAAAAAAAGGATTACATTGTGAGCCATTACTATGCTTCCTAAGAGCAACGTGCATTACAATTATGTAAAGTTCTAACTTTTATCTATTGGCCAACTATACAAAGTTTCTGACAAGGCCTTCAGTTAAAATGATCTATACTGCTGATCTGCTCATAAGTCTCCTCACTATCCCACACCCCAAACCACTTTTCGATACAGTCCACTCCCTCCTCAGCCCCAAAGAACATGCCACCGTGACGCATCTCAGTGCTGAAGAGCAAGCCGCCCATGGCGCTACACAACTAAGGATTACTATTATTTTATTATTATTATGAAGGGATCCCTAAGGCCCAAAGGCCCAAGTAAAACAGAAACTTTCCACCCACTACAATTACACCTTTGGCCCGACACTTTGTAGCTATTTTTCCTAGATTGCCAGCAAACAGATGAATGCACACCTAGCAAAAAATTTAAACTAAAACGCATAGGCCTCCTCCATATCCCCTCTAGCCCACCTTTCCATCTCCAAACGTGGTGTGCTTTCTACCATTAAAGGTAGGTAGAAAAAAATGTTCTTTCAATCTGCTGACTATCTAGGAGAAATAGAAGGACCATCTAGTAGAGCTCCTCAATATCACATATGCAGACCGGCCAAGTTTACAACTTTTACCCTAATCCTTAAACTAATATTACATTTTCAAACAAAACAGCAAGTTCCTCACCGTTCACAGGTAATGGCTCACATTATTGTGGTCGGTGCCTAAAACCTACAACTGGGCACCGTTAGGTCAGCAAGCGGATGTGGACCCGCTCTGCCACAAACTGATTTGGCTTTGGGCTAAATCTGGAGGCTGCACTCGGGATACCCCGGTTTTCACCTCTTGCACCTCAAAGTGGCGTTTGGTCTTCGCTGCGGGGTACCCAAGCAGTTACTCGCAAAAGTAGTCTCAGTTATGTGGCAGCTGACACTAACATAAGACCAAGGTGCAAAACCTATTAATGCTATACTCACCTCAGATGAAGCCTGTTGCAAAAAAAGGATTATATTGTGAGCCATTACTATGCTTCCTAAGAGCAACGTGCATTACAATTACGTAAAGTTCTAACGTTTATCTATTGGCCAACTATACAAAGTTTCTGACAAGGCCTTCAATTAAAATGATCTATACTGCTGATCTGCTCATAAGTCTCCTCACTATCCCACACCCCAAACCACTTTTCGATACAGTCCACTCCCTCCTCAGCCCCAAAGAACATGCCACCGTGACGCATCTCAGTGCTGAAGAGCAAGCCACCCATGGCGCTACACAAATGAGGATTATTATTATTTTATTATTATTATGAAGGGATCCCTAAGGTCCAAAGGCCCAGGTAAAACACAAACTTTCCACCCACTACAATTACACCTTTGGCCCGACACTTTGTAGCTATTTTTCCTAGATTGCCAGCAAACAGATGAATGCACACCTAGCAAAAAATTTAAACTAAAACGCATAGGCCTCCTCCATATCCCCTCTAGCCCACCTTTCCATCTCCAAACGTGGTGTGCTTTCTACCATTAAAGGTAGGTAGAAAAAAATTTTCTTTCAATCTGCTGACTATCTAGGAGAAATAGAAGGACCATCTAGTAGAGCTCCTCAATATCACATATGCAGACCGGCCAAGTTTACAACTTTTACCCTAATCCTTAAACTAATATTACATTTTCAAACAAAACAGCAAGTTCCTCACCGTTCACAGGTAATGGCTCACATTATTGTGGTCGGTGCCTAAAACCTACAACTGGGCACCGTTAGGTCAGCAAGCGGATGTGGACCCGCTCTGCCACAAACTGATTTGGCTTTGGGCTAAATCTGGAGGCTGCACTTGGGATACCCCGGTTTTCACCTCTTGCACATCAAAGTGGCATTTGGTCTTCGCTGCGGGGTACCCAAGCAGTTACTCGCAAAAGTAGTCTCAGTTATGTGGCAGCTGACACTAACATAAGACCAAGGTGCAAAACCTATTAATGCTATACTCACCTCAGATGAAGCCTGTTGCAAAAAAAGGATTACATTGTGAGCCATTACTATGCTTCCTAAGAGCAACGTGCAATACAATTACGTAAAGTTCTAACTTTTATCTATTGGACAACTATACAAAGTTTCTGACAAGGCCTTCAATTAAAATGATCTATACTGCTGATCTGCTCATAAGTCTCCTCACTATCCCACACCCCAAACCACTTTTCGATACAGTCCACTCCCTCCTCAGCCCCAAAGAACATGCCACCGTGACACATCTCAGTGCTGATGAGCAAGACGCCCATGGCGCTACACAACTAAGGATTACTATTATTTTATTATTATTATGAAGGGATCCCTAAGGCCCAAAGGCCCAAGTAAAACAGAAACTTTCCACCCACTACAATTACACCTTTGGCCCGACACTTTGTAGCTATTTTTCCTAGATTGCCAGCAAACAGATGAATGCACACCTAGCAAAAAATTTAAACTAAAACGCATAGGCCTCCTCCATATCCCCTCTAGCCCACCTTTCCATCTCCAAACGTGGTGTGCTTTCTACCATTAAAGGTAGGTAGAAAAAAATGTTCTTTCAATCTGCTGACTATCTAGGAGAAATAGAAGGACCATCTAGTAGAGCTCCTCAATATCACATATGCAGACCGGCCAAGTTTACAACTTTTACCCTAATCCTTAAACTAATATTACATTTTCAAACAAAACAGCAAGTTCCTCAACGTTCACAGGTAATGGCTCACATTATTGTGGTCGGTGCCTAAAACCTACAACTGGGCACCGTTAGGTCAGCAAGCGGATGTGGACCCGCTCTGCCACAAACTGATTTGGCTTTGGGCTAAATCTGGAGGCTGCACTTGGGATACCCCGGTTTTCACCTCTTCCACCTCAAAGTGGCATTTGGTCTTCGCTGCGGGGTACCCAAGCAGTTACTCGCAAAAGTAGTCTCAGTTATGTGGCAGCTGACACTAACATAAGACCAAGGTGCAAAACCTATTAATGCTATACTCACCTCAGATGAAGCCTGTTGCAAAAAAAGGATTACATTGTGAGCCATTACTATGCTTCCTAAGAGCAACGTGCATTACAATTACGTAAAGTTCTAACGTTTATCTATTGGCCAACTATACAAAGTTTCTGACAAGGCCTTCAATTAAAATGATCTATACTGCTGATCTGCTCATAAGTCTCCTCACTATCCCACACCCCAAACCACTTTTTGATACAGTCCACTCCCTCCTCAGCCCCAAAGAACATGCCACCGTGACGCATCTCAGTGCTGAAGAGCAAGCCACCCATGGCGCTACACAAATAAGGTTTATTATTATTTTATTATTATTATGAAGGGATCCCTAAGGTCCAAAGGCCCAAGTAAAACAAACTTTCCACCCACTACAATTACACCTTTGGCCCGACACTTTGTAGCTATTTTTCCTAGATTGCCAGCAAACAGATGAATGCATACCTAGCAAAAAATTTAAACTAAAACGCATAGGCCTCCTCCATATCCCCTCTAGCCCACCTTTCCATCTCCAAACGTGGTGTGCTTTCTACCATTAAAGGTAGGTAGAAAAAAATGTTCTTTCAATCTGCTGACTATCTAGGAGAAATAGAAGGACCATCTAGTAGAGCTCCTCAATATCACATATGCAGACCGGCCAAGTTTACAACTTTTACCCTAATCCTTAAACTAATATTACATTTTCAAACAAAACAGCAAGTTCCTCAACGTTCACAGGTAATGGCTCACATTATTGTGGTCGGTGCCTAAAACCTACAACTGGGCACCGTTAGGTCAGCAAGCGGATGTGGACCCGCTCTGCCACAAACTGATTTGGCTTTGGGCTAAATCTGGAGGCTGCACTTGGGATACCCCGGTTTTCACCTCTTGCACCTCAAAGTGGCATTTGGTCTTCGCTGCGGGGTACCCAAGCAGTTACTCGCAAAAGTAGTCTCAGTTATGTGGCAGCTGACACTAACATAAGACCAAGGTGCAAAACCTATTAATGCTATACTCACCTCAGATGAAGCCTGTTGCAAAAAAAAAAAGGATTACATTGTAAGGCCTTAGTCACACGGGCGTTTTTTGCCGCGATTTGCGCATGCGTCCGGCGATTTTATAAAACCATTGCTTTGCAATGGTATCAGACACGAGCGCTTTTTATGCACTCGTCCGATAAATTATAGAACAGAAATCGCAGATCGCACCTATCTGCGATTCCTGTTCTCTTCTCTATATGCGCTCAATGGGGCCGGCGGCAGCAGCGCCGACCCCATCGAGAACATATAGAAGACAAATCATTCTTCTCTGCCACAGCTGTAACAGCTGTGGCAGAGAAGAACGATGTTTGCCCATTGAATTCAATGGAGCCGGCAATACAGCCGGCTCCATTGAAAGCAATGGGCTGCCGGCGATCGCAAGATGAATTGTTGGGAAGCGCTTAAATATATAAGCCCTTCCCTGCAATTCATCCAGAAATGTGTAAAAATAAAAAAAATATATATACTCACCTGGTCCCGGCAAACGGAATTCAGCCGCGGCCGCCGGCTGTTCTCCTGAACTGCTATTTGTAGTATTCAGCAGCCGGGGATTTAAAATCCCCGCCTGCTGAATGAGCTGCCTCTGATTGGTCACAGCCTGACCAATTAGAGGCAGCTCTCACTCACCACCCATTCATGAATTCATGAATAGGTGAGTGAGTGCTTCCTCTGATTGGCTCAGGGGCAGCTCTCAGCTGAATGACAGCTGAGAGCTGCCCCTGATTGGCCCTGCGCTGAGCCAATCAGAGGCAGCACTCACTCACCCATTCATGAATTCATGAATGGATGTGAGTGAGAGCTGCCTCTGATTGGTCAGGCTGTGACCAATCAGAGGCATCTCATTCAGCAGGCGGGGATTTTAAATCCCCGGCTGCTGAATACTACAGAGAGCAGTTCAGGAGAACTGCCGGCGGCCGCGGCTGAACTCCGTCTACCGGGACCAGGTGAGTATATATATATTTTTTTTTTTACACATTTCTGGATGAATTGCAGGGAAGGGCTTATATATTTAAGCCCTTCCCGACAATTCATCCCGCGATCGCCCGCAGCGCATTGCTTTCAATGGAGCTGGCTGTTTTGCCGACTCCATTGAATTCAATGCGCTGGACAGCTCCGGCCCGTTTCTATTGAAACGTGGCTAGGAGCAGTATTTTCGGGCGATTTTTCGGCCCCGGTCACGCGATTTGCGGATGCGCATCCATCATGCGATCCACAAATCGCGGCAAAAAACGCCCGTGTGACTAAGGCCTAATATTGACCCCCATAGTGGCCATAGTAGTCATACTGCCTCCCCATAGTGGCCTCAATATTAATAGTGACCCACCCACAGTGACCCCAGTAGTAATAGGGTCCTTGATAGTGGTCCCAGTAGTAATAGGAAACCCCATCAGGGCTCCAGTAGTGATTCTGTCCCCCATAGTAGCCCCAGTAGTAATAGTGACCCCCATGGTGGCCTCAGTAGTAATAGTAACCACCCACAGTGACCCCAGTAATAATAGTCACCCTGAAACACATAGTGGCCTCAGTAGTAAGGATCTCCCATAGTGGCCCTGTAAGTAATCCTCCCATATTGACCCCAGTAGTAATAGTGACTCCCCGATAAAGGCTGCAGTAATAATAGTGATCATCATAGTAGTATCCCTATATTGGTGGCCCTAGTAATAATAGTGCCCCATGTAGTGGCTTCAGTAGTAATAGTCCCCTATATTGACCCCAGTAGTAATATGTGACCCCCATAGTAATCCCAGCAGTAATAGAGCCCCCTATATTGGCTCAAGTTGTAATAGAGACCTCTCCTAATGGCCTCTGGCCAGGCAGCATCCCTACAGGTGTTCCACTCACCTTGCTTGCAACTTCTGTCCGGCATCAGCCGCTTCTGAGTCTGTGACCGCTGACCTCTCCCCTCAGCATCTGTGCTGCATGCCGGACGGCGCACAGAGACATCGGGGAAGAAAGGTCAGCGGTCACAGACTCCACACTGGTGTTGCTGGACCAGAGTTGGTTGGGTAAGTGGAAGGCTTGTTAGCGTGCTGCACAGCCGGTGGGCCACATAAAATGAGTTGGCGGGCTGGATTCGGCCTACAGGCCTTGTGTGTGACATGTGTGGTCTACAAGGTATGCCTGATGCTATTTGGCATATATTGTCACCATGGAAAACAATGCAGTGTTTAACTGTATCCAAAAATAATGGCGTGCAAGGCGCCTTCATTTGCAGATCTTAGGAACGTGAATGCATTCCTCCCAACCTTCTAGGATCCTTCGGGACAGTCCCGGATTTTGGCAGTTGTCCCATCTACCCAGGATGCAGGAGGCATATCCACTGGGGACCAGTGGAAGTGCATATATAAATTATCTAGTTAACAAGAACCAAATCCAGTAGTAGCATACCCATTGTGGTCCATTGTCTATCTTCATACCTCACATGGGACCTGGGAGCTGTCAAACCGGTGTGGCCTAAAAAGAAAACATGAGTCAGGTACATTTTGACTTAGGGTGACGACCCACTACAGTTTTTTTTAACTGCAAAATTCGCAGCGTTGTTTTTGCTGGGGTCTATGGGACTTGTAATGTTAAAATCGCGATCGCGCAAAATCACGATTTCGCGGTAAATTGCGATTTGCGCGATTGCGATTTTAACATTACAAGTTCCATAGACTCCTGCAGAAAAAAAAACGCTGCAAAATTTGGAGTGAAAAAAAACTGTAGTGGGTAGTCACCCTTAAGGCCTCATGTCCACGGGCAAAAGATGAATTTAAATCCGCAGCGGATCACCCGCATGCGGATCCGCATCCCATAGGGATGCATTGACCACCCGCGGGTAGATAAATACCCGTGGATGGTCAATAAAAGGGAATAAAATAAAAATGGAGCATGAAAAAAAATGGACATGCTCCATTTTCATGCGGGTCTCCCGCGGGGACGGCTCCCGTAGGCTTCTATTGAAGCCTATGGAAGCCGTCCGGATCCGCGGGAGACCTAAAATAAGAATAACTTACCCGCAGCGGACAGGGCAGCTCTTCTTTTATTTACGTCCGGATCTTCTTTCTTCGGCCCGGCGGATGCCGAGCACATCCGCCAGCCGAAGAAAGAAGATCCGGCCGTGAAGAAGAGAAGATCTGCCCGGTCCGCTGCGGGTGAGTTAATTCTTATTTTAAGTGCTCATGTCCGCGGGGCAGGAGGGACCCGCTATGGATCCTCCTGATTTTCCCCGTGGACATGAGGCCTAAGGGGATCTGTCAGCAGCTATAAACAAAGTTATGGTTCTCATAGGACAAGTTCCCCAAATGTTTTTATACTAACCTCCTAGTGTAAAGGTACCTTAGCACGGGGTAATTACCTTCCAAGTAATTGCTTCAAACAGTGCTTACGAGTGATAGACACGGCCCCCGACATGGCACTCGCATTGTGTGAAAAATATGGGGGAAAATCACCCATTATTCCCTATGGGAGAAAAAAACCTACCGCATGAAACTCACAGGTCCATTATTTATTGTTCTGCACCCAAAGGGAAGAATGGCCGATTCTTCAACAGAATCAACTAAAAATTTGCTCCAATTTTTCTCTCACATCACACTGTTTTTTTTCTGTGCATCTCTCCGTATAGAAGCATCCTTAACCCCTTAAGGACAGGACCTATTTTGGGCTTAAGGACGCAACGATTTTTGGCAGATTTTAATCGCCATATTTCAAAAGCCATAACTTTTTTCTTTTCCGTCGACGCGGCCGTATGAGGGCTTGTTTTTTGCATAGCAAACTGTAGCTTTTATCGGTTCCAGTTTTGGGTACATGGACTACATTGTAAAACTTTTAGTATTTTTTTTTTTGATCGCAGGGAGAAAAAACGCAATAAATCTGCCATAGATTTTTTTGGGGGGTTTTTAAAGCGTTAATTATGCAGCATTAATGACGCAAACTATTTTTTCTACGGGCTGGTACAATTACGAGGATACCAAAATTCTTACATTTTTTTTATTTTTTTTATTTTGTTTTTGCACTTCTCTGCAATAAAAACGCTTTTTTTAAAAAAAAATCTTTTTTTTTTCTAATTCTGCATTCAAAGTCCTATAACTTTTTTATATTTCCATGTATGGAGCTCTGTGGGGGCTTATTTTTTGCAAGAGAAGCTGTAGTTTTTATTGGTACCATTTGGGGGTACATACGGCTTTTTTTGATCATTTATTTTGTGGTTTTGGGAGGCAAAATGCTAAAAATTAGCATTTTGCCTCAGTTTTTTAGTGTTTTTTTTTTAACGTTTTTTGCCGTGCAGGATAAAAAGCTTAAGTTCAACTTATTGTACGCTTCATTAATGACTCGACAATACCAAATATGTGGGATTTTTTATGCTAATATAAGAAACAGCCTCAAAAAAGGTGGTTTTTTTTGCATTTTTAATTTTTGTACATTATTTTGATCTTTTTTTTTACACCATTTGTGTCCCTCTGAGGGATTTACACCATACAAGCTCTGATCGCTATGATAAGACATTGCAGAACTTCTCTCCTGCAATGCCTTATCACTTATTACAGCGATCATAGGCAACAGCAATACAGGACGCTGGTATCTGGCATCCTGTTACCATGGCAAGCAGCAGGGCTCTCTGCGATTATATCATGAGAGCCCGAGTGCGCTCCCTCTGTGAACTCTTCCTATGCCGTGATCTACATAGATCGCGGCAGGGAAGGGGTTAACAGCAGGGGGCGCATCTCCGATGTCCCCCGCTGTTGCAGCAGGAGGCCGGCTATCAGTGACAGCCGGCTCCCACTACTGGATAGCGCGAGATGGCTTATGATCTCGTGCTATCCACATGACGTCAGGGTACGTCCAGTTGTGGGAAGTACCCCGCAACCATGACGTACCCTTATGTCATATGGAGGGACGGGGTTAATGATGATGTATTGCAGAATATTGTACATGAGATCAGATGATCACTAGTTAAAGTCCCATACGGGGACTAAAAGAAGTAAAAAGAAGATAACATTTTTCTATAATTATTTGTACATTGAAAATGATTGACAGTAAATAAAAAAAAATCCAATTGTTTATTCGGCAGATTGAACACCGTCAGTTTAATGAAAAAAAACACACAATGCTAGAATTGCGCATTTTTGGGTCACCAATAAAAGATTAAATAAAGGTAGATAAAGGAGATTAAGCAAGAAAAACAATGCAGTAGATGTGCAATTTCTTTATGAATGCGCCTCTGAAGGTAAGCTTCAATAAGAACTACAAGGGGGTCGCCGGGAGCTGAACCACGCCGCTCTGCACATATCTGTATAGTGCTATGTAGCTATTGGCTGAAGGTGCGGGGCCAGTATCGTTACACCCCATATGGGGCAGGGAGTTTTTATATAACATAAGCCAAATATACAGTACGGCCCCCAAATAGCCTGAACAGAACCCACTATAATGGGGTCCATCCACCTTCTGGTATTCTGGTCAGCAATAATCCAGTGTAGATTCAATATTTCATCAGGGATTTCCCGCTGGATCCGCGCCGGAGATTCCTTACGAAACCTCTAACGCAGATGTGAACGGGGCCGTACAGAGGAGCATACAACACTGAAATGATCCTTACGTACCCCGCAGGGGGCGCTTGTCCTGCAGAGGCATCCGGGATCACCGCTTGAAGCTCTTCCATGGCGTGTACTGAGTAGATGCTGGTCTGGTGGGCTGAGAGTTTTCTGATGGAATGCAGACAGCTGTCACAAATGAGCCCCCTGTGATGTCATTAAACAGAAGACTATGATGTCACCGACTAAGGGAGACACTTCACTGTAAACCAGATATCACTAGTAGGCCCCACTATATATAAATGATCTAATTCACTAACACAGGATTAACACATAACCTTCATTGATTGCATTAAAATAATACTCCTATCTCGTGTCATTTTGTAACATGTTAGTCAGTGATTCATCCGCCGACTGAAGGGTGAAGCCTGAGCGTAGTAGAGCTGAGCAAGAACAGTTCATCACTTAGAGCGCTCTCAGAGCAGGCCATTAAGTTTCTTAAATGTGAAGAAAGAGACATTTTAGGGCAGTTCAATTGATCAAAACAGTCTAAAACAAAAACTGCCCTTCTTGTCCATAGCCACCAATCAGAACTCAGCTTGTGCTGCCCTTCTTAGTGCCTCACACAGTAATAGTGCCCACCACAAGAGTAATAGTGCCCTCCTCTGGGCCATAATCATCCCTCTTTTCCCCCTAAATGGTAATAAAAATCTTGTAGTAACCCTGAATATAATACACCTTCTATGCCCACTAAAGTAAGTGCCCTGTGTGTGCCTCCAGAAAGTAATAGTGCCCTGGGTGTGCCTCCAGAAAGTAATAGTGCCATGTGTGTGCCTCCAGAAAGTAATAGTGCCCTGTGTGTGCCTCCAGAAAGTAATAGTGCCATGTGTGTGCCTCCAGAAAGTAATAGTGCCCTGTGTGTGCCTCCAGAAAGTAATAGTGCCCTGTGTGTGCCTCCAGAAAGTAATAGTGCCCTCTGTGCCCCCACAAAGTCACTGTACTCTTCTGTGCTCCCACAAAGTTATAGTGTGCCAGTGTGCCCTGCGTCCTCACAAAGTAATAGTACCTGTTGGGCATGCCTCCATAGATAATACCCTCTATGGCTACAGAATAATAGTGCCCTCTGTGTGTATCTGCACATAGTAATGGCCGTTCACATCCGTGTTAGCACCCATTAGCGATGTTCTCTGTTTTTGGAGCAGGAAAACGGAACTAAACATTTCATTTTTTCTATGGTTTTTTTTAAAAACCGGAAATGTTTCTGTTTGTTTACGTTTAATTTTCGTTTTTTAAACAGAGCAAACAGCGCGGTCTGCGGCGCTGTTTGTTCAGCGCGGTCTGCGGCGCTATTTGTTCAGCGCGGTCTGCGGTGCTATTTGTTCAGCGCGGACTGCGGCGCTATTTGTTCAGCGCGGTCTACGGCGCTATTTGTTCAGCGCGGTCTGCGGCGCTATTTGTTCAGCGCGGTCTGCGGCGCTATTTGTTCAGCGCGGACTGCGGCGCTATTTGTTCAGCGCGGTCTGCGGCGCTATTTGTTCAGCGCGGTCTGCGGCGCTATTTGTTCAGCGCGGTCTGCGGCGCTATTTGTTCAGCGCGGTCTGCGGCGCTATTTGTTCAGCGCGGTCTGCGGCGCTATTTATTCAGCGGGGTCTCCGGCGCAATTTGTTCAGCGCGGTCTGCGGCGCTATTTGTTCAGCGCGGTCTGCGGCGCTATTTGCTCAGCGCGGTCTGCGGCGCTATTTGTTCAGCGCGGTCTGCGGCGCTATTTGTTCAGCGCGGTCTGCGGCGCTATTTGTTCAGCGCGGTCTGCGGCGCTATTTGTTCAGCGCGGTCTGCGGCGCTATTTGTTCAGCGCGGTCTGCGGCGCTATTTGTTCAGCGCGGTCTGCGGCGCTATTTGTTCAGCGCGGTCTGCGGCGCTATTTGTTCAGCGCGGTCTGCGGTGCTATTTGCTCAGTGCGGTCTGCGGCGCTATTTGTTCAGCGCGGTCTGCGGCGCTATTTGTTCAGCGCGGTCTGCGGCGCTATTTGTTCAGCGCGGTCTGCGGCGCTATTTGTTCAGCGCGGTCTGCGGCGCTATTTGTTCAGCGCGGTCTGCGGTGCTATTTGTTCAGCGCGGTCTGCGGCGCTATTTGTTCAGCGCGGTCTGTGGTGCTATTTGTTCGGCGCCGTCTGCGGCGCTATTTGTTCAGTGCGGTCTGCGGTGCTATTTGCTCAGTGTGGTCTGCGGCGCTATTTGCTCAGTGCGGTCTGCGGCACTATTTGTTCAGCGCGGTCTGCGGCGCTATTTGTTCAGCGCGGTCTGCGGCGCTATTTGTTCTGTTTATAAAATGGAAACTGAATGGAAGCGAAAGGAAACATTATTATAAAAATCCATTAAAATAAATGGGGCAAAAAATGTAAACATTTAATTCCATTTCTCGGCTCCTATAGAGGAACAGAAATCTCTATCGCTGAGCGACTGCCCCAGCGGGCAATGTGCTTCCCCATACCCGACTCCGCTTTCTGCTCTGAAGCAACGGACGGAGAGCAGGAGGAGGAGTTGGTATGTGAGTAAAAACTGCCGCGCGGTGACAGCGGCTCAGCGGGACCTGAAAGCCATTAAACAGATGACCGCCATCACTGCTGTTCGGTTGCCCCTCCGCTCGTTTTCACAGGTGGGCTGCTGAACAGCGACGCTATAGTGGGGGCCTTTTTGGGGATGGGGGCCCTGACCACCAGCCGGTATGCCTCCCCCCTCCCTAAATACTAAGGTTTTAGATTTAGAAAAAACAACGTAGACATGAACATCTTTTATCTTAAAAGAAAACCCTATATGAACCAGAAGGGTCGCGTCTATCTCTGTCCGGCAGCCATCTTGTCCAATCTGACTTTAACTCCAAAATGTCCATAACACAAATCCCCAGTATACCGCTCACCTTCTGGGAACGACATACATTGCGTCGCCTGGATAGAAATATACCGCCACCCTCATGCGACTAATACAAAGTCCATCTAATCATGTTGTCGTTACTAGGTGACATAGTACAGCAGGCCTCGTCGCCCATAGCAACCAATCACAGAGCAGCTCGCATTTCTCCACAGCAGCTTCACAAATGTAAGCTGAGCTCTGATTGGTTGCTATGGGTGACCAGGCCTGCTGTTTGTTTGTTCTGATAACTGAGGTGTCTTAAATATTCACCATATTTTGTTGATTTTCAATACTTTCTCAGGAATTACAGTCCCTGGAAAAGGAAGTTGAGTGGAGCAAGTAGCCAGAAACATGGCTGCCATGTTATGTAATGCTTGTATATACTATGTATTCTCAGGAGCGTCGCCCATCCTGCCTCTATACAGTAACCCGCAATAACTCACAAACCCAAATATTCCTCATACAGATGTATTTATTATAATGTAACATTAACCCCTGCTCAGCCGAATCCCACTGTAGTGCATTATATAGACAGATTAAGCAGAGCCCAATGTGTCATTTAAAGGGGTATTCCCAGAATATCATATATTATCAATCCACCTGTATAGTGCTATGTAGCTATTGGCTGAAGGTGCGGGGCCAGTATCGTTACACCCCATATGGGGCAGGGAGTTTTTATATAACATAAGCCACATATACAGTACGGCCCCCAAATAGCCTGAACAGAACCCACTATAATGGGGTCCATCCACCTTCTGGTATTCTGGTCAGCAATAATCCACTGTAGATTCAATATTTCATCAGGGATTTCCCGCTGGATCCGTGCCGGAGATTCCTTACGAAACCTCTAACGCAGATGTGAACGGGGCCGTACAGAGGAGCATACAACACTGAAATGATCCTTACGTACCCCGCAGGGGGCGCTCGTCCTGCAGAGGCATCCGGGATCACCGCTTGAAGCTCTTCCATGGCGTGTACTGCGTAGATGCTGGTCTGGTGGGCTGAGAGTTTTCTGATGGAATGCAGACAGCTGTCACAAATGTGATGTCATTAACCCCTTAAGGACCAGGTTGTTTTGTATCTTAAAGGGGTTGTCTCGCGGCGAAAGTCAAAATTTTTTTTTCCTACTTACCCCCGCATTCTGCCCTGTTAAAATCAATCCCGTTTGATATTTAAAAAAAAAAAAATCACTTACCTGCATCCCCGTTCGCACAGCATCTTCTTTTCTTCTTTTAAAGATGGCCGCCAGTCCTTTCCCAATGGTGCACCGCGGTTTTCTCCCATTGTGCACCGCGGGTCTTCTCCCATGGTGCACCATGGATTGTCTTCTCCTTCCTTGCGTTCCACTGCCGATACAGCCACCTCATTGGCTGATTGGCACCACGTGACGGAGGCGGAGCTACGATGACGACGCGCAGACCAGCTCTCCGGCGCTCTCACGCCGGAGTGGCCCCATTCACCAGGCAGAAGACCGGACAGCGCAAGCGCGTCTAAAGCAGCCAGGAGAGACACAGAAATTAGACGGCACCATGGAGACGGGGACGCCAGCAACGGAGTGGGTAACTGAATAACTTCTGTATGGCTCCTATTTAATGCACGATGTATATTACAAAGTGCATTAATATGGCCATACAGAAGTGTATAACCCCACTTCTGCCGCGGGAAAACCCCTTTAAGGACCACTTTTTAGGGATTTTACCCATGTGGCGGTTTTACTGCTCTATTTTTTTTCCTTTAGCTACCAAAATTATTTTTGCTGCGTTTTTTTTCCGTGACATATAGGACTATTTTTTTAATATCTTTTTCACTGACTTTTTATTCCGTTTTTTAGTTTTATTGGGGGTAAAGTGCTAAAAAAAAATGATTTTTTTAACATTTATAGTTTTTTTTAAATTATTTTTATATTTACACTATAATAAAGTATAGGAATTGGTTCCTCTATTTGTTTCGGACGTTTTGATATATAGTATATATGGTTTTGGTTTACAGGGCGCATACGGCGACGGTTTTTGTTGGCGTCTGCTTTGTGTTATTCTCTTTCTTATGTATATATTGTTGTTTTATTCTGTTATTTTGTTTTACTGATGTATGTAATTGTGTATTTTACTATCTGTGTCCCCCATGATGTCATATAAGACCTCTGGGGGACATTCACATTTTTTTCCCCCTTTATTTGACACTTTCCCACTGTAGCTAGGGTGTCCATAGGAGCCCCAGTTACAGGGGAAAGCAACCCCTCTGGTGACATTAGTCACTTGCAGAGCTGCCACGGTCTAGTCTGACCCTCCAGCTCTGCAGTAGCAGGGAATCCCAGGAGGTCACATGACCCCCCGAGGCTCCCGTAGTGAAAGTACTTCTTACTTTCACTTTCCCAATACAGTGCTCATTGAGCACTGCATATCGGGGAAGCAGAAGGCAGGAAGGGTTAAAAACCCCTCCTGCCTTCTGCTCCGGGTTATCAGCTGTCACTAACAGCTGATAACCCATTCCTGGCTCTGACTGATTGCAGAGGCAGGAGACTTAGATCACCACCGTAATTTTACTATCGGCGGTGCTCTAAGCCCAGGACCAGCCGCCGTAAATTTACGGTGGCTGGTCCTAAATGGGTTAAACAGAACACTATGATGTCACCGACTAAGGGGAGACACTTCACTGTGAGGGTGCGTTCACAAGAGCGTATATCGGCTCGGTTTTCACGCCGAGCCGATATACGTTGTCCTCATGTGCAGGGGGGGAGGCTGGAAGAGCCCAGGAGCAGGAACTGAGCTCCCGTCCCCTCTCTGCCTCCTCTCCACTCCAGGATGTCCATTGCACTATTTGCAATGAAGAGAGGCGGGACGGGGCGGGGCTAATTCGTGGCCCTTAGCCCCACCCCCGTCCCACCTTCTCTAATTTAAAATAGTGCAGAGGGGCGGAGAGGAGGCAGAGAGGGGGCGGGAGCCTCAGTTCCTGCTTCTGGCTCTTCCAGGCTCCCCCCCCCCTGCACATGAGGAGGATGTATATCGGCTCGGCGTGAAAACCGAGCCGATATACGCTCTTGTGAACGCACCCTTAAACCAGATATCACTAGTAGGCCCCACTATATATAAATGATCTAATTCACTAATTAACACAGGATTAAAACAGAACCTTCATTGATTGCATTAAAATAATACTCCTATCTCGTGTCATTTTGTAACATGTTAGTCAGTGATTCATCCGCCGACTGAAGGGAGAAGCCTGAGATACAGACAAAAAAAGGACATATTGTGATGTTGTTCACACAGATCATCAGTCCCTGTGAAAAAACACCTATTTAAGTAGCCTAATTGGCTCTAATGGGTCTGTGTGATGTCTGCGAAATACACAGACATTACATGGATTGGAAATCTACCTGTTTAAAGGGACACTACGCCGTTTTCTATATGGATGTCATTGACAAGGATCCCAAACTCAAGACTCCCCTCTATGAACAAGAGTAGATTCTATTTGACTCTGTATTACATGGTTGCTCATTCATTTCAAGGAAATGTGTCATCAGAAAATAAACTTTTATATAAATGACATTTTGTTTTAAAAATATTTTTTAAGAATTTTTTTGTATGTTTTCTAATTTACTGTATTTAAAAAAAAATCATAAAATCCTGCATTTTTCATACTGACCACAGAGCCTCATAGAAGGCTGATACTTCCTGATCTGTGGAGAAAACTTTGCAGCAGCCATCTTGCTCACATCACAGGCAGGATTACACTGAGAGGTGAAACCTATATGTAGATAAAACAGGCTCCACCATTCACTATAGGTGATCGGCTGTAACTATCTACTCCCTCCCTGCAAAATGATCCTCACTCAGGTCACAGAACATGTCTACAACAGTCTCACATAAAAGTCAATGGGTTCCCTCCTGTCCAATCAGATCCCTGAATGCTGTTACATACAGCTCAGGAAATCTAAGATGTTTCAGAATTTAGTTTTAATTAATAAACAACACAAATGGTTCTTCAGTCCTTTTAAATGGCGCATTATATAACACTGCGTTTTTCCTGCTGTTGGTGTTATAGACGCTGGACCTGCATTGATCAGTTGATCACTAGAGTAGTTTTATTCTATAGAGGTAGACCAGATGGAACCCTTTTAATCCTGTACTGTAGAGATCTGCTATACTGCATGGCGTACATCACTGCTTTGGGCTGATGGGTCTAAGGCCGTGCTCACACGAACGGGTCATACTCGACGTGTGGATATCCGCAGCGAAAGACCTGCAAATGATTACGGAAACTAATCACGAGTGGTTGTATATGCGTGCAGTATCCGTGCGGATGTACGCATATGGACAGCGTATTGTCCACGTGGAAGAAAGATGGCAAGAAGGGTATGACATCAGAAAGTAGATCAGTCCCATTGCCTGGATCCTCTTCCATGTAGGCAGTGAAGTGACTTCTGCAATTATACAGGCCAACCAATAAGAATCAGTGTACTACGAGTGACTACTTCTCACCAACACTGAACACATTAGATGGATGTTCTAAGAGGGAGCAAAAAGAAGAGCAGGGGTGCAATAACAAGTATTTAAAGGGGTTGTCCCGCGGCAGCAAGTGGGTCTATACACTTCTGTATGGCCATATTAATGCACTTTGTAATGTACATTGTGCATTAATTATGAGCCATACAGAAGTTATAAGAAGTTTTTCACTTACCTGCTCCGTTGCTAGCGTACTCGTTTCCATGGAGCCGACTAATTTTCGGCGTCTAATGGCCAAATTAGCCGCGCTTGCGCAGTCCGGGTCTTCTTCTTTTCTCAATGGGGCCGCTCGTGCAGCTCCGCCCCGTCACGTGCCGATTCCAGCCAATCAGGAGGCTGGAATCGGCAATGGACCGCACAGAAGCCCTGCGGTCCACCGAGGGTGAAGATCCCGGCGGCCATCTTCAACCGGTAAGTAAGAAGTCACCGGAACGCGGGGATTCAGGTAAGCGCTGTGCGGTTTTTTTTTTTAAGTCCCTGCATCGGGGTTGTCTCGCGCCGAACGGGGGGGGGGGGGGGGGGGGGTTTAAAAAAAAAAAAAAACCGTTTCGGCGCGGGACAACCCCTTTTAGAGCAATATCCAGAGCCAGGGAAGTTTTTACGGATGATTCTAATTAAAAAATTATGTTTTGCCTGATGTCACAGATAAATAGAATATTTAATTATATATTTTACCCCTTTAATGCTGTTCCATTTTTCTCTCATGCAACTTTTAGGCTGGCTTCACATAGGGCGGATTAGCCGCGGAAATTCTATGCGGAATTTCGCCGCGGCAGATCCGCTGCGGCTAAGCCGGCAGAAGCCGCTGCTGCGGCGCAGATTTGCCGACCGCAGGATGTCCATTTTTTTTCCCGCTGCGGTCACGCTCTCCTCTATGGGAGCGTCAGCCGCAGCGGAAGAGCGTGCGGCCGCTTCTAAACTGCGGCGGGTTTTGAAGCAGCAGTTCTGCTGGCGAAAAACTCACGTTTTTTCACTGCGGCCAAACCGCGAGATTTCCGCCAAGAATCTGCCCTGTGTGACCCCAGCCTTAGGCTGCATTCACACGAACGTATATCGGTTCAGTTTTCACACCGAGCCGATATACGTCGTTCTCATCTGCAGGGGGGGGGGAGATGGAAGAGCCAGGAGCAGAAACTGAGCTCCCGCCCCCTCTCTGCCTCCTCTCCACCCCTCTGCACTATTTGCAAAAAAAAGGAGTCAGGACAGGGCGAGGCTAAGTTCCGCAAATTAGCCCCGCCCCTGTCCCGCCTCTCCCCATTGCAAATAGTGCAGAGGGGCGGAGAGGAGGCAGAGAGGGGGCGGGAGCTCAGTTCCTGCTCCTGGCTCTTCCAGGCTCCCCCCTTGCAGATGAGGACAATGGTATCCAAGGAGGCGGCAGCATCAACGGTGTAAAGATAGTAAAAAAAGGGTTTTATTGCTCCATAAAATGGCGACGTTTCGACTTAATCTAAGTCTTTTTCAAGCCTGGAGCAATAAAACCCTTTTTTTACTATCTTTACACCGTTGATGCTGCCGCCTCCTTGGATACCATTGCATTTATTTGGGGTTTGGTTCATGACCCCACAGGTGGCTTGGCATATACAGACTGGAACCTCTGCACTGAAGTGCATGTGTTAGGTGTGCTGCGGGACTTTCCTATTTTTGCAGATGAGGACGACGTATATCGGCTCGGCGTGAAAACCGAGCAGATATACGTTCATGTGAATCCAGCCTCAGCCTCAAGAAAAAGAGAAAAATTCTGCATGTCAATAAATATCATTTGTAATGCCAGTACAGCTAATAATTGATATGAGCCTCAGCCATCACTCACCTACTGTCAGCGCCATTCACACAATCACTCTAATCCGCTGCTGACACATTCAGCTGCACTATTTTCGGAGCTAGCTCTAAATCATTTATGGAAAGTTCCTACAGGAAGCTGAATTCTCTATATGAGCAGCTCCGGGTAAATTATGAGAAATTTCACATTTTAACAACATTTTATAATAAAGTGTAAGTTGCAATAAATTCCCCGTGTTACAGTATATAGAAGTCTAATAAAACATCTGTTACGTCCGACTTGGACTGAACACATACTTACACAGAATATAAACATGGGTAACACAAATACATAATAAGGAAACACCCAAAAGGAAAACTTGGACTCTGATCCTCAGGGTGCATTCACATGAACGTATATCGGCTCGGTTTTCACGCCGAGCCGATATACGTCCTCCTCACCTGCAGCGGGGGGAGCCTGGAAGAGCCAGAAGCAGGAACTGAGGCTCCCGCCCCCTCTCTGCCTCCTCTCCGCCCCTCTGCACTATTTTCAATTAGAGGAGGCGGGACGGGGGCGGGGCTAAGGGCCGTGAATTAGCCCCGCCCCATCCCACCTCTCCCCATTGAAAATAGTGCAGAGAGGTGGAGAGGAGGCAGAGAGGGGGCGGGAGCTCAGTTCCTGCTCCTGGGCTCTTCCAGCCTCCCCCCCCCTGCACATGAGGACGACGTATATCGGCTCGGCGTGAAAACCGAGCCAATATACGTTCGTCTGAATGCAGCCTAAACCTTCAAATACAAGAAGACCCTAGCTATAAGCAGAGCGATCACCCTGATGAGGGTGGCCACAGGTCAAAAACCTGTGGAAACTGTAACTTTGCCTAGATAGTGACATGAAATAGTGGCAAAAGTTAGATTACACTAAAATATATACAACCACGAGTGCAGGAAAAAGGATGTGCTAACACCCCACATAAATAAGTAGAACAAAAGTAGATTTATCTTAAAGGGGGTTTCCATGGAGAATACTATTGATAACCTATTCTCAGGATAGGTCATCAATAGCTGATTGGCTGGGGTCTATTGCTCATTGAAATCAAAGCGAGCCTTGCCTGCAGTTACAAGTGCTAGCCACTTCACAGAGGTCAGAGCAGAGACTTCCACTGCTCGTGCTCCAACCTCTGTGTAATTGTGGCACTGTGAGCAGGCACACAATCAGCTGATCGGTCAGGGTCTAATGCGAAGGGACCCTAGCTGATGAACTATTTTCAGGACAGGTCATCAATAGTTGATCAATAGTATTTTCCCTGGGAAACCCCTTTAACTGAGATGCAGTTCCAACCCAGAAGCTGCCAACAAGACTAGAAACCCCTCCACACAGAAAGTATAACCAGCACCTACTGTTCAGAAGATCTGGTTTAAATAACCAAACAAAACTGGCTGAGCAGCCAACTACTTCAGCCGGTCAATTAATCACTTAACGGCAATCAATAGTTAACTCCCTGCTAACCAGTGGTGACAGAAATTGAACACATTGCAACATGGCAGATCACGTGGGCCAATGCTGCGATGCCATCCCGGTCCCTCAACTGTCTGCCAGCCACACCGTGGCACCATCTTTTAGGATGGTGGTGGTACTTTGGAATGAGGCATTGTGATTCACACAGTCAGGTACCTATTTATTGATTGTTCAACTTTTTTACTCTGTCTGTGGCCGACCTTTTGCAACCTATGTGCACAGAGCTTATCACTTGTCACTTTTGCAATAGGGTCCACTGATTCAACAGTATGCAGACAGGGGAATTGCCATATAAAGAAGCTTGACAACAACTACTCACATACCTTCCACATACTGGGAGGGTAGCTAGCCAACATTAAACTTGCATATAGATAAGGCATACAAGGGGCACCATTCTCACTGATACGTGTAATGCATCATGCAGGTTTACAGCCAATTAATGGGGCTCCATACGATAAAGTCTGGCAGGTTGCCCTGCGGGGGAATCAAATCTATTCAAGAAAATACTGCCATTGGCAATACTTCCTGATACAAGAATACAAACGCAGGTATAAGCACCACTTTCAACAACAAGCAGACCAGCAAACTGCTGTATGGAGAGGTAGCACAAGTGCAAAGTACTGTCACACTACTCCCACACCTACCGCTTATTGGGGGGCTGTCCAGCATTAGACTTGCACTGGGGATTCTCTTTCTACAAAATAGCAGCTTTCGAAGGTGAAAGCAAACTAATTTTGACTCTTTGGCCCAGTAGTTTTGCTTTGAATAGAGGAAGGATTTAAGCAGATTAGATAAACCATCATCCATGTCAAATCAATATAATGGGACTACAAAAAAGATGTCTAGACGGCAACAGCTCCAACTTTTTCCTGCACAAAATTTCCAAATTACGGCAAAATCCTCAAAGATAAAAACCTTCTAAACCCTGTACATCTGATCGAGGTGAAACCCTTCATGAGATTGTAACTAAGTTCATCAGTTTAGATTGTGTAACAAATATAATTGGAACATACAATCTATCTCACAAGTGTCAAACACAAGGCCTGCGGGCCGAATCCGTCCCGCTGCCTCAATTCATGTGGCCCGCGCCGACGCCGCTCACCACTAAGCAGTACCAGCTGGGGTGCTGCAGCTCCCCGCTGGCATATTAACATTTTCCACAACACTTCTGCCCTATTCAGCAATTCCAGCAACCTGATTGGTTGTTTGGTGAATCAGCCAACCCAAACAACCAATCAGGTTGCTGGAACTGCTGAATAGGGCAGAAGTGTTGTGGAAAATGTTAATATGGGAGCAGTGCAGACAGCAAGGAGGAGGTAAGTATGTGGGTTAATGGTAACTGCTGAGAGGGTGGGGGGTGTTAATGGTGGCTGCTAGGGGGGGGTTAATGTGGTGGCCGCTGAGGAGGGGGGGTGTAATGGTGGCTGCTGAGGGCGGGTTTAATGGTGGCTGCTGGGGGGGTTAATGGTGGCTGCTGGGTGGGGGTTAATGTGGTGGCTGCTGAGAGGGGGGTTATCGTGGCTGCTGAGGGGGGGTTAATGGTGGCTACTGAGGGGGGGTGTTAATGGTGGCTGCTGGGTGGGGGGGTTTATGGTGGCTGCTGAGGGGGGGGGTTAATGGTGGCTGCTGAGGGGGGGGGGTTAATGTTACTACTGGGGCCACTGTGGGGGTCACTATTAGGGCTCATTCACATGGACATAATTGTATTTTGGTCGCGCAAATACGCTGTGTATTTGCACAATCAAAAATGGCTTATGCCTGTATATTTGCATGTGCAAAAAAGGAACACAAATGGGCCCACTGAAATGGTGCGCAAATATGCAGTGAATACACAGGTTTCCTGCGCATTCACCATGTATTTGCGCGGCCCATTCACTTCAATGGCCTATCGGGGTGCGTAGTACGCAACAAAATAGGTCATGCTGTGTGAAAGTATCCATCATGTGAATGACTCATTGACATCAATGGCTTCTATTCACTTTCACTCCGCCGAGGACCTCGGCCTCTGCCCACACCCTCAGCAATCGCGGGCATAGAGCGGACTCTGATGCTAGTACAGTTGTGAACGTCTCATGAATGCAGTAACGCTCCGCTTCTTTGGCCCAAACCAGTGTATCAGATAACTGTGGTAACACGAGAGAAAATACATGATGCGCAATGCTGACCCCCTAACCCCAAGCAGGAGGAGGGGGTGGCCTTACTCCACCTTGTGTGACCCAAGGTGCCCTGAGATACATAGCAATGGGAAATCCATGTGTCCCAACACAGATAGCTCAACACTGCAAGGGGAAGTCCTTGAGATCCTTGGTCTCGCCTATGCTGTCAGTGTACAAAGATGGTATTACACAGGAAGAAATCAGAGTGCCCAAACATGGGAGAGTAACATCCCGCCAAGGACCTTGGCCTCGGCCAGCAATTCTGCCCTAGTCAGTCAGTGTATTTGTGCCAGATAAGTAAAACACCACGATGGGAAGTCTTGGTGCACCCATAGTATAGGCAGACCCCAGTAACATTCCTGTAGCAAGAGTATAGGCAGACCCCAGTACCATTTCTGTAGCAAAGGTATAGGCAGACCCCAGTACCATTTCTGTAGCAAAGGTATAGGCAGACCCCAGTAACATTTCTGTAGCAAGAGTATAGGCAGACCCCAGTAACATTTCTGTAGCAAGAGTATAGGCAGACCCCAGTACCATTTCTGTAGCAAAGGTATAGGCAGACCCCAGTAACATTTCTGTAGCAAAGGTATAGGCAGACCCCAGTAACATTTCTGTAGCAAAGGTATAGGCAGACCCCTGTAACATTTCTGTAGCAAGAGTATAGGCAGACCCCAGTAACATTTCTGTAGCAAAGGTATAGGCAGACCCCAGTAACATTTCTGTAGCAAAGGTATAGGCGGACCCCAGTAACATTTCTGTAGCAAAGGTATAGGCAGACCCCAGTAACATTTTTGTAGCAGAAGTATAGGCAGACCCAAGTAACATTTCTGTAGCAGAAGTATAGGCAGACCCCTGTAACATTTCTGTAGCAAGAGTATAGGCGGACCCCAGTAACATTTCTGTAGCAAGAGTATAGGCGGACCCCAGTAACATTTCTGTAGCAGAAGTATAGGCAGACCCCTGTAACATTTCTGTAGCAAGAGTATAGGCGAACCCCTGAAACATTGGTGTACCATAAGTGTAGGCGAAGGCCAGAAAAATTAGTTAGATAACAGTATAGGCGAGGGCCAGAAAAATTAGTGTACCAAGAGTACAAGTGTACCCCTGAAAAATTGCTCAACCGCGAGGGCAGGTGAAACCCTGAAAGATTTTTTAAAGATACAGCTCGCTGTTACTTAAAGGGGTTGTCTCGCGAAAGCAAGTGGGGTTAAGTACTTCTGTATGGCCATATTAATGCACTTTGTAATATACATCGTGCATTAAATATGAGCCATACAAGTTATATACTCACCTTCCCTGCGCTGGCGTCCCCGTCTCCATGGCTTCGTCTAATTTCAGTGTCTAATCTCCCGATTAGACGCACTTGCGCAGATGGGTCTTTTCCCTTCGGCTCGGTCCGGCAGCAGCGGCGTTATGGCTCCGCCCCCTTGTACGCGTCATCGCGTAGCCCCGCCCCCGTCACATGTGCCGATTCCAGCCAATCAGGATTAGATGCTGAAATTAGACGGAGCCATGGAGACGGGGACGCCAGTGCAGGGAAGGTAAGTGAATAACTTCTGTATGGCTCATGTTTAATGCACGATGTATATTACAAAGTGCATTAATATGGCCATACAGAAGTACTTAACCCCACTTGCTTTCGCGAGACAACCCCTTTAATTTGCAACAGAGCCTGGAGGCAGCCCTGTGAAAAAAATTGGTTTCTGTTAAAGTATTAATACTTTTGAAACTGTGAAAAATTTTGGGCTGCACGGGGGCGTGGCCTAGCCAGCAGCGGGAACGGGCGCCATCTCAGAAGCTCCTGAGCTGGATGCTCTTCCGAGTGAGATTGCACCCGACTCAGGTGTAATCCGAGGACCAGAAGCACACCGCTGACACCGCGGGAGGGAGAGCTCCCGATAGAGACCACCCGGAGCTCTCTGGCCGCATCTGCCGAATCGCGGCCTACTCCTCCAGGAGAATCCCCGGGCTAAAGTACAGGCCCTGCCAGACCGGAAGTTGCGGGGACGACCGCGCGCGGCCGTTTTCAGCGACCAGAACTAACAGCGGACCACAGCAGTACCCGGCCCGGGACCAGAGGAGACCGAGGTTTACCCTCCTGAGGCTGCAGAAGAGTGGAGGTGAGAGATACCCGAGGGGGGGGCGCCGCAAGTGCAAGGCCACTGAATTAATAGAGAACAGACAGGCTTTGTTAAGGGAAGAGAAGGAAGGAACAACTGTATTAGACTTCTACATGCCACGAGGTATGCACAGCTTCATAGAGTCCCGGTAGTAATAATAGGAACGGACGCAGAAAAAGCGTTCGATCGCATCAACTGGCACTATATGAAAAAGGTCCTATCTCACTTTAACTTCCCCAAACCTTTTATCGAAGCAATTTTTTCGCTATATGACAGCCCATTTGCGAGACTTAGGATCAATAACACACTATCTTCAACTTTTGAAATATGGAACGGAACCCGACAAGGGTGTCCACTTTCCCCGACCCTCTTTGTGCTGGCTTTGGAGCCGTTGTTACAGGGAGTGAGACAGCACCCCGAAATTAAAGGAATTACTGCAGGCAAACACTCGCTCTCACTAGCGGCCTTTGCCGACGATATAATGTTTACGGTATCAGACCCAGAGAGGGGAATCCCAAAACTAATAGAATACCTACACAGATTTGGAGCCATTTCGGGCTTTAAAATCAACTATGCAAAATCGAACATCCTAAATATATCAGTACCCTACGCTCGCAGCACAATATTAAAAACGCAATCCGGGTTTACATGGTCGGAGACGTCGATAGATTACCTAGGGGTGAAGATTACGAAAAAAACAGAGGACCTATACTCTACAAACTTTCTACCACTATTACCTCTTATAAAAAAATTATTACGCTCCTACGAACTACCATATATTTCATGGTTTGGCAGGAAGAACATTCTAAAATCATATGTCCTCCCAATTATACTTTATAAATTACGCATGCTACCGATCTGCATCCCCGGGTCCTTCTTTAGCACACTCCGATCTATGTTCTCCGGTTATGTTTGGAGACGGAGGAGACCCCGTCTAGCACATAGCCTACTAATCAAAAGAAGATGGGAGGGCGGAATAGACATGCCTTGCGCACACAGCTTACACCGAACAACCCAACTCTGCTATTGGATTGATCTTGTGAGTCCTACAGGAGATCCCCTTCTACAATCCTTCGCCACCAAAACACACGGAGATTCGTTACTTGATGACCTCTGGTTCCCCAACAAGTACACATATAACACAGCTAAATTTAATCCACTGATTAAAGGCCCCTGTGAGGCCTGGGATAATCTGAAGAGTCAGCTCGCACCAGATCCATCCCCGGAGACCCCCATATCCACTCTACACAAATTAATAGGTACTCACATGGATAAGGCAACTAGAAGTATCTGGGAAAAACTCTCAGGCCTAACGGTGGGGGATGTCCAAACCCAGGCAAATAAAAAAGCTGAAGAAATCCTACAAACACTGAAACTGGAGACATCATTCTCCTTCCTGCAAAAAGCACATATTACCAAGACAATAGACGCCTTTTGCAAATTATTCAAATCCACCAGACCCAGAACACCGTTTGAAAAAATGTTACATGAGGGAGTACCAAAACGCAAACTGATTACTCAACTACACAAGAAATTCATCTCCCCCCCCATAGATTCAAAACCCGGGTTCTTAAGTTCATGGGAGAACGAACTCGATATATCCCTAACACAAACGGAAATAAAAACTATATTGAGGGTGGCTTATGGTCTGACCCCATGCGTGACGTCCCAAGAAAGCCACTACAAACTAATGGCCAGATGGTATAGGACCCCACAATGGTTATTCGCATATAAATTAGCACCACACGACAGATGTTGGAGGTGTGACGCAGCAGTGGGGTCCTATAAACACATCTGGTGGGATTGCCACGTCCTTGGTAAATTTTGGAGAGAGATAGAAAAGGTGTTGAAAAATATAAAACCAGACCTGAAATTAACAGCTGACAAAGTATTTCTCTGGAGACCCTCCAAAGACTTTCACCCATTTAGAGACACACTAGTTGCTACTCTGATAGATGCGGCTAAAACACTAATCCCCTTTCTTTGGCTCCAAAAAACCCCTCCTACCCTCAACCAATGGAGGGAACAAGTGGACATGCTATATAATCTTTGTTTCAAACAAACCAGCAAGTTCCTCACCGTTCACAGGTAATGGCTCACATTATTGTGGTCGGTGCCTTAAACCCAGAACTGGGCACCGTTAGGTCAGCAAGCGGATGTGGACCCGCTTTGCCACAAACTGATTTGGCTTTAGGCTAAATCTGGAGGCTGCACTTGGGATACCCCAGTTTTCACCTCTTGCACCTCAAAGTGGCATTTGGTCTTCGCTGCAAGCCGTTCCTCGCAAAAGTAGTCTCAGTTATGTGGCAGCTGACACTAACATAAGACCAAGGTGCAAAACCTATTAATGCTATACTCACCTCAGATGAAGCCTGTTGCAAAAAAAAGGATTACATTGTGAGCCATTACTATGCTTCCTAAGAGCAACGTGCATTACAATTATGTAAAGTTCTAACTTTTATCAATTGGCCAATTATACAAAGTTTCTGACAAGGCGTTCAATTAAAATGATCTATACTGCTGATCTGCTCATAAGTTTCCTCACTTTCCCACACCCCAAACCACTTTTCGATAGAGTCCACTCCCTCCTCAGCCCCAAAGAACTGGCCACCGTGATGGATCTCAGTGCTGAAGAGCAAGCCGCCCATGGTGCTACACAAATAAAGATTATTATTATTATGAAGGGATCCCTAAGGCCCAAAGGCCCAAGTAAAACGCAAACTTTCCACCCACTACAATTACACCTTTAGCCCAACACTTTATAGCTATTTGTCCTAGATTGCCAGCAAACAGATGAATGCACACCTAGCAAAAAATTTAAATTAAAACGCATAGGCCTCCTCCATATCCCCTCTAGCCCACCTTTCCATCTCCAAACGTGGTGTGCTTTCTACCATTAAAGGTAGGTAGAAAAATATTGTCCAGTCTGTGGAAAATCTAGGAGAAATAATGCCATTGTTATCTGTTGCCACAAGTCTACATCTCTGATTCGTGTCCTTTGTTATGTTATTTTTTCACTTTGCCTCCTACACCTCTTTTATCTCTCTATCGGTCTAGTCCTGCTGGTCACGTCAGTTATATATATATATATATATATATATATATATATATATATATGTTGGTTGGTTTTTTGTTTGTATTTTGGGTTCTAAGGTCTGATTTCTCATTGGATCTGTCAGCTCCTGTTAACCCTCTGGACTCTGCTTTACTTCATATCACATTTTTTGTGTGATTGGAGGTGATTTATTCATACTGCCCCCCTATTGTTGTGCAGTTCGTTTTCCTTTTCCATTCTTACCATCTTGCCCCTGATAATCAGGCTGCAATTTGCGAAACGGATTGGAAATTCTTTCTTTGGACATCATTTTTTATTTCCTTTTGTGTTAAATGTACCTAAGCACAATTATACCAATTGTGTGCTGCTTGGCTGCACGAAACACCTTTGGGCTATTAGTGCTGTGTGTCCCTCTTAAGTGTTGTTTAGGTAATTTGGGGACATATATCTAAGTTTTGTACCCTCATACACCACCACGCAGGATTAGCGCTTTGAGACAGGAGATCATATAAGCACAGTGGCAGCTAATAGGAGTTCATGTTGGGCATTCTTTGATTAGAATTGACCTACATGAAGTCCACGTTCTATCTGTGGGCTCCCCTTGCTCTTTGTAGTCCGGTCTAGAACCATTTCATTTATTATATGTTTTTCACGAACCCCATTGAGGTTACTGTACATCTGGACCTCCTTGGTATTTTTTGTTTATTCCTCACTTTGTGAGGAAGGAAAGAGTAGTTTTCTGCCACAAAAACAAATTCTTCTAGAATCCCCTTTTCTCCCCGGAGGTCTGTACGTACTTGGCTTGCACAAATCTAAGGACCTGTATTGTCTGGATGGCCTACCCTTGATACCGAGTGAGGGCGGACTTGTTACACAACTACAATGAAGTCGCCCGACCTCGTAGTGTCTCCACAATATGCTACATGCTGTTTGTCTTCATTTTGGTTACAAACCCCAGTGTTAATTGTATTTAATAAAGTTAATAGTTTGAGGGTGTTCGGTGACTTTAGAATTGTACATTCCCTTTACCTTCGGTGATTTCAGTGTTTAGAAGAAGTAGCCATGTGCATCAATCTGGTTTGGATTTGGCCATCTGAACGTATTCTAAAGTCTGCACTATATCGTGAATTGGGTATTGGGGATAGGAATTGTGGATTCCGTGAGCGTTTAATCTGCGGTAATACATGAATAAGTCAAACGTATTGGATTACACAATTCTGCTGACATTAGCAGGTCGGAATTGTGTAATCTGTTCGCTGAAAATAACGCAGCATATTCTATTTTACCGTGGAATCAGCGACATAAAGCTTGTTGTTTTCTTGGGTTTCGGATATACATGCAGCTTGTATCTGCGGGTATCCGTGTCAT
The DNA here is from genome assembly GCF_035609145.1 of Eleutherodactylus coqui. NCBI lineage: Eukaryota > Metazoa > Chordata > Amphibia > Anura > Eleutherodactylidae > Eleutherodactylus > Eleutherodactylus coqui. Next base: position 171,798,778 of record NC_089844.1, read on the forward strand.
CACTGAGTGATGGCACAGAAAATATAAGCAAACAACCAAAACAAAGGTGTACTGCACTTAACCGCCTGCAGGAGTATGCGCTCATGCACAGTACATAACACAGCCGTACGCAGGGTCATGGCATGTGAGCCTGGCATTAGGCCCAATGTCCACGGGCGCAATTAAATTGCCTCTCATGGAAGATCCTCAATTCCAGCCGCCCATAGATATGCATGGGCGTCCATGCTGGAATTCAAGTATGCGGATTTGTTTTGCGGACCTTTTAATCCGGAAAACAAATCGCCGCATGCTTCATTTCAGTGCGGTTCCAGTCAATGGGAAGTCAATGGAAACCGCCTGATCCGCAGCACACCCGCAGCTGACACTGCAGACGGGCCACAGATCCCACGGGAAAGCAGAAGTTTTAAAGCAAAACTCTGTACTTCACATTTCCGATGGTGAGCCGTGCGGACCATCTGCAGCACAGATGTCCCAGCAGAAGAGAGCTCTGTGCAGAATCTGACCCCCGGGGTACACGAGGCCGGACTGTGACTTAGCAGAGCCCAAGAGCTGAAGATATAGGCATTTCTTCTCAAGAGAATATTTCTTAAGCACATCAGTATTTATAGCAAGGCAGAAAGATACAATAACATATCAGTACGAGGGCCGCTTCAGACGGCCATATACACAACTATGCTCGCCAGCATGGAGCGTAGTTGCGCATGAACAAGGTTTTTCGCCTGATGTTCAAACTCCACGCCATAGCGAAGGAATTTTGAAAAAAATAGCGGGTGGATAGGTCTTGGCCGATCTTTTGCACACATAGTTAATAGTACGTGCGGGAAAGATAGGGCAGGTCCTACCTCTTCCCAGCCGTACAATTAACAGGCAAGAATCCTGAGAGTGAAAACGAAACCACTGAAATCCATTGAAATCAGTGGTTTCCTTTAGTCCTAATATGCGGTTATGATTATCACTTTTATAACATTGTGAGCTTAAAGGGGTTCTAAAACGAAAAAAAAAATTTTTGCTCCCCTTGCCTGGCCAGGCCCGATCGCCAGGCATGTCCCTTCCATCTGGCTTCTTCATCTGTGGCTTGTACAACCAGAGTAGGAGAGGTCAAAATGACCGCTTCCTGCTCTGCTCCGTCCGTCAGCCACTTCTGAGGTGAACGGGCGGGCCGCCCACAGCAAGCACGTCACAAGCAGTGCTAGCTGTGGGCGGCCAGTCCGTCCTGGCTGAAGTCGGAGTTCTGCGCATGCGCAGTGGAGACGCGGCTCGTCCTGACTCCTGTCAGAGGGCACCTCTCCACTGCGCATGTGTGGATTCCCGGAGGGGGGGCGGCTCGTCGGAGGATGAAGAGGAGCCTGCTGGGAGATGACCCCCGCTGCAGAACAACATCAGGAACAAAGGTAAGTGTAAACTTTTTATGCTTTAGCAGCCATTGATCGTGGGTTCCCTGTGTCCATTGGGCAGACCAGGGAACAATGGCTGCTGAAGCATAGAAATCTGATTCATGTCAGAAGCCCTTTAAATACATCAGTTCAGGTCTAGTATACCTCTAAATAATGCAATCCCCATATAACAGACACCAGCTCTACCCAGTGATAATGATTACAGTGCAGTTACCTCCAGTGATGACAGGGGGCGTCTCCTCTGATTGGAGTTTTTCACTTTCTCTTCTTTCTGTCTGGGATTAAACTGCCCTGGCAATTTCTTCTAAGCACAAGTTGTCCTTGAACACTCCCCATCCTGCTGCTACTTCTGCTGCCCCTCTCAGTGCCTCACACAGTAATAGCGCCCACCACAGGAGGAGCCGTTTTTTTTTTTTTTAAACCCATAGAAAGAATGAATTTTTTAATTCCATTTTAATTCAATTTCCTTGTTTCAAAAACAGGAAAAATTGCTAATGGGTGCTAACACTGGTGTGAACGACCATTACTATGTGCAGATACACACAGAGGGCACTATTATTTTGTAGCGCCATAGAGGGTATTATTTATGGAGGCATGCACAGTGGGTGCTATTACTTTGTGAGGACACAGGGCACACTGGCACACTATAACTTTGTGGGAGCATAGGAGAACAGAGGAGTACAGTAACTTTGTGGGAGCACACAGGGCACTATTTTGTGGAGGTACACACAGAGGGCACTATTATTTTATAGCGCCATAGAGGGTATTATCTATGGAGGCATGCACAGTGGGTGCTATTACTTTGTGAGGACACAGGGCACACTGGCACACTAGAACTTTGTGGGAGCACACAGGGCACTATTTTGTGGAGGTACACACAGGGCACTTACTTTAGTAGGCATAGAAGGTGTATTATTTTCAGGGTTACTATGAGAGTTTTATTACCAAATGGGGTGATTATGGCGCAGTGTTTTTGTTTGTTTACGTTCAATTTCCGTTTTTTAAACAGAGCAAACAGTGCGGTCTGCGGCGCTATTTGTTCAGTGCGGTCTGCGGCGCTATTTGTTCAGCGCGGTCTGCGGCGCTATTTGCTCAGTGCGGTCTGCGGCGCTATTTGCTCAGCGCGGTCTGCGGCGCTATTTGTTCAGCGCGGTCTGCGGCGCTATTTGTTCAGCGCGGTCTGCGGCGCTATTTGTTCAGCGCGGTCTGCGGCGCTATTTGTTCAGCGCGGTCTGCGGCGCTATTTGTTCAGCGCGGTCTACGGCGCTATTTGTTCAGTGCGGTCTGCGGCGCTAATTGTTCAGTGCGGTCTGCGGCGCTATTTGTTCAGTGCGGTCTGCGGCGCTATTTGTTCAGTGCGGTCTGCAGCGCTATTTGTTCAGCGTGGTCTGCGGCGCTATTTGTTCAGCGCGGTCTGCGGCGCTATTTGATCAGTGCGGTCTGCGGCACTATTTGTTCAGCGCGGTCTGCGGCGCTATTTGATCAGCGCGGTTTGCGGCGCTATTTGTTCAGCATGGTCTGCGGCGCTATTTGATCAGCGCGGTCTGCGGCGCTATTTGTTCAGTGCGGTCTGCGGCGCTATTTGTTCAGCGCGGTCTGCGGCGCTATTTGTTCAGTGCGGTCTGCGGCGCTATTTGTTCAGCGCGGTCTGCGGCGCTATTTGTACTGTTTATAAAATGGAAACTGAACGGAAGCGAAAGGAAACATTATTATAAAAATCCATTAAAATAAATGGGGCAAAAAATGTAAACATTTAATTCCATTTCTCGGCTCCTATAGAGGAACAGAAATCTCTATCGCTGAGCGACTGCCCCAGCGGGCAATGTGCTTCCCCATACCCGACTCCGCTTTCTGCTCTGAAGCAACGGACGGAGAGCAGGAGGAGGAGTTGGTATGTGAGTAAAAACTGCCGCGCGGTGACAGCGGCTCAGCGGGACCTGAAAGCCATTAAACAGATGACCGCCATCACTGCTGTTCGGTTGCCCTAAATACTGAGGTTTTAGTTTACATAAAACAACACACACATTAACATCTTTTGTCTTAAAAGAAAAACCTATATAAAAAAGAATGGTCACCGCTATCTCTGTCCGGCAGCCATCTTATCCAATCTGACTTTAACTCCAAAATTGGCCATTATAACACAAATCCCCACTATAACCATGCCGTACGTTCGCTCCCACTGACCTAGGGCCACATCAGCCTTATGGTTTCCTTCAAAGCGCCGATTGTAAATGTAAGAATGTATACTAATATTGACCCCCATAGTGGCCACAGTATTAATAGTGACCCACCCATAGTGACCCCAGTAGTAATAGGGTCCTTGATAGTGATCCCAGTAGTAATAGGAAACCCCAGTAGTGATTCTGTCCCCCATAGTAGCCCCAGTAGTAATAGTGACTCCCCCATACAGGCTGCAGTAATAAAAGTGATCACCATAGTAGTGTCCCTATATTGGTGGCCCCAGTAATAATAGTGCCCCATGTAGTGGCTTCAGTAGTAATAGTCCCCTATATTGACCCCAGTAGTAATATGTGACCCCCATAGTAATCCCAGTAGTAATAGAGCCCCCTGCATTGGCTCAAGTAGTACCGTGTTTCCCCGATAGTAAGACACCCCCGATTGTAAGACGTATCGGGGGTTTCAGGGGGGTCGGCCAATGTAAGCCGTACCCCGAAAGTAAGACATACCGTATATACAGTGGAGAAGAAAAAAAAATCATTACTCACCTCCCCCGGCGTTCTGTCGCGCTCCGGCAGGATGTCTCTCGCTCCTCGTCCCCGGCGCAGCATTGCTTTCTGAATGCGGGGCTTGAAATCCCCGCCTCCAGAAAGCTAATACACACGCCGTCAGTCAGTTACAGCCATTCAATGACATCATTGAATGGCTGTGATTGGCTAAAACACACGTGGCTTCAGCCAATCACACTATTCAATGACATCATTGAATGGCTGTGATTGGCTAAAACACACGTGGCTTCAGCCAATCACACTATTCAATGACATCATTGAATAGGTGTGATTGCTAACACACGTGCGCCTTCAGCCAATCACCGCCATTCAATGCGGTCATTGAATGGCTGTAACTGGCTGACGGCGTGTGTATTAGCTTTCTGGAGGCGGGGATTTCAAGCCCCGCATTCAGAAACCAATGCTGCACCGGGGACGAGGAGCGAGCGACATCCTGCCGGAGCGCGACAGAACGCCGGGGGAGGTGAGTAATGATTTTTTTTTTTACACTTTTTTTTTTGTATTACCGGCGTTTTTCCAATATAAGACATACCCCGAAAGTAAGACATAGTGGGGCTTTTGGGGATAAAAAGGAAGTAAGACACTTTCTTACTTTCGGGGAAACACGGTAATAGAGACCTCTCCTAATGGCCTCTGGCCAGGCAGCATCCCTACAGGTGTTCCACTCACCTTGCTTGCAACTTCTGTCCGGCATCAGCCGCTTCTGAGTCTGTGACCGCTGACCTCTCCCCTCAGCATCTGTGCTGCATGCCGGACGGCGCACAGAGACATCGGGGAAGAAAGGTCAGCGGTCACAGGCTCCACACTGGTGTTGCTGGACCAGAGTTGGTTGGGTAAGTGGAAGGCTTGTTAGCGTGCTGCACAGCCGGTGGGCCACATAAAATGAGTTGGCGGGCTGGATTCGGCCTACAGGCCTTGTGTGTGACATGTGTGGTCTACAAGGTATGCCTGATGCTATTTGGCATATATTGTCACCATGGAAAACAATGCAGTGTTTAACTGTATCCAAAAATAATGGCGCGCAAGGCGCCTTCATTTGCAGATCTGAGGAACGTGAATGCATTCCTCCCAACCTTCTAGGATCCTTCGGGACAGTCCCGGATTTTGGCAGTTGTCCCATCTACCCAGGATGCAGGAGGCATATCCACTGGGGACCAGTGGAAGTGCATATATACATTATCTAGTTAACAAGAACCAAATCCAGTAGTAGCATACCCATTGTGGTCCATTGTCTATCTTCATACCTCACATGGGACCTGGGAGCTGTCAAACCCGTGTGGCCTAAAAAGAAAACATGAGTCAGGTACATTTTGACTTAGGGTGACGACCCACTACAGTTTTTTTTAACTGCGAAATTCACAGCGTTTTTTTTTCTGCAGGGGTCTATGGGACTTGTAATGTTAAAATCGCGATCGCGCAAAATCACAATTTCGCGGTAAAAAAAACTGTAGCGGGTAGTCACCCTTAAGGGGATCTTAAGTTATGGTTCTCATAGGACAAGTTCCCCAAATTGTTTTATACTAACCTCCCAGTGTAAAGGTACCTTAAGGCCTCCTTCCCACGAATGGATTTCCACCATATAATTCGCGGCGGAAATCCGCTGCATTGCCCGCAGCTATTAGGTTCTATTGAACCTAATAGCTCAGGGCTCACGGTGCCAAATTCCACCGCGGAATTCCGCACTGTGAATTCACCCGTCCTCAACCGCGGCATGCTCTATTTGCCGTGTGTGTATGCGCGGACGGCTTCCATTGCCATCAATGGAAGCCGTCCGTTCACGCTATTTTCTGCTGTAGCACAGCGGAAGATAGCGTGAAAATGCTTCCCCGCCCACCGCCGCCGCGTCATATGACGCGGCCGGCACGCCATACGACGCGGCCGGCAAGTCATACGACATGGCCTGCCACGTCATGTGACACGGCCGGCTGCGTCATGTGACGCGGTGGGCGTGTCACATGATGCGGCGGAGGTGGGCGGGGAAGCGTCATGCGGGAGCGAGGACGCCGGATCCGCAGGTAAGTATGGGATCTCCTGGGGCGGAATTTCGCGGCGGAGCCAGTCACGGCCGTGTGCAGCCGGCCTAACACAGGGTAATTACCTTCCAAGTAATTGCTTGAAACAGTGCTTACCAGTGACAGACACGGCCCCCGACATGGCACTCGCATTGTGTGAAAAATATGGGGGAAAATCACCCATTATTCCCTATGGGAGAAAAAAACGTATCGCATGAAACTCACAGGTCCATTATTTATTGTTCTGCACCCAAAGGGAAGAATGGCCGATTCTTCAACAGAATCACTGAAACATTTGCTACAATTTTTCTCTCCCATCACACTGGTTTTTTCCAGTGTGATTTCTGTGCATCTCTCCGTATAGAAGCATCCTTAACCCCTTAAAGGGGTTGTCCCGCGCCGAAACGTTTTTTTTTTTTTCCTTCAACCCCCCCCCACCCCCCCCCCCCCCGTTCGGCGCGAGACAACCCCGATGCAGGGGTTAAAAAAGAACACCGCACAGCGCTTACCTGAATCCCCGCGCTCCGGTGACTTCTTACTTACCTGCTGAAGATGGCCGCCGGGATCTTCTCCCTCGGTGGACCGCAGGGCTTCTGTGCGGTCCATTGCCGATTCCAGCCTCCTGATTGGCTGGAATCGGCACGTGACGGGGCGGAGCTACACGGAGCTACACGGAGCCCCATTGAGAAAAGAAGAAGACCCGGACTGCGCAAGCGCATCTAATTTGGCGATTAGACGCTGAAAATTAGACGGCTCCATTGAAACGAGGACGCTAGCAACGGAGCAGGTAAGTGAAAAACTTCTGATAACTTCTGTATGGCTCATAATTAATGCACAATGTACATTACAAAGTGCATTAATATGGCCATACAGAAGTGTATAGACCCACTTGCTTTCGCGGGACAACCCCTTTAAGGACAGGACCTATTTTGAGCTTAAGGACGCAACGATTTTTGGCAGATTTTAATCGCCATATTTCAAAAGCCATAACTTTTTTATTTTCCGTCGGCGCGGCCGTATAAGGGCTTGTTTTTTGCATAGCAAACTGTAGCTTTTATCGGTTCCAGTTTTGGGTACATAGACTACATTGTAAAACTTTTAGTATTTTTTTTGATCGCAGGGAGAAAAACGCAATAAATCTGCCATAGGGACTGGGAGGGAGGGCAAAAAGAAGCAGAGGGTACAGTGTAGATAGCAACTTGGGACCAAGTAATGGGAGTGGGGGTTAAGCAGGGTGTGGGGTTAGTACAGTTAGAACTGACAGAATAGCTAATAGTACCATTAGTAGCTAAATGAATATAAAGATCAACAACAACCATATAAATTGTATGGTAACGAATGCACGAAGTCTGATTGGTAAAGTGGATGCGCTCGAAGCGAGAATGTCTGATGAAAATTACGACATAGTGGGAATAACGGAAACATGGATTGATAAGTGCGATTGAGCGGTGAATTTACAGGGTAACAATCTCTTCAGACAAGACCATGGGGAACAAGAAGGGGGAGGACTGTGTTTATGTTAAATCCTACCTAATGCCAAGGCTATCTAGGTGCAGGAGATAAAAGCAAAGCATCTCTGTGGGTAGAAATACAGGGAGAAAAAAAAGAGCAAAATCCTAATAGGGGCTTTCTATAGGCCACCAAAAGCAACAGAAGAAACGGAAATCTTATTATTTAGGCAAATAGAAGAGATGACAAACCACAATGAAGTAATTATTATAGGGGACTTTAATTATCCAAATATAACATGCAAAGACAAAACTCTCAAATTGAGAACAATTAAAGACGTCTACCTTTCCCAACTTGTGAGAGAGAAACTAGAGGAGGGCCACTCTGGAATTATTAACTAACAAACCAGACCAAATCATGGGGGTGCAGGTTGAGGGGCACTTGGAAAATAGTGACCACAATATAATTAATATCCAGCTGTCATTCAATAAGAAGCCTTATCAGGGAGCGACAAAAAAAACTAAACTTCAGTAAAGCAAAGTTTGATCAGCTTAGAATTACTATCGGTAACTTTAATTGGGACAGCAGCCTCAAAAATAAGGACAAATGACAAATGGGAGAAGTTTAAAAACATCCCAGGTTTCCATCTTCGATGCAGAATGCTATATAGGGACCGAAACCAGGATGGAGCCAGGACAGAACCATACGGCCCAATATGTGAGGAGGAGACCTCTTTGGTCTGTATTTCGCACGGTTTCCATCCCTGTCAGTCTTTATAGCTGGATAGAAGATATGCTGACAGGGAATGAATGTAATTGGAGTTAAGTGGCCCTACTGAGATTCCTACACGGGGCCCCATTTACAAGGAATTAAAGATTTAATAAATGTTACAAATGGACATGTTTATACGGTTAAATTGGTAGAACTAAACAGGAACTGTAACATATATGTGGACCTTGTAGAATTCAAGGGTAGCTGTCACCTTCTATAGGCACCATAAACTAAGTATGATGCTTATAGGGCAGGTCCTGCGGAGTCCCGGGATGTAATGTTTATACTTACCAGGCTCCCCAGGAAGTCAATGCTCCATCTATCAGCGTGACTCTTCATTCACTCTGTGTGCGCACTCCCATAGAGAACAGTGGAGCGCGTGCGACAGTATAGGAATGGGGAGTATATACATTACATCCCCGGACTCCGCCGGACCTGTCCTATAAGCATGTGTCTTAGTTTGTGGTGCTTATAGGAGGGGACAAGTTCTCTTTAAAGAGTTTGTATGAGATGGGAATAATGGATCTGACTGGGCATGAGCTGTGATACCAGATGCCACATATTGACAAGAGTGGCGCTGTTTCAGGATAAAAAGGCCCCTTTTACCCAAATCTCACACATCATCTTTCTTGTATACTAGAAAAAACGAGACGGCACACAGGATATATGTCTAGGGTTATCGTTTATTTCCAGTATATACTTTTATTATATCGCTAGTATTATTACACTGTTTTACTATCACTGTTGTTATAATATCACTAGTATTATCATTCCATCACTATTATGCTATTGTTATTCTAACGCTATTATGTTGTATATAAAGCTACAGACTACTGCTAGACTCATTAGACCATTTGTACCCGATCACTAGTATTATAAGGTTACTGCTATTATCAGTGTACTATGTTGTTCTATTACTAATTCTAAGATGCCTAACCCTAACATTGTTGATCCAGAAGAAGGCGAAAACACCCTGGACACATTCAGCCAATTGGTGACCAGGGAAAAATTCCTTCTTGACCCCGGGAAAAGGCGATCGGTCCTGGAACCCCGGATCAAAGCCTCTAAAGCAATTATCAAATTCCTAGTATTATATCATAAACCTCATTAAGACTATTATTTTATGATTTAAAGATTATTATTACTTTGTTTATAATGACTAATATTATATTATTACTTATATGCTAATACTATTATTAATACACTATTATTAGTTATATGCTAATATTCCACTATTACTAATATTACACTGTAAGTAACCCTAAAACTTTAGATCCAGAAGAAGGCGAAAAAACCCCGGACACATTCAGCCAATTGGTGACCAGGGAAAAATTCCTTCTTGACCCCGGGAAAGAGGCGATCGGTCCTAGAACCCCGGATCAAAGATTCTTAAGCAATTAAGAAAATAATATAATAGTATTTATAATATAATAGAGTATTATTACTATTGTTCCTATTTGCTAGTATCGCACGGTTATTACTGGTATGCTATTATTCCTCAATATTACTATATTTTAAACCATAAACTACTATACTTTACAGTATTACTCATGTTTCTAATAGGAAACAAGAGTAATTACTATTACATGTATACTAATATTACACTGTTATTACATATATACTAATATTACACTGTTATTACATGTATACTAATATTACACTGCGCCTAGCCCTAACATTGTTGATCCAGAAGAAGGCAAAAAAAACCTGGACACATTCAGCCAATTGGTGACCAGGGAAAAATTCCCATAAACATGGCCACACAACAAGACAAAAACCAAAAAAGAAAACCCCGTATCACACCATAATATAAAACAAGATCTTTATTGTAATTACACATTTATAAATAAAAACACATAACCAATGCAAGGGGGCGCCCCGGACAAAGGCAGCTGTGGGGCCAAAACATATGTTGTGTACCCTGGAGCCCTCTTGCATGGGTTATTTTGCCCCCTGCCTACCCGTTGTCCCGGCCCTGGCAGAGCCATCCCTCACAGCAGATGATGAAGACAGATGATGAGTCCTACCTGATCCAAAGCCGAGGCTGCTGGGCTCTGTAGTCCACATTGTCTCTGATAACCTGCATCACATCCAAAGCACAAAGAAAAAAGTGGTGAGAAAAGTTCTTTCATAAAAGTCTTCCAATACATTATATGGTCCATTAAGTCCTCATATAGATATGTGACCCCACAAAATCAGCCTTGTATACATATTAATATTCGCTTATTACATAACCGCCCGGCTCCACCCACAAGTGCTTATACTGGAGGCGTCTTTGGGTTACATTACAGGGGAATAATACAATGGAGTCATCAGGAACTTTCTAGAACTGTGAATTAAAGGGGTTGTGCCAAGTTATAAAGAGCCTCCTCTCCACAGGATCCACAGGACGGGGTAACTTTATGATCGGCGGGGGTCCGACTGCTGGGAAACCCACCGATCCCAAGAACACAGTTCTGGTCAGTCCCTGAGTGAATGGAGCAATCGGACCCCCACTGATAATTCGGGATAACTGTATAACTTGGCACAACCCCTTAGAACATAGAAGAGACATCATTCCATTACCTGACATCACGCAGAAACGTGCGGCTGTCCGTCGTCACTCACTGCTGAGCTCTAACAGACTGAGCACAAGTGACAGTTGGAAGACTTTCAAACACCAATCCTGCGATCCTATTGGTCGGTCACTGATGCTGTCGCCATGGTGACAGATGTAGCTGCAGACTCACTATATGGATATCCTTATATCATGGTGTGAGAGGTGACGCCGTAGAGCTGAAGTGACGCCATTATTCTGCTTCCGGCCACATTCACACAACATTTAGGAAGATTACTTTATCTTTCAGCTTTATTAGTTTTCCCTAAATGATAGAAAATGCTTTATCTGCTGTATTCCGACTATAATAAAGTAATGTTTTATCTCCGTGCCCCGTACACTGGGGTCACATTTAATGCTTTACTACTAGAGATTTTTCGGGTTCCTGTTTTTTTCATCCCCACGTTCCAAGCTATAACTGTTTTTGAGCCCTTCCTTTGCCCGCCGGCAGCCACGGAGCGCCTGCTTGTAGTTTGCAGGACAAGTTGCAGTTTTTAATTGTACCATTTAATGTGCCATATAATTATACGTTTTTAAGTGGGGGGAAATGGAAAAAAAACGCATATATGTGATATTTGGTGGTGTAAATGGTGACTTACAAATGACGTCCCCTTCATCCTGTACGCCGGCACCGTTACCAGGATTCCAGATTTAGAGTTTTTTCATTGTTTACTTCTTAGAAGTAAACTTTTCCTAGTTCGATTCTGAGCCCCGCGACATCTTTACTTTCCCGTCGATGGGGGAAGGGGGGGAGGACTTGTTTTCTGTAGTTTTAGTGCTATTTTGGAGTACAGACAACTTTCCATCACTTTTATATAATTTTACTTGTGAAGTCGGGGGCCCAGACGGGCTATTATGGCATTATGGACTTGTGTTTTCTGACAGTGTTTGATAAATAATGTGATACTCAGGCCGTCCGTCCACGGGCGAGTTGTCATTGTGAGATCCGCGATGATAAATCGCCCGCAGACCTCGCATGACACGCTTTCCATAGGCTAACTACAGAAAGTGCAGCCTGGCGTCTAGAAGAAGAGAATCATAGCGATTCTCCGCTCGCAGGACTGAAATCGCGGCATGTTGTGATCTGCCTCAGTGAGACCATCTATCACATAGGCTCATCATGGAGGCCTGTCAGTGCGCCCCCTCCTCCCCTGTGGTGGAATATCAATAGCGATATTCAGTCACAGCAGTGGACAAGCAGCCTTAGAAAGTTCAGGCTTTTTCAGATGCGGTGATGACAAATATGTTTGTTTTTTATCATTTTGTGGAAAAATATAGAAAGAATATTTTTACATTTTCCACTTTATTTCACTTAAGTTATACATTTTTTGCTGTTCTCAGGGGACATGAACTTACAATTGTTTGATCACTTCTACAATATACTGCAATACTCCAGTATTGCAGTATATTGTATTTTTTACATTCACATATTAGGCCTCATGTCCACGGGGAAAATCAGATCCGCTGCAGATTCTACATGGAGAATCTGCAGCGGGTCCCTCCTGCCCCGCGGACATGAGCGCTGAAAATAGGAATTTAAAAGAATTTACCCATCCGTAGCGGGCGGGGAAAGCCTTCTCTTCCTCACGGCCGGATCTTCTTTTTCGGCCGGCGGATGAATTCGTCACGCCGGGCACATTCGCCGAGCCGAAGCAAGAAAGATCCGGCCGTGAGGAAGAGAAGACAAGACCTTCCCCGCCCGCGTCGGATGAGTAAATTCTTTTAAATTCCTATTTAAGGTCTCCCGCGGATCCGGACGGCTTCCATAGGCTTCAATAGAAGCCCGCGGGAGCCGTCCCCGCGGGAGACCCGCACGAAAATGGAGCATGGTCCAGATTTTTTCATGCTCCATTTTTTTTAAAATCCCTTTTATTGACCATCCGCGGGTATTTATCTACCCGAGGGTGGTCAATGCATCCCTATGGGGTGCGGATCCGCGGGCAGAAGAAGAGTTAAAATCTGCTGCGGATTTTAATTCTTATTTTGCCCGTGGACATGAGCCCTTAGGGCCAGCCACAGGCAAGGATTCATGTGATTAAAGGGGTTGTCCTAGTTGTACCACCCCTGGACAGCCCCTTCCCCATGCACTAATGTAACAAACTGTCATGCCGGTGTCAGAGGCAGAAGAGACAGAAGTGTAAGGCCTCATGTCCACGGGCAAATTCGGATTTTAAATCTGCAGCGTTTTTCCTGCACGCGGATCCACGACCCATAGGGATGCATTAGACACCCGCAGGCAGTTAAATACCGCAGGTATTTAACTGCCTGCGGGTGTCTAATGCATCCCTATGGGGCGCGGATCCGCATGCAGGAAAAAAGCTCCGGATTTTAATTCATAATTTGCCCGTGGACATGAGGCCTTATAGATGCTTCAGCTTGCATTGATTTCAGTCAAAGTGAAGCCATCTATGACATTTTGGCTGTCCTCTCCTATGACGACGCTTGGGGCTGCTGCATTGACAGCGGGCTGGGCGATCAGTGCATCACCAGAGATCCCAAGTCATTAACTATTGATAACCTAACCTGAGGATCGGCCATCAATAGGTTTGTACCTGGAAAACCCCTTTATGTATTTGCATTCTGCAGGCGGATGTCTCTTATCTGTGTCTGACAATTTCTGCACACAGTTCCCATTTTTCTTGTATGAGGGTCTCCACTCAAGGACCAGTGCTGCCTGCTTGCCCCCAGGTTAAAATTTGGCAGCCAGCCCCTGAGTGTTCTTCAAAAGACCCCTGCACATGGGCGGAAATTCCGCGGTGGGATTTCCCGCAGAATTTCCGCCCGTGGAAGCTGCCATAGGATTGCATTAGAAAACGCAATCCTAGGCAGACGGCCGCCATTTGTCCGTGTAAAAAACACACGCGGCAAACAAATCGCGGCACGCTCTATTACTGTGCGGGTCTCACAAATTGTAGGTCTGATCTGTTATACATTTGTTAGGAACCTATTGGGGCTGGGGGGGGGGGGCAGTTATTATTTCTGTACATGATTTAATATCTTATTCATTCACATAATAAAGCTTACTTTTTCTTCTGTGTATTTTGCGGTATTTATGTAATTCTGCTTTATACTCGGCCGCTCTGGTCCGTGGGATGCAAGGGTTAATATGTCAGCTGCTACTAATTGGTTTTAAATATTCAGATACAGAAGAAAGTGATGCAGTCTGTGATGAAGGTGATCCAGATTCGTACTGCGGATTGAAACGCCTCCTGTCTTTGCATCTGACTAGAGATGAGCGAGCCTACTCGGCCACGCCCCAATTTTCGAGTACTTCTGTACTCGGGTGAAAAGATTCGGGGGGCACCGTGGGTGAGTGGGGGGTTGCAGCGGGGAGTGGGGGGGGAGAGGGAGAGAGAGAGGGCTCCCCCCTGTTCCCCGCTGCTACCTTCCCGCTCCGCCACGCCTCCCCCCGCCCCCCCGAATCTTTTCATCCGAGTACAGAAGTACTCGATCGAGTAATTACTCGAAACGAGTATACTCGCTCATCTCTACATCTGACCTTTAAACATGTTCACACTGATTTAATAAAGGCTTTGGATGTTTTTCCCTTTTAAAAGCAGCAAGTTTTTTTCTGCATCTTATTCCTGATCGTTATTGCCGTGGAGGACTGAGCGGTGAAGCTGCCGAAGTGATAAACCAAGCCGACATGAAGAGGGTGTAACACGGGGAGAGACGGGGAGCACTTTTCTCTTTTTTTCTTCTACTCACTTCAATAAGACTCAGCATGCAGTACCAACCCAGGCCACTGTTCAATGTACGAAGCTGTCTGCCATCTACAGCAAAAAACACAAGAAACAGAGCAAACCCTTTAACCCCTTAGTGACCACCCCAATTTTTTTTGCTCCCTGGTTTGCTGGGCTTTAATCCCCAGGGTCGTAAAAACACGCTTTCTCTGGGGATTAAAGACCTGCAGGCTATGGACATGACAGCTCCATGCTGCCAGCTGCCGGAAGTAGCTGACAACCTGGAGCTGCCATGGGAAGCTTTCCCCGGTCACACAATTGCCGCTATCCACCTGGATACCGGCGATCGCATTAAAGTCAATACAAAGTTAAAAAAGTTATTAAAGTTTCAGCTCCCCTTACGGACCGGATCCGTGAGAGGAGCTGAGAATACTCACCCCCGTCCTCCGTGATGTCCCGCAGCGTTCTGGTCCTCAAGGACCAGACGCCGGGGTCTGCGTATGTGCGCCAGACATCATTATGTTATGTACACAGGGCTGGCAGGCCAGGGAAATGTAAAAGCTCTCTGCTCCCGGCTAGTATGAGTAGCCGAGAGCAGGGAGCTGTCACCAGGAGCCGTTGTATGCGGTTCCCAGTCACATGACCGCTACTATCCAATGGATAAAAGCAATCATGTTAAAGCTAAAAAAAAAAAAGTGTAAAAAAAAAAAAATAAGTTTGTTTCATCTCCTCTCATGGATCATATCTGTGAGGAGAGATGAAATTACATATCAGAGGGGGAGGGGGGGGGGGCGTGGTCCTTTGTCGCATGAATGCCGCTATTCAATAGAAAAACAGCGATCACGTAAAAGTAAAAAAAAATAAGTTTCACCCCCCATCTCTGATCTGATCCGTGAAGGGAAATTACTTACCTAAGGCATCCGGCGATGTCCCCGACAAGATCTTTAACAGCGGACCTTTCCCCAGCTTTGGCGCATGCGTCTGTGCCAAAATAGCAGACACAAGCGCAGAAGCTGGGGAGGGCCCGGGAAATGTAAAACGTCCTTGCTCCTGGCTACTGAAGGTAGCGGAGAGCCTGTAGCAGTGACCGAGGGCCGCGGTGAGCCGTCTCAATGGCCATCAGGTAAAAGACAGTTGAAGTTTGATACTCAGTTCGGTTTGTGCCCGTTGTGCATACAGACATAAGATTAGGGCCACAATGGGTATGTCTCTGAACACAGGACAAACAGGGGTATCCATTTTGGGGTGAAAGTCTTCATTCTGATGTGTGCTGTACAATAAAAAAAACCTGTTTTTAAAATGACACAATTGCCAAAAGAATGAAAAATTGCTATTTTTTTCCTTCTGATTTGCTTAGATTCATTCAAAAACTGTGCGGTCAAAATACGCTGCACCCCCCTAGGGGAATTCGAAGAGGGGTCTAGTTTTCAAAATGGGGTCATTTGTGTGTGTGGGGGGGGGTTCTCTGTTTTTGGCCACTCAAGGGCTCTACAAGTGGGCAGTGGGCCCTCAAACACAATGCCACGCTCCTTCAGTGTATTATTTCCTTACATTTGGTGTATGTTCTCTTTTGGGTCCCTGTTGCCTTTTTCTCTAAGTGCCGCCTGCTTACGGTCCGGCGTTAATATACTTACCTCCATAGGAAATAAATAAAAGCAAAAAAACACTAAAGCCTCTAAAATAAAATCTGTCTCGTCTATTGGGGGACAGCTTAGGACCATGGGGTATAGCTACTGCCACTAGGGGGCAGACACTAAGCAATAAAGTGTGAGCTCCTCCTGCCAGCTGTTCCCCTCCCGCAGGCACCAAGCTAGCCAGTTTGTACACAAGCAGTAGGAGCAGCAAGTAGACTAGGAACAGGTTAAAAACCAGAAACAATGTAACAGAGTTCAGAACGAGTTAAAGGGGTGAGCTCTATGACCTCTTCAGCCCTCTGCACACAGGCAGAAATGCCGTGGCACGATTTCCCGCAGAATTTCCGCCTGTGCCCGCTGCCATAGGATTGTATTAGATAATGTAATATGCAGACAGCCATGATTTGACACGGTAAACAAATCACGGCACGTCCTATTTTTGTGTAAGCTTCCCAGAGGCCCGCACAGAAACATCACCGCTGACGCGCCGACTCTGCACTGCGCATGAGCAGCTGTGCGCCAGCCGGCACATCCCAGTGCAGAGAGAGTAGATGCCAGACGGGTGAGTATAGGTGAATACCGGGGCATGGGTCGCATCCCGCTGTGAGAATTCTTGCAGTGGGATCTGACCCGGCCGTCTGCAGGCCGCCTTCCTCAGACGGTGATGTCACATTCATCCGTGCCACGACATTTATATAACTCTGCCCCATTCAAGTGAATGGACTGAGCTGCAATACAAGGAACCAGCACTACACACTGCGCAACACTGAGCCTGGTATACAATAAAGAGGCCGCAGCGCTCACCCAAGCATCGCAGCCCTATTAAAAAGCTGATGCCAGAAGTCAGCCCACCCCACTGATTAGATATTGATGACCTATGACAATATGGAAGACCCAGAAAACCCCTTTAAACAAACAACTGATGTCACCGGGTGCCACATACTGTGAGGGTATATATATAAATTGCCATATGTTTTTTATGCTTTTATACCTATATGCAAGTTTTATTCAATTCCAAATGAGAGAAAAAACTTATATGTCGCCTTACATCAGATATTCGAAGGCTGAGAGAGAGATGTTCTAGAAGTTCAGAGAAAACCACCGAACCAGACATGAAGGACGCATGTACTTGGCCGATTTCCCAGAAGCGCTGGAACAAGATATCAAGATGTTCAAATGTACATAATTTTCACTGTCTTAGGCCGAAATCCGGACTTCTTAGAATTGAGTGGGTGATTCTTTGTACTGGAGTTAATTGAATACGTGATTTTCTGTACGTAAGCCAGAGGCGCCAGTATCAAGATAATGACTGTTATATGATTTTCACTGTCTCAGTCCGCAAATCCGGACTTCCCATATATGGTTATGAGCCCATCACCCCCTAGTGGTGAGAGGGCAGAGGGTATAAGATCTCATGTAATCTGTAATAAAGCACGACGTCGACGTCGGCAGCCGCAGCCATGTCCCGTGTGAGGAATGATACCAGATCCCTGTGTGGTGTCTCTTCTTTACCGCCGGCAGCGGGCAAGTGGGGTGGGCCCGATTGGTGTTGCACTTAGAAATTTAACCCTCATAATACTGCCTCATAAATGGCGCCCGAACGTGCGGCGGTAAAATCTGAGCTTACAGCGCAATTCACCCGGATCCACGCTACTGAGAAACCGTCCTGCTGCAAACCGAGCCTGATCAACTCACTTAGAACTCCAGGTAAGACCGGCATATATTTATGTTGTGTTTTATACTGCGAGTCTTGCAGCGGGACTGACTATCTGTGGTTTGTGACCGGACGGGTTGGGTTAAGAGTTCTACACGGTAACTCGTGTGGGCTCCGGGTTTGCCGTCATGGACCACTGACCGTGATATGCGCACCAATGGCTCACCCAGAAATTAGTCTGTAGTTTATTTGTACTTTGAAGTCCGTAGCGTTTTAGCGATAGTGGAGATTGTTTGTTGTATCTGCAGAATTTTTTTCTCTCTTTATTTTCATTTAATCTCACAAGAGAAGGGACCCTCGGGTTTAGTTTAGTTAGTTGTTAATGGTTTAGCAGAGAGGGATGCATTTTGTGAGATAAGTCTCATAGAAAAAAGGGACTCTCGGTCGGTTTGCCTTATATATGGGGCTAGCGATTTGATTTCAGAGAGATGCATTTTATGGGGGCTGGTTCCATAAGGAGAAGGGACCCTCGGTTGTTCTGCCGGTATATAAGGGGCTGACAATTTGAAAATTAAGAGGGATGCATTCTATGGAGCGTGTTATTTTTATTATTGTTGATGTTCTAATATGCGTAAGATCTTATTAAAGAAGATAGAGCCCCTCAAGGGCTGCCGCCGTGTGGATGAATCTGTAAAATGTAAGAAAACTCTAATGAAAATGTGTGACACCGACCCGCACGGCAGATTACAAAATGGTGTCTGGGAGGAGGTCTTTAGGACCCAGAGGTGCATTGAAAGATCAAGGTTTGCTAGAAGCAGAGAGAGAGACAGTCAGAGAAAGTATGTACACATTATTTGTTTAAGAAAGTATCCGTAAGTGAAATGTTGAAAAGTACAGTAAGTGATCAAGAGGGCGTCAGGAGAGTGTCTATTGAAGGTTATATTGGCAGTTAGGTAGTGGAGAGAAATAAGGGGAGCAAGCAAGTCGATAAGTAAGTTACAATGCATGTGATTTGTTGGCAAAGAAAGAAGAAAATGTGTATAATACAAGATAGATAATAGATAATATGTATAATCCATACTAGGTGGATATATATGTGTATATATATATACTGTAAGTGCAAATAGTTAACTGAGCTTGCTTTTAGGGGAGAAGGCTTGTTGACATGTAGCTGCGAGCTTGTGTTCAGTCTCCAAGGTCGGAAGATAACAGCGAGAGAGAAAATGCAATAACAACCTTGGTTAATATCTTGGCTTGCTTGCAATGAATTGAAATGAATTTAATTAGTTATACTGTCTTAGTAGGCAGGGAAATATAGTAATTTCTAATGTATATTCTTACTTATACAGGGGTTGAAAATGAATGTTGCAAGGTCCCAGCATATGTGTTAATTATGAGTTCAAATGTTTTTTCAATAGTTTAAGCTAAAACTTATTCAGTATGTGTTTCATAGTCGCGGAGAGATAAGAGATGTTTTAAAAAGGTGGGGGCTTTCAGATGCACTCTGAGCTCAGGGTCACAAGGGGGGTTGAAAAATACTCAGAGATTCTAAAACACTTCAGCGTTTAATACAGCATAGAATAGCTTCAGTAGATAAGAAATATAGAATATTTCAGTCACTCAGCAAACTTTTTCACATAATTTGTCATAAATAGCGCTCATTCACAATCTCATCTCAATAGAATCATGTACTTTATAAAATTAAAAGCACTCACCTCAATGTTTTTCAGCTGATGTATGTTTGTTTGTCAAACTTTTTTTGTCCGTGCATCTGTATGTACTGGTACACCTTCAATGGGGGGGTGACGGAGCAGACTTGAGAGCATGGATGGATGAGAGTTGGTGACCCGTGTTCGGGCTGCGTGGAATGTGTGATGTGGATAATTGACTGGGGATAAAAGTCCTCCCCATGCATGGGACTTTGCTTGGTTGTGATGTGGACGTGTGGACGGTTAAGCTGAAATTAAGCTGAGAAGACGGACGCAATGTGCCAATATCGAAGGGGTGGAGCTATATGATGTAATAGTACGTAATAATGTTTCATCCCTCCTCTTGCACGAGGGAGGGGGTGAGGATTTTGAGCAGCTAGTTTTTTTTTTGTTTTGTTTTTTTTTCTCCTGTCTGAAATTTGATAAGAAATTGCAGGCAGGAACAGACTAATAATGAATTCACTTAAAGGGATATCACATTTCCAATATTAATAGATGTTTTGTAGGTTATTCTTCCCCGATGTAACTCATGTTTCTGTTATAGGTGCTAACATCTTACAGGCCTTATCTGCATCCATCAAATCTTTTTACAATGTTGTACTAACTTAAACCCGGCTACTATTGTTCCAATTGAGTACCCTGGTTTAAAGGGGGGGAGGAGAAGGCATAGGTGATCTAGGTATTGCAAGTCAGCCATTTTAGGTATTGCAAGTCAGCCATTTTAGGTATTGCAAGTCAGCCATTTTTAAATTTTTTTTACAAGCCATTTTTAAATTTTTAAATTTTTTGCAACAAGATTCTGATCTGTTTGAAATAGAATATCAGCCTGATTGTCTAGCATTGATGCAACAAGAAAATTTAAGTTTTAAAAAAGTTACTGAAAGCCCTTGTTAATAATGCATATTTTGAGTTGTTTTTTATAGATGGTACCCAGGGTGATTGACGACTCCACACTGGATATACAGTGGTTACACAACAAGATGTCCTAAAAGCAGAATGTCTCCGCATGTCGCAGTACAAGAAGCAGAATTAAAAGCACTCACGGAGGCGTGTAGAGTGGAGGAAGGTAAGACGGCAAACATTTACACTGACTCCCGGTATGCATTTGGCATAGCTCATGATTAAGGCCCAACATGGAAGGCCAGACAGTTTTTTACCACAGCAGGACAGCCAATTAAGAATGATGCAATGGTGCAGAGTCTCATGGAGGCCCTACTTCTACCTGACAAAGTGGAAAGCTTACACCAATTCCTACACCAGAGAAGCAAGAGGCAATGCCATCACAGACCACACAGCAAAAGCAGCGGCCCTCAAGCCGTGGAAGAAAGAAGAAAAGAAGAATTTAACAATAACTTGGACTTTGATTTGAACTTGAACTTTGATAAAAATCTTGGACTTTGATTATAACTTTGGACTTTGACTAAAAAGACAAATGGACTAAAAAGGGACGGCGTATGGTGAACAGTCAACAGAACTTGCTTACCATAGTCCCTGTGCCTCATAATGGCCCAGCTGACGCACGGAAAGACGCACCTCTCAAAGCAGTAATGATGTCGATGCTTGAACAAGGACGGGTGGCTCCTTGGTTTTCTGTAGCTGCTGCATCATTTGTCCAATTTTGCATGATCTTTGCCGTAAAGCAACAGGGCAGAAGTAAATTTGCCACATCACACTTGCCTAGACCACTCTACTCATTTCAGGGATTGCAAATTGGCTACACTCAGCTCCCACTTGTTGGGAAGCATGAAATGTGCTTGTTGTTGATTTCTTTTCAGGTTGGAGACCTACCCTGTTACCAAAGTAAATAAGCAGGTAACCGCACAGAAGCTCATGAATGAGGTAATCCGCAGATATGGGGTATCGGAAGTGATTGAGTCAAACAAAGGTACAAATGTCACAGGTGAAATAATGCAACACATCATGTCTGTTTTGGGTATATTCCAGGTTTTTCACACACCCTACCGTCCGCGGAGTAGGGGGAAAGTAGATACAAAAGACAATGGAGGAAAATGGGTAAATTTTGAATTGAGTGTCTTTCATTAGTTTCTTTTTTCCAGGAGGATACATGCCACAGTAGCAGAGTTTGGGGAATGATTTTCTTGTTAATTTTGTCATAGGTTTCTCCAAGGAATTGTTAATAATGTATTCTGTAGTCTCTGCTTTTCTCCCAGGTCCGACAGATGAGTGTCACAATCTAAAACCAGGTGACAGGGTCTATGTGAAAAAGTTTGAGAGAGAAACCCGGTTTGAATGTCCCTACCAGATGTTGCTCACCGCCCCAACTGCAGTCAAGCTTGAAGGAAAGCCCACTTGGATCCACACTTCGCACTGAAAAAACTAATGATCCTGCATATCCTTTACATGCTATAATGTGGTACAATTCCTCTAACACACACCTTTGACTACTGTACACTAGCTCCCTGTTTCAGAACAAATTAATACAATCAAATGTGCAATATGAAGACTACACTGAGGGTGAGAATCCAACACCGCATTGTGCTAGGAGAGAAGTTGAGACTCCAGGTGGTAACTTTGATCCACATGTATACATAGATGCAATAGGAGTGCCAAGGGGGGTGCGAGATGAATTTAATTCTAGAGATCAGGTTAAAGCAGGTTTTGAGTCCTTATTTTCTATTGTCACTGTTAATAATAATGTATATTGGATGAATTATATCTTTTACAATCAGCAGAG
Organism: Eleutherodactylus coqui; assembly: GCF_035609145.1. Taxonomy (NCBI): domain Eukaryota; kingdom Metazoa; phylum Chordata; class Amphibia; order Anura; family Eleutherodactylidae; genus Eleutherodactylus; species Eleutherodactylus coqui. The sequence goes on from NC_089844.1 coordinate 171,821,122, forward strand.
ATTTGTAAACTACACCAGAGATGCTTCAAAAGGGTTAGCTGACCAGTTAGGGCCCACTGCATCCATGGCCCTAGAGTGGCCCTGGATATGATTTTAGCAGAAAGAGGTTGGGTATGTAGTTTCCTGTTTGTGTATTATCCCTTTAATATGTGACCAAAATTTCCCTTGTTTGAAAAAGATGAAGAGCCAGTTCCGATAATGCCAACCACGTATGTTACCAGAAGAATGGAGAGATGGACTAGTACTGTGTCTGCCTCAGTCTCATAAGATGGACTGTCAGTGGACTTCCCATTTGCCTAGGGAAAGTGCAGAAGACCTTAGGTTCCGGCGAGGGCACACCCCGTGGGGTGTTAACTTGTACAGATAGAGGGTATGGATGCCCAGAAATAAGCCCAGGGAATCCATGGCCTCCTTCTGAGGTTAGGTAGGGATCCCTCCCCTTTAGGAGTAGGGACTTACGGGCAGTGGAGAAACCCTGACGTAAGGGAGAGACGACCGGGGAAGAGTGCAAGGTCTGATGCTTGATCTCCATATTAAGTTTTTTAGGGGGGTTTGTGAGGGTATATATATAAATTGCCATATGTTTTTTATGCTTTTATACCTATATGCAAGTTTTATTCAATTCCAAATGAGAGAAAAAACTTATATGTCGCCTTACATCAGATATTCGAAGGCTGAGAGAGAGATGTTCTAGAAGTTCAGAGAAAACCACCGAACCAGACATGAAGGACGCATGTACTTGGCCGATTTCCCAGAAGCGCTGGAACAAGATATCAAGATGTTCAAATGTACATAATTTTCACTGTCTTAGGCCGAAATCCGGACTTCTTAGAATTGAGTGGGTGATTCTTTGTACTGGAGTTAATTGCATACGTGATTTTCTGTACGTAAGCCAGAGGCGCCAGTATCAAGATAATGACTGTTATTTGATTTTCACTGTCTCAGTCCGCAAATCCGGACTTCCGATATATGGTTATGAGCCCATCACCCCCTAGTGATGAGGGGACAAAGGGTATAAGATCTCATGTAATCTGTAATAAAGCACGACGTCGACGTCGGCAGCCGCAGCCATGTCCCGTGTGAGGAATGATACCAGATCCCTGTGTGGTGTCTCTTCTTTACCGCCGGCAGCGGGCAAGTGGGGTGGGCCCGATTGGTGTTGCACTTAGAAATTTAACCCTCATAATACTGCTTCATGTTCCTCACAGTTACTTAGTAGCGGACCTGTACATATAGAACATCCCGCTCATTGGTGAGCAGTAGTGATTTCTTACATTCCCCCCGTGTATCGGCACATCTGCTTCTATATCATCATAATGCAGAAGCTGTAACGCATCCCACCAGTCACAATGTGAGAACCAAGTTCTTCCAATGCCCTTGCAAACGCCCGGCAATTAGAGATGACCCCTTTCTGCTACAACCTGAACTCTGCGGTCATAGCTTGTTTGTGTCACAGCAATACCTGGAATAAATCACCATATGGAATATATCGGATGAAACCAGAAAGGTTTGGTGGGTGGTGGATACACCATAAAGCCCATTTAATGTCGGTGGGTCGTGCCTGCAATAGCGTGATTATGGGGTCCACCTTGTAAGCCAGGAAACACAGCTGATTAATCAGACTCATAATTGTACAACATTTTCTTCCCCGTCTTTGGATCCAGACTGCGAACTCCTGAAGAAATCCCATCAGTTCAACATTCGTAAAAGTCCCTCATTCAATCCCCCTGAGGAGGACAACTCACCCTTTCAGTAACAGATAATGCCAGCTCGGCAGCCGCACAGGGCCTTGTGGGTTGTGGTGGTCCCAACATCACAGTGTACAAAAGGAGAAGGCACAGGGGGCGTGGCCTGGAAGGGGAGCTGGATGGACGCACGTTGTCACAGCTCTCCTCCTAACCTCTCTAGTGACTGAACAAGCGACGGGAAAACCAGCTCAAATCACCGCCATTCTACCCCTGGAGACCACCACCCTCTTACAATATGCCCAAAAGGGTGAAAAAGCTCTCCCCCAAGAAACTTTTATGCCACACGAAGCCGGCGAGAGGAGCTTAAAGATGGCAGACCCGGATTCCTGTGCTCCGTGGGAGAGGAGGGGCTACAGGACGCCATAATAGGACCTGCTGGGGGAGACACGGGCCGCGGCGGAGGAAGAAGCTTTCCCAAACTACCTCCAGGAAGTAGGAATCTCCCCTCTGTTTCACCGTGTGAGACACTGCTGACAGTGGTCACCGCTGATATGGAGGGCTGCCGCTCAAAGCAGAAGCCGGGAGATTCCCCTGCCGCCGATGTGGTCGGCTCCCCAGTGGATTTCCCTGCTATGCACCCTGACGCCGGCGCCGAGGGCTGCTCGAACCAGAGTCCCGGAGCCTCCCGCGCCACACCTGCAGGATCTTCAGCCGCGATCTGTATGGAGGCAGGCAGTGACAGCTCGTCCAGACGCATGAAGGCTCTCCTGCTCTTCCCGGGCACGCAGCTGCGCCGCTTGCTGTTAGTGCTGCCGCTCACTTAGACCGGGTGCATACAACGTCTGCTGACATGGTGGACTGCCCCCGGACTGTCTCAGTAGCGGGGCTCCCAGCCGGGATCGCTTCTTCAAGCCCCAATAAATGCCTGCACCCTACCTTTGGGGCCCCCGCGGGCAGGGGAAGTCCCTTTCGGGAGGCATCTCCTGCCAGTCTTTGGGCCGCCAGCCCTGGGGCGGACGCTGACAGCCATCTTAAGCCGACAATTAAAGCCTTCACCAATACAGTGTCTGCTTCCTGGGCCAGTTCAAATGCTGAACTACATAAGCCAGGTACTTTCCTGGAAGATCACAATAACCCAGCATGGGAGGATGATGCCTCTTCAGACATACGAGCCTCTCCTCACGCAACTTCTCCTGAGGAGTCTCTGAGTAAATTGGCACCCATAGCTGACAACAGTCACCCAAACCGGGCATGCAAAAACCACACCGACATCTCCTTTGCCAACTATGCCATGACTAGCAGCAAGAGAGGAAAGCAGAACTCGCCATCCAATACAGAAGTGACAAAGAACAAGAAATCAAACTCTTCCAGCCCTTGAGGCAGCGAGCTCGCTACTCCTCTAATCCCGATTACTCGCCCGAAATGACCCTACAAGATATGCCAGCTTACAACCAAGCAGCCTCTGAAATGTTGATGAAGGAAGCAATGCTGGCATTACCCACCTCAATACAAAAAGACATTGCCAACAGCCTCGCTGGCATAAGCGCGTCGGTGGAAGAATTGGGAGGTCGAGTGGACCATACAGAGCGTAAAATGGGAGAATTCGCCCACAACTCATTGGTGGACTCACATCACAACTAAGAAGAAGAAGTTGAAACTTTGCGAAACAAGTCGGCGGATATCAAGGATAGAAACCGCCGGAATAACGTCAAATCCAGAGGTATCCCAGAATCAACACCCACTACTGAACTCGCCTGATCCGGGCGGTCATCCCACAGTGTTCCTCTTTAGATCTTACCATCGACCGAGCCCACAAACTACCAAGAGCTCAGAATCTTCCGACTTCCTGCCCTCGAGACAGTATTGCACGAATCCCCTTTTTTCATATTAAAGACCAACTGATGCGGGCCTCGAGACAACTGCGGGCATTACCAGCTCCTTCCAGAACATTACGCTCTTTGCCAACCTCTCAAGCCACAATAACAGCAAGGAAAAAGTTGGCCCCTTATTGTAAACTTTTGCAGCAATGCAGGTGAGCCATTTGTAGAATTGATGTAACTAGAGGATGGCAGTTGTAGTGCTCACCAGCAATCATTAGTTTGGGATGAAACAAGCGGGCATCTTCCTCTAGTCTGTCGCAGTCTATATAACCGGCGTTTGGATTCACCTGAAACGCAGCCGCATAAATCATCTCATAATAGAAGAGCCATATAGACAGAGTGCATGAAACCAGTGAATAAGTGACATACAAGGATGTCCTCAGTGTAACGGCCATCACTAGAGCTCTGCAAGGACCCGCTGCAATGGCTGCTTACCCGGTACGGCATAGATTCAAAGAAGATGGATGTGGCAGAGGTTTTCTTCTTGCCAGTCATGAAGCCATGGGTAAGGTGCCCCCTATCAGGCAGGTCCAGTCCCATGATCCGTCCATGAGGCTCCACCAGAGCCGTCTACACTGCAACGTTTGCAGGGGAACCTGAAACCAGAAGTTAAAAGGAGATTAGAGCAATAAAGTCCATCAGGTGACGGATCCAGCGCTCCACAACACATCCACAATACCCCGGATGTCCGCATCTTCTGGCAACCTTTATTCAGTCAGGAACACGTACAAAAGACCCCCGTCTGTGAGGGAAGTGTAGCCAGCCCTATATAAGTGACCAGGCCACACTGTAGCTTCTGCACAATGCCTGGTGAGGGCGCTGTTGGACACGGATAAGCAGTGAAGGGGCCACAGTGCTAGATCAGTGCTGCAGTCACTTCATCAACCAGCGAGGAGCCCAGAGATGGTAAAGTGCCGACCTCCATCAGCAACATATCACCAGTGTATAATATAGGAATACTCCCTTAAAGCGACCCTCCAGCCCCGGACAAACAGACGGCCGGACTGCTATGCCCATCTGATGCGCATGTGTGTTAGTGTGCAGCCGCAGTCTAAGGATGTGTTCACATGCGCAGTCCGTCCTTGAGTCTCTCTCTTTATGAGCCTCGCCTGGTTCTGGTTTCAAAATCCACATCCAAACCTCCATGTGTAAATGACCACATCCTGAGATACGGCACGCTGCTCCGACTGGTTAATGCTGCGCACGTGGGCAACGCTGGCCAATCACAGCAGGTGTAGTGTCTTAGACTACCGATGTGTACTCATTCACAGTGTGCAGCAGATAGAGAACCAGTGCGGCCATGTTGGGTTGTCTAGGACTGGAGGGTTACATCAGGCTTTAGTTTCCCCACTGAGACTAGTGTCACACGGCCGAGCGCTATTTCGGGCAAGGAAACTGGTCCGAGTATCACGCTTGTGCGATGTCCCCGCGGATGCTGGGCATGTGTGTCAAAAACGCCTCCCATGACTTCAGTGCGGCTGCGATCCAATGGGAAACCTCGCATAGCACGCTGTGTAATATATCCAGCCCCGTTAAAAACAACGGGTGAGGCACCCAGAGATGCAGCGGGGGAGGAGAACAAAAAGCTCATGCATATTACCCCAACCAAGAGAACAGGGCTCATATTCGTGCGTCTCGCAACGCGGGATTTTGTTGCCTGCATGAAAGCAGCCGAATGGCACAAAGACCTCCAATACTGTGGAGTGTAACATGGCATAATGCAGGTGTCCATGACATGCAGAATCCATGGAAAGCTGGATGACAACTGCGATGGCCACCGTAATGGATTCCATTAGTGGTCAGCACAACAACAATCACAGGAAATGGCCGTATACTTACTGACTTAGGGCTTATGCAGACGAGCGTATTTCGGCCGGGTATTCACGCCGTCCCTCTCTGCAGTATATAAAGGTTGGGTGTCAGCGGCTCATACTTTTTAGAGATTTCAATCTCGGTGAATAATGAACAAACTCACCTGGTGCTCAGCGGGACTCCCAACCTGAGAGCCCGCTGGCACCCCATATCCACGATCGCCCGTAAACCACCCTGGGTTCCAAATCCGAATTGCGAAGGGATGCAGCCCACTACGGGCTGTGATACAAAGCAGCAATCCAAAAAATAAACAAAAAGTTCCCCGCGCTCATGGATCCCAAGGATACGCTGTAGGACTCTGCCGTCCGTATATTACGTCTTTATTTTACATGCAACACGTTTCGGCACGTTCCTAAGCTCGCCCTTTTCAAGCATAAATAAGCTAAAACAATACTCACATTTAGACATTTCACTAAATTACAAAATGTTACTCCCATTCCATGATGGACACCGCTGCCGGGATTGTCTCTCTCTGCAGGGGGAGGAGGAAGAGTCGGGAGCAGTGCTCTGAGCTCCTGCCACCTCTCTGCCTCCTCTCCACCCCCTCTCCGCCCCTCGGCACTATCTGCAATGAGAGGAGGCGGGACAGGGCGGGGCTAAGTTGTGGGTTTTTTTAATTAGCACCGCCCCCGTCCCACCTCCTCTCATTGCAAATAGTGCAGAGGGGTGGAGAGGAGGCAGAGAGGGGGCGGGAGCTCAGAGCACTGCTCCTGGCTCTTCCAGCCTCCTCCCCCTGCAGAGAGAGACGCCGTATATCGGCCTGCGTGAATACGCGGTCGATATACGGTCGTCTGAATAAGCCCTAAGGAGGGCAGATTGCTGCATCCTCTCACCATGCAGGTAGCAGACTACCAGATGAGGGAGCTAATTACACCTGTGAGGGACACTACATGCAAGGAACCTTGACGAGGTTAGTGGGCCGATGTATCTTGGCCAAAATCCAACTAATGCCTTGCATTTATTATCTATCATTCACATGCAGTGCGGCTTTAAGACTCCAGGGGGAGCCCAGCGTGGCAGTACCAATGTGGTTCACTGATGGAAGTGCAGGGCAACCTGCCGAACTATTATGGCGTCATTAATAGGTTGCTGGTCTGCATGGTGCACTACATGTATCAGAATAGTCTGCCACTTTGTATTTACTCTGTGTGGGAGTATACACCAAGCAGCCACCCCCACTATATAGGAGGCTGTGTGAGTGGCTGTCTCATCGGTGTCCCTCACAGGTGTAATTAGCTCCCTCATCTGGTAGTCTGCTACCTGCATGGTGAGAGGATGCAGCAATCTGCCTCCTTAGTCAGTAAGTATATGGCCGTTACCTGTGATTGGTTTATGTTTCCCCTTCTGTGACGTAGCATTAGTGGTCAGCACCCGGCATCTATTACCCGATGTAGGGAACCAAGATGCCTTGGAGACTTGGATGTGCAGGTCATTCTGTAAGACCCTTTTACATGGGAACAAACATTTGTCAGAAGGTTATCTCCCCGATCATCCGCCCGCCTGAATGCGCCCCAATCAGCTGATGAAAATCCAGAACGCCCGCTCACCGGCTGACCGGGTCTTATCCGTGGGCAGGACATCCTCCGTGTAATTAGGGGGGCGGCTGCGGACAAGAGCTGCTGCTGGTGAAGGATCACCAATATTAGTGACCGTTCCCCCCAATACTAGTGATCCTCCGCGCCGCGAGCGGCAGAGCGAGGACTGATCGGCCGGCTATACTGTCAGCCGCTCATTACAGCCAGCAGGGGATCCGTCTTCTGTGTAGAAGCGCCTATAGTGCAGTGAGAGCGGAGCGCCTCGATGTCTGACCTCTGGACCATTTGTTTCAGGAGGTTCCAGGACCATCTGGTTATGAGATGCCCACAGATTGGCATGCCCGCCATTCATCACCGGGGAGTCGGCCGTCATCCTGCCTCAGATACTTCATCCCTGGAGCAAAGACAAAACACAAAGCTTTAATTCTGCAGCATTTCAAAATCTTTGCTTGCTGTTAATGAATGGAAGCATTCTTGTTTACTCCCAGAGTTGTATCCGGTCCGGGTAATCCTCTGCGAAGCCGGACCAAACACCCAGATACCGGGGTCTGAGGGAACAAGGCAAAACGCTCTTTAACCCCTTAACGCTGCAGGGCACCGGATCTTTATTACAGCTGACACCTGTGGGCAATAGCTGCAATCAGCCACGTGGCTGCTTGGCACTATTTACACTTTAAATGCCCTCAATGGTGTTCAGTGGTCCCATATTGCCCCCCTACCCGAGATGAGATCGCAGGGAGCAGTGTGGGTGTCATGGCAGCTGGGGGTCTTCTGAAAGGCCCCAGGGCTGTCTTGGCAGAATGCCTTTCAAGCGGCCCCCGTGGGGATGCCCGATCGCAGCATGATGTAAAGCATCGCCAGTTGTGGTCCCCTGTGGGGGCTAAAAAGAAAAAAATTTGAAAAAAGTTGTACTAATTATTTAAAAAAAAATGATAAGTTTAAAAAATTTTTTTTCCATGTTTACAATAAAAACCTGAGTAATAAAACAAAAATACATATCTGGTATCGCCGCGTCCGTAAGAGTCTGATCTATCAGAGTAACACGTTATTTATGTCACATGGTAAACGGACGGGAAAAAAATAGTACAGAACACCAGAAATGCGCCCCCCCCCCCCCCCCCCCCCCGTCTGAAAGTAAAAATGCAATGAAAAGCGATCAAACAGTTCTAAGTATTCCAAGATGGCGGCAACGCAAACAACAGGACGTACCGCGCAGAATGAGCCCTCGCACAGCGACGGGGAAATAACTAAGTTACAGCGGTCGGAGGACGGCAGCAGAACAACTCAAAAACATTAAATGGCTGAAAAACAAGAATCTCACAGAAAATAACGTTCTGTCACTTTTGTTGCGGTTTTTGTGCCGTAGAAACGAGACAAACGAGAAAACGGCGGAATGTCGGATTATTCATCTTACTGCATTTAGGATTCCTGTACATTATATGGAACCGCGGAAAACTACAACAAAACACCCTGATAACAGCGACAGCACCGGGCAATAACGGAGGCGGGAAAAAACCAAGATGGACAAGAGGACGGCGTCCTTAAAGGGTTAAGGGGCAACTTGGGACCAACCTTTGTACCCGCTGCGGCTCACCAGCAATCACACTACTTAAAGAACGGTACCACAAACTAAATCCCCATCTGCCGGGGCAAAGGGTGACCTCCTCCCCCTCCTCCTGACAGCACCCGACCGCAGGGGCAGAGGCCGACCTTCACCCAACAACCACCGTCCACCAGAGCAGAGGCCGACCTTCACCCAACAACCCCCGTCCACCGGAGCAGAGGCCGACCTTCACCCAACAACCCCCGTCCACCGGGACAGAGGCCGACCTTCACCCAACAACCCCCGTCCACCGGAGCAGGGGCCGACCTTCACCCAACAACCCCCGTCGACCGGGACAGAGGCCGACCTTCACCAAACAACCCCAGTCCACCGGAGCAGAGGCCGACCTTCACCCAACAACCACCGTCCACCGGAGCAGAGGCCGACCTTCACCCAACAACCACCGTCCACCGGGGCAGAGGCCGACCTTCACCCAACAACCACCGTCCACCGGAGCAGAGGCCGACCTTCACCCAACAACCCCCGTCCACCGGAGCAGAGGCCGACCTTCACCCAACAACCACCGTCCACCGGAGCAGAGGCCGAGCTTCACCCAACAACCCCCATACACCGGGGCAGAGGCCGACCTTCACCCAACAACCCACGTCCACCGGAGCAGAGGCCGACCTTCACCCAACAACCCCCGTCCACCGGAGCAGAGGCCGACCTTCCCCCGACAACCACCGTCCACCAGAGCAGAGGCCGACCTTCACCCAAAAACCCCCGTCCACCGGAGCAGAGGCCGACCTTCACCCAAAAACCCCCGTCCACCGGGGCAGAGGCCGACCTTCCCCCGACAACCACCGTCCACCGGAGCAGAGGCCGACCTTCACCCAACAACCCCCGTCCACTGGAGCAGAGGCCGACCTTCACCCAACAACCACCGTCCACCGGGGCAGAGGCCGACCTTCACCCAACAACCCCCGTCCACCGGAGCAGAGGCCGACCTTCACCCAACAACCACCGTCCACCGGGGCAGAGGCCGACCTTCACCCAACAACCCCCGTCCACCGGAGCAGAGGCCGACCTTCACCCAACAACCCCCGTCCACCGGGGCAGAGGCCGACCTTCCCCCGACAACCACCGTCCACCGGAGCAGAGGCCGACCTTCACCCAAAAACCCCCGTCCACCGGGGCAGAGGCCGACCTTCCCCCGACAACCCCCGTCCGCCGGGGCAGAGGCCGACCTTCCCCCGACAACCCCCGTCCACCGGAGCAGAGGCCGACCTTCACCCAACAACCCCCATCCACCGGGGCAGAGGCCGACCTTCACCCAACAACCACCGTCCGCCGGGGCAGAGGCCGACCTTCACCCAACAACCACCGTCCACAGGAGCAGAGGCCGACCTTCACCCAACAACCCCCGTCCGCCGGGGCAGAGGCCGACCTTTACCCAACAACCACCGTCCACCGGAGCAGAGGCCGACCTTCACCCAACAACCACCGTCCACAGGAGCTGAGGCCGACCTTCCCCCAACAACCCCCGTCCACCGGGGCAGAGGCCGACCTTCACCCAACAACCACCGTCCACAGGAGCAGAGGCCGACCTTCACCCAACAACCACCATCCGCCGGAGCAGAGGCCGACCTTCCCCCAACAACCCCCGTCCGCCGGGGCAGAGGCCGACCTTCCCCCGACAACCACCGTCCGCCGGGGCAGAGGCCGACCTTCCCCCGACAACCCCCGTCCGCCGGGGCAGAGGCCGACCTTCCCCCGACAACCCCCGTCCGCCGGGGCAGAGGCCGACCTTCCCCCGACAACCCCCGTCCGCCGGGGCAGAGGCCGACCTTCCCCCGACAACCCCCGTCCACCGGAGCAGAGGCCGACCTTCACCCAACAACCCCCATCCACCGGGGCAGAGGCCGACCTTCACCCAACAACCACCGTCCGCCGGGGCAGAGGCCGACCTTCACCCAACAACCACTGTCCACAGGAGCAGAGGCCGACCTTCACCCAACAACCCCCGTCCGCCGGGGCAGAGGCCGACCTTCACCCAACAACCACCGTCCACAGGAGCAGAGGCCGACCTTCCCCCAACAACCCCCGTCCACCGGGGCAGAGGCCGACCTTCACCCAACAACCACCGTCCGCCGGGGCAGAGGCCGACCTTCCCCCGACAACCACCGTCCGCCGGGGCAGAGGCCGACCTTCCCCCAACAACCCCCGTCCGCCGGGGCAGAGGCCGACCTTCCCCCGACAACCACCGTCCGCCGGGGCAGAGGCCGACCTTCCCCCGACAACCCCCGTCCGCCGGGGCAGAGGCCGACCTTCCCCCGACAACCCCCGTCCGCCGGGGCAGAGGCCGAACTTCCCCCGACAACCCCCGTCCACCGGAGCAGAGGCCGACCTTCACCCAACAACCCCCGTCCGCCGGGGCAGAGGCCGACCTTCCCCCGACAATCACCGTCCGCCGGGGCAGAGGCCGACCTTCCCCCGACAACCACCGTCCGCCGGGGCAGAGGCCGACCTCCTCCTCCCCTTTCCTAACACCCGACCGCCCGGGCAGACGCCGAACTTCCCCCGACAACCACCGTCCACCGGAGCAGAGGCCGACCTTCACCCAAAAACCCCCGTCCACCGGGGCAGAGGCCGACCTTCCCCCGACAACCCCCGTCCGCCGGGGCAGAGGCCGACCTTCCCCCGACAACCCCCGTCCACCGGAGCAGAGGCCGACCTTCACCCAACAACCCCCATCCACCGGGGCAGAGGCCGACCTTCACCCAACAACCACCGTCCGCCGGGGCAGAGGCCGACCTTCACCCAACAACCACTGTCCACAGGAGCAGAGGCCGACCTTCACCCAACAACCCCCGTCCGCCGGGGCAGAGGCCGACCTTCACCCAACAACCACCGTCCACAGGAGCAGAGGCCGACCTTCCCCCAACAACCCCCGTCCACCGGGGCAGAGGCCGACCTTCCCCCGACAACCACCGTCCGCCGGGGCAGAGGCCGACCTTCCCCCAACAACCCCCGTCCGCCGGGGCAGAGGCCGACCTTCCCCCGACAACCCCCGTCCGCCGGGGCAGAGGCCGACCTTCCCCCGACAACCCCCGTCCGCCGGGGCAGAGGCCGAACTTCCCCCGACAACCCCCGTCCACCGGAGCAGAGGCCGACCTTCACCCAACAACCCCCGTCCGCCGGGGCAGAGGCCGACCTTCCCCCGACAATCACCGTCCGCCGGGGCAGAGGCCGACCTTCCCCCGACAACCACCGTCCGCCGGGGCAGAGGCCGACCTTCCCCCGACAACCACCGTCCGCCGGGGCAGAGGCCGACCTCCTCCTCCCCTTTCCTAACACCCGACCGCCCGGGCAGACGCCGAACTTCCCCCGACAACCCCCGTCCGCCGGGCAGAGGGCGACCTCCTTTCCCCCTCCTCCTGACCGCACCCGACCATCGGAGCAGACGGCGACCTTCCCCCGACAACCACCGTCCGCAGGGGCTGAAGCCGACCTTCACCCAACAACCCTCGTCCGCCGGGGCTGAAGCCGACCTTCCTTCCCCCAGACAATCCCCGTCCGCCGAGGCGGACCTCAATGACAGCCAACTTTATATCACAGTACAGCCCGCCCGCGCCCCCCTCCGCGCCCCCAGCTCCTCTGTGGACCCCCGGGCTGCCCCCCGTACACCCTCCCCGGTCACTCACCTCTCCGCCGCCCCCTGTCTGCTCCCGGTCCCACAACGCGGCACAGTCTGACAGCCATAGCTGGGTGCTGAAATCTTACTGTCCAATCATCCAGAGGCACACGCAGCGATTGACCAATCACTGTCAAGTACTCCTTCTCGCCAGCCAATGAGAGGACGGCAAATTTCACGCGGGAAAACGCAGTTTCTGTCAAAGTGACAGCGGGGATGAAGGAAGGAGAATGTGAGAGAGTGATACATGCCCCGCTATATGTCTGTGCAGGGGCCCCGGGGGCCACAGTGTGGGGGATATTACCTCAGATGGCAGAAGAGGGCAGGACATTGCTGGACTAGCAATCCCTCCCCCCAGCGTCTGGTCACTGTGTATTACGTCTGCAGTGTGTGGTGTAATACGCAGGACCGATCTCCCATAGACTTTACTGTGACTCAGCATGAGAAATACGTGCGCGAAACCATCATGGCGCGCCCCATGTTGGCACACATACCCATCAATACTGGGTACGGGGCATGGCGGCACGCAGCAAGTACCCATGTCACTGCATACCTCTTGGCACGCAGCTAACTGCGCCCGTGTGAGAGGCCTTAGGCCGTGTTCACACGCAGCGGATCTGCCGTGGATGTACCACATGGGCCCTCGCACTGACAATCATCCACACGCCGGGGACGAGATCCGCCGCGGACATTGACTGCGGAGGGGATTGTGGGTCCGCCGAATGCCAATCATAGCGCCGGATCTTGTGCCGATTCGCCTCGTCAGATGAGGGGCGAATTCTGCAAATCCGTGCGGACATAGCCGCAATGTGCGCGGTGTTAGCAGCCACGGCTATGTATTGGGCCGCACCCCCAGGGCGTTGGTCCCGGACCGGATTCACGCGCCGATGTGTTTTTGCGGATGAGTATTTGTGCCACAACTGCAGGTTTTACTGAACTTTTTGCACAAGCAAGTCGTGCGCAATTGTGTGTGAAAAACGACCGCCGACGCTTCCAGCCAGCAAAACGGACAAATTATTTAATGTGCGCCAAACATGTTCATTTACTGCGCAGGGAAATAGAGCGCGCTGTTTGTTCGTGCAACGTAATTGTGTACGCAAAAAAAGCGCTTGTGCGCAAATTCACTGAAATCAGCGGTTCTGTTCTCTGCATATCGCACAGACAAAAATGTAATGCGCAAATGCGCCCGTGTGACTCCGCCCTGAGACTTGCCACAAATGGGCACATTTGCATGCGCTTTTTGCGTCTGAACATTTCGTATGCGTTCACGCACAAGTGCGGTTTTGTTTGTGTAATTCCATATCTCAAACAATAAACGTGGCTCGCTCTATTTTCCTCCACATTTGCACAGGAAGAGAACTCATCGTGAGCCCATTACACTGATTGGCCATTTCACTGGCTGCGGCATCGTTACGTGTTTTTCTGCACGCACAAATGCGCAACGCTCATTCCAAAAAACCGCAGCACAAATGCGAACGCAAATCCGCTGCCGCTGGTGTGACGCAGGCCTAAGGCTGAGCCGCGCATATTATCACACGCCCACAATACGTATCCGTCATATGGACATGCTGCAGGTGACATCACAGCCGGAAGCCATCAGCATTGGAGGGTTTGGATTCCGCATATTTTATCTTGCTGGACGAATACCGATCCAGATTTGTCCAATAGGAAAGAACAACAAAACGAGGCGAAAACAGAAATAATGCTGAATTTTTTAAAAATGGCTGCGAAAAATACGTCGGAGTGAAGAGATGCACAGATTTACATTACCGCCGCATTACAGTCCGCAAAACACGGACCAAATACGGAAGTAAAATACGCCCATCTGAACGCGGCTGAATGTGATGAAAGTTACCATCCGGGAATTCCTGTTTCCTCTGAAATAAACAAAGTGATACAGAAACGGCGAATAACATAAAATGGCGCTAAACGCTGCCGCTGCTGTAAGTAGGGAGAAAACCCATTTGAGAGCCCAAAGCAGATTGTAGAAAGTGACCCGAGCCGAGAGCGTGTGACTCTATCCTGCTCAGCAGGGACCGGCCGGCCACTAAGCACTGGCCCATGAGCAGCGGCCCCCCTGGGGGCTGTTCACACACGCCCGATTTCGGGGGATTGGATTTTGATGCGTATTTTGGTCCATATCCACAGCAGATTTCACCTCTTTAGGCCTCGTGTCCACTGGTTAAATAGATTTAGGAAATCCGCGCTGGTGTTCCGCACACGTGATCCGCGCCCATAGGGATGCATTGGACACCCGCAGGTAAGTAAATACCTGCGGATGTCTTTTTTCCCTACCGTGTGGATCGCACATGCGGCAAATCACCCGCAGCATGCTCCATTGTACTGGATCTTATTTTCCTCCAGCAGGTTTCAGGGTATTCTGTAGCTTCCTAATTGTATAGTGTGCACACATAATGAAAGAAACCAATCGGACACAAGTCATCAGCCTTGAATCTCAACCAACTCTCCGGAGTTACAATTCCCAGAGCCCTAATTTATTGAAACACATTTCCCTGCCCTTTATGGGCGTGCAACAGATTACATCAGTAACATACACATATTCTTATTCGCTGGGTCATATAGAATTCCCCGCCCCCCTCCCCACCTTCTCTCAAGTCCAGTGTACCTGTGGACTTTGTCCTCTCAGCATGCGGTCAAGCTAAAGGAATTCTTTTGTTTGAGAAGTTTCAGTGTGGGGGAGGTAGAGCTGGGGAAGCACCCAATAATGAATACAAGTATACATATAGTATTGTGATTTAACTCTTAGAGGCTGCTGTGTAACTTTGTATTAGTCTAACATTATAAAACACACATCTTTCACCATGCCATTGTCCAGCAATTACCATAATGAGATTATGCAGCCATTTGCCTCTACAGAGTTAAATCACTACAGCTGCGTAATACATCTAGTTTATTACAAATCAATAGACATTTTACGCTAACTAATCATCATGTCTACTACAATCCCCCTTAAAATGTCTATTCTCTAACTCTCCCCGTCAAGTTTTCCCAGTTCTCTGCGCGTGAGCCTATAACTGGAGCGCGTTGAAGGTTCAATTTAGGGTCTTCAAGGGGGTGTAGGACTTGTCCACTCCTTCTGGAGATACATCCAGCAAACTCATTGTGGAAGCGGCTTTTCCAGCATCAGTTTCACAGGTCTCTTTGACACAGGATAACACAGCAGACTAGAACGGAAAAGATAATCAGTTCACATACAACAGCGACACCTATCTGACCCAGGATCCTTTGCCACCGCTCATCCATGGAAAGTACTGGTCCCGAAGGTTAGCTCTTTTTAGTTAGTACAGTCAGCTTCTTAATGGCAACTGCGTCTTTACCCGCGGGTCACGTGTCGTCTGGGATGTAGGTACAACAAGTCTCCCCTATCATCTTACAGACACTCCCCTTTTTCAGTTAAAATCATATCTAAGGCCATTCTATTTTGAAAAGTCATAGTCGAGGTAAGTCCTAATTGGTCAACTAGTCCCTATAAGGCATCTCCAGTGTAATTTATAAACCGCTGCTAATTATAATAAACATAATTAATCCAGTCAACATTTTATTTACCATAATGATCGGAAAAATGGACTCGAATCCAGCTTTAACTCGGCCTCTAATTTTTAAAACTCGGCAGGTACCCCCCTTGGCTGTCCTATGACGTCAATGTATGCGTGAAGATCAAAACTACCACCAGGGGTCTCTCTTCTCGCTCTAGTGTAATGTTACAATACTAGTAGTGTGCACAGGTACGCACAGAGTGGGACTCCCTGATCTTCACCCACACCAATGTCCCTCCTGGAGATAGCCCTGAAGGTGGTCAGGTCCAGGCTGCCCACACTGACCCTACACTGCCTAGTGACAAGACTGGAAGGAACCGCCGTACCTATGCAGAAAACAAGGCTAGACCAACATGACAGGATAACCACAGAACACAGCAGAGTTGGATCGAGATGAAGTAACTATTGGGGTAACCTCATTATCCTCAATGCTGTCTGACAGGATGTGGAGGAGCATAAGTGCTTTACTAAGGCACACTCCCCTGCCCAATTACCTTCTAGGCGGGTCCTGCACCTCATGTTCCCACAAAGCCAGTAAACGTCTCCTAAGGACTGGACCTGATTCTGCATCCATTCCCCTCCTATCGTACCGTAGGAGGAGCAATACCCATTAGTGAATTCCCCAAAAATCTCCCTCCCCCCTGCCCATTTGCATGGCAGGTGTAGTTTCCAGGGTAGTCAGTAATACTCTCTCCGGTGCAAAACACTTAAGTAGTTATAGAGTATTCCTTTTTCCACTTCTCACAAACAGTGTAATTGGTGGAAGTGTTAATGACGAAACTAAGAAAACACTCTTCAGCATCTACAGTGAGATTTAGGGGGACCATCCCCGAGTGTGGTCGGGCACTACCGCACACACAACAGTTAGACTTGTTGCTCTTGTTATCATTGTACCTCATCAACTCCAACCAGAGATTCTGGTCGGAGTAGCCAGTCTCTTCTGTCAAGGTGTCCTCAAAGGTAGGGTCAGCTATGATCATCATGTTCTTTAAGGTCTTTATCTTACGGCGGAGGGGGTTAATTATGGGCAGAGGACTAAGTGAAGGCCTCCATTCGGGAGCATCTACCATATACCTTATTTTAAACTTCCCTAAGGGATCTGTCCTCCCGTACCGGTATGTCCCCAAACTGTAAGTCCCCCGGGCTTGGATTTTTCATGGTTAGTGTAAGAACCATATTAAAACCAAGCAACATAATAAGTTCAGCCTTCCAATACCCGCTGTCTTTATTATTCTTAAGGAGGGTCATACGACTCATTAGGGATTTCCCGCTATCCTTATTATTCTTATTTAAGGCACTTTATAGGACCAGTCGGTTCCTGTGTTCCATCCCACTGATCCCCAATAACGGCAGTCTTCTCCCCAGACATTATCAGTGGTGCAAACATATTGTATTCCCCGGGTATATAAGTCATATAACCAGCTGGACTGGGCTAAATCTGGTCTGCGGTGGGATTTTGCGCCTAGACACTGGACCACAGTTCAATAGTCGAAGGAATATGCGGCTACTTGATTGTTGGACGAGTTATACCAGAAGGTAACCGTACCCTCATATTCTTCCGACTAAGGATTCCAGTTGCCACCCTCCTCTCTCACTAGACCCAACAAGAGTAATGTCCTCAGCACAACTAAGACTGGTCTCCCGGATCTGAGGCTTTCTTACAGTATGAAGCGCGGATCCATATAGGTCTTTCGGCTAGTTTCACAGCTGTGGCAGTAGTCAGAAGCACCTGGTACGGACCATCAAATCGGGGCTCAAGAGGGTGCTTCCTGAGGAACTTCTTGACGCACACCCAATCCCCAGGCTGCAAGATATGTGTCGCAGTGTCTGCCTCTAAGTCTGGAAGAGAACACCTGTGCATAGGCTTTGGTTAGTGCTTTAACAACGGAAATCACATACTTAGTCAACACATCAGATTGTAATTGTAACTACTGAGGATAGTAGCGACCTAGCCTTGGGGCTAGCCCAAACAATCTCGTAGGGAGATAATGCATGATCCCCCCTGGGTTCATATCTAACACTGAATAGGGCTATTGGATGACAGTCTTTCCAAAGTAGCCCCATTCTCAGCATCATTTTAAGTATCGTGCTTTTTAGCGTAACACTAAGTCTCTCCCCCTTTCCACTACTCTAAGTGTGGTAGAGTGTGCAACAGGCCTGGGATACACCCAGAGCAGACATGACATGTTACATTCACCTGCGAAGTTTGTACCTCTGTCTGACTCTGAATCACTTCTGGTACCCCATATTCACAGTTTACCTCGTTCATGAGCTTCTTTGCGGTTACCTACTTGTTTGCCTTGGTAACTGGGTCGGCCTCCAACCTGCAAAGACATCAACAACAACAAGCACATATTCATACTTCCCAACAAGTGGGAGCTGAATGTAGTCAATTTGCAATCCCTGAAATGGGTAGAGTGGTCTAGGCAAGTGTGATGTGGCAAATTTACTTCTGCCCTGTCTCACCTATGGCATAGATCATGCTAAACTGGACAAATGATGCAGCAGCTACAGAGAACCCAGGAGTCGCTCGTCCTCTTTCAAGCACCGATGTCATTGCTGCTTTACTAGGTGGGTCTTTCCGTGCGTCAGCTGGGCCATCGTGGGATACAGGAACTGTGGTAGGCAAGTGCTGTTGACTGTTCACCATACACTGTCCTGTTTCTGCTGCTCCCATTTTAGTCATTTTATCCTTTCCTTCCTTGCTGGCTTGTAACTGTAAAGTCTTTAGCATATCAAAGTCCAAATTCTGTCAATGTCCAAAGTTTTTGCCACTGACTCATGCTGTCAGTATCTTTTCTTCTTTCTTCCATGGCTTGAGGGCCGCTGCCTTTGCTGTGCTGTCGGCGAGGGTGTCGTCTCTCGCTTCTCCATTGTAGGAATCGGTGTGAACTCTCCTCTGCCAGGTAGTAGTAGGGCCTTCATGAGACTCTGCACCGCTGCACCATTCTCAATTGGTTGTCCTGCTAAGGTAAAAAACTGTCTGGCCTTCCATATTGGGCCGTAATCATGAGCTATGCCAGATGCATACCAGGAGTCAGTGTAAAGGGTTGCCGTCTTACCTTTCGCCACTCTACATGCCTCAGTGAGGGCTTTCAGTTCCGCTTCTTGTGCTGAGACATGCGGAGGCAGAGCTTCTGCTTCTAGGACATCTTGTTGTGTGACCACTGCATATCCGATGTGGAGTCATCAATCCTCACCCTAGTACCATCTGCAAAAAGCTCAACATATGCATTGTCAACAGGGGTTCCAGTAACTGTTTGCATACCTGCAGTTTCTTGCTGTATCAGTACTAAATAATCATGTTGATGCTCTATTTCACATGGATCAGAGTCTTGTAGCACAAAATCATTTATTTCCTTTTTATTTTATTTATTTATTTTTTTTTAAACCCAATAGCTGATCTACAACACCTAGATCAACTATGACCTAGATCACCTATACTTTCACCGTGGCTCAACTATCCTATTAATCCAAAAATCGTCTCACCGAATAGGATTTAAAAAATAACTTTTATTAAAGATACAATAAAAAGACTATCTAGTCGGGGACACACTACAAATAATAGGTTTAAAAAGATTGAGCGTTTCAAAGATCCTTTGGGAACCCTTTATATTTGTAAAAAAATATATATATCCTTTCGAAGAAATTGATGTTAGATTTTTTTCACCCTTAATGTGCTCCTTCAAATTGGATACTTATTTTATTTGAAGATTGCACAGAAAAGTATATATATTCATATCAGGGGTTCCCACTTAGTGTATACTCATATGCATCGCGTTGTTTGATGACATATCATAGAAACGCTGGTGTGTACTGTATAGTGTTGCGTTTCCAGAGAGTGTTTGGAGTTTGAATTAAATTCAGGATGCTAAATGAATGTAATTATTCAGTAGAGAATGCGTCACAAAAGTAGTCCAATACCTCCTAATAAAGTTTATAGCACAAGTCTCATACCGGTCATCCCCATAACGTATTTGATTCTTTTATACAGGATGGGTGATGCCCTTATACTTGTTCCCACTATATAGGACTATATCCACTCTCACTCTAAACACTTTACAGTTTGCATTTGAATGGTGTTGACCATTCTTTCAAGCTCGTGGCTGTATGGGGATGTTTATCTTAGGATCCTCATCAAATCCTTCTTTTGTAGATATAGGACATATTACTATATTAGACAGTGGGTAAGTAGATAGTATCAGCTGTTAAACACCATCAGTCAGTGGAGCACTTAATAGTTGAATTCATTCCACTACAACTCCTAGACACCACATTATGCATATGTATTTTCTGCACATTAGGGTCTGCAATCCTTTATTCATACATTTGGGTCTGGAGTTGTGTGGACTAGTTATGTGTTCAACACCACCTATAGTAGTTACCCATACAGTCTCCCCTTGTGCTGATACTTAAGATTCAAGCTCACAGAGGAAAACTGATTTGCTAACTAAGTCGTGTCTCACTCAGCACCTCAACGCGTTTCCCTAGCAACCTCTACTCGAAGCTAGTTCATCAGGAGGATTTTTTTTTAATCTACATAGAAGCTGCACAAGGGATATGTTTTTTCATCCCCTATTGTGCAGCTGCGATACAGCTCCTAGCGAGCGTCATGCACTAAGTGGGAACCCCTGATATGAATATATATACTTTTCTGTGCAATCTTCAAATAAAATAAGTATCCAATTTGAAGGAGCACATTAAGGGTGAAAAAAATCTAACATCAATTTCTTCGAAAGGATATATATATTTTTTCACAAATATAAAGGGTTCCCAAAGGATCTTTGAAACGCTCAATCTTTTTAAACCTATTATTTGTAGTGTGTCCCCGACTAGATAGTCTTTTTATTGTATCTTTAATAAAAGTTATTTTTTAAATCCTATTCGGTGAGACCTAGATCACCTATGACCTAGATCACCTATGCCTCCCCCCTTTTGAACCGGAATACTCAATTGAAAAAAGAGTAGTCGGGTTCAAACTAGTACAACGTTGAAAAAGGAATCCAAGAGGCACAAAAACAAGCACTTTGTAGGTCAAGGTGACATTGTATGCAGCAAAGTCTGAGCGAAAATATCCTTTTTTTTCAAGTCGCAGTTAGCATTTCTAACACAAGGAGGCGCAACGCAAGCAAAATTTACAGTCACCCAGTGAAATAGCATCCAGGGAATTTCACCGTTTAACTTTCACTATCCTGTCAGAATATAATTATACCTTCAGTGTAGACTGACACTAGAATATACAAAGACAAGGAAAAAAACTAAAAAGAATGCGGATGAATTGACATCCTACTCTGAGCAATTAAGTCCCTCTTTCTCACTTAAAAACCAAAACTACTTCGTCAAATTACGTGAAAAAGTTTGCTGGGTGACTGTAGGGAAATTATTCCATCTGTAGGATCCTTCCTTAACATCATCTGTCTGAACATCCATTGGAGAAGCAGGCAGCGGAAAACAGAGCCCCTGGGAACACACCATGAGAGGGCGTCCCCTACTCATGGGTTCACGGCTTCTGTCCTCCATGCATCAACTCCAATCTTCTATACACTATAAACCAGCTTAGTCATCTACTATGTCCTAAGCTGCATCTTCACAAAGAACAAAGGTTTGTTTCCCTGAACTTATCACACATCCAAGGTGGCCACATTTTGGAGTGTAACAAAGTCTGGTCAAACAAGACCTTACTTCAGACAATCTTGATGTTAGCACTAGATACAGTGGCATTGGGGAATGTAGGCCTCTCGAGTGCAGCAAGATGGCCACCAGAGGCAGAAAGGGGCAGGGCTACAAATCTCCCAGGTGAGGCAAGATGGCTGCTGGAGGAGGAAGGGGCAGGGGCTTAGTCCTGTCCCGGATTGGAATGACCGGAAGTAACGTCACACACCCTGAAATTGAGCAAATGGGGGGAAGTAATTTCAGAATGGGGCAGGGCTCACCACACTTGCTGCAGAGTCACACCATGTGGGGGTTTTAAACATTGCAAGTGCGGCCGCCATTATAGGGATGGGCTATAGTCAACACAAAGGCATTACATTGTTCATGATACAGGCAATACACATCCCCCACTACACTCCCCCCCCCCCCCCAATTCTGCTCGCGAATCCCTTTCCTACATTATACAACCTCCTAGCAATCTAAAGCACCATTCTGTCTGCCAGGGCCTCCTGCTTATCTTCTGAAAACTTTTCTGCGGTCTGTCTACAACCCAACGTTCCTTTCTTTCAGCAACTTTCCTGATCCTTTGCTTGCTTTTTTTCCCACCATTCTCTAGAATTCCTAGACAACCTAGATCTATGCCGTATTCTATTCTGCCCGCTCATTCTATCCTATTTGAAATTTCTGGACGCAGTGAAACTTTACTAGATTCCACCTATCTCTTCTTACCTCGCAAATCACAATGTACATTAACTGTATAAACACAAAACAAAAGGAACAGACGGGTTAACTGGGAAATGCTCAGTGGCTTAACATCAGCCCACTCTCTTATCAGTAAAACCCCAAGTAACAAACACTGCACATTCTTTAAACAAGACCTTTGACTATACACAAAGACTGACGATTATATTCAGTGACCAAGACTAACAGTATTTGGAGTATCAAGCCGTCTCACACCACGGCTATAATGCCAGCGTATCCCTTTCCACATATGAGAACATAACACGCTCGATCATACAGGTAAATACGCCTATTTTAAACCCTGCGTATCCCTCCTTACGTATGAGAGCATATACCACGCTCGATCATACAAGTGCATACGCCTATTTTAAATTTTCCTGGCCTCGCTCTCCAAGTGTATTAGAGCAAACCGTGCACTATTACATAGGAGAGTGCGCCCCGGGCGCGCTCCCTCAGGCTTATACAGCCAAGTCCGCCCTTCTGACACATTAACCCTCACAGAATCTGTCTCTTGGTCTTGTATACACAATCTTTAACCGCCTCAGACACAACATTCACAGCATACAGAATACCACTAGACAGGTTAAACGGTGATAATCGGGTAGACAGAACTATATTACCTGCCTTTCAGTGATTTATTACTCTGGCTGTAGAGGTGGGCAGATAAATAGACAGAAGTCATCTCACACAGGTAGATTAACATAAAGCTATCTTACCATGTTCCATAGATTTTCGGGCCCCTGAGTTCCGCGTTTTATGTACCAGTCTCTGTATCTTTCCAGAATAAAAAAAAAATCACAAATCTACCCGGCCCACGAAGGGACGCCAAATTGTACTGGATCATATTTTTCTCCAGCAGGTTTCAGGGTATTCTGTAGCTTTCTAATTGTATAGTGTGCACACATAATGAAAGAAACTAGATATGAGCGAACGTACTAGTCCGAGCTTGATACTCGTTCGAGTATTAGCGTGTTCGAGATGCTCGTTACTCGTGACGAGTACCACGCGATGTTCGGGTTACTTTCACTTTCATCTCTGAGACGTTAGCGCGCTTTTCTGGCCAATAGAAAGACAGGGAAGGCATTGCAACTTCCCCCTGCGACGTTCAAGCCCTATACCACCCCCCTGCAGTGAGTGGCTGGCGAGATCAGGTGTCACCCGAGTATAAAAATCGGCCCCTCCCGCGGCTCGCCACAGATGCGTTCTGACATAGAGGAGGGAAAGTGGTATCTTGGTGGAGCTGCTATAGGGAGAGTGTTAGGAGTATTTTAGGCTTCAAGAACCCCAACGGTCCTTCTTAGGGCCACATCTAACCGTGTGCAGTACTGTGGAGGCTGCTTTTTGCAGTGTTGCACTTTTTTTTTTTTTGGTATATCGGCCGTGCAGAGCATTGCGCCCTGCAGTAATACTCCAGGGCCAGAAGCGCTTAGGCAGGGACAGAAGACATATTGATTGGATATAGGCAGTGGGCCTTTGCAAATAAATTTGGGGAAAAAAATCTATTTGGGCTGCCTGTCACTGTCCTCAGTGTTCTGGGTCTCTGCTGGGTGTAGTAGTTCTCCAAATTCATACGCAGCCAGCTAAGTGTTACCGCAGGCTTGCGCAAAATTATTTCCTGGCTCTGTCTGGGCTGTGAAATCACCGCTGTATTGCAGTTCACAGTGCAACACTCTGCAGTTCTTTGACATACTCCAGGGCCAGAAGCGCTTAGGCAGGGACAGAAGACATATTGATTGAATATGGGCAGTGGGCCTTTGCAAAAAAAATTTGGGGAATAAAATCTATTTGGGCTGCCTGTCACTGTCCTCAGTGTTCTGGGTCTCTGCTGGGTGTAGTACTTCTCCAAATTCATACGCAGTCAGCTAAGTGTTACAGCAGGCTTGCGCAAAATTATTTCCTGGCGTTCCGTAAGCGAAGTCAGCCTCCAACCACAGGCCAATAAGCGGCACATTTAATTACAGCGTTCTGTTTCTGCATTACTGGTAATACAGCATGCTGAGGGGTAGGGGTAGGCCTAGAGGACGTGGACGCGGCCGAGGACGCGGAGGCCCAAGTCAGGGTGTGGGCACAGGCCGAGCTCCTGATCCAGGTGTATCGCAGCCGACTGCTGCGGGATTAGGAGAGAGGCACGTTTGTGGCGTCCCCACATTCATCGCACAATTAATGGATCCACGCGGTAGACCTTTATTAGAAAATGAGCAGTGTGAGCAGGTCCTGTCGTGGATGGCAGAAAGTGCATCCAGCAATCTATCGTCCACCCACAGTTCTGCGCCGTCCACTGCTGCAACTCAGAATCCTCTGGCTGCTGCTCCTCCTTCCTCCCAGCCTCCTCACTCCATTACAATGAGACATTCTGAGGAGCGGGCAGACTCCCAGGAACTGTTCTCGGGCCCCTGCTCAGATTGGGCAGCAGTGGTTCCTCTCCCACCAGAGGAGTTTATCGTGACTGATGCCCAACCATTGGAAAGTTCCCGGGGTCCGGGGGATGAGGCTGGGGACTTCCGGCAACTGTCTCAAGACCTTTCAGTGGGTGAGGAGGACGATGACGTTGAGACACAGTTGTCTATCAGTGAGGTAGTAGTAAGGGCAGTAAGTCCGAGGGAGAAGCGCACAAAGGATTCGGAGGAAGAGCAGCAGGACAATGAGGTGACTGACCCCACCTGGTTTGCTACGCCTACTGAGGACAGGTCTTCAGAGGGGGAGGCAAGGGCAGCAGCAGGGCAGGTTGCAAGAGGCAGTGCGGTGTCCAGGGGTAGAGGCAGGGCCAGACCGAATAATCCACCAACTGTTTCCCAAAGCGCCCCCTCGCGCCATGCCACCCTGCAGAGGCCGAGGTGCTCAAAGGTCTGGCAGTTTTTCACTGAGAGTGCAGACAACCGACGAACAGTCGTGTGCAACCTTTGTTGCGCCAAGATCAGCCGGGGAGCCACCACCACCAGCCTCACCACCACCAGCATGCGCAGACATATGATGGCCAAGCACCCCACAAGGTGGGACGAAGGCCGTTCACCGCCTCCGGTTTGCACCGCTGCCTCTCCCCCTGTGCCCCAACCTGCCACTGAGATCCAACCCCCCTCTCAGGGCACAGGCACTACCGTCTCCTGGCCTGCACCCACACCCTCATCTCCGCTATCCTCGGCCCCATCCAGCAATGTCTCTCAGCGCACCGTCCAGCCGTCGCTAGCGCAAGTGTTTGAGCGCAAGTGCAAGTACGCCGCCACGCACCCGCACGCTCAAGCATTAAACTTGCACATAGCCAAATTTATCAGCCTGGAGATGCTGCCGTATAGGGTTGTGGAAATGGAGTCTTTCAAAAGTATGATGGCGGCGGCGGCCCCGGCGCTACTCAGTTCCCAGTCGCCACTACTTTTCCCGATGTGCTGTCCCTGCCCTGCACGACCACGTCTCCCGCAACATTGTACGCGCCCTCAACAACGCGGTTACTGGCAAGGTCCACTTAACAACGAACACGTGGACAAGCACAGGCGGGCAGGGCCACTATATCTCCCTGACGGCACATTGGGTGAATTTAGTGGAGGCTGGGACCGAGTCAGAGCCTGGGACCGCTCACGTCCTACCCACCCCCAGAATTGCGGGCCCC
This sequence comes from Eleutherodactylus coqui, assembly GCF_035609145.1. Lineage (NCBI taxonomy): Eukaryota > Metazoa > Chordata > Amphibia > Anura > Eleutherodactylidae > Eleutherodactylus > Eleutherodactylus coqui. The sequence goes on from NC_089844.1 coordinate 171,846,885, forward strand.
AGCTCGGTGGTGGTATCTGCGGCGGTGTATGCTTCCTCCACTAAAGCACCCTCCTCCTCCTCCTCCAACGCAACCTCTGTCTCGCAATCAAGATGTGTCAGCAGCAGCACGTCGCCAGCAGTCGGTGTCGCGCGGCGTGGCAGCACAGCGGTAGGCAAGCGTCAGCAGGCCGTGCTGAAACTACTCAGCTTAGGAGAGAAGAGGCACACGGCCCACGAACTGCTGCAGGGTCTGACAGAGCAGACCGACCGCTGGCTTGCGCCGCTGAGCCTCCAACCGGGCATGGTCGTGTGTGACAATGGCCGTAACCTGGTGGCGGCTCTGCAGCTCGGCAGCCTCACGCACGTGCCATGCCTGGCCCACGTCTTTAATTTGGTGGTTCAGCGCTTTCTGAAAAGCTACCCACGCTTGTCAGACCTGCTCAGAAAGGTGCGCCGGCTCTGCGCACATTTCCGCAAGTCCCACACGGACGCTGCCACCCTGCGCACCCTGCAACATCGGTTTAATCTGCCAGTGCACCGACTGCTGTGCGACGTGCCCACACGGTGGAACTCTACGCTCCACATGTTGGCCAGGCTCTATGAGCAGCGTAGAGCTATAGTGGAATACCAACTACAACATGGGCGGCGCAGTGGGAGTCAGCCTCCTCAATTCTTTTCAGAAGAGTGGGCCTGGTTGGCAGACATCTGCCAGGTCCTTGGAAAGTTTGAGGAGTCTACCCAGGTGGTGAGCGGCGATGCTGCAATCATTAGCGTCACCATTCCTCTGCTATGCCTCTTGAGAAGTTCCCTGCAAAGCATAAAGGCAGACGCTTTGCGCTCGGAAACAGAGCCGGGGGAAGACAGTATGTCACTGGATAGTCAGAGCACCCTCCTGTCTATATCTGAGCGCGGTGAGGAGGAGGATGAGGAGGAGGGGGAAGAGACAGCTTGGCCCACTGCTGAGGGTACACATGCTGCTTGCCTGTCATCCTTTCAGCGTGTATGGCCTGAGGAGGAGGAGGAGGATCCTGAAAGTGATCTTCCTAGTGAGGACAGCCATGTGTTGCGTACAGGTACCCTGGCACACATGGCTGACTTCATGTTAGGATGCCTTTCTCGTGACCCTCGCGTTACACGCATTCTGGCCACTACGGATTACTGGGTGTACACACTGCTCGACCCACGGTATAAGGAGAACCTTTCCACTCTCATACCCGAAGAGGAAAGGGGTTCGAGAGTGATGCTATACCACAGGACCCTGGCGGACAAACTGATGGTAAAATTCCAATCCGACAGCGCTAGTGGCCGAAGGCACAGTTCTGAGGGCCAGGTAGCAGGGGAGGCGCGGAGATCAGGCAGCATGTACAGCACAGGCAGGGGAACACTCTCTAAGGCCCTTGACAGCTTTATGGCTCCCCAGCAAGACTGTGTCACCGCTCCCCAGTCAAGGCTGAGTCGGCGGGAGCACTGTAAAAGGATGGTGAGGGAGTACGTAGCCGATCGCACGACCGTCCTCCGTGACGCCTCTGCCCCCTACAACTACTGGGTGTCGAAGCTGGACACGTGGCCTGAACTCGCGCTGTATGCCCTGGAGGTGCTTGCTTGTCCTGCGGCTAGCGTCTTGTCAGAGAGGGTGTTTAGTGCGGCTGGGGGAATCATCACAGATAAGCGTACCCGCCTGTCAACCAACAGTGCCGACAGGCTTACACTCATCAAGATGAACAAAGCCTGGATTTCCCCAGACTTCTCTTCTCCACCAGCGGACAGCAGTGATACCTAAGCAATACGTAGGCTGCACCCGCGGATGGAAGCATCGTTCTCTATCCCCACCAAAAACGGGGACCTTTTTGCTTCATCAATCTGTATATAATATTCCTCCTCCTCCTCCTCCTGAAACCTCACATAATCACGCCGAACGGGCAATTTTTCTTAGGCCCACAAGGCTCAGTCATATAATTTTTGTAAACAATTTTTATACGTTTCAATGCTCATTAAAGCGTTGAAACTTTCACCTCAACCAATTTTTATTTTAACTGGGCTGCCTCCTGGCCTAGTTACCAATTAAGCCACATTAACCAAAGCGATTAATGGGTTTCACCTGCCGTCTTGGTTGGGCATGGGCAATTTTTCTGACGTACATTAGTACTGTTGGTACACCAATTTTTGGGGGCCCTCGCCTACAATGTAATCAGATTAATTTTTAGCCCACCTGCATTACAGCTGACGTTATCTCAGCTGTGTTAGGCACTGCAATGGGATATATTTATGTACCGCCGGTGGCTTCCTGGCACCCACCCATGCTGTCGGTCCACAGGGACTTCACAATAGGGAGTTGTACCTGCCTGTGTCTATGAATTAAAAAACCCGGTCAGGTTGGGGCATGCAGTGTGGGCCGAAGCCCACCTGCATTTAACATGACATTACCTCAGCTGTGATGGGCAATGCAATGGGATATATTTATGCACAGCCGGTGGGTTCCAGGGAGCCACCCATGCTGTGGGTGCACACGGAATTCCCATTGCGGAGTTGTACCTGCCTGTGACTATTTATAAAAAAACGCGGTCTGACTGGGGCATGCAGACACCTTGACAGAATGAATAGTGTGTGGCACATAGGTTCCCCATTGCTATGCCCACGTGTGCAGCTCCAGATGGAGGTGGTACAGGATTGGATTTCTCATTGCTTCTGTACAGCATTGTGGACTATCGCCCCGCCCCTTTTAAAGAGGGTCGCTGCCTAGCCGTGCCAACCCTCTGCAGTGTGTGCCTGCTTTTCCTCTGGCAGACGCACTTATAAATAGACATGAGGGTGGCGTGGCATGAGGGCAGCTGAAGGCTGGGCAGGGACAGTTTGGTGTGCGCTGTGTACACTGGGTCGTGGGGGGGGGGGTTGGGCAGCATGTAACCCAGGAGAAGTGGCAGCGGAGTGTTATGCAGGCAGTGATTGTGCTTTGTTGGAGGTAGTGTGGTGCTTAGCTAAGGTATGCATTGCTAATGAGGGCTTTTCAGAAGTAAAAGTTGTTGGGAGGGGGGGGCCCACTCTTGCCGCTATTGTGGCTTAATAGTGGGACCTGGGAACTTGAGATGCAGCCCAACATGTAGCCCCTCGCCTGCCCTATCCGTTGCTGTGTCGTTCCCATCACTTTCTTGAATTGCCTAGATTTTCACAAATGAAAACCTTAGTGAGCATCGGCGATATACAAAAATGCTCGGGTCGCCCATTGACTTCAATGGGGTTCGTTACTCGAAACGAACCCTCGAGCATCGCGAAACGTTCGTCTCGAGTAACGAGCACCCTAGCATTTTGGTGCTCGCTCATCTCTAAAAGAAACCAATCGGACACAAGTCATCAACCTTGAATCTCAACCAGCTCTCTGGAGTTACAATTCCAGAGCCCTAATTTATTGAAACACATAATACCTGCCCTTTATGGGCGTATAACAGATTACATCAGTAACGTATACATATTCTTATTCGCTGGGTCATATAGAATTCCCTGCCTCCCTCCCCACCTTCTCTCAAGTCCAGTGTACGTGTGGACTTTGTCCTCTCAGCATGCGGTCAGTTAAAGTAATTCCTTTGTTGGAGAAGTTGAAGGTGGGGGGAGGTGGGGGGAGGTGGGAGGAGAACGCCCAAAATGCATACAAGTAAAACACACAGTATAAGAATGTGATTTAACTCTTTCCTTATGTAGTGGAGCTTTATATTAGGCTGAAGTTATAAAACACACATCTTTCATCATGCCATTGTCCTGCAATTACCATAATGAAATTATGCAGCCATTAGCCTCTACAGACTTAAATCACTACAGCTGCGCAATACTTCTAGTTCATTACAAATCAATAGACATTTCATGTCTACTACACATGCACTGCTCAGATATGCTGATGTGAAGGAGCCTGCAGGCGGGTGGTGTTCCACCGCAGGCACAACGCTGCTCCTGCCTCACACTTTTGGGTTTCTCTAGTCTGGCTGTCTTGGCCTTGCGCCCTTTGGGGGACCCTACACACCGGTATACACCCTGTGAGACCCAACGCTAAACCACCTCCTAATTCCAACTGAAAAGGTAAAAGCGTTATCAATTTGGTACATTGCACACTCTCTGATAGCATCATTTAAATGCCCCAATCGGCGTTTGGAGGTCCTGAACGTCCCACTCTGCCTGCAGTGTTATCGGAGAGTTAGGATCGGTTGTCATGGCAGCCTAGGGCCTCCTGAAGGCCCCCAGGGATGCCATGAATGACCATCTATCAAGGCACACCTTCATAGATTACCCTTTCAGAACGCGGTATAATGCAATACTATTGTACTGCAGTATACTGTATGAGCGATCAAAAGATTGCAAGTTTAAATCCCATTAAAAACAAGTTTATAGGAGTTTTTTATTAAATATTAGAAAGAAAATTAAAACTTGTAACCCCCCCCTCCCCCCCAATAATGGCACAATTTTATTTCCTAGGTCTTTTCACACATAAATACTTCAGAGTTTTCCAGCACATTATGGGGTACACCAAAGAACGGAGAAAGGCTGCAGCAGGAAGGGTTAAACAAGTTCTATAATTATGCTCTAGTCACATCCAGAGCTGCATTCTCTTCTCTTATATAGGCTACAGCCATGGCTAATCATCCTACGATGAAGGTGGTCGGTGGGATGCCCCTCCTAGGGCCTTTTGCAGAAAACTGGGAGAGTGTTCAGTGTTTCCAGGCCAGAGAAGAGGACTTGCTGATCGCTACATACCCGAAATCTGGTGAGACTGAGGAACTTTATACACAGGGGCGTCCCTATCCTTGTCAGTCCCAGAGTCTCTGCTCTTCAGGTAGTAGCACTGCTGGCTGGGGTATCGGTATGTGGCACCGCTCCTCTTCCACCGTCCTTGTAGCTTCACCAGTCTTGTTGCGGGTCTGACTTGTCGCTACCTCTGACCTACCCTATAAACCTGCCCTTGTGTGCTCTGCCCCGCTCCTGAGTGCTTCATAATACCATCTTTAGGCTGCCTGTCCACGGGCGTTGCGGTAACCTGCGGCAGATCTCTTCCACCTGCGAGCAGGGGCTGTCAGACGGATCTCCGCTGTCGGCCTATCTGACAGATAGGCTGACCGCAGAAAATCGCAGCAAATCACAGCATGCTGCGACTTGCTGGCTGCAGCGAAGAATCGCAATGATTCTCCACTCGTGGACAGGGGGCATGCGCATACTTCAGGGGTTGAATCGGCGACCCAGCCCCTGTGCTTGAGGGGGCCCAGAGGCCGTCCTCCACCATATACAGGTACACTTTCAGATCGCACTGTCTGCGGCCGCGTGATTAGTGCGGTCTGGCCGACAGCATGAGCCAGAGACGAGAGTAGGAGGAGGAAGGACTAGATGAAGACAGGGGAAGAGGAGGGGGGATGAGGGAAGGAGCAGAGAGGACACAGACTCGTGCACAGCATGGCATGGATGATGAGGTCCTCTCCTTGCTGCTTCCCTCCTGCTGACACTGTGTACAGCTGCTCTCCTCACCACAGAAGTAGTCCAGGCCCCGGGGTATCTATCTAGTATCTATCTGGCCTCATGTCCACTCGCACGCACGGATTTCACTGCTGAATCCTGCACATGCGCACCAATTTCTTTTAAAAAATCTGTCTTTCCGCATATCCGCGGCACAGCACAAAAACAGCTGCGGACACGGACATCTTCCATAGGCTTCAAAGGAAGCTGCGGGAGCCGCCTGTGTGGCAGATCCACAGGAAAATGGAGCACGCTGCGATTCCTTCTCGTGCATGCGACCCGCACGCCAGGAAGGAATTCATCTGCATGCTTTTAGCTGCCTTACTGATGCTAATGCATCCCTATGGGCAGCAAAAGGCACGGATCTCCCTGCGGGGCCACACGCCAGTTTTATAAATAAAATCTGCACGTGGGCTTTGGCCCTCAGGTATAGGGAGGGGGGAAAAAGGGCCTAGGGGGGGAGGGCGGACGGCCCAAGCTGAACTTTTGCACCCGGGCCCATGGTACGCCTTTAGGTATGCCCCTGGTTCACTGCGTTCCCTGCGGACGAATTATCACTACAGGGAATACAATCCAAACCCGCCCATGGACCACCAGCCTTATGCCTGCATCACACGAATGTATTTGCAAAGTGTTTGCACGTACAATATGTAGTGAATAGAACCCATTGACTTGAATGGGTTTGTTTGCATAAACGCATCTGGTGTCCACGGTCGTGATGCCGGCGGTAAATCGCTGGCAAATCACGCTGTCTGAAGCTTTCGCGAATAGTTGTGATTCTCCATGGTCAGCCTAGCTGTCAGATAGGCTGACAGCGGAGATCCGTCTACCGTTTTCTGCGGCGACCGCAATGCCCGTGGACAGGCAGCCTAAGCTGCTTGACACATGGTGATTTCCACACTGGTGTGGAAGACTGGGGCAGGCAGAATAGAGAAGCTTCCTGGTCTGGGTCGGGTGCAGGGGCTATTTAGGATGCTGCCGGCAGGGCGGGTTTCCCTAGGATGGGTGCAGGGGCTACTTAAGCCCCCGGCAGGGCAGGTGCCTTCTGGATGGGTGCAGGAGCTACTCGGGAGGCTGCCGGCAGGGCGGGTTCCTCCTGGTCAGCTGCTGAGCGCCCTTGGCGGTGAGTGACGTGCCAGCCGTTTCCTCCAGTACGGCTGAGCTGTGTCCATGGTGTGCTTGATGGCAGGAGACGTACCTGGCTTGGTGTGAAATTATCTCTCTAGCATAACTGCACTTAACAACAAAAGTTACTGACTGTTTTCAATAACTGAAGTCGTAGAGCAGTAACCCATGACTATTGGCACCGTGCACAGTGTCAATTCCCACAACTCCTCTAATTACCATTGACAACGGGGACCTTCACATGACCATGCTCAATAGATGTTGACTCTTTACAGGTACCACTTGGGTGAGCGAGGTTGTGGACTTAATGCTCCAAAATGGAGATGTTGCAAAAAGCCAACGTGGAGCCATATTTGAGCGGGTGCCCTTTCTGGAGTATGCGGTGCCTGACATGCCGTCAGGTAAGTGGTGCCAATAAAGTTATTTTACAGTGTTTTTTGGGGTTTGAATTTCCCAACAAATGAGCTGGTAACACCAAAACCTTGATGAACCATCGGCCTTGTAGGAGTCCATGTCTTATGTTGTCATCACATTCCTTCATACATAAGTCCAACTTGTCACCTCTTCCTCAGGAACGGAGATCCTTGATGCTATGGACTCTCCCCGCGTGATTAAAACTCATTTACCCGTGCACCTCCTGCCAAGCAGCTTCTGGTAGAAGAAGTCCAAGGTAGTGAGTTCTTTGTAGACCACAGCTGATCTCACTGGAGTCTGGTTTGATATGGAGTCTTGATTTCCTCCCCTTATAGCCAGGCCTTTTACATTTTCCCTCCCATGCTATAATGGCTGGCCTATAACTCTTGCTGTAGTTCTTGATTTATCAGTATAGAAGGCTTGTATGATGAGGTCTACCTCTCTCTAGATTATACAGGCTGGTCCATATAACAGGTCGGTCTTTCCTTCTTTACAGCCTGATTCTTTTGCTATCTGTCTTCCCCTAGAACCTGGTCTTTTTTTTTTTGTGCAATGCCTATTGGAAGAGTCTGGTCCATTTCTTGCTTGAGCATCTGTCTTGTAGAGTTTGGTCCCCCTACTACAATGTATCCAGGTCTATTGGACTTGCTGTAGAACCTAATCTGCCTACTTGCCTGCAAACAGCCTATATAAAGAGTTGCACAGTCTCTTTTTCCCTTAAAGCAGGGGTGTCAAACTCATTTTCACCAAGGGCCACATCAGGCTTATAGTGACCTTCAAAGGGCCGATTGTAAGACAGTATAGTGAGGTCCTGTTCACACCAGCGTATTTGCGTACAAAATATGCAGTGAATAGAAGCCATTGATTTCAATGAGTCATTCACATGAATATAGATTTTCACAAAGCATGACCTATTATGTTACATACTACGCACCGCAATAGGCCATTAAAGTGAATGGGCCGCGCAAATACATGGTGAATGCGCAGGAAATCTGTGTATTCACTGCTTATTTGCGCACCATTTCAGTGGGCCCATCTGCGGGTTTTTTTTTTTTTCCTCTATTGCGGAAATACGCAGTGTATTTGTACGACCGAAACACTATTACGCCCTCGTGAACGAGCCCTAATGGTGACACCCTCACCCCCCTCTAGTGGTCGCAGTAGTCATAGTGACTCTCATAGTAGCCCCAGTAGTAACAGGGTACCCCCACAGTAATAGTAACCCCCCATAGTAATAAATCCCCGTCAGTAATATTAACCCCATAACAATATTAACCCCAACCCATATACTTCCTCCTTGCTGTCAGCACCGCTCCCCCTCTGCTCGCGCTGAGCCTGGATGCACACTGACGTCAGTGTGTAGCCTGGCACACTTCCTCCCTGAGTCCTCTCCTGCGGAACTGAGGAGCAGAGGACTCAGGGGAGGAGGATCCCGGCTGCACACTGACGTCAGAGTGTGCGCCAGAATCAGCGCTGCCAACGTGATTTCCACTGGGGAGCTACGGCACCCCAGCTGGTAATCACTACAGTGGTGAGCGTCTGTCGGCACGCCGCGAGCCACATAAAATGAGGCAGCGGTCCTTGTGTTTGATACCTGTGCCTTAAAGGCACTGGGTTTTTTTTTTGCTTCTTCTCCAACTTACGAAAAATCTTAACTCTTATTTTTCCAATGTGGCTGTCTGAGGGCTTATTTTTGTGGGGCAAGTTATATTTTTCAATTCTACTATTTTTAATGTATCATTCACATTAATGTAAACATTTATATATGGTGTAAAATGGAAGAAGACACAATTTCAATATCTTTGGTGGGAGGGAATTGTTTTTACAGTGTACACACAGCGGCAAAAATTACATGATAACTTTATTCCATGGGTCAGTAGGATTACGACGATACCAAATTTATAGATATATAATTTTTTTTTATTATTTTTTTTTTTTGTGGGATGAACTGCAGATTCTATTGATACCATTTTGGAGTTCATACGACTTTTTGATCACTTCATTAAGTTTCTACTTGGAGATGGGATGACCAATAGAAGTGCAATTTTGCCTTTTTTTTATTTATTAGTATTTAAATGTTTATTATGTTCACCATGTAGTGTTGATGTGAGGAGAGAGAACTGACCCCAACTTCTTAAAAAAAAAAAAAAAGCAGGTACCCATTCACAATACAGGTGTTTTTCTATGCGGCCATCCGACTCTAGGATCACCGCACAGAGGTGCTTGATTGTGACACCCATGCGTATGTGGGGTGTATCTAGGCTAAGCCTTTTCTGGAGTAACTGCCTGCCAAAGAGTCTGTGGGGGGACTCCTTACCCTCCCCCTCCTCCTCTGGACTGTATTGATCCTGTGTATCCTCCCTACCTCTGAGCTATAGCCTGTCAGTACGTCAAGTGAATTGTACCTGTAATACCTGTTCAAGTCTTTTTTCAGGTAAAAGTTATACTGGGCCTTAACTGTTCCTAAGGACCCGAGGTTATATATCTATCTCTGTGTTTATTACTCCGCCGCAGAGAATAATGGTATGTGGGAACGGTTGCATCACAAGTGATATCTAGTACAACACCCACACACACCACTATCATCCCCTTTATTGGCACTCCCAGCCAAAGGAGTGTTGAAGCCTGGCATGCAATCTACACTGGCCTTGGCAGCATGTCATCCCTCTGGGACCAGAGCATGACGAGTGACACGTCAGCACCCCCCCCCCCCCCTTGAAACTGTCTGTTTTACTAACTGTCCCTACACTACCCCGCAGTCCTCAACTGTTGACCCTCCTTGACATCCCAGAGGGAGGCAGGCCCTTCGAGCAAACCAAGGCAAGCTCTCCGGGTCTACCACGGGGTTTTTCACACCCCTTGCGACTGGATCACAGCTAGCCTGAGTCCCCTTGCAGCCACTGACGCGTTCCAAGGAGGGTGATCTGGCCCCAAGGTTGGAGTGTGTTGTAGACAGGGGTCAGAGGCTTCAAGGGGTTATGAGGCTTGTTCACATTCTTGGAGGACATGTTCAGCAGGTTCATGGTGGGAGCAGCACTGGCAGCAGCGGTTTTACAGGTCCTCTGGATACAGCGGATTACACATCAAGCTACAACGATAAAGACAATGAATACACACATAATAGAGATCCCTATTTGGGCCATGCTACCATGGGTCCTAGCTGGTCAGCAATTCCCTATAAGGCATCTCTGGTGTAATTGACAAATCTCTGTTGGTTATAATAGTAAAAATGTAGATTGGATAAACTATATCTAACAGTGACACTGGTAAATAACAACTCCCATCCTGCTTTAACCTGATCCCTGGCGTTGTATTCATCTGGTACCCCCCTAGGCACCCCTATGGCATCTATGTACACGTGGGGGTCAAAGCTACCTCCTGGTGTCTTGACTTCTCTTTTTGTTCGGTGTGGAGGTTTGTTCTCTGCGGCATTGTCAGATAGTGTATGCAAGGGCATTAAAGGGGTTGTCCCATAAAAGCAAGTGGGGTTATACACTTCTGTATGGCCATATTAATGCACTTTGTAATATACATTGTGCATTAAATAGGAGCCATACAGAAGTTATACACTTACCTCCTCCGTTGCTGGCGTCCCCGTCTCCATGGCGCCGACTAAAGCTGCTTCTTTAGTCGCACGAACAGTCGCGCTTGCGCACCGAAGGATTCCTCTTCTGTCTACCTCCGGGCTCACGAGCTGCGTCCTTGCTCCTCCCTCTTCTCCGCGTCATCATAGCTCCGCCTCCGTCACGTGGTGCCGATCAGCCAATTAGGTGGCTGTAATCGGCAGTGGAACGCAAGACAGGAGAAGATAATCCACGGTGCACCATGGGAAAGGACCGGTGGCCATCTTTAAAAGAAGAAGCTGCCCGAACGGGGATGCAGGTAAGCAATTTTTTTTTTAAAATAACAAAGGGATTGTTTTTAACGTTGCACAATGTGGGGGCATGTAGAAAAAAACTTTTTGATTTCGCCGCGGGACAACCCCTTTAAGGCTTTTGAGAGGGCACATTCTCCAGTCCAGTCCCCTTCGAGTCTGGTGCGTATCTTCCCGTCACCACACACCCAATAGACATCTCCTAGGGACTGGAATTGTCTCCGTGCTGGGGTGCCATCCTTCTGAGTGGCACAGTACCCATCTGTGAAGTTCCCTAGGAATCTACCATTGCCATAATTGACAAAGCAGGTGTAGTTTCACAATCCCCTCCCCTGGGCGTGGTACTTTAGTAATAATGGAGTACACTCTTCTTACCATCTTTTACAGCCTGTCCTATTGGTGGTGGTGGTTAGTATAGAGGCTGAGAGAACAGAGAAGGACCGTCGTATTTGGGCTCAAAGGGGTGTTTTCTAACAATTTTCTTCACATAGATCCAATCTTCGGAGAGCAGGTCATGTGTCCATGTGTCAGTCTCTGGATCTGGAAGGGAAGTAAATACTCAAGAATATACATTAGTTAAATGTTTTGTGAGAGCAATAATAGTTTGTCAAGCTACCATGCTGCATCTGGAGTTATCACGGTAAATACAATCCTAACCTTGGGGCCGACCCAAAAAGTACCTCATATGGGTTGAGGCCTACTCTGTCAGGTGTGTTCCTTCTGGAGAAGAGTACCAAGGGGAGGCACTTGGTCCATGGTCTATTGAGCTCTGCCATGGCCTTCTGGATCGTGGTTTCTAAGGTACCAAATAAAAACATTCTGCTCTACCACTGCTTTGTGGATAGTACAGAGCATAAAAGGCCAGTTCCATCCCCAACACTTTCATTACTTTCTGCATCACTTCTCCCGTGGAGGAGTACCTCGGGCACTCTCAGTTGTCTCTGGTACTCTGTACCTGTATTCCACCTCAGTTTTTGTTGGTGGCTTTTGTGGGCGGGTATGTCAGACAGGCTACCCTGAGAAAAGGTGTAGGCACACCAGACCGAACTTGTACCTGCCCACCCTTGGCAGTTGGAAGTAGTCTACTTGAAGAAGCTGGAACGAGTAGTCAGGACGAGGGGTGCACTGCATGGGAGCCTATATGGAGCTTACTCTGTGTTCTGTGCACTGAATCAGGCAGTTCTGTGTGTGTTTGGCTGCTGTGACGCTAAATTCTGGTGCAGACCAGTGACTAGCAACCACAGCCGTTTGTGACAGGTGTGTATCTTCATGGGACGCCGTAGCTATGTCCATGACGGGATAGGGGCCTGTGGGAGACAAGGCCTGTTGGATACCATCCATTTATCCCCAGGTGTCTCTTTGCCCCTGCCCCTCTTTAGTCACCTTTTGTAACTGAATCAACAGGTCATAATCCACCGGGGTGTCATCTGAGGGGGTACCTGTACTGCCCCAACCCCTGAAGGATCAAGTCTGAGCTTCTGTGTGGCTGTCTTCACAGCCTGATCATGGAGTGGTATTTTGTATCTTAAATTTCAGGGTACCGCTCATCCTTTCTACTTTCCCACTACTCTGGACAGTAGGGTGTGTGAAAGGCCTGGGATATACCCAGAGCAGACATGATGTGTTGCATTATTTCACCTGTGAAGTGTGTACCTTTGTTTGACTCAATCACTTCCGGTACCCCACATATGCAGATTACCTCGTTCATGAGCTTCTGTGCGGTTACCTGCTTAATTACCTTGGTAACAGGGTAGTCCTCCAACCTGAAAAGATATCAAGAAGCACATATTCATATTTACCAACAAGTGGGAGCTGAATGTACTCAATTTGCAATCCCTGAAATGGGTAGAGTGGCCTTGGCAAGTGTTATTTGGCCCCTTTACTTCTGCCCTGTTGCCTATGGCACAGATCATGCAAGACTGGACAAATGATGCAGCAGCTGCAGAGAACCCAGGAGTCACCCGTTCTCATTCAAGTGCCAACATCATTGCTGCTTTTGATAGATGTGTCTTTCCGTACATCAGCTGGGCCATCATGGGGCACAGGGACCATGGTAGGCAAGTTCTGTTGACTGTTCGCCATACGCCGTTCTGTTGCTCCCATTTTTAGTCCATCTTTCCTTTTTTTCCCTTGCTGGCTTGTAAGTGTAATGTCCTTAGCATATCAATGTCCAAAGTTTTTGTCTCTGCTTAAGCTGTGAAAGAAAAGAAGTTACTGACAGCATGAGGGCCGCTGCCTTTGCTGTGCTTTCTAAGATGGCGTTGCCTCTTGCTTCTCCAGTGTAGGAATTGGTGTGAGCTCTCCACTTTGTCAGGTAGAAGTAGAGCTTTCATGAGACTCTGCACTGCTGCACCATTCTTAATTGGCTGTCCTGCTGTGGTAAGAAACTGTCTGGCCTTCCATATTGGGCTGTAATCATGAGCTATGCCAAATGCATACTGGGAATCAGTGTAAATCTTTGCCATCTTACCTTCTACCACTCTACACGCCTCAGTGAGGGCCTTCAGTTCCGCTTCTTGTGCTGAGACATGCGGAGACAGAGCTTCTGCTTTTAGGACATCTTGTTGTGTGACCACTGCATATCCGGTGTGGAGTCATCAATCCTCACCCTGGTACCATCTATAAAAAGCTCAAAATATGCATTGTTAGCAGTAACTGTTTTTAAAACCTGAATTTTCTTGTTGCATCAATGCTAGATAATTATGCTGATAATTAAAAAATAGCTCATCTATAATACCTTGATCACCTATGCCTTCTCCTCCCCCATTTCAACCAGGATACTCGATTGGACGAAGAGAAGCCGGGTTCAAAGTAGTACAACATTGGAAAATGAGGCATGAAGAGGGCTGGTCAGGCCAGAGATATGTGCTTGGGTTGAACTTGTGTGCATATACTCTGGATGTCATGAGGGGTGAGGAGCACTAGGGGGTAGTCCAGAACCATAACCTTGCTCCCCTCACGGAGGTCATGGACCATGTGGTAGGTGTACACATGGACACCTCTTTGTGTATTCTCTTAACTGAAAAAGAGGGGAGTTTGCTGGAGGACGTATCTCGCGCAAAACCCTCATTGGAACCAAGCCTCCCACTTGTACCCCAACAACATTTTCTTGTGGGAAACTAAAGGGATACTGTTTGACCCAGGGGTGTGTATCCTGGTTTCAAATATACTATCATAGGGGATACATTCAATTTCCCGATGTCTGACTTGGAGGTGGCCAACAATTTGTAAGGACCTGCAGAAAACTGAGTTTCTACAGCAGCTGTCAGGACAAACACATGAGCCAGATCCACCATGAGAGCAGTTCGCTTACAAATCTCTTCTGAACTGGCACCTGAGGTCTCAACCTGTACCGATCCATTCAGTGAGAATTTGATGGATGCAGATAAGGTTTGTAAGATGTCAGTGCCGAGAACAGAGACATGAGTTACATCAGGGCAGAATAATCTACAAACATCTATGCATATTTGAAATGTGATATCATTTAAGCAAATTCATTATTAATCTGATCCTGCCTGCAATGTCTTACCAAATTTGAGACACAAAACTGTTTCTGGCTGCTCAAGATTCTCACCCTCTTCTTTTTGGACAAGAGAGGGATTACCCATTACGTTCTTTACATGATCTAGCTCCACCCCTTCGATTCTGATCACAAACAAGTAAAGTCTTATGCGGGGGGGGGGGGGGGGTCAATATCTGCATCATACATTTTACATTCATCACAGTCTGAACACTGGTCATTAACTCTCATCCATCCATGCGGTCAAGTCTGCCCTGTTTCCCCCTTGTGTGAAGGTGTACCAGGACATACAGATACACAGAAAAGGAGTGTGATAAAGAAACATACATCAGTTGAAAGGCATTGAGGTGAGTGTTTATAATGTTATAAAAGTACATGATTCTATTGAGATGAGATTGTGAATGAGTCCTATTTTTGACAAATTGTGTGAAAAAGTTTGCTGAGTGACTGGGATGTTATTCTATCTTCCTTATTTATTGATGCTGTTATATGCTATATTAAACGCTGGTGTCTTTAGAATGTCTCCCCCTCTCTCCCTTCTTCTCTGTCTGTGACCCTGAACAAAGAGTGAAGTCTGAGAATCACAACCCCCACCTTTTCAAAATAACTCTGACTGTTATCTCTCTGTAAATATGAAACACAGACTGAACAAAGTTGTTCTAGTTTAATTATTCCCTGCAGTTAAACTCGTAAGAAAAGAAAACATATGCTAAGAGCTTTTGACAACGCAACATTTTCTGCATTTTTTAAACCCTTGTATTCTTAAAAGCCCCCACAGAATGTGAGTGGGGTATAACTTTTTTTTACACTTGTATGGAGGAGACCAAGACGTACAACAAAGATCAGATTACATAACATCAGAATGTACCTTAAAATGCCTATCTTTCCTGCCTTCTAAGACAGTATAATTCATTAGATTCATTACAAGCTTCTATTCCATTAGCAAACAAAGCTACTTTCCAAGGTTAGTATCACATTCTTCTCTCCATTCTTATCTCATATGGCCCTGAGAAGAAGACCGAGGCAAGGAGGGGGGGGGGGGGGGGTGTCAACTCGCAGCTTCAAGTGAACAGTCCTTCTCTCTCTCTCTCTCTCTCTCTGTTAACCATTTGTATACACACACACACACACTAATTTATATATATATATATATATATATATATATATACACACACACACACACACACATCCATATCTATCTACCTAGTATTATACACCTTTTCCTATATATCTATTGCACTGTATCTATATCTATTATCACATATTGATCCTCTCTGCCACCAAATCACATGCCTCGTAACCTTTCTCTCCACTATGCTTGTTTTCCATATTTCTCTCACTACGTGACCATCAATGTAACGTTCAGTAGACAGTCTCCCGGTGCCAGGCACAATATATCACGTCCTGTGCTTTCAAACAATTCAGCAGCAACACAGTTTAGCAATCTGCCTTTACTAGAAGGGATCCAATAATGCACATTTAACCTATACACTTTGATCTGAGGACAATCCTCTACCAGTGGGCCAAATCCACAATGAGCCACTGTGTACGGTGCATCAATCTTGGCTATAACCCAACCTATGCATACTTATTGCCAACAACAACCCCTTCTTACAGTTTTTGAGCAGGACATACGTAAGCATAGACAGAGCACTGGTACAATCAGGGTCTTCTCATTGCCCTGCCGGGAGTGATCAGGTTGACCTATTTCAACCCTAACACTGTCCATTAGCACCCTCTATCTCCCCAGAGACACTATTGGTCCCTCCTCGGAGAAGAGTCTGTTTGGACAAAACCTCAATAAATTTTACCCTCCTGTGACCAGTCTGTTGACTCTGCCGATTAACCAGTACTCTCAGAACATGTATGCAAACCATTCCTTTTGAAATATGACAGGTTCTGTATTGCGTGGTCGAGACATAAGGTACCTGTATGACGGGTCTGGACTGACCAGATCGGGCATGGAAACACAGACAAGCCTGGAACTGGCCACACAGGTCTAGATAATTAATTTATCTTATCCCATTCAGATTTTGGTTGGACCCAGCAGTTCTGCTAGGGTTGCCTCCGTGTGTCCGTGTCTTTCAATGTCTGGTCCCTCCGGATCCAAATCGACCATGGCCCCACGTTGGGCGCCATCTGACGGATTTATTTTTGGGGTCCACGGCGTAATCAATAGGAATTTTTGCACCCTTCCATATTTATGTTCAGAGATTGTGCGCACAGTGGAAGAGATCACACAGAGAAAAGACTGTCAGTGTAGAAAGTCTTCCTGACTGTTTATTAGTAGGCGTATAGCATCTTATATAGCATGATGAGTTAATTGCCCTTTATGGGCAGGCAGGAAGCAATACGTGGTTGGAAATCAAAGCATGGGATTGGGTGGTCCAAATATGGTCTTTTTATATCCGGTCCTGCGTGAGTTGCTGTCGTCATGGACGTCCAACATCACGTGGTTTCAGGTACAAAATCAGCGCCATCTTTCTGAGTTCGATGGAGGGGCAGGGGCGGGAATGAGCAATGTGTCGTCAAATGATGCCTGAGGGTTATGTGTGGGTAAAAAAATGTGCCCTGAGGTTATGAGCCTGTGTTTCTATCAAGCTGCATATTCTGACAATGGTTAGCAGTACTGGATGTGCCGGCACATTCCATTCTACTGGCTCAGATAGTGAAATAGACATTTCACCATGTATGTTATATATATATATATATATATATATAAATATATATATAAATCTCCTCCCCACTGCGACCTCACCTCTGGCCTTCCAGGACCTACTGTGGGCTTCTGTGCATGCAGCAATGTGGTGCAAATGCGTAGAAGGCTGGAGAGCCCGGAAAATTTAAAATCTCCTTGCTCCAGGCTGTCAATGAAAGCCAAGTGCAGGGAGATGTCACCAGGCGAACGGTCCGACATGGATTGAAACGTCGCCGCTGCTGTACTGCTGTGAATTCACTTTATGTATTCTTTTGGAACCATAATGGATTAAAGCTCCTTTTTATGCAAAAATCTGCCGTTGATGCTGCTTCTGACTTTATGAACTACATGATCACTAATCATGTAAGGGAGAACTGCACACAGCGGCCTGGGGATAGCGCAAGATCATAAGTGATTTCACGCTATCTGACAGCGGGGAACGGCTGTCACTGATAGCCGGCCTCCCACTGCAACAGCGGGCGTGCATCGGATATGCGCCCCCCGCTGGTAACCCCTTCCCTGCCGCAGCATGGGAAGGGTGGATCGCGGCATGGGAAAAGTTAACAGAGGGAGCGCGCTCCCTTTGATGTTACCGGGCTCTCGCGATATTATTGCAGAGAGCCTGGCTGGTTGCCATGGCAACAGGATGCCAGATACCGGCATCCTGTATTGCCATTGCCTATGATCGCTGTAATAAGCGATAAGGGATTGCAGGAGAGAAGTCATGCAATGCCTTCTCATAGCAATCAGCTGTTATGGTGCCGTTACTCGTACAATAAGTTGAACATGCTTTTTATCCTGAACGGTAAAAAACATTTAAAAAACGCTAAAAAACTGAGGCAAACTCCTAATTTTTAGCATTTTGCCTCCCAAAAACTGCAATAAAAGTGATTAAAAAAAGCCGTATGTACCCCAAAATTATACCGAGAAAAACTACAGCTTGTCTCGCAAAAAATCCCTCACAGAGCTCCGTCCCTTGAAAAATAAAAACATTATAGGACTTTGAATGCAGCAATTTAGAAAAAAAAAAGGTTTCCAAAAAAGGGGAAAGGGGGACAGGGACTTGTTATTTGTATAGCGCCAACCTAATTTATTTATTACCCCCCAGCAAGCTGGGTACTCATTTTACCAACCTTGGAAGGATAGAAGGCTGAGTCAACCTTGAGCCGGCTATCTGAACTATGCGGCCCACTGTGCGCCACACAAGGCCCCAAAAAAGGGTTTTTGATGCAGAAAAGTGGAAAAACCTAAAAAAAAATATAAGAATTTTGGTATCGTTGTAATCGTACCGGCCCACAGAAAAAAATGGATTGTGTAATTTATGCTGCATAATTAGCGCTTTAAAAAAAAAAAAATATCTATGGCAGAATTGATACGTTTTCTCTCCCTGTGATCATAAAAAAAATAATAAAAGTTTTATAATATAGTCTATGTACCCAAAAATGGCACAAATAAAAACTACAGTTCACCATGCAAAAAACAAGCCCTTATACGGCCGTGTCGACAGAAAAATAAAAATGTTATGGCTTTTGAAAAATGGAGTTGCAAAAATCGTTGCATCCTTAAAGGGGTTGTCTCGCGAAATCAAGTGGGGTTATACACTTCTGTATGGCCATATTAATGCACTTTGTAATATACATCGTGCATTAAATATGAGCCATACAGAAGTTATTCACTTACCTGCTCCGTTGCTAGCGTCCCCATCGCCATGGTTCCGTCTAATTTCGGTGTGCCGATTCCAGCCAATCAGGAGGCTGGAACCGGCACACGTCATGGGGCGGAGCTACGCGATGACGCGTACAAGGGGCGGAGCCAAAACGCGGATGCTGCAGAGCCGAGCCGAAGGGAGAAGACCCATCTGCGCAAACGCGTCTAAAAAAGCAAGAAGACACCAAAATTAGACGGAACCATGGCGACGGGGAAGCTAGCAACGGAGCAGGTAAGTGAATAACTTCTGTATGGCTCATATTTAATGCACGTTGTATATTACAAAGTGCATTAATATGGCCATACAGAAGTGTATAACCCCACTTGATTTCGCGAGACAACCCCTTTAAGCCCAAAATAGGCCATGTCCTCAAGGGTAAAGAGTCTACTTTTTAAAATGGGGTCATTTGTGGGGTTCTCTATTGTTTTGGCAGCTCAAGGGCTCTACAAGTGTGCTATGGGGCCTAAAACACCTTCAAGCTAAATTTTTGTTCTGAGAGCCATCGGCTGTTCCTTTCGGTTTGAACCCCGTTGTGCAAAGAGACATAGTATTAGAGCCACAATGGGTAAGTTTTTGAGCACAGAACAAATAGGGGTATCAATTATGGGACGCAAATCCTCATTTTCATGTGCACTGTAAAAAAAACTGTTCTTAATGACGCGACCCCTTTTTCTATTTCCATTTTCGTTTTTTCCTCCCCCCCTTCAAAAAAATCATAACTCCTTTATTTATCCATCGACATCGCTGTATAAGGGTTTGTTTTTTGGGGGGTGTTGTAGTTTTCAATGGTGCTATTTAAAGTGCCATATAATGTACTGAAAAACATTCTAAAAATTCTAAGTGGAGTAAAATGAAAAAAAAACGACATTCCGTCATCTTTTAGTGCGTCTTGTTTCTACGGCGCACAAACTGCAACAAAAAGGACATGATAACTTTATTCTATGGGTCAGAATGATTGCTACGATACCAAATTTGTATAGGTTTTTTTTTCACTGTGCTACTTTTTTTTTTTCAAAGACATTTAATTTTTTTCAATTATTTTCTGCCGTCATCTTGTGCGTGCAATAACTTTTTTATTTTTCCGTCGACGTGGTTGAGCGAGGGCTCATTTTTTGCGGGACGTCCTGTAGTTTCCGATAGTACCAATTCGGAATACATACAACTTTTTGATCGCTTTTTATTGCGTTTTTCTGGGAGACAGGGTAACTAAAAAAGTGCATTTCTGGCGTTCTTTATTTTATTTTTTTTCGGACGACGTTCACCGTGCGGGAAAAATAATGCGCTACTTTGATAGATCAGACTTTTATGGACGCAGCGATACCAAATACATTTTTTTATTTTATGATTTAGATTTTTTAATAGATATGGCAAAAGGGGGGTGATTTAAACTTTTATAACTTTTTTTTTGCAATTAAAAAAACTTTATTGATTTTTTTTTTTACTTTACTTTAAAGTCCCCCTGGGGGACCACAACCAGCGATGCTTTGATCGCTCATGCAGTATGACGTAATGCTATAGCATTATGTCATACTATTTGACAGGCAGTCTATCAAGCCACCCCACAGGGATGGCTTGAAAGGCAATCTGCTAAGGCAGTCCTGGGGCCTTTCAGAAGCCCTCCGGCTGCCATGACACCTGCACGGCTCCCCCGATCTCACCGCGGGGGGGCTGTACGGGACCCCCGAATATCGTTCGACGGCTTTAAAAGCCGCTGTCAATTCTGATTTAAAGGGGTTAATAGTCGCGAATAACTGAACACGGCTACTGCCCGCGGGTGTCAGCTGTAAAAAACAGCTGACGCCCGCGCTGTATGAAGAGAGGTCGCCCCACGACCTCTCTTCATACATACCCCGACGCTCCATGACGTACCCTTACGTCCTGGAGCGGGAAGGCGTTAAACTGATATATTGGCGAAAATATTATTTTTTTTTTCTCCTGTAATTTGCATTAACTCCTGAAAAAAAAAAAAACTTAACGGTAAGGTCAAAATACTCATGACACTCCTCCGTTAATACATTGAGAGGTATATATTTTTTAAAATGGGGTCATTTGTGGGTGTATCTATCATTCTGACACCCATGAGCCTTTGCAATGTTGGTGTAGGAAAACAAAATGTTCCTCAAAATGTTAATTAATATTAAATTTGTACGTCTCCTAAATTGTTAAATAAAACTAAAAGGTTTCTCAAATGTGCTTTCAGAATGAAGTAAACAGATGGAAATATATATCTTATCAAAAATTTGAACAGCATGTTTGCATATATTTGAGCTATTGCTGTTGAAAATATGAAAAATGACAATTTTTTTTCCAAAATGTTTTCCAATTTTGGCGTTTTTAATAAATATTCACAGTATTCTACCAGTCTATTTTTACCACCTAAATGAAGTGCAATATGTGGCAAAAAAATGTCAGAATTACTTAGATATGCAAAACCTTTACAGAGTTGTTCTATGTATGTGACACATCAGATTTCCAAAATTTGGCCTGGACATTAAGGCGCTAACAGGCTTAGTCAATAAGGGGCTAAACAATTATCTTTACGTATAAACACTCAACATTTGAAAGCACAAAAATGAAGTTGTTCGTTCAAACGATAATCATTGCGTGTAAATGGACCTTTAGTTGTGCCTTTCACAGAATAGACCTGGATAAAATATAACTTTTATTAAATAACTTGTTAAAAACAAACACTATGAGCACAATTGCCCCCACGAATAAGGATAATCCCAGTTTTATTTTTGTAAGTGGGCTTATTGGGGACACTAAAAGACTTATACTCAGACACACGCATTTTGAGAACAATCATATATGATCTGACTTAGTAGAGACCAAAATCCAACAAGCCAGAATTAGGCCGCCTGCAGACGGGCGGAAATTCCACGGCGGGATTTGCCGCGGAATTTCCGTCTCTCGAAGCTGCCATAGGATTGCGTTAACAAATGCAATCGTATGCAAACGGCCACGATTTGGCCTCGCGATTTCGTGCGGCAAACAAACCGCGGTATGTAGTAATTATACGTCACTCACCGGCCGCCGGCTCCACTCTGCACAT
Source organism: Eleutherodactylus coqui (assembly GCF_035609145.1). Classification (NCBI taxonomy): domain Eukaryota; kingdom Metazoa; phylum Chordata; class Amphibia; order Anura; family Eleutherodactylidae; genus Eleutherodactylus; species Eleutherodactylus coqui. The sequence goes on from NC_089844.1 coordinate 171,868,744, forward strand.
GCACCGGCTGCCCGGCAGCAGGCACATGAAAGAGTCGGGGCCGCGGGAGCAGGTGAGTACGCGGTGGCCCCTACAGGGTCGCGGGACGGGTCCCGCTGCGAGAATTCTCGCAGGCGGATCCGACCCGGCCGTCTGCAGGCGGCCTTAAGGATTTATTTATCTGGCTCCATAAAAAAATATGTCTACTGTAAATCTTGATGTGATTTATTGCTATAAATCACAATGTTGGATTTGTTGACACAAAGTTCTGTCACAAATCACTAGTAACCCAAAAACAGAGAGCAGTATGCTATCCTTATAAAGAGATTTTCATGCCGCTTAGTAGTTATAATTGTGAACTGTCAAGCTCTTACGATGTAATTGAAATAGAGATGAAATAAACTTTTCGTAATGCTTGTAATTACTGCTTGCGGGTGACACCATTGCCTCTTCTCCTGGGTTACATGCTGGGAATGCTGTCCAATCCCCCGTACAAGCCTACATCCACAGCGCACACAAAATTTTACCTGCACAGCATTCAGCTGGCCTCATGCCAAACACTCGCTTGATAGCCACACCACCCTCATGTCTATTTATAAGTGCGTCTTGGATGAGGAGGAACCGGAGACACACACTGCAGAGGGTTGGCAGGGCCTAGCAGCGACCCACTTTAAAAATTGTGGGCGATAGACCACAATGCTGATGACAATTGCTGATAAATTAATGTACAATCATAATTCCAATCCCGTGCCACCTCCGTCACAAAATTGTCAGGAGCTGCCAAACGTAAGCATAAAGGGGACTCAGATGCCAGTACTCCTACACAATACAGCACTGCATACTAACGCCAAAGATTGGTTTGAAGCAGGAGGTGTCGCAAAAGTAGCCACCACAGGTATACAGTGACCCAGTGAAAGTCTTGTTAAATCAGTTACGCTTCCAGTGAATGCTTCAATCCAGTATCTCGGGTAACTGTGGTAAATTGTAACACGAGAGATAATATATGCCAACCAGCGCAGACCCCCAGGGATGCGTGCATTTATAACACCTAAACCAATCCGGCTGTTTACTACTGAGGGCATTATATGTCAGCGGACATCCAAAAACAGGCAGTGTACAATGAGTTGACCTGTTATACAGCCGGGATGCGTGCAAAAGCCTAGTGCGCACTCCTTCGCACAACGTGGGCATAAAGTGGACTCAGATGCCAGTACTGCTGTGAAAGTCTCATTAAATCAGTTACGCTTCATTTGATTGGTCCTAACCAGTATCTCAGATAACTGTGGTAACATAAGAGAAAATACATGTCAACCAGCGCTGATCCACAGACCCCAAGGAGGAGGTGGCATAATAAGCACAAGAAACCGTGACCGAGGTAGGACCCACAATACTCTGTGTGGGAAGCACGTGAGCGGGCCCAGGGTCAGACTTGGTCCCAGCCTCCACCTGGTTGACCCAATGTGCCGTCAGTTACGGTTCCTTTCATCGCTCCAAAGACTGGACAGTTGCGCACCCCCCCCCCCCCCCAGCACCTCGGCCTCTACCCACAACCTCACCTATCGTGAGCATAAAGCAGACTCGGATGCTAGTACTGCTGTGATTGTCTCATTGAATCAGTTACGGTTGCTTTCATCGCTCCAAAGACTGGATGAACCATGAAGAAATTCCACTAGCCAAACCTGGCACAGTTGCATCCCCCCCAGGACCTCGACCTCTGCCGACACCCTCAGCAATCATAGTATAAAGCAGACTCGGATGCTAGTAGTGCTGTGATCGTCTCATTAAATCAGTTACGGTTGCTTTCATCGCTCCAAAGACTGGATGAACCATGAAGAAATTCCACAGGCCAAACCTGGCACAGTTGCATCCCCTTCCCCCAGGACCTCAGCCTCTGCCCACACCCTCAGCAATCATGGGCATAAAGCGGACTCGGATGCTAGTACTGCTGTGAACAGCTCAATAAATCATTTCCGCTTCTTTTGATTGGTCCAAACCAGTGTCTCAGATAACTGTAGTAACACGAGAGCAAATACATGTAGACCAGTGCTGATTCCCAGACCCGAAGCAGGAGGGGGAGGTGGCATAATAAGTCCCAGAAACTGTGACCAAGGTAGGACCCACAATCCTGTGTGGGAAGCATGTGAGCGGGCCCATGGTCAGACTCGGTCCCAGTCTCCACCTTGTGTGACCCAATGTGCCGTCATTTACATAGCTATGGAAAACCCATGTGTACCCACACAATTCTTTCTGTGTATGTGTCAGATGACTGAACACCTAATGAAAGCCTTCTGTACCCTACCTAAGCCATTCAGTGTATTTGTGCCAGATAGCTGAATACCGCTATAGGAAACCTTTGTGCACCCACAGTATAGGCGAACCCCTGAAACCTTTCTGTAGCAATAGTATAGGCGAAGCCCTGAAACCTTTCTGTAGCAAGAGTATAGGCGAACCCCTCAAACCTTTCTGTAGCAAAAGCATAGGCGAACCCCTCAAACCTTCTGTTACGATCGTGTGGGCAGGCAAAGCACGGGACCCATACGATCGTGACCCAAGGGGACACACACGGGATTCAAGCAACTGGCCTTGTGCTAACGGGAGGTAGAAATGGCCCTACCTAAGCGGGGACATTGCCCCAATAAGGGCAGCCCAGCTGTCTTCGAATCTGGGTGCTAGCTGATCCTAGGAGCCACGCACCAGAACAGGAGACATTCACATGCCACATGACAGACCCAGAATACACCGCATACAACATGCAACCAATAGTAACAGATAGGAAGCTGAATATAAATACCAGGTATTACTTGACATGTTGTACAATATGTTGAAAGCTAGCAGGCCACTTCACGGCTCCTGGTTATACTGCTAGTCCCTACACTAACCAGGAGTCCAGCAGAACTGGACAGAGTTCACCACACGCTGCAACAGGACAGGACACAGATTGCAGGACACACAACAAACTAACACAAAACTGACAGAATTTAAACGTACAAACGGACATGAATCAAGTCACACTGCAAACTTCACCAGACAAGCATTCATGACTGCTCACCTGAGGGGCCATGCAGTGACTGACCAGGGGCTGGGTTTATATGGGAGCACAGATCCAGGGGATTGGCTAGCAGATAGTACCACACCCAGCCAGCTCAATCATTAACCCTGAGAGTGCTGTGCTGCTGGAATCACAATAGTACATGTCTCAGCAGCACACGTAACACCTTTCTGTAGCAAGAGTATAGGCGAACCCCTCAAACCTTTCTGCAGCAAAAGTATAGGCGAACTCCTGAAACCTTTCTGTAGCAAGTGTATAGGCGAACCCCTCAACACGCTAGCGGCACGGCAGGCCAGCACCTCCAGGGTGTACAGCGCAAGTTTGTGCCATGTGTCCAGCTTTGACAACCAATAGTTGTATGGAGCAGAGGGATCACGGAGGACGGTGGTATGTTTGGCTATGTACTCCCTCACCAACTTTTTACAGTGTTCCCTCCGACTCAGCCTAGACTGGGGAGTGGGGACAGTCTGGCTGGGGAGCCATAAAACTGGCAAACGCCTTGGAGAGTGTTCCCCTGCCTGTGTTGGACATGCTGCCTGATCCCTACGCTTCCCCTGCTAGTTGACCCTCTGAACTACGTCTTCTACCGCTAGTGCTGTCAGATGGGAACTTTAGCATCAGTTTTTCCACCAGGGCCCTGTGGTATTGCATCACTCTCGTTCTCCTTTCCTCTTTGGGAATGAGAGTGGAAAGGTTCTCCTTATACCGTGAGTCGAGAAGAGTGAACACCCAGTAATCCTGGTTGGCCAGAATGTGTCTAACGAGTCCCAGTATGCAACACATCGCTGTCCTCACTAGCAGGATCACGCATGATCCTCCTCCTCTTCAGCCCATACTCGCTGAACAGATGAGAGGGAAGCAGCATGGGTACCCTCTGCAGTGTGGGCAGCAGTCTCTTCCCCCTCCTCCTCCAAAACGCGCTGATACAGACGTGAGGGTGGTCTGGCTATCAAGCGGCATACTGTTATCTCCCGTCTCCTGTTCTAACCGCAAAGCGTCGGCCTTTATGCTTAGCAACGAACTTCTCAGCAGGAGGGTTACGCTGATAATGGCGGCATCGCTGCTCACCATTTGGGTAGACTCCTCAATGTTTCCTAGGACCTGACAGATGTCTGCCATCCATGCGCACTCCTCTGTGAAGAACTAGGCTGGTTGACTACCACTCCGACAGCCATGTTGCATCTGGTATTCTATAATGGCTCTACACTGCTCGTAAAGCCTAGCCAACATGTGCAGGGTAGAATTCCAGTGCATGGGCATGTCGTGCAGCAGTCGGCGCTCTGGAAGCGATGTTGCGGTGTCCCAAGGGTGGCAGCATCCGTGGTGGACTTGCGGAAATGTGTGCACACGTGGTGCACCTTGCTGAGCAGGTCAGACAAGTGGGGGCAGTTTTTCAGAAAGCACTGAACCACCAGATTGAACATGTAGGCGAGGCATGGCACGTGTGTGAGGCTGCCAAACTGCAACCAGGTTACGCCCATTGTCACACACACAACCATGCCTGGTTGGAGGTTCAGCGGCAAAAGCCAGAGATCGGTCTGTTCCGTCAAACCCTGTTACAGCTCTTGGGCGGTGTGTCTCGTCACCTAAGCTGAGCAGTTCCAGCATGGCCTGCTGACGCTTCCCCACCGCAGTGCTGCTGCGCCTCGCGCTATCGCCTGCTGGCGACGTGCTCACACTTCTTCAGAGGTGGAGGAGGGGTTCGGAAGAGGTGGCATAATACGTCGGAGAAACCATCACCAAGGTAGTACCCGCTATCCTCGGTGCGGGTAGCACGTGAGCGGTCCCAGGGTCTGACTTGGTCCCAGCCTCCACCAAGTTTACCCAATGTGCTGTCAGGCAGATGTAGTGTCCACGTGTCCGTCAAGTGCACCTTCCCAGTAACCATGTTGATGAGGGCACGGTTGATATTCTGTGACGCGTGTTGGTGTAGGGACGGCACAGCGGGAAAAATAGTGGCGACTAGAGACCAAGTAGCGAGGGATGGCCGCTGCGATGAGGTTGCAGAAAGTCTCAGTTTCTACCATCCTATATGGCAGCATCTCCAGGCTCAGCAGTTTGGAGATATGCACATTTAGCGATTGTACATGCGGGTGGGTGGCTGCATATTTCCGCTTTTGCTCCAACGCTTGTGTTAGCAACAGCTGAACGTTGCACTGAGATACATTGCTGGATGAAGTGGAAGACCGTGGAGGTGAGGGTGTGGGTGCAGGACGGGAGGCGCTCATGCCTGCGTCTTGGGAAAGGGAATGGATCTGTATGGCAGGTTGTGGCACAGGAGAAGAGGCAGTGGTGTGACCCGTAGGCAGCAAATGGCCTTGTTCCACCTCATGGGGTGCTTGGCCATCATATGCCTGAGCATGCTGGTGGTGGTCAGGCTGGTAGTGGTGGCTCCACGGCTGATCTTGGTGCGCCACAGGTTGCACACCACTGTTTGTCGGTCGTCCGTGCTCTCACTAAAAAACCTCCAGACCTTCAAACACCTAGCCTTCTGAATGGAAACTTGCCGCGAGGGGGTGCTTTGTGAAATAGTTGGGGGATTATTTGCTCTGGCCCTGCCTCTCCCCCTGGCCAACCTGTTCTGCTGCTTCACTTGCCTCCCCTTCTGAAGCCGAGCCTTCAGTTGGCTTAGCAAGCCAGGTGGGGTCAGTCACCACCTCGTCCAGCAGCTCTTCCTCCGAATCCTCGGTCCGCTCCTCCCTCGGACTTTCTGCCCTTACAACAACCTCACTGACAGACAACTGTGTCTCATCATCCTCATCCCCAGAAAGCTCTTGGGACAGTTGCCGGAATCCCCAGCCTCATCACCCAGACTCTGGGAAATTTCGAAATGTTGGGCATCGGTCACGACAAACTACTCAGGTGGGTGAGGAACCGTTTTTCCGACTCAGGGCAGAGACCCGAGAACAGTTCCTGGGAGTCTGCCTGTTGAGAATTTCTCCTTTTCCAGCAGTGATCAGGCTGGGAGGAAGGAGGTGCAGTCCCTAGGCCGGTAGTAGTGGAATGCGTGGAAGACTGGGTGTTGGATAAATTGCTGGACGCGTTATCTGTGATCCACGACAGTACCTGATTGCACAGTTGTGCTTGTAATAAAGGTCTACCACGCGGACCCGCAAAATGTGAGATGAAGCTGGGGAGCGGAGAGATTGTTTAACGATGAGAATTACGGCTAGTTCACCGCACACAGCGAATGAGGGATGTGAGATGCTCTGCACAGCCCCAGAAAAAATTAACATGTTTGGCGGTGAGAATTACCGCTAATTCACCGCACACAGCGAATGGGAGATGCGAGATGCCCTACACCGCCCCAGAAAAAATTAACCCACTGTTTAGCGATCAGAACTACGGCAAATTAACCACACACAGTGAATGGGAGATGTGAAATGCTCTGCACAGGCCTAGATGCTTGAGAAAAAAAAATGGTGCACTACTGCTTCCAGACCGCCAAAAATGTAATGCACACAATGAGTAGTAGCCCTAAGAAGGACTGTTGGGTACTTGAAGACAGGATCCCTACTCTAATACTTTCCCTATCTCAGCAGCAGCTCTTTCCTTAACCTCTGCCAGCATGCGTCTGAGGCGTGCTGCAGGTGGCACCAGTTTAAGTACTCAGCGGTCACCTGATCCCGCCAGCCACTCACTGCTGTAGACGTGCACAGGGCTGTCACATCACAGCAGGAAGTGGTAATGCCTTCCCTGCATGTTTAGTGGCTAAAAAATGGCGCTAAACATGCAGGGAGGGAAAATGAAATTGACTCGAGTACCGAGCATCTCGAGTAGCCTAATACTCGAACGAGCATCAAGCTCGGACGAGTGTGCTCGCTCATCTCTAAACTTAATTTATATTTTATTTTCTCAAAAATAACAAGAGAAGGGCTGATCAAGAAATCGTTCTGATAGCTGTCTGGATCTACCTCTTTCGTGATTAGTTTTCTGTCCGCTGTTAAAGCGTGGAAGGAGCTAAACCCTTTGATTTCTAGCTCCTTCACCGTCTGAAGGATCTTGGTCTGAAAGGGGGAGGGGGGGGGGGGGGGGCGGTGAATAGCTGGGGTGAGAGCTCTCTATCTCCCCCCCCCCCCCCACCCAAACACGCTTGGACAAGAATGCAGTTACTCAAGAAGAGCGAGGCTCGCTCGAGTAACGGACTTATCCAAGCGTGCTCGCTCATCTCTATTCACTATTTTTACTGTCTATCAATTCGCCTCTTTCACATATCCTTTGTTTTTAGTCTACTTTTATTGTGTTACATTATATTAGTGATTTTGTGCTTGAGAGAGGAGCATCCTAGCTCCAAAAGCGTTGCACTGTCCACTATAGCTTTGCTCAATAAATTTATATTTATTTCAACTAAGAGGGCTCTGCTCCTCTCTACCAGACCTTACGGACTCTAACAGTCCACACACTTACACGTGTCAGTTTTCACGTAATCACATTCGGCACCTCACGGGTCACTCTGAGCGCAGGAGTTATTTCCTCTTTTTTTACTTGACTTGATACTGCCTCTGTACCGTCCCCAGTTTTTCTCCTTGCATACTCTCGCTTGATGTCCTCATCTAGGACAGGGTCTCCCTATTGCCCGTGACTACCACAATTTTTCCACACCTTTCTATGTAGTTTTTACTATAAACGGTCCCAGGTATTGGTACCACCGGTCATCGACAAGAGGCGCTTTCCAGCTCTTCTATTTCGCTTCATATGTGGTGGTGCATAGGGGTGCAAAATGCAGATTTATGTCCTCATATCATCTAAACCACGTTTAAAAAAAACATACAGCACAAATAGCCCAAATGTGTGAGGTGTAGCAAAGCAGCACACATTTACTAAAATTCCATTCACACAGAGGGAAGTCAAAAAGATGCCCAGTCAAAGAGAATCCCACCGTGTTTCTCTGGTGAACCGCCAGAGATATGCGTTTGAATTCTCTTTGCTATGGAAAGCTTCAGAGGGCGTGATTCGCTGGCGAAATCACACCCGTGGACAGGCACCCTAACAGGTGTAGCCTGGACAGAAAACATGCCATTATAACGGGTGATCTAGTTTGGACCCCGTAAACCAACAGTGTTGTTGGGTTTGAAAATTCCTTTTTACTAGGATTTGTCCGTTGGCTCGCTGGGACCAAAGCTGGATGAATTATCAGGAAATGGTAAGATAAAGGTGGGAGGTAGGGGTACAGCAGAGGGAGGAAGAGATACAAAGGCAGAGGTGAGGGGAGTAGCAGAGAGAGAAAAAGAGGGTAAGGGAAAGGGGAAACCATACGCCTAATCCCCAAGATAACTTGTACAAGTAACCTGAAAATTGAGTCAGGGGGGATTTTGACCATTCAGATTACTAGATCCCTGAGAATCTAGGAACTTAATGCAATAGTGCTATGTTTTGGAGAACTTATCCAGCGAATCTTTGATGGATGCTGTAAGGTCTTCCATCTCTATCGTCTCGCGGATCACGTGAAACCACATTGTGATAGATAGAGGGACGTTTCGGAATGCATGCTCTGGCTACATTACCGAAATGTCTGACCACAGAGCGCCTATAGGAGTATGTGGGGATGTCACTGAGGTGCAGAAGGAAGAATATAGGTGATTTTGGAAGAGCAGAGTCCGTAAATTTGGAGGTAATACCTCTGACCAGAAGCCTGACAACACCGGATATTTCCAGAATACATGACGTATGGTTCCCTGTTCTGTACCATATTTCCAGCAGAGTGGGGAAACAAATGGTATCATTTTATGTAGCCAGGAGGGCACCCTGTACCACCGTGAGAGATTTTTGAATCTGGTCTCCTGAATCTTACTAGAGATGGAGGATTTATGTGTAAAAGGAGTAGATTTTTTTCTAACTGTTCTGTTGTAAATGATGACAGATCTCTTTGTTTCATGCAAGCATATACAGTTGGGGTGGAGTCTCTACCTCTGTAGTTAGTACGTTATATATGCGTGAGAGGGTGTGATGAGAGGGACCAGACCCACTGCAGAGTTATTCAAAGGAAGTCTGTTCTGTAGAATCCTCGGGCAGGGGGGTAAAGTAAGTGTCTGGTTTGGAGGCTCTGCCAGTAGTACAGGGGCATAGGTTCTATAATGTTGTACAACCATAGAGTGAAATGCTGGGTTTCCCAAAATGGGAAATGAGGGTGCAGGTGAGATTCCAGGTCAGGGGAACACTCAGGGAATAACCTTGAGAGTGGGTGCAATTGTGGGGTGAGATCTGGCTCCCAGACGGATTTCTGCTCTTAGCTAAAGTAAAGCAGTCAGAGGAATAGGAGAGAACGTCTGTTCCAGCTTGATCCACTGCTTAACTTGCGAGTGCTTATGCCAGTAAAATATGAGTAGAAGATAAGTGGCTTTATGATAAACCAACAGATCTGGAGGGCCCAAACTACTCATCTCCTTTGGCCTAGCAAACGTGCTATGGGCTATACGTGTGGGTTTGTCTGCCCAAATTCTGTGAGCAGGGAAGATATGGGTTGGAAGATCGATCTTGGGATATGAATAGATAATGCTTGGAGGGTGTATAATATTCTGGCGAGGACATTCATCTTGAATATGAAGCACCTCCCAAACCAGAAAACGAGACCTTTATTCTAAGCAACTAAGTATTTTTTAATGTTGTTTAAGAGGCTCAGATAGCTGTGTAGAGATCTGCGGTATCCGTTGTGAGGTAGGTGCCCAGGTATTTAATGTTATCGCTAGCGCATCTAAAGGAAAAGGAGTCTTGCAGCTCTGCAACAGGGACTAAGGTAAGGATATATTGAGAGCAGCAGATTTTTGAGAATTAATTTTGAAAATCGATAATGTGGCATAATACCATAGATCGTTTAGGAGATATGGGCAAGGATATGCACGGAGATGATAGGAAGAACAGCAAATCATCTGCATGCCGCCACATTGTGCATGGAACCCCCCCCAATCTGGACATCTCAATGTTATTGGTACGAGTATGACCGAGGAGGGGCCCCAAGGACAAGACAAAGAGGAGCAGGGAGAGGGGGCAGCCCTGTGTCATACAGTTGGAAATTTGAAAATGGGAGAACTGACCATTTGCTTTTACGGTGGCAGAGAGTTTTGTGCATAAAATCCCAGTCAATCCTATTGGAGGCCTTGTTAGCATCCGTGGAGAGAAAGGAATATAGGAAGGGATGGTTTTTTTTGCCTGGTGGATACGATTGATGGTATTGTCCTGTGCCTCTATGTATCACATCTTGGAGAAAAGGTGATAGGCGACTGGCTAGGATTTTTGCAAAAAGGTTTAAGTCTCCGTTTAGAAGGGTAGCTCTGGCATTGGGAGAGATTCTTTCCTTCTTTTGGGATTACTGTGATAAAGCGTATCTCTAGGTAGACTGTTTCCTGCAGCAAGGGAATTGAAGATTTCCAGGAAGTGAGAGGACAGGACTTTGGAGAATATTTTATAGTATGACTAGCTTACCCTTTGCGCGTTGCTGCGAAGACATACATACATACATTCGTTTTTATATATCTAGATAACAACCAATCACAGCGCAGCTTTCAAGTTACCTCAGTGGTATAATATATAACAACCAATCACACCACAGCTTTTATTTTACCTCAGCAGCATAAGAAATTGCAACCAATCACAGCACAGCTTTCATTTTACCTCAGCATTCTCAATATCCAGCAATTGTCAAGCGAAACGTTCGGCGGATGCATCATTTTGTAGTTGAACACGCATCCCGTCGCTCGTAATGCCTTTTGCTTTTGTGCTTGAGATGGAAATCAAACGATCTTTGTCTGGAGGGCATAACTGTCGACGATGCTCGCACGCGCGCCACCTATCGTAGGATAGATGTACTATGCCAGTAATCTTCCCAGGAGTGTACTCAGCAACTTCCCAAAGTTTCATGGCGATTAGATGAATGGTGTAGTAGCGCAAAAAGGACAGATAGACAGACATTCTTTTTTATATATATAGATGACATCACGAAGCGAATTAGATTCCGTACGTAAAATCTGGTAGCTAATTCTTTTGCGCTTACAATTGAATAACCGAGTTGGGACACATTAACTTTTCCTATTTTTGACATAAACAATGCTCGTGCCAAATTTCAAGTTTCTAGGACATTGGGAAGTGAGAAGATTAGATTCCGTACGTAAAATCTGGACGCTAATTCTTTGGCGCTTAGAATTGAATAATCAAGTTGGGACCCATTAACTTTTCCCATTTATGACATAATCAATGCTCGTGCCAAATTTCAAGTTACTATTACATCGGGAAGTGAATTAGATTCCGCACGTACAATTTGGACGCTAATTCTTTTACGCTTCGAATTGAATAATCGAGTTGGGACCGATTATCTTTTTCTATTTTTTACATAATCAATGTTCGTGCCAAATTTCAAGTTTCTATGACATTGGGAAGTGAGAAAATTAGATTCCGTACGTAAAATTTTGATGCTAATTCTTTGGCGCTTAGAATTGAATAATCGAGTTAGGACCTATTAACTTTTCCTATTTATGACAATCAATGCTCGTGCCAAATTTCAAGTTTCTATGACATTGGGAAGTGAGAAAATTAGATTCCGTACGTAAAATCTGGACGCTAATTCTTTTGCGCTTAGAATTGAGTAATCGAGTTGGGACCTATTAGCTTTTCCTATTTATGACATAATCAATGCCTGTGCCAAATTTCATGTTTCTACGACATCGGGAAGTGAGAGAATTAGTGGCAATGATGGAAAACAAACGATCTATGTTGGGGGGGGCGCGTAACTGTCGACGACGCTCGCACACGCGCCATTTATCATAGCATAAATGTATCATGCCTATAATATTCCCAGGAGTGTACTCAACAACTTCCCAAAGTTTCATGGCGATTGGATGAATGGTGTAGTAGCGCATAAAGGACAAACAGACAGACACACAGACAGACATACATTCAATTTTATATATATAGATAACTTAAAACAGCCTGGGCTGGGGGCTTTTTCTGTGCAGGATTCTTTTAATGTGAGTTCTTATTGTGACATGGGGGAATCTAGTGCTTGGAAGTCACATTGTCTTCTTTACGTGAACTGCAAACGGGACTCAAGAACAGACAAAAATCATGACTGGCAAATGCTCAAGACACGCAGCAAACATACCTGCACGCATAGCCAGATGAATTAATTATAGAATGTACGAGGTATATGTTCGTGTCTTGGCCAAAACACAAGTCCACGTCACGGGTCCTCGTTATTTCATGGGTTCCTACTCTCACATGATAACTTCCACATAAAAAGTGAGATGCAACAGGTAACAGAGATCCAGGACCAAGCTCTGTCTGCTAGCTCAGTCAGAGAAAGACTGCAGAAGCAATAGCAATTCAGCTCAGTATCAGGCCAAGCTAAATAGCCCTGACAGTTTGCAAAGGGACTGTTTCATCCGTGGTCCTTACAATCAAAACTACAATAGAGGATAGCACAGTAATGGAGGTAGACATGCATCAATAAACTTTAATTACTTTACTCCACAGGAGGAACAGAGCTTAATGATTACAGTCACATTGGGAAGAGGCAGGCTGTTGCAGATATAACACACAGCTGGGCGCACCGAGCTTGGTGATTGTAGTCAATACTGGGCGCACAGAGCTTGCTGGTTACAGTCAGTACAGGGTGCACAGAGCTTGAAAGGAAATTTCAAGCAGTCCTGTGGGAATATGTAACTGCAATTTATCAGCATGGATCCCTGTAGATCCTCCAGGTGGTGGTGCCCCCCTGCACACTGAGCTGTGAACTGCTTCTTTCCTGGATGCCTTAGCTTAAGGGGAGTCATTGGGTAATCAGGCTCTTTATTAATCCCGAGATGCCGGAAACCTGGAGCATCCTGCTTCTGTGAGATTTTTAAAGGATGCTATAATAAAAAAAAAATGTTGTTTTTAACTTCATATCAGTGCTAGAAGTTTTGTATTTTGCTAGGGCAGCCATGCCACATGACAGGTCTGCTCATTTCTACAAACTAAGGGCGCCTACCCACTTGCGATTTTTTTTCCTTTGCGTTTTGCGTTTTTTCTGAAGAGCAATTAGTATAGAATGTGTTCTTGTCCATTTGCGTTTTTTTTTCGGTCCGTTGCAATTTTTCACATAGGAACTGTCAGTTGCATATGTGTCCTTATTTTTCTCTTAATGCACCCATGAATGTCAATGGAAATTAATGGAAAAGGCGCCAAAAACGCACGGAAAACGCTGCGTTTTTCACGCACGAAAATCGGCAACGCAAGTGGGTAGGCGCCCTAAAAGAGAATATCACGTACTCCACCTGTGTTCAGGAGCTCAAGGATCTGGTTTCTATCACCTGCAGGCACACTTTTTACAAGCCCTGTATCTCTTTCTACTGGGACACTCCACAACCCTTCGGTCATCGCTGTCCAAAATGCAGGAAAGTCTGTCCAAGAGACCAGCTCATACCTGCCTACCGCCTCCAGCAACTGGTAAGACTCAGTTGGTTGTCAAAGAACAGTCCAAAGGAGGTAAATAAAATTTAGATTTAAAAGCCTTGGGTGAGGGTGACCGATCTATGCCAGAACACCTTAATGTCACACACTTAGTGCTCAGTAACATTTCGTTGCATCTGGTGCAAAGTCAACACCTCAATGAGATCTGAGAGTACATCACAATGCCATGCCTAAACTGTAATATATTAATTAGAAATTAGTAGGGACTGCTATGTGCACCTGAACCACGCCTGTGATATCCTGTCAATGAGCCAGTTGTGAAAGCAATCTGCTCCACTGATGTCCTAAGTGGCTTTACCATAGAGACTCATTGGGGATGGAGACATTTTTTGGTCTTCTTAGCTGCCAGCTCATCAGGCACTGCCTGAAATTGCATACAGGCATCTGTATCACCTCATAAATATTGAGGATTATGCAGAAATATAGCATTGAAGTAAAATGAGAGAGCCCAAATAAATTAGCCTGAACTTTACTCTTAGGTTTCTGTGCATGCCGTCCAGCTGGTCCACACTAATGCATCGTATAAGATGTGGCTGGATAAATCTGCAGTGGACAGATGCTTCTTGGACAGTGAGATCTCAGATTACCCGCTGTGCCTCATCTGTGTCATCGGGGAGAAGAGCAAAATCCATCCTGTTGTATTATATTCTATAGCCATGCACAGCCTGGTGAGGAGTCCTACAGCGTGGCACAAAGGATATCTTATATAGTAGAGGAACGATTGTCCTTGTCCTGTCCAGGGTCTCATGCTTGTATCCCTCCCACATCTCCAAGCTAAAATGATACTGTGTGTACAGAGGGGGAATCCTGCAGGTGTTTACATGACTCTTGTGGTAAGGGAATGGTGAAATGCATGCAAACATCAGAGACACATGACATCACTGTCAAAGCTCTCTAAATGGATAGGTTTTGTGAGTGACGTAATGTAAAGTGAGATTTCATGACTTCTATGGATGAATCTTTCATGGGACAAAGCAGGTTATCTACTGCAGGCCTAATAGTCCTTTTATATGGAGCAATCTGCTTTGGTAAACTAGAGCCAATTGGCACTCATCTACCAAACCTTCACACAGGCCAATTCAAGCTCTACTAGAGAATGGATGATTGTAAATACAACCGTTCATTCCCATTTGGCTGTGATTTCTCGGCTGTCCATCTCTCCTTTTAGGGTCCTTTTACATGGAACAATGAGCCCCCGATGACTAGCACCAATCAGTGAGATTAGTGCTTATCTGCAGCCCTTAATGGAGGCCAGGTCAGACTTCATTAGGGAATAAATTACCATAGAGTATTGTTGCTGTTAGCAGCACATTCATGTTTACACTGGAAGATTTGCGGCCAACTCCGATGATTGTTTAAATGTATTTAGTTTTTGCGTGCTGCATAAAGCGCGCGATTGCCTGATAGATTGTTGGCTGATTTGCTCTTTTAGATTACCTGACGATTGGCAAAAAATCTTGCCCGATAATCAGGTCATGTAGAAGGCTCTTAATGGCCCATTTCAACATCACGATTATTGCTCAAAATTTGAACAAATTATAATCGTTCAATGTAAAGGCACAAAAATAAATAAATAAATCACTCATTTTTCATTTACAGGTTAAACTGACTTTTCATTGCTGGCTTCTCGCTACTAGCAAACACTCAGCGCTTCAAATAAAGGGTGAAGCGCTGAGGAAGAATCCCACGACCCAATGGTGACGACTCTGTAAACACTACACGAGCGCCAACAACCTTAGCAGTGACGTCTTCACTCGTGCAGTTGTTTACCCAACTGTTGGCTCGTGTAAAAGGGACACAACTCCATGAGTCTCCAACACCCATAGTATCAGCATTCCCCCACGTTCTCGTTCATAATAAATTGATCAGCCTTGGGGGTGGGGGGTTTGGAGCCTCCCAAAAGGCGTTTCAATGGAGATCTGGGACAGTCTCATTAAAGGGGATATGGCTATGGAGCTAACCACTCATCCTGGAGAAGTACCTTTATTTCTACAGAAGAACAAACTGTACACGATTTCTGTGATCTCCATTATGACATGAACCCCTTTCCTACATCCAAAGTGATCGAGAGACCTCCATCAAATTTTTCACCCTGTCTATTGTCCATGCTCCACAGCTCCTACCTTCTATGTGACTCTCAGTAGTTCTGCTCCCACAGCAGGTACTTCCATCTGTCCTGGAGATCTGATGGGGATGGGAAAAAGTGCTGGTGATCACGGCTATAGCATACATGACATGAACCGTACTGAACTCACGTGGTAGAAGCAGAAAGATGGGAGATTTAAGATGACCCAGACAGACAATTTAGACTCTCACTTGCTTCCAGTTACGGGTTATTCAGGAAGATCTTCTAATGTAACAAGTATTTGTCTTCATTAGATCTTCAAGGAAAACGCTAGCTTGAAGACGACAGAGCTGGATTAGCTGGAGGTACAGCTGTCCAGGAATTCTCTCCAAATATCCATTTTTGCTCCTTTTTGATGTCAGTTCTTGAGCATTGTTTACAGTATTACAATCTATCACCACTTCTGTGATCAAGGGTTCAGAGAACAGCTGCTCATTTTGTCGTTTCAGTGTATCAGTGACAGAGGAGAAAGTGGACTTAGGGCTCTATTGACATCCACGTTCTGCGTTTCTGCTCTTTTGTTCTGTCAAAGTATAGAAAAACGAAAACCAAATTTTTCCATTTTAATTTCACAATGACTTCAGTGGAGGTTTTAGGGCTTTCAGTTTATTTCACTTCATGCCCGTTCTGTTTTTATGTCATGCGAACCATAGTGTAGTCTGCTGGCTTATTTTTTTTACTTTCTACCCAAAGAAACTGAATCGTAATGGAAACTTGCTGTCCCTATTTCTTTTATTTGCACTGTTATCAATGGAGAACAACTGCAAAGAGAAATCATTCAGTTTCTAGCAGCTATTGATTATGTTAAATAGATGCATTTTTCTTCCGGGCATGCTCAGAAGAAAACGAGAAAGAAATTTGACAAAAAATCTGTTCCATTAAAATGGAAGCAAACTGACGCCAAACTGATACAGACGGAGACTAAAAAGTTTCCACTTTTGGATTGCTCCATCTGACCGATTTATCAAAAAATGGAAAACCTAGTCTCTTGCCTTTTGGGCTCAGTTTCTTAATCTGCTTATGGGGTTGTAAATGGATCAGTTTAAAAGAAGAGAAACCCAAGCATGTGAATAAATGCTAAAACAGGATGTCCATCTGAGTCAGTTAAAAGAAAGAAAAAAAAAAGCTCAGAATGGTGTGACATAACATACACTCCTTTTTATCTGCTGCCACTGCAGTTCCAAGTCCCCAAGCGATTTCCACTCCTGTGACTGGATGTAATGATCCCATGGCCATGTAAAGAGGGACCAAAAAGTAGACTAGCTGCAGTCCTGCGGCCATTGATGAGGGAAGTAGGACTTATTATTTTATACCATTGAGTCTTTAAAGTCCAGAGGACAATCACTTTAAGGCGCTTCTAACCATGTGACTTCACCATATTTCATAGCTATGAGATGGATTAGACTGATCATGATGCTTTTCTGTCTCTCTAAATGTTTCTCCATGTTTCGGAGTTGACTTAGTAATCTTTTCTACAATATCTACAGGTGACTTCTACTCTGTCTGAACTTTGTCATCAAAGCTCTTAGCAAAGCCTTGTGGGATAACTGGAGTTTCTTACATATTAAAATAGGTCTTTCTTGGCTGATATCTATGAAGCTAACATACCGTCATTATCCCAGCCTCTGGCTCTATACCTCCTTCACTCCAGCATTGGTCTGATTGCTGGGTTTACACCTCCATGCCTACACCACCTCCCCGCCAGAACCGAGCTTGTTCACCAAAATTGTGACCATTCTTTGCCTCAATAACGTGACAAACATTTAGACTCTGGGGTTCTTGGTAAAATATACAAGCAGCTCCTGTGTTGCTGTGGAAACAAGAGATAAAAGCTCTCAGCTAGGGTTTTCCATTTTCGGCTTGGATAGTAGTCTGGTCCACAGGAACCCCAGAGCCAACCAAAAGTTCAGAGTGCTGCCTTCTTCTTGTGAGATGGGGGCATGGAGATAGAGAGGTGATGTTCACCAGCAAGCATCACATACTTGCACTGTATTTATACCCACTGACAAGAATCAACCCCCTCAACACCTAATGTTATCCTATGACATCTCCACTTTCAATACTTTATTAACAGGTGATGTTCTACATTTCAGCACTTAAATATTCTGGTTCGGGACTGGCATAACCCTGGTGACTATGGTCATGAAGCCACTAAGTCCTATATCGAGCATTAAACTGAGGTGACATATGATGGGATAGAGTGGAAAGAGGCAACCCAACAATAATCACCACATCCAAATCAATTGATGATATTGAGGCATAATGGCCCCTCAGCGGTGATCATGGTTCCCCTGCAGAAGTAGGGACCACATCTCCATTGTGGGATCTGTAGGCTCTTGTGCCTTTATTTTAAATTTATTTATGCATCCACGATACCTTAAGATTATTGTGAGCTCCTGGGGTCCGGCGTGATGGAGTGTACAGTCATGGTCAAAAGGTTTAGTTTTCACAAAAGGTTCTGCTTTAGTTTTTATAATAGCCTGCAGTAACTCTAGATTCTTATGAAGTGATCAGATCAATTGTAATAAATTGTAAAGTCATTACTTGCCTTGAAAATTAACTTAAAATCATTGAAACCGCATTTTCAGCGAATTTCAGACTGGCCACAAAATGACAGCTAATATCACTTCAGTGAGCTTCTTGTAAGCTTTGGAAAAAATGTTAACGAGGACAAGGCAGCTGATATCAGCTGAAAAGTAGTTGATGATTGAAATTTCTGTTTTCTTCTGTTAATCATTGTTACGTCCAAGGAAACACATGCAGACATTATTACTTTGCATCATAAGGGCTTTACTATGCGTGGTCTAACTGAGCGGAAGTGATGTACCGGAAAAGAGCCGCTACGGGGGGGGGGGGGGGGGGGGGAAGAGGAGAAGAGAACAGATACCGGAGCAGGAGGCCTGAGTACGTCCGGCGGGAGAGAGGACCCTGCAGGTGACGTCATCGGCTGCAGAGGAGTTGCTGACAAAGAGCGGATAAGTATATTGTGTGTGTCGGTGTGGCTAAGTGTGGGGTTGTAAGAGTGTGTAAGTGAAGAAAATGTGTGTAAAGGCCTGTGAGCGAGGTCTAAGTGAGGCAGAATTGGGTAACTGAGCAAGAAGTGTGTGAGCGTTTAGATATATCAAAAAAAAAAAAAAAAAGGGGTACAGACAGGCAGAGGTGCGTTTGGAGTGTGATCGAGTCAAATCTTCACTACATCCATAAGTAAATTGTAGATCCCCATTAGAATGAGCTCCATGCCTGACAATGCCGTCCCGTGTGCTACTTGTGCAATGTATGCAGTCCTTGATCAGCCGATCGAGGGTGCATACTGTTGCGCACGATGCATGCTCATTGCACATTTGGAAGCCCAAATCCGGGATTTAAATGAGCGACTGGCAACACAGAGCTATTGACAATACGGAAAGGAATTTGCTGCTCACTGAGAAGGCACTCGTGGGGAGACAGATGGTAGTTCGGAAGAGCAGGGGGAGCAGACAGCTAGCGGGATGACAGTTAGAATGGGTAGATCAAAAAGAACCAGGAAGGCTAGACCTGAACTGGTACACCCCTACAAGTTTGCAAAGTTGGCAGATGAGCGGTTGCCATTACAGAGCCAGCACCGCTGCAGCACAACATGCCCTCTGAACACCAAGGGAATGACTGCTCCAGTGAGATGGGGACAGGAAGCGCAGGGCAGGCTAGACAGGTTATAGTGGGGGGGACTCAATTATAAAAGGGGCACAAATAGGGCAATCTGCCACAAAGACCGGGATCATCGAATGGTATGTTGTTTTCCTTGCCCTCGCATTTGACACATCACGGATCAGACTGACAGATTACTGGGAGGGGCTGGTTAGGATCCAGCGGTCATGGTGCACATTGGCACCAATGAACAAATTAAAGGGTCAATGGAGGGCCCTCAAAAACAATTTTAGAGACCTAGGCTCCAAGATTGTTTACTCGGAAATACTACCTGCAACACAAGCCACACCAGAAAAGCAGCAGGATCTTAGGGAGGTAAACAAGTGGCTCCAGAGTTGGTGCAGGAAGGAGGGGTTTGTGTTCCTGGAGATTTGGGCTGACTTTGCTGTAGGCTAAAGGCTCTACTGACTGCATTTTAATGGGGAGGGTGCAGCTGTGCTGGGGGGAGAAGATGGCTAGAAGGCTGGAGGAGTGTTTAAACTAGTGACTGTGGGGGAGGGTAAAAAGATAAATAGGGGGTAGACAGTGTCGAACAGCTAATAGTACCATTATTAGCACAATGAATATAAAGAATAAAAACCACTGTATAAATTCTATGGCAACGAATGCAAGAAGTCTGATCGGTAAAGTGAATGAGCTTGAAGCGAGAATGATAAAAATTATGATATAGTGGGAATAACAGAAACATGACTTGATGATAAATGCGATTGAGCAGTGAATTTACAGGGTTACAATCTCTTAAGAGGAGACCGAGGGGAATAGAAAGGGGAAAATGTATGTCTGTACGTTAAATCCTACTTAATGCAGAGGCTACGGGAAGATATAGGTGCAGGAGATGAACACGTGGACTCTCTGTGGGTAGAAATGCAGGGAGAAAAAAAAAAATACTGATAGGGATTTTCTATAGGCCACCAAAAACAGAAGAAACTAGATATTATTAAAGGCAAATAGAAGAGGTGTCAAACTGCAAAGAAGTAATTATGGGGGGACTTAAATTATCTAGATGTAATATGGGAAGACAAAACCTGCAAATCTCACAAGGGTGATAAGTTCTTGAGAACAATTAAAGATAGCTACCTTTCCTAACTCGTGTGGGAGCCAACTAGAAGGAGGGCCTCTCTGGGCTTAGTATTAACTAACAAACCAGACAGAATCTCGGGGGTGAAGGACACTTGGAAAATAGTGACCACAATATAATTACCAGCTGTCATTCAATAAGAAGCCTCATCTATGAAAATGTGTTACTTTAGGTGTCTAGTCAGTGAAAGTCCTAACACAGGAGGAAGTGCAGTGCTGGTTAAAGAGGATTTTAAAAAAAACCAAAAAAACGACAAATCCTTGCAATAATTACTCACAATACTGGCCTCGGTTGAGACCTGATGATCCCCTCTTTCTCTTTCTTAACCTAAAGATACTGTACATGCCCCGCGGTAATGCCTAGATATAGCAGATTGTTAATGCATACGTTTATCCTTGTCTACAGTTCTACATATGTACGGTACGCTGTAAAATTCTCTTTTGTCTTCTATTGCGAAAATTTCAATAAAAATTGATTTAAAAAATATTTTTAAAAAAACGACAAATCGCCGGGCCCAGATGGAATACACCTAAGGGAACTAAGTGATGTGATAGCTAGACTGCTATTTCTTATATTTATGGACACTATTGAGACCAGGTTTGTACCACTGGATTGGCGCATTTGCCAACCTGGTTCCCATATACGAAAAGGGGTCCAAAAGAAACTACAGGCCGGTAGGCCTCACTTTAATAATTGGAAAAATATTCAAAGGGTTTCTAAGAGATGCAATCCTAAAATACCTTAAGGAAAACAATTGCATAACCCCTCATCAGCATGGGTTCATGAGGGGTCAATCATGTCAGACCAATTTGATCAGTTTCTACAATTAAGTTCTAGGCTGGACCTGGGAGAGTATTGATCTCGTATATCTGGATTTCTCTAAAGCATTTGACACCATGCCACATAAAAGGTTGATAAGTAAAAGGAGACAGCTCTGTCTGGGTGAAAACGTGTGTATCTGGGAAAAGAACTGGCTCAGAGATAGAAAGCAGAGGGTGGTAATTAATGGTTCATACTCTGATTAGACCACATTTGCTAGTGGGATGCCACACAGTTTAGTACTGGTCCCCATTCTGTTCAATATATTTATTACTGACCTGATAGAGGGACTGCACAGTAAAATATCAATATTTGCAGATGATACAAAATTATACAATATAATCAATGCAACGGAGGACAATGTGTGGCTACAATACGACCTAGATAAACTGGGGGCTTGGGTAGAAAAATGGCAAATGAAGTTCAATGTTGATAAATGTAAGGTTTTTCACATGGGCAGGACAAACTAATGTCACCAATATACACTAATGGGGTACTGCTAAGGAATAGAGATGAGCGAGTATACTCGCTAAAGGCAATTGCTCGAGCGAGCATTGCCTTTAGCGAGTACCTGCCCGCTCGAGACCAAAGGTTCGGGTGGCGGCGCGGGGGAGCGGTGAGTAGCGGCAGTCAGCAGGAGGGAGCAGGGGGGCGGGAGAGGGAGATCTCCCCTCCGTTCCACCCCGCTCTCCCCCGCAGCTCCCTGCCCGCCGCCGACACCCGAACCTTTGGTCTCGAGCAGGCAGGTACTCGCTAATGGCAATGCTCGCTCGAGCAATTGCCTTTAGCGAGTATACTCGCTCATCTGTACTAAGGAAGTGATCTGGAAAAATACCTGGTGGTACTAGTAGACTGTAGATTTAACCGGAGCTATCAATGCCCATCAGCCGCTGCAAATGGAAATAAAGTATTGGGGTGCATTAAAAAAAGGAATAAGGGCAAGGGACCAGATAATAAGTGCTATAAGGCACCCGTCAAGCCTCACATGGAATTCTGTGCACAGTTCTGGACACCGGTACTCAGTAAATATGTTGCAGTTCTTGAGGGGGTTCAAAGAAGGGCAACTAAATTAAAAAACAGAATGGAAGGATTAGAATACTTTAGGATTATTCCTCCTAGAAAAGATGGTTAAGGCGCGACCAAATAACTCTTTAAATACATTAGGGGACAATACAAGGATTTGTCACATGACCTTTTTTATATCCAGGATAGTTACAAGAGGGAATCCTCTACGTCTAGAAGAAATCAGTTTTCATTGCCAACACAGAAGGGGGTTCTTTACTGTAAGAGCAGTGAGACTGTGGAACTCTCTGCCTGAGGACATGGTGATAGGAAAATCTATAGAGCAGTTTAAGAGGGGACAAGATGCCTTTCTAGAGCACTATGATATTACAGGATATAGACATTAGGTGACCCAGTGGGGTTGCTAAATTGGCCCGTTGGTTTTTTTTTTCCTTCCTCTGGACCAACAAGGGTGTGCTTGAAACAGGCTGAACTATATGGACATAGTATGTTAGGCTGAATGTAGACAATGTTACTATGTTACAGGTAAGGACATTGCTGCTTGTAAGATTGCCCCTTAATCAATCATTAATCAGATCATCAAGAACTTCAAGGAGACGAAGAAATCAGCATTTGCCAGACCATTTCCTAATAAGGATTCAGCTACTGGATCGGTTCAACACCAGCGCAGCGCTCGCTCAGGAGTGGCAGCAGGTGGGTGTTGGTAAATCTACAGTGAAGAGAAGATTTCTCAAGGGCAGCTACGTGTCAAGACGGACAGCAAAAAAAGCCCCTTAAATCCAAAAAAAGTTGCTTCTGGGGGTGTGCAGCTCTGGGGACTGTATCACATATATGGTGGACATGTTCGCTACTGAGATCTTTGTGGGGTCAAGTAACCAATTTAATAACAAGAGTCAAGGGTAGAACTTTCCCAATGCTCCCATCGGCTTCCCTCCTGGCAGACAAACCTGGTGGATTTACAAATCAACAGCACAAGCTTTCCCAATACATCTGCATGGCGGCTAGAACTTATATTGCCTGCCAGTGGCTCTCGCCCGTTTTACACCTGGAACCAGTTTTAACGAGACTACCCAGAATGATGCTATATGAAAAGGTGTCTGCCGTGAGGGAAGATCATATGGAAGGATTCCTTAAAACTTGTCAGCCATGGTCTGAGTACCTAAATATCCAGGGCCTGTCTTGGCTATTAGGGTTGTGAGGGGATGACTTTGGACCTTGAAAAAGGGGAAGAGGAGAGAAGAGGGGAGGGAACTTGACGATACTATGAAACAGGGGAAGAAGAGGTAGGGAGTCAGGAAGTAGAACACATAGTACTATAAAGCTAATCCTGTTTGTACCAGAACACCAATTTCAACAAGTCATTAAAGGGGTTGTCTCACGCCAAAACGGGTTTTTTTTGCTTTTTTTTCAATAGGCCCCCCGTTCGGCGCGAGACAAACCCAATGCATGTGTTAAAAAAAAAAAAAAAAAAAAAAAAAGTTTAGTACTTACTCGAATCCCCGCGCTGCGGCGACTTCTTCCTTACCTTACTAAGATGGCCGCCGGGATCTTCACCCACGATGCACCGCGGGCTCTGTGCGGTCCATTGCCGATTCCAGCCTCCTGATTGACTGGAATCGGCACACGTGACGGGGCGGAGCTACGAGGACCAGCTCTCCGGCACGAGCGGCCCCATTCACCGCACAGCGCAAGCGCGTCTAAAATCGCCAGAAGAGGGCGATTTTAGACGGATCCATGGCAACGGGGACGCTAGCAATGGAACAGGTAAGTGAATAACTTCTGTATGGCTCATAATTAATGCACGATGTATATTACAAAGTGCATTAATATGGCCATACAGAAGTATATAACCCCACTTGATTTCATGAGACAACCCCTTTAAGGCAATGTTTGCTTGTAAGTCTGTTTGTTAGGTTTATGCAATTGAACATATAAGATCCCCCTGAGAGGGGTAATATGTAGCACAACAGATTGTTATAAAAATAAATTTGCTAAATCATTAATAAAACCTTTTTAAAACTAAATGCAAGAAAAGAATCAAAAGAACAGACTGACATTGTGCAGGAAGAACAGGGAAAGGAATGCAAAGGACTCTGGGAAAGCCATTTTCTCTGAAGAGAAAAAAGAAGAGAAAGTGAGCATTACCATAAGTCCTGTGTCATGCCAACAGTAACTCATCCTGAGACCATTCATGTATGGGCTTTTCATCCAAGGGAGTGGGCTGACTCACAGCTTGTGGGGATTTGGCCGATAAGCCAATATCCAGCAAGTCAGGGCAAATTACAGATGCCTTGAAAAAAAGGATCAATACTTTAAATATGGAATTGCCTAAATTTGATATAATGGTCAATAAAAGTGTAAAAACCTATGAACTGCTTATTGCTACACTTCATTAACTATAGAAAAAAATGAATAAAAGATCTAAACACTGAAGCAGCAAACTTTGTGAAAAATCAAAATTTGTGTCAGTCCCAAAACCTTTGGCCATTACTGTATGTAATATAGGGAGGTTAGATTGTCAGCTCCTGGGGTCAGTGATGATGGAAGTGAGTGTGACCTCATTTGTTGGCTGATCAGCTGAAGTCAGAGGTGACTATCAAGGATCATTTGCCGAGTCCTATTAATAATACAGGGCTCTAATACTAAATGAGCCTCGCGTGGCGAAGTGTTAAGGCAGCAGAAATACAGTCCTAAGCTCTTACTCATGACCTTAAGGTTGTAGGTTCAATCTCCGCATGGTTCAGGTAGCTGGCTCAAGCTTGACTCATCCTTCAGAGGTTGGTAAAATGAGTACCCCATGGGAGTGTAAAAAGATGACTAGGGAAGGCAATGGCAATCCACCACGCAAAAAAACAGTTTGCCAAGAAAACGTCATGATGTGACGTCACCCTAGGAGTTAGTAATGACTCTGTGCTTGCACCCAATATTGAAACCTTCTGCGGAGTAGTAGATACCAGCAGGTGATCCTGGATGATGAAGCAGGATTTTGTTTTTGCAGAGAATGCAACATATTGTAATGTGCTGGAGACTCTGTGCAGTCCATCGGTGAGTCGTTTCCTGAATACTGAACCCTCACTCTCATTATGAGAAGTGTACATCGTAACCTCCCTCAAATGCTAAACCATACCCCTTCTGATGCAAATACCATAACAGAAGACGAGGCGAAAACATTGTGGTAACGGTCACCATCTTTTATCATTCCATATAAAATCATAATTACATTTTGGGGGAGTGAAGGCCAAGTTGTGACACCTCAACTCACTACCTTGTCAACTAGACCATTCCTAAACCTGACTTGGTATTGGATCAGCTGCGAGCCAACTGCAGGTATTCGACCCCAAGGAAGACCAGCTGCCAGCTATATCATCTTCCACCGACGGCTGGTCTGCTACACAGCAATGTCTAGTCTGTCAAGCACCCATCCAGTATCATGCGATTGCTGGCTGAAGTTTCCCAATCACTTATATACAATTTGATCATGATAAACAAACTATTAAACTCTGCCTCTTGCTTTTGCTCTAAAAAAAATTAAAAAGGGTTGAGTATAGAGGCAAATGCAAAACTACACTGCCTAAGCCCATGCATCTCCACACTTTCATACCCCAAACCCACATCTACTTGGCCCAATTTGCCCTCTTGTATTTCCCATTGCAGCAATTTCATATTGTCCATAGAACAACCCCTCCCCAACTACCCTCAGCAGTGCAGTTTTACCATGCCACCTTAACATAATGCCAAAACTACAGCCCTGTCCCCTGCAAAAATTCGGTGATTATTGAAATGATCCTTCTTCTGGGTCCTTGACCTGAGCCGCCAATGCTGGTTGCTTAAGGACTGTATATGTTATTCACTCCCAGGTGCTAAACCACACACCCTTCCACAAAGACATCACGACACAAAACTGGACTTAAAAAATTGTGGCGACAATTACTACATTTTATTGTTGCTTATATAATTACCTCTTAGGGTAGCACGGCTCAAACAGCAAAACCTTTACCCCATCAACTTCTCATCTGGATGATGCCTACACTGAGCTGAGTTTTAGTTAAGCTGCTGGCTATCCATGGCTTGCTGGCTGAAGTGTCACGATTTCATCAACAAAAGTAAGGCTCTCCAAACCATTCTTAAACAAAAACCCCCACAAAACTGTACCACGAGCTCAGTCAACTGTCTGTACACCTTAGAGACAGTCTATCAGCGCCTCTTGCAAAGACTTGTTAAAAAGGTCCAACCCAGTATTTGAAAGGTGCTCACCATCAGCCCTGTACAGGTTGGAATTTCTAAACTTAATGTTGTCATGATCCACTATTGAGCCGGCTTTATACTTCAAAAATGTTGTGATGGCCGTGTTTACCTTTCTTCTTGATAATTCTACCTTGTTAATCTGGGTAACATTTTGCCAATATCTCCGTTGTATAATCCTGGACCAAACCACCTTAAGCCATGGCCATACTGACATCCAATGGTCAATGTCTTTTTTGATCATTTCAATTAAGTGTGATGTCACATAACTTGTCAGATCATTCCCTCCTGCATGAATGACCAGAATATCTGGTGGCGGGTTTTGTTCTGCTGCTCTTGCTATTAGTTGCTCCATTCCACTCCACAGGAGATCCTTTTCTCCAAACCAAAGAATGTTACACCTTTTTTTTGGGAAGCCCAGCTGTGTACCATAGGGATGTTTTGCAGCTCTGACTTGTGCCCAATGGACAAAGGAGTGCCCCACGATCCATACAGTCTTTACGCCTGTAAAAATAAAGCATAGCCTATTAACAGATGGCAAATCCTAACCACATACATGGTTGGCTATATTTTTTTTTGTCCAAATGGTTCAGTTTAAGATGCCAATTGGAAGAATCATCTACAGGGTGTCTTGACAGCGTAATAATAAAAGAGATTGTAAGTTCACCTCTTTCAAAGGGCTTTAAATCCACTGCCTCTTTAGAAGTGCACAGGTAACTCCGGGTGAGCTGCAAGTCCCATCAGCAAGGAAATTTCTCAAACAAGTAAGCTGGGTTTCTCAGTGCAAAAGATTTTTTCTTCCTTTGTTATTTTCTTTTATCACATGGTGGAAACACATAAAACCTCTACACAAATTTCGGCCGTAAAACGGTCTCTCTCACAGCTTAACAGCACTATCACAGATACAGACTTAAAAGCTTTTAAAACCAAGTGCATGTCCCCCTTCAATGAGGTCATTAATTAATTGAGTATGCACACACCTACCTCCACCCTGATCTTATACCATATTATAGACAATAGTTTCAGAATTCAGTACATAAAAATGCGAAAGGAATCTACTTTCACTTATTAAATATGGAAAAATATATACAAGTTGGTCTCAGATTTCAATACACAAAAGCATAAAAATACACTTTAGCCTTTCATATATAAATATGCACACAGTTCAAACCCGTGTTACAGATAAACTCAACTGGTATATACCACACACGTTCACATAAACACCACAGAGATATTGCATAGATATCGCACAGCAATCACATGATTATTGCAGGAGATCATGCACATCGACATAAATATTGCATACATGACACAAGAATATTGCAACAACGAAAAAAAAAAACCACAAAAATTATTGTATAACTGTCACGTACAGGTTACACAATTAAAGCATAGTTCTTTCCCACAGAAATCACATGAATATCGCGCAAAAGTAGCAAAAAGACCACAAAAATACGCATGAATGTTTCATGCCTATCACACATTATATAGGCACTCACAAATATCGCTTGAATAACATACAAGCTATGTGTTGCAAGATATGAAAGGCTTAGGCCTCCTTCCCACGAACGGATTTACGCCGCGTAAATCCGCGGCAAAAATCCGCTGCGTTGCCCCCTGCTATTAGATTCTATTGAACCTAATAGCACAATGCTCACGATGCGTAATTCCACCGCGGAATTAAGCACCGTGAAATCTCCCGTTCTCACCCGCAGCATGTTCTATTTGCCGCGGGTGTACGCGCTGACGGCTTCCATTGCAGTCAATGGAAGCCGTCCGTTCACGCTATCTCCCACTGCAACCAGCGGAAGTTAGCGTGAAAAAACGCTTCCCCGCCTACCGCCGCGCGTCATATGGGCGGTGGGCGTGTCACATGACGCGACGGCGGTGGGCGGGGAAGCGTCTTCACGCTATCTTCCGCTGGTAAGTATGGGGTCTCTGGGGGGCGCCGTGACGGGCTTCACTGCGGAATATTACGCGGCGGAGCCCGTCACGCTCGTGGGAAGGAGGCCTTAAGTAGATTCTTTTTGCCTTTATGTAATGAAATCTGAAACCAATGAGTCTATATATGGCATAAGATCAGGATGGAAGTAGGTGTGTGCATACTCAATTAATTAATGACTTGATTAAGGGGGACATGCACTTGGTTTGAAAAGTTTTTAAGTCTGTATCTGTGATGGTGCTGTGAGGAAGGCAGTTTTACAGCAAAAACGCGTCTCCCAACATGTCATAAAAGAAAATAATAGGGGGGGGGGGTGTTAGAATCCTAGAGTTGGAAGGGACCTCCAGGGTCATCGGCTCCAACCCCCTGCTCAGTGCAGGATTCACTAAATCATCCCAGACAGATATTTGTCCAGCCTTTGTTTGAACACTTCCATTGAAGGAGAACTCCCCACCTCCTGTGGTAACCTGTTCCACTCATTGATCCCCCTCACTGTCTAATATCTGATCTGTGTCTCCTCCCTTTCAGTTTCATCCCATTGCTTCTAGTCTTTCCTTGTGCAAATGAGAATAGAGCTGTTCCCTCTACACTGTGACGGCCCTTCAGATATTTGTAGACTGCTATTAAGTCTCCTCTCAGGCCTTCCGTTTTTCAAGCTAAACATTCCCAGATCCTTTAACCGTTCCTCATAGGACATGATTTGCAGACCGCTCACCATCTTGGTAACTCTTCTCTGAACTTGCTCCAGTTTGTCGATGTCTTTTTTAAAGTGGGGTGCCCAGAACTGGACACAGTATTCCAGATGAGGTCTGACTAAGAAAGAGTAGAGGGGGATAATTATCCCATGTGATCTAGCCTCTATGCTTCTCTTAATACATCCCAGAATTGTGTTAGCCTTTTTTGCTGCTGCATCACATTGTTGACTCATGTTCAGTATATGATCTATTAGTATACCCAAGTCTTTTTCACATGTGCTGCTGCTTAGACCAAATCCTCCCATTCTGTGCTTTTCTTCATTTTTCTTGCCCAGATGTAGGACTTTGCATTTTCCTTGTTAAATACCATTCTGTTAGTCGCCGCCCACTGTTCAAGTACTCTCTCTCTTCAGTAGCGTTCGCTACCCCTCTTACCACATTTGTCAGCAACACAAAGCTAAGTTTTTTATCATTTTCCCTCCTCCATATCACTTATAAAAATGTGGACCACCACTGGGCCCAGGAGAGAGCCATGTCACCAACTTGAATGCCATTTTGATCGCCACCGTCTTAATGTCTATATATAGCATTAAAAAAAATTACAGAATAAAATAAAAAATATACATAGAAGAGAAAATGACCCACTGCCGACCAGAACTGTCGCCATATGCACCATGTAATCAAAATTATACATCAAAACGTCCGAAATAAAATGAAGAACCAGTTACTGTACTTTATTTTAGCTTAAATATACTAATTTTAATAACTAAAAGGTTTAAAAAATTATTTTCTACCCCTATCAAAACTAAAAAACAAAAAATAAGGCAGTGAAATAAGATTAAAAAATAAATAAAAAAAAGTCCTGTATGCCACGTAAAAAAATGTGTAGCAAAAACCATTTTGGTAGCTGAAAGAAAAAAATAAGGCAGTAAAACAACCACATGGGTAATATCCCATAAAAGTGTCTGGTCCGCCGGTATGCCGCTCTGTGATAAAGACCTTAAGTAAGCTAATGTAATTTGATGGCAGACTGTGGAGAGAAGCATCAGGTGAAGCACAATGCAACCATTCAGCCCGCCTCTTACCATGGCGATTCTGTGGTTCTTCCGCTGCACCAGTGCTCACTGATACATCCATCAGCGGTTTGATGGCACGTCCCACAGGAACTGAGGGTAGGGACAATTTTTTAGGTCTGTTAGAGGATGTAGGTTCTTGAAAGGATTTCACTAAAAATGAGAGAGCAACAGCATTACTTTCCCCTGGCGCATGACACTCTGAAAACCAAATGGAGGCCAAGCGTTTTAGCATCAATGGCCTAAAGCAGAGCAAGGACAGACAAAAAAAACTAGATGTTACATTACTGATAGCCATAACAGCGTTCTGTGATCAAACCAAGATAAGATATTTTAAACCTCTGGAGCTCCACAGCATCCCCAATAGGAAATATGTCCAAAAGCTTAAGGCTCTTTGTAAAATGTTGCCTTACCCAATACTCAGGCCACAGATGTGCAGAGCTCTGTGAACACTTCTAGTTTGTTGGTTGTGGATACAGAATATGCCATCATATGTGAATGACTGCCACATCCTCAGATGCTCTTCATGCAATTATTTCCCCTTTACAGTCGCAGTGGGCAGCGAGAAAATAAACCAATGAGAAATAACCTGCAAGCTAATTCCAATGAGCTAAACATGGACTGAAACTTCTTTTAGATGAAGACCACCCAAAAGTGCTCTTCTATGGGGTTGATCCTCAAGAAAAAGGAGGATATACTATATACACACACTAATGACTTGTAGCACATAATGGCAGGTTTAGTTTCTTTACAGTGGAATGCCACAGGCTGAAGACCACTACAGTACAGTATCCTAAGCAAATCATGGGGCTTCTTTGTCCTTAACCTAACCATAATAACCCACCACCACCATAAACCCCAAAAATTGTCACTACATAAGTTTTTGTTTGAGATGCAAGGTCAGAGCACATACATTTTGAAGAGTTAAATGAACCAAAGAGTAAGGGCTCATTGCCAGAACAGGAAACTTTAAACTACTCATGACCACCTGGTCATGACGGAGTTACATGTGATGTCACCATCATGTGATCAGTCAACGGGCCTCCGAGCTCCGCCCCTGATCACGGCGGTGACATCACCACAAGTCCTTCATCCCTGTGCACTAAATGAGGGATTTCATGTGATCAGTCACCAGGGCTTCACACGGCCACTGTTCACCTCTGCTGGTTTAGCACCTGTGATGACGTCACAATCATGTAATTAGGGGCGGAGCTCAAAGCCCCAATGACTCATCACATGACTGTGACATCATCGTAGGTTCTGTAAGCACATGGCTGCTGTCTGGCTCTGCTGGTTTAGCAACTGTGACCAACTCCAGTCCTTTTCACTATATTAGTAAGTGGTGCATTTTGCCACCAGAAACACTGCTACTATAATTTCCTAATAATAACTAGTAGTTTAAGAACAAAATGTAACCCCTCCATACCAAACAGAATCATGACTCCTTGTAAGGGAACTGAATGAGCATGTGATCAAACACCATCTTTTTGCACAAATTACACCTACTCCCAGGAGGACTAGTCCCACCAAGGTCCAGCCATACGACACCCGAAAGGGATTGTCCGATATAAAAAGTCTTCCTCCAAAGGGTTCCCCAGTGTATAAACATAACAGAGCTAAAAAAAAAATCTAAGAGAATCTCCCCACTTGTCTCCCACCGGCAGCTCTACATCACCCAGCTGACATCTTTACAGGATGCAGTCAGTCTGAGCAGTCTCCAAACAAGACTTCTGCAGCCAATGACAGAGCTGGACGATCATCACCAAGCTCTTTTTGCCATGGGAGAGTGCGTGCGTGTGTGTAGGAGTGTCTTTGTTTTTATGGCATACACAACAAGGCAAAAATGTTAATTGTATTCTATGGGTCGGTATGATTACGACAACATCAAATTTATATACGGTAGTTTTTTCGTTGCACCAATTTAAAAATAAAATTACTGCCGCTATCTTTTTACTACCATAACTTTAATTTTTCCATCAACGTGGTTGTATGAAGGCTTGTTTTTTTGAAGGACACCCTGTGACGTTTATTGGCACTATTTTGGGATACATATGACTTTGCTTGCTTTTTATATTTCTTCTTGGAGATAAGGTGATCAAATAAGCGCAATTTTAGCAAATTTATTTTCCTGACAATGTATTATACAGTATTGCATGAATATTAAGTACAATATTTTATAGATCACTTTTATGGACATATCAGTACTATGTTTTTTTTTAATTCTCTAATGTTAAAAATGGGAAAAGGTTTGTTAATTTGTGAAAATTTGAAAAACTTCATTCATGTAGATTCTATTAATTTTTAAAATCCCTATTGGAAACTCTGCACTAGCGATCACCTTATCGCTTTTACAATATACTGCAATACTTGGATATTGCAATATGCAATACTTGGATATTGCAGTATGTTCTATTTCTGCAGGCACTGTAATAGGCAGAAGCACACAATGCCCTGGCCTCATGACACCAGACCAGCACTCCGTAGGGGGTTTTGAGAAACAAAGGGGCTCACTCCCTCTGTTGGGCCACTTAAATGCATAAGAATGGTTATCAGCTGAAATTCGGAGTTATATCCAATTGCACCTGGCACCAGCCATATATGGAGTGGGTTTGGCTCCTGGACCTACCCCATACAAACCTCACCTCCGAAGGGCGTATATGCTCTTTAGTGTTAATGGGGTTAGGCTGGCTGCATTATCCCACAAATAGCCAAGGCCTCCTTTAGCAGTAATGAAGCCCGACACAGATGATATCCAGGCCTAGCTCTTTCAGATTGACACCGGCTTCTTGGAATAACTCAGAATAATTGCCTTCTAATATATTGCTGCACTAGCACCTAACCAAGGAAACGCACAAAGGACTCCCGAGTTTATCGCCACACCATGCAGGGCACCATCGCTGACTACACTATTCACACTCCAGTTAAATGATCCACTAAAACAACAAGGTCTCCGGATTATCCATTAAAAACTAAACAACCTAGGAAACTTTAAATTAACTTCAAGGCCTACTAGAGCCCTTCAAAGCAAAGCCTACACCTGATAATTGTTTTTGAATTACAGGAGATGGAAATGCTGCTTTGTCATAAAGAACTTGGGTAAACTAATGTAATTTGATGGGAGACTGGGGAGAGAAAAATCTGGTGAAGCATAATGCAACCATTCAGCCCACATCTTACCATGGCGATTCTGTGGTCCTGCCGCTGCAACCGAGCTATTCGGTTTGATGGCATGTCCCACAGGAACTGAGGGCAGGGGCAATGTTTCAGGTCCGTTAGAGGATGTAGGTTCTTGAACTGATTCCACTGAAAATGAGAGAGCAACAGCATTACTTTCCCCTGGCGCATGACACTCTGAAAACCAAATGGAAGGCCAAGCATTTTAGCATCAATGGCCTAAAGCAGAGCAAGGAGAGACAAAGAACTAGATGTTACATTACTGATAGCCATAACAGCGTTCTGTGATCAAACTCTAAAACATACTTGTTCATCATTTTAGAGTACCTGAGCTTTACCACATCCAATAGGAAAGATTTCCAAAATTGTAAGGCTCTTTGTAGAAGGTTGCCTTAGGGTTTGCTCACATCAGTGTTGGAGGTTCTGTTAGGAACCAGTGATTGATTTCAGCTAGTAAACAGGCTATGCTATTTCGTCTGGTAAATTCCAGCAAATTGCTGGCCGTAAATTGAGCGGACCACATTACAGTCAATGGGGGTCCATTTGGCACAGTTTGGCCCGTGGGTGACGTTTTCCAGCTCCCCAAGAGCAGAGAGGGAGAACTGAACGCTAACGCTGATATGAACAAGCCCTCACCCAGTTATCCAGGCCAAAGATGTGCACACTCTGTATAGCGATGAGATGGAGCAACCCATCGGCTAACAGGTCATACAAAGAACCTGACTTTATGCTGAATCTGGATTTGGGGAGCAGGGGTTGCATTGGTAAATGGTGCCTTCCAGTTTACCTTTTTTGGCGCAGACACCTTCTCACGGACTAGGATTTCACTAGAAAGGTGTTGCCTTGGGACGATCCTGGGGACACCATAGTACCTCTGCCAGTTTTCCCAAAGAGATTTTATTTTCTCCTGCCATTACAGGTATGCCCCCCCATCCCGGATGGCCAGTGTTACCGAGGACGACATAGGAACTGTATTATGCTAATTGGATAAACTATGTGGCAAAGTTTTCATTATAGATTTTAGACTTGTGTATGGGCATTGTACAGTTTAAGGTACAGCTGAAGTATAGCTACAGCTGAAGTATAGCTGAAGTCTTCTAAAATACACGAGGCTCTCCTTACTCACACTTGCCACAGTTTGCATTTGGTCTTGGGTCTTTAAATTCTGACTCAGGTGCTCTTTACCATTTTTTCTGTTGCTCTGTTTGCAATCAACTTTCAGGTAGGGAGCATGCAGCAACCCTTGCATTCTGCCAGTATTTCACTGTCTTGCACTTCCTTGCCCTTCTCATGCTACATCACACTGTCTCTGGTCACAGCAGCAGAGAAACAGTATCTGAATGCCTGCCCCTCAGCTTTCCCAGGAGGATTCAGGAATTCAGACACATTCTGACCAAGTGGTTAGTAAACCCACACAGACACTAACCACAAGACAGAGGCGATCTGTCAGTCTGCAGCTCGAGGGCACAGGAGTGCCCCATTAAGATAACTGCTGCCCATTATTCAGGAAACATCCCTGTGTCCTTGTTACTACAGAAGCTCTTTACCTGGCAACAGAGAATGGATTACAGAGAAGCTGGAAGGGAGAGGTTTTCGCTTTTTCATACCCTCCGACATTTGTCTCTGGCAGGCATTTGAACAGTAGAGTGTACTAAGCAAGATAAGATATATTTTGATGCCAGCATGTTTATTTAGAAACTTCACCCTACCCTTAAAATGAACCAGGGACTTGTCACTAGTTAATCGGCTGCAAAGAGGAGTTAATTCTAGAAAACTTTGCGGACAAAAATGTAATTGATTAATTTTAAAACACTGATAGAAAACTAGTTCATGCTAAGGGAAAGCATTGGAAATGATTATTAGTGGATAAATTATTGAAGTACCTTAAAGCATGTCAAGACCCATGATTAGAACTATGGCATACACACTTTCCCATATTTTCACACAAGCGTACGTGTATTTATGCAATGGACAATGCTTTTTATTTGTACGCTCATCAGTGTATTTTACAGTTTTTTTCAGCATGCAAGGCATGTTCATCTGCACACCGCAAACAAAGATGCATCAACAGAATGTTTGTATGCAAGCAGTAGGAGCAGCAGAGTAGGATATGAAAAAGTACAAGTTAGTAGAAAACATTACGAATTAAACCATAACAGTGGAGAATCATGGGTAACTCCCGGGCTTACCCTGTCACACCCCCACCTTCTGGTGGCGTCAAGATACACTAATACCAGACACATCAACAAAGTATTAGTTTCATGGTGTGTACACTTATGAAACATTATTTTAGGTTTGTTTTTTTTACATTTTCCACCCTAAAAGATTTCAGGTTTTTTTTTTTAATAGAATTGTACAGATAACGGGTCACACTGAAGGAAATAAAATCAGACATTGCTCATCTTTGTCAGATTTTTTTTTTAACATAACAAAAACCTGGCACTTTTTAAAACCCCATTTACACGGGACGATTATAGCTCAAAATTTGCTCAAACAATGTCTTTTGAGCAATAACCGTTGCGTGTAAATGCTACCATCGTTAGCTTTTCGGCCGAATGGTGATCTTATGTTAACTTTAAAATCCATCGTTCAACTGGGCAGCTGATAGAAGGGACCGTACTCTGTGATTCTCCATGGGACTGCTGATAACATTGGTTTCAGCTGCAGTTCAATGGTAGAACAAAAGGGGCTGTATGCAGATAACAGACCACCTTGCTGTTATCTACATACAGCAAGGGGAGGCTTCATTTACACGCAAGTAAAGCCAATAAGCTACTAATGGGTATTAGTTCCCATTTGCAGCCTATGCAAAATGATCGTTCAAGCTTTCATTCTGTCATTCATCTTTTAAACAAATTTTGAGCGATAATCTTTGCATGTAAATGGGGTTTAACAGGGGTATGTAGAATTTTAAAATCCACTGCACACCTCTTCAGCAGTGTATGTTCTGACATTTTTTTAATGTACCTATATATTGTGTATATGCATTACAAAAGGTATTATATAGTACCTTATCAGCAAGAAAAAAAAAAAAAAAAGGAAGAAGTGGACGGATGCAAAGTACAGATTAATTTTTTTTACATAAAACCCCAAGAACTAATGCCATTGACTAAGGCTGGGCTCAGATGAAGGTATCTGGCAGTGCGCAGGCTGCAAAATATATAGGCATGGCACACAGCCTGTATACATGCCACCCATATCCATGTACTATCTTGGCCAAATCATTGTACTAGTCTGCCAGGTTTTAAGAGCAATCTTGGAAGTTATATTCACCCGTGTTAGGGCTCATTCACACAGCCGTATGTGAAAAATGCTGTGTGTATTACGCAGTGTTTTACTGCTGCGTAATGGCAACAATTTTGAACTGCGCATGACAGCATACCTCATACATGCTATTGTGCACAGGTTTCCTGCGTTTTTGTTTTTTAAATATCCCGCTGTCACTTTGTGAAGGTGCCTATAGACACAGCACATATGCAAAGTATTTCATACGCACACAGAGAATAATAGGGCTGTACATGCATAGTACGCGGTACAAGAGAATAGGTATAACCCAATAGAAGAGCTACTGTAACACAGATTGCTGAAAGAGTTGGTGCTGGACACCTTCAGAGCTCTTGTGGAGTCTGAGTCCATTCAATGATGATCTGAGCTCTTTTGGTGGCAAAAAAACAAACAAAAAAAGCAACCTACAACCCTGACCAGACAGTTGGTTTTAAGGTCATGGCTGATCAGTGTATATAGATGTATGTTACCAGGATAAACCTCTGCCAGATAATAAAAGCAATGTTGTCTACCAAGTATCCTACAGCTGCAGATCGAGGAGAGCATAAAAGAAATCGTGGTTGCAGCGGTATGTGCGCCTTTTCCTTTGCGTATCCACATTCTAGAGCATATTGTAATTCTGCTGTTGGCGGACTTCTGGTTTGCCCTTTTGTATCTTCCTATTTCTCCATGCTATGTGTCTCCGCACCGCCCCCCTTACCGACACTACTGTGCAAGCTGGGATTTCTGGAAGATGAAACAGTTCAGTAGTCTTCTCTACTAGTAGATGCACTTTTTAGCTAAGAGGCATCTCCGCCTTGTACAGTGAAGGTCCCCATACGGCAGGTTTCCAAAGATCAACAGAGCACAGCAAAGCCGGGCTCACATGGGTGGATTTGGAGTGCGGACTCCAAAATGCAGGCTTTGAAAATTTACTTTCACTTTTTTGTTCACACTCATGGATCCGAATTGCGAATTCCGTGAGCAAAAAACCCCCCAAAAAACCCGCAGCATGCTCCATTTTGCCACGGAATCTGTTCGAACGGCCTCCATTTATGTCAATGGAGGCCGTCTGACCAACAGTATATACGCAATTAAGATTGCATACAGGCTATGGGTACCCACATCATCACTAAGCGACAGTGCAGGAAATCCAAATAAAAAACCCCTCCGGTACTGCAGCCGCCATTGTCATTCACAATACAGTGGAAATGGGTACACAGGGTTGCCGGCTAGGCTCCCAGCCGGCATCCACTGCGGGCCTGCCACATTTGGAATCCGGGACGCCCGTATAAGCCCAGCCTAACAGAGAGGCTCCTGGTGTATGAAGGACCTTTCTGATGTAACAAACCTGTGACAAATCAGGTGTGTGGGAGGGGTCATACCAGCCAACAAAAGAGCAGGAAGTTAAGGGCTCCTTGATACGAGTATGTGGCATATTCCACATGCAGGTTTTGCGAGCAGACTACGCTATACCAATCTGTCATAGGCTCCCACGTTACCGCTCACAATATAGTGAATAGCAATTGGCAGCCCACAGAAAGTACGCAAGGTAATTGCATACTTGAGGCGTCCTGCACGACTGCCAAATGCAGGCGGCACGCACCGAATGATGCTTGTGTGAAGCCGCACTGAGGTTTTTACATTCACTGCAAGATAATAGATAGCTGCGGCAGAGCCGTGTGCCTGTCATCGTAGGATTGTGTACATATACAAAAGGGGACACCAAGTGTAAGGATGAGTTCACACAACAGAATTGTTGCTGCATTTCAGCTGCAGAATGGGTACTAAAGCAGAGGACACTAAAAACGACAAACCCCATTCACTCAATGAAAAAAATCTGCAGTGGAAAGTGTAAATTGTGTTTAAAATCTGCACTAAATAAAGACCTGTGCGGATTTTGGTGAGAATTTACATGCAGAAAAAAAATTCCATTATGTGCGCCCCTACAGGAGTCAACTGTTGCCGATTACCCCTCCTACACACACCCTAGAAAACAAAGAAAGGAGGCTCTGCGCTAGACCACAATCAGTGACCCCCCTCCTCCTCCTCTGACCACCGGGAAAGTTCATCGGTACAAAATGTTTTTTTCCTATCTTTTGCTGTCTAAACCTTGAGTGCGCTTTATAGTCCGATGCGTCTTACAGTCCGAAAAATAAGTTCTATACCCTGCGCTGTGTGTGAATAAGTGTGTATTTGGAGGTATACGTAACAAGGACTTTATGACACAAGTTATAGTACAGATAGTCCCCTACTTACAAATAGCTTCCTTTCCATAAGCCTGTTCGTATGTCCACACAGATATATGTGTGAAAGGGGATCACAGGTAGATCCAATCCATTCAACGCGAGTGGCGGCTGTTTCCTACAGCCAAAACCCACCAGCAACAGCTCCAATAAGAGGCGCTGCTCATTGGAGCCGTTAACCCTTTAAATATCTGAATTCTGACAGCGGCATTTAAATGCCCTAACTGATGTTCGGAGGTCCTGCACTGCCACTCGCGATAAGAATGCGGGTTGCCGTGGCAGCTGGGGCCTGCTGAAAGGCCCCAAGGCTGCCTACGTAAAGTGCCTATGGCATGGCTTGATAGAATGCCTGTACAGTATGATGTAATGCTTTGTGTGATTTGACACTTGATCACCACCAGCAGGAACTTTATTAGTAATCTGTCCTACAATTGCACTTCTGTGGAATAATAAAATAAATTTAACACGAAATGCAGGGGGATAAAAGGAGCGCCCAACTAAATATCAGCTGCCTAACGTTAGCAGGAGGAAGTGCAGAGTTGGTTTAAAAAAAAAAAAAAAGGATTAAAAGCGACAAAAATCACCAGTCCAGATGGAATACACCCAGTGGTTTTAAGAGAACTAAGCGACGTGATACAGACTGTGGTTTCTTATATTTAGAGATTCTATTGAGACAGGTTGTACCACTGGATTGCCACATTTCCAATGTGGACGCAATACACAAAAAGGGGTCAAAAAGAGAGCCTGCGAAAACGTGTGTATCTGGGAAAAGAACTGGCTCACAGATAGAAAGCAGTGGGTGGTAATAAATGGATTGTACTCTGATTGGGCCTCCGTTGCTAGTGGGGTGCCACAGGGCTCAGTATTAGGCCCCATTCTGTTCAATAACCTGATAAAAGTAATGCAAAGTAAAACGTCAATATTTGCTAATATTCAATTAATACAACGAAGGACAATGTACGGCTGCAAATAGACCTGGATAAAGCTGGGGTCTTGGGTAGAAAAATGGCAAATGAAGTTCAATGTTGATAAATGTAAGGTTATGCACATGGGCAGAAGAAACGAATGTCACCAATATACACTAAATGGGGTACTGCTAGGGAAAAGTGAGATGGAAAAGACCTGGGGGTACTAGTGGATTGTAGACTAAACTGGAGTAACCAATGCCAATCAGCTGCTGCAAAGGCAAATAAAGTCTTGCGGAGCATTAAAAGAGGTATAGGGGTGAGGGACGAGAACATTAATCTTCAACTATATAAGGCACTTGTCAGGCCTCACATGGAATACGGTGTACAGTTCTGGACACTGATGCTCAGGAACGATGTTGCAGTGCTTGAGGGGTTCAAAGAAGGGCAACTAAACTAGTAAACGGAATGAGAGGACTGAAATACCCAGAGAGGTTAGCAAAACTGGGATTATTCACCCTAGAAAAAAAAAAAGGTTGAGGGGCAACCAAATAGCCATGTATAAATACATTAGGATTACAATACAAGGATCTCTCCCATGATCTGTAAATACCCAGGACTGCGACGGTAACGAGAGGGCATCCGCTACGTCTTTAAAGAATGCAGGTTTCATCACCAACACAGAAGGGAGTTCTGTAAGGCCTCATGTCCACGGGCTCCTGCATGCAGAATCCGACGCTGCCTGTAGCCGCGCTCCCCTGTCCAGGTGTTCTTTTCTTCACTACTGTGGATGTGCACAGAAGTGCCGGCCAGCTCACATGCGCAGTAGAACTGTTTTGTTTTTTTCCAAACCCCTGCTTTGCCGCAGATCGGACGGCTTCCACTGACTTCATGGAAGCCGTCCGCACCAAAATGGAGGTCCGCAAGACAAATCAGCATGCTTTAATGCAGGTGTGGACGCTCATGCCTACCTATGGGCAGGTTGAATTGCGGGAGACCCAGACAGATTTCACAATTCAAATCTACCCGTGGACATTGGGCCTAAGAGCAGTGAAACTATGGAGCTCTCTGCCTGAGCACGTAGTGGTTGCATAAAGCGATAGAGGAGCTTAAGAGGGGACTAGAAGTCTTTAGAGCATTATGACATTACAGGATAACGATATTAGTCAGAAGTGTTGAGGTGATCTTCTGACTGCCAAACTTGGAAGCAGTAAGGAACCTTCTCTGAAGAGTGTTGATCCAGGGATTATTCCGGCTGCCATTATGGTGTAGGGGAGGATTTTTTTTCCCCCCAGGGTGGTGTAAATCGGCTTCAGCCTCTACCTTTTTCCCTTCCTCTGGATCAACATGGGGGGGGCGGGGTGGAATCAGGCTGAACTGGGTGGACATTTGTCTTTTTTTCAGTCTAGCATACTATGTATATTTGTGTCAGAGGGACTTCAGTCCAAATCTCTGGGTGACTAGACAAAGGAGTTCACAGAGCTTTATACCAAGGTGGCTGGCTCTCTCAGCATCAAGTTACAATAGTGTCTGTCAGATACAGTTCAACACTTGCATGTAGTATTTTTAGAAGAAAACACTTTAGTTAGCTACATTCTACGTAAGGTGAAGAGAATTTATTAAGGTAAAAGTTAATATGCAGTAGCTACATCCCATGTGCATAGAAACATTTAGCAATAGCAGAAAAGCCTATAATATACTTCTATTATCTGGTTGATAACAGAGAGTAATAGCAGCTGTTACAATATTACTTTTTCTATCTCCTCGTACCACAAACTGACTGCTGAGATGAAGCAACATGTAACCAAAGTCATGCAAGTACAGATGGATTTTTCTTTACCTTGACTCTTATGTGATGGCACGGTGTGCCGTGCAGTCAAGATGGTTTATTTACACTTTGGATTGCCTTCTATGGGTTTTGTTATGTTAGGATATGAGAACAATAGCTTTTTAATGAGTTGAAAAAAAATTTGTGCCATGCTGTCGCAATCAAGCTAAAATTTGCTGCATTTGTACCCGCAGCTTGCCAATGAAGCGTTCACCGGCTGCTCGTTTTTAATGGTTTTAGGCAAACTACAT
Organism: Eleutherodactylus coqui; assembly: GCF_035609145.1. Taxonomy (NCBI): domain Eukaryota; kingdom Metazoa; phylum Chordata; class Amphibia; order Anura; family Eleutherodactylidae; genus Eleutherodactylus; species Eleutherodactylus coqui. The sequence goes on from NC_089844.1 coordinate 171,910,561, forward strand.
AGTCATCAGCGCTGAACAAAGTTCACTTCACCTGTTTTAACACCTTCCACTGCCAAAATGTAGCCATTTATCCTAGCTGCCACCCCCCGTGTAGATCTTACTGCCCTAACTTTAATGGCAGATCACGCAGCACTTTGCCACTAAAGAGATCGGGCTGAGAAAGCGTCCATCTAACTCTTCTGAGGTGTAGCAAGCTGAAGTGATCAGTTCCTTCAGAGGGAGCGCTGTATTTAGTACTGGAATTGGAGAGTAGACATCTTCTGTCTTGCATTTCAGCTGTGACCAAGGAAAGTTGTGATATTTCGATATATTTCTATGAGCTTCCACATGGAGAGGACAGGATCTGTGTCCAGCTGCCATTACATCACCATTATCGGTGATCTGTGTACAGAGGATTGCTGGGAGGCTGCAGATTATTTCATCCCAGCTCTCAGTAACCCTAGGGCAATAAGTGTGTACCTAAAGTAAGGCCAGGCTCACACGAGCGTATTGTATAATGCAGCGTTTTACTGCTGTGTGAGCTGTCACGCATCCTCTCTTGCGCAGTCTGACTTGCTTCTTTTCAAATTTCACGCTGTCACTTAGCAGCCTTGCTTATAAACACAGCGCATACACTATGTACAGTATTTATTATGTGCCCATAGAGAATAATAGAGCTCCATCACACGTAATATGCGGTAAAATAGAACATGCTGCATTCTTCACGCAGTGTATATATGCAAGTGTGGGTACATTTTCCTAATGTGCCTGTATAAGACAAGACACTCCGTCCATGACATGGATTCACGTTACACGCTCACTTTACACTCTTGTAATAGTACAGCCATAACATGCTAAAAGGTTACCCCAAATCCACACAAATATCAGCAGTCTTTTTTCCTGTTTCTCCAGGCCCAACCTATCTGGGCTCTAACTCAAACATTTTAGCACACATAATTTACACCCATTTACAGATCTCATGAAAAAGTCGACGATGGAGAAACACCTAGAATACAGAGACCTTTGTTTTCAGCATGACAGAATCCATGTCCATCAAAGTACCCATATGTGTTATTGCTAAAAAGTAGGAGTATAGGAATAAATTGAGCCATGAAGATACACAAGTCTAAAAGAGGAATAAAATAGAACTCAAAATTAAAAAGCAGATACTGGTTTTGCTTTGGGAACACACTGGAGTGCGGCCTCTGCTGCAAAGACGTATTCTTGCAAGACATTTTGCTGTGGACATCCAGGCATGTGACAGTCTTAGCGCTGGAAGGGTTAGGCCAGTTTCACACGGTTAAGAAGATCGTACAAGATTTGTGCATTGAAAGACGTACAATTATGAATCCCATTCTTTCGAACCGGGTCATATATTTGATTCTTTCCTGCATTTGGTCACATTCCCCAAGATTCATCAGTGGGGAATGGATTGTGTCAGTAATTCTGGCATAGTGAAAAGATGAGTAAGTGTGTATTTACGTGGTTGAGAAACTTGTGCAAGTTCGGCCTGATGCAATAAAGATTGAACTTGCAATTGTCTTATTTTCATGGACAGACAATTTTTCTCTCAGACAGAGTCTGAAGATAGAAAAAGATTCCAGCATGTCCCATTTTTGGGCAATTCTTGTCCAAAAAAAACAAACAAAAAAAACAAACCACACCATTGTTTCCTATGGGTGCATGAAGAGAAAAAAAAACAAAAACAAAAAAACAAAAAAACCACACTTGCATGCCATGCTATTTGCATTGTAGTGCGTTGTTTTTTCTATTTTCAAGTATTCAAACAACATGCAATTTTTTCATGTGTGGGGGGGAAAAAAACAAAACAAAAAAAAACAAAAAAAAAAAAACACATTTGCAGCAATGCAATACATTTTTAAATCCAAAAGGAATGGCAAAGATTATTGTTCGAACGCCCCATGACTGGATAAATTATTGACTTTTTTGCATAAAATGCTGAGCATTACACCCCATTTATACGCAACTATTAACACTCAAAATTCGTTCAAACGATGGCTTTTCAGCGATAATAGTTGCGTGAAAACTTTCATCATTAACTCTTCGGCTGAATGAAGATTTTTAGGTGAACTTAAAATCCATAATTCAGCAGATAGAGATACCAGCAACAACACCCTATGTTCTCCACAGGAGCAGCTGATTACATTGTATTCAGTTCACAGCCCACGTAAAGGCAATGCATCTGGGAAGACCACATATGCTGGGATTTGCAAACTGCTGCTGGAGGAGAATTTACACGCAAATAAAGGTAATAAACTGCTAATGGTCATTAGTGTTCATTAGCAGTTTATTTAAAACGATCACAAACTTTCAAACATTTGCGTGTATATGGGGCTTAAAAAAAGCTCTGACCAGTAAAAAAAAACAAAAAAAACCCCCCCTCCCCTCAAGTCTTTCAAAGAATGAACGAATGCCATGTAAACCGCAAGAAAAGCAAACTACTTAATGACTATTTTTATGTAGGCTGAAACTCAGCAATAAGTGACAAGTGGATGAATAGTGCATGATGGCTGCGATTTTATCACTCACCTTCACTCGTCTGAACGAATTTTGAGCGATAATTGTTGCGTGTAAAATGGCCTTTACCTTGCGAACTTTATGAACGTTGGAAAAGCCCTTTAAAAACTGTACTGAGAAGATTGTTTTTATGTGATCAGTATTGATGACCCTGCAAGAGTCAACACTTACATGGCGCAATGAAAGATTGCATCTGCTTCCAAATGGAGTACTGAATGGGTCCCTTGAAAGTTCCCTGGCAGAGATCCTTGGAGAGAACTGTGTTCTCGGCTACCATTACATCCTTCTGCTGCTCCTGGCACCTGAAGGGTAAGGTATGAAGATCAGCACAAATCAATCCAACGCCTAGAAATCACAATATTAGGGATACTAATGTGCTGGAAACTTACTTTTCAATTAAAGACTTTATGCCCTGGAGAAAGAGAAAATGGTCATTAAGAAAACAAAGCAAGGAACAAGTAGGCATCCCCAAAGACCCTACACAAGTGTTTACAGGACAGCAGTCAACGGCACTTACTGTCAGGAAAGAGACGGAGTCAGTATAATGCGTCCTCTCGTTGGCCATAGCGATTGTCTCCTTAATGGTGTCCTGGCTCTCCTGCAGCTTGACAAGGTTGGTCTCCATCTCTTTCAGCAAGTTTTCTCCCTGTTCCTGAAGCTGCTCCAGAAGATTCTCCTCACGCGCCTTTAAGAATGTGCGCAGCTTCTCAAACTCTGACACAATGTGCTGCTGGGTCTCCGATACATTGCTCTGAGGGGGAACGCGAACATGAAACAATAAGGACATTACCGGTTTACTACAGATGATGCGTTTGTAACAGACGTCTCTTTGCTACAAAGGACAGTCGCTCACCTTGAGCTGCTCAACCTTCTCACCCTGTTGGCTGGTCAGATGTTCAGTCTCCTTGAGGCCTTCTTCTAATGGAGCCACAATGGCCAACATCTCTGTCTGGAGAGGAAACAATACTTGTAACAGTCTTCATTTCAGGTTTACCCATTTAAATTATGAAATTATCTTCTTGTATTTTTTTTGCATTGTTTTCTGGTCTGTTTGGACCACGACACAACATGAAGAGCACACTACTCCACCATGTGCCTGTGCAGAGCACTGTTGCCACTGTATTTTGCAGACGTGTGCCAAGTACTGCTAACTGTTCTACTGGTATTGTCTGGACTCAGAACTCCACATGGATTTGCCACAGTTAATGTGTTAAACCAACAGTGGTCCTTACCTGTACTCACCCTCGGCGATCCAGCTCCTCAGTCTTTGTTTTTGAACAGATACCACCTGACTGCTGTAGTTGACTGCTTAGAGGTTGGGAGCCACAATGCCAGGAGAATGGCACCTCTCATTGGCTGCAGGTGGTATGTGTTCCAAAACAAAGACTGAGAAAACTGTGGAACTGCAGTATTGGATCACCGAAGGTGAGGATGGGTAATCACTAGAGATGAGCGAATGTACTCGGTAAGGCCGATTTCTCAATCGAGCACCGTGATTTTCGAGTACTTCACTACTCGGGTGAAAAGTACTCGGGGGCGCTGTGGGGCGGGGGGTTTCAGAGGGTAGTGAGGGGTAGCAGCGCGGAACAGGTGGGAGCTCTCTCTCCCCCTCCCACTCCCCTCTGCAACCCCCCGCTCACCCACAGCGCCCCGAGTACTTTTCACCCGAGTAGTGAAGTACTCGAAAATCGCGGTGCTCGATTGCGAAATCGGCCTTACCGAGTACATTCGCTCATCTCTAGTAATCACCATTGCTTTTGTGATTGCAACACATTTGCAGTTAAACTTAAAAAATTAAATAATTAGTCACACACCTGGACAACCCCTTTAAAATAACTTGCAAAGCAGATTTCTTTTATTTTTTTAGTTGCAGCAAGTGGGCGAGATCTCAGCTGCAGAATTTCCACATGCTATTCTGCTGTGGAATAAAGGCAGCAGCGGTTATGTCCCGTGTAAATGTGTGCTAAGAGAGGAGGATGGCTCCCAGTCTAGATATCAGGGAAGTATTAATACAGCAAAGTGAAGAGGGTAGGCCATGTGACAGTTTTTAGAGTACTGCTTTAGTGGTCTTGTAATTTCAGACTACAGAAGATCCTGAAGCTCTCAGATTGGTCTCACAATGACAAAGTGATTTGCCTGCTTTATAATATAGGTAATATAAATATGTCCATCCAGTTCAGCCCATCACTCCCCCAATGTTGATCCAGAGTAAGGCAAAAAAACTCCAATGGGGTAGATGCCAATGCTCTCTATTTCAAGGGGAAAATTTCTTCCTGACTTTAATCTGGCAATCGGAATAAGTCATCAATAGTTAAGCCCCATTTCCATTCAATGATTATCGCTTAAAAATCGTTCAAACAATTTCTTTTGAACGATAATAGTTGCGTGTAAATGCTACCATCTTTTGCTAAATGCTTTTTTGCCGAACGACGATCTTTAGTCCAGCATAAAAACCATCCTTGGTCCGGCTAGCTGATAGCAGGGACCACACGCTGCGATTCTCAACGGGAGAGCTGATAACATTGTTTTCAGCTGCTGTCGTGCAGGAAAACAATGGAGCTGTATGCAGATAACAGACCGCCAGCTGTGGTCATTATTAGTAGTTTATGCAAAATGATCACTCAAACTGTCATTCAAGCTATCTTTTGAGCGATCATCTTTGCGTGTAAATGGGGCTTTAGGGGGGCTGCACACAGCCACATTTGCAATGCAGAATCCGGAGCTGCGTACGCCTCTACATTCCAAACCAATTGCCGCTCACGGCATGCAATGTAAAAGCGTGGAAAAATTCAGGAACCCGAGTCATCGCCTAGCGACGGCACGGGAAAACCTCTATTGCGCATGTTCAATGACCTGGACCATCCGCAGTACAGAATAAGTCAAGAAAAGACAAGTATGCGGGGTCAGCTGCCGGGCATAGGGTCAGATTCCGCTCCGGGCTCCCGAATGCGGAATTCGACCCGTCCGTGTGCAGCCAGCTGAAATTGGAAGAGGTCTGCCATTCAGGACCCACACTGACCAATTGTTCACCAGGCTGCTGTGTTTAAGGTACCAGAAGCAGACAGCTCTGTATACTTTGCAGTGGCCTGGGTTGGTAATGCATTGAATTCAATGGAAACGGTGATTGCAATCCCAACCTGAGTTGCTGCCAAGGGCACAGAGCTGTTTGCCAGGCCACTGTCGATATATACAGATCCGGAAGCAAACCGCTCATCAATGTGGGTCCTGGAGGCAGATCCACACTAATCAACTATTGATTACCTATCCTAAGGACAGGCTATGAATAGCTCAAAGCTGGATAACCCATTTAAAATGGGAGCATAGACAACTAAAATTGTTGGATGTTTTTCAAAGCAATAAAACACAAAGCGACTATCATGGGTCCCACCAGACAGAATTCATCCGTCGATAAACTAAAAGCATTCGCTAGGGGCGAGACCTGCAAAGATCCTGGCCCCAAATTCATTCCTCCCGCTTCGGCGGGATCGCCAATGCTAAAAGACGCCAACTCAAACGCATCCGAAGACACAGTCTAAACCCTGCAACAGCTATCCGAACAGCTCCTAACGGCAATTCAAACATCCAAGACCACTCTCACTAGCAAAATTGATGAAGTAAAAATGGATGTGAGCCCACTGAGATAAGACCTCCAACACCTGAGAAAGCGTGTTACAAACACAGAAGACAGAATCTCCACACTAGATGACACTGTCTCTCCAATGTCGCCGCAATACGAGATCTCACACAGAAAGCCGAATACTGGAGGCAAAAAGAGGAAGACCTTGAAAATCGCTCACGGCGAAAAAAATCAGCGCATAGTGGGCCTACCAGAACGAGCTGAGGGGCAAAGACCTGAGGAATTCTTGAAACGATGGCTCCGTGAGCTCTTCCCCAATGCTGGACTATCGCAGGTCTTTGTGATTGAACGAGCCCACCGAGTACCTATGAAGCCGCCTATACTGGGTGCTCCGCCTAGACCCTTACTAGCAAAACTATTTAACTCCCGCGACAGACATAATTCTGCAAGCTGCCAGAAAAGGAGGCCCCCTACGCCACGGTATGCATTTTCCCGGATTTCTCCGCGGATCTCCAAAAACAAAGAGCATAATTTTTTGGAATAAAGGCAACTCCGAGACCTACAGCTCCCGTACTCCACGGTATACCAGGCACGACTACGACTGATAGACGGAGATCGCACCCGCTTCTTCTCTTCACCATCCGAGGCGGAAGAATGGCTGACCACCAGACGTCGACCACAAGGACTAACGTATACATAACCTAACCACCCTTTCTCTCCTAGGTGTTGGGACTCATAGAATATACAAACGCACTTCTAAAAGTACCTAACTTCTTTATTCCTGACATACCTCGAACATATTTGAGCCCGAGATGTCGGGCATGGGACTTCCACTACCTACTGCAAACTCTCGAGATAGCGGCGAGTCGCTCTCCTTTAATATACTTAACACCTCTCTCCCTTCGCCTACCCCCCCCCCCTCTTTTTTTCCACCTCCCCCTCCCCCCCCCGACAACTTGCCGATTCGCATGACTCTTAAAACCCCAGGCCCGACTGCCATTAAAAGGCTGAGGATACACCCATTCTGGCTCTCATTGCTCGGCCCAAATGATTGTATAACGGATCAGATCCAAATATATTATGAGGCACATGGAGCACACTCTGATATGATGTTGGTATGGAAGGCATTTAAGCCTTATCTCAGGGGTTGCTTCAGATCCTAAGTTTCCTTTATTAAAAAAGCCACAGCACGAGAAGGGGAGCACCTAGCGGAGCAATGTCAACTACTAGAAAAAGAATTTATCTCTGACCCCTCAGACACCAAAAGAAAGGGGTGGTTACAGGCAGGTAGAGATTATCTACTATACCTAAAAGAAAAGGCCCAAAGGAACCTGTTCTTTACCTGACAGTCCTTTGAGCTAGGCAACCAGTCTAGTAAATTACTAGCCTTTATGGCCCGACAAGAGACCGCCCGCCCCCCGTCGGTACTTAGGATCAAATCAGCCCAATACTTAGACCCAAAAGACATCCTAGATAGATTCCAACAATTCTACTACGATCTATATCAATCCCAGACTGACTACCCCCCTGCAGAATTAGAGACTTATTTAACTAACATAATATTTCCAATAATACAAGAAACTCACAAGTCCCTATTAGACTCTCCCATTACAACGGATATTGCAAGACGACAGACCCCGGGACCAGATGGCCTGCCAGTAGAGGTTTATATACACTATAAGGAAGAAATTACACCACACCTACTCTCTTTATATAAACATATATTTGGAAAAAAAAAAAAAAAAGATCATCTCCCAGAGTCAATGCTAGAAGACAACATAGTCCTTATCTTAAAGCCAGATAAAAACCCAGAGGAATGTGGGTCATATAGGCCTATTTCGTTCTTAAAACACAGATTACAAAATCCTTACTAAAATGCTGGCCTCTCGCCTAAACCAAGCCATAAAGGACATCATACACCCTGACCAGACCGGCTTTATCCCTGGAATGTCTATGTCGGACATCAAAAGGACGCAGGTGGTCACACAGGTGGAGATCGGACTGGGCCTTGGCCTCACTAGATGCAGCTAAGGCATTTGACTCAGTTGAGTGGCCATATTTGATGGGGGTTTTACAGAAGTTCAGATTTGGAGATTCATTCATTAAATGGATCACTGTTCTATATAGATCCCCGACGGCCAGTACAGTGAACGGCCTGACCTCCACCTCCTTCTCACTTCACAGAGGGACCCGACAGGGCTGCCCGCTTTCCACCCTCCTGTTCGCAATCGCCATAGAACCTCTGGCTCTGAAGAGTCGACAACACGGATTATATAAGGGAATCCAGATAGGACCCAGAGAGGATAGGATAGGGCTATACGCAGACGATATAATACTTGACATGTCGGACCCCAAGAACACTCTACCACTAGCTATCTCCCTAATAGACAAGTTTGGGAACTTTTCAGGCCTGCGTATTAACTGGCAAAAATCTACTGTTATGCCTCGAAGACCAGAGGGATGGTTGATGGGAGATGTATTCTGCAGACTACAAGTTGTCCCTCAATTTAAATACCTAGAAATTCATATCACCAGAGACTATACCCAAAGTCTTGAGCTAAACACCACCCCTTCATTGGCAACCCTACAACTAAAATTAAAGACTTGGAGCTCCCTGCTATTGTCTGTAGCGGGCAGAATAAACCTTACTAAAATAATACTCCCCAAATATTTATATATTCTAGAACACGCAGAAACAACTATACCGCAGAACTTTTTCAAAAAGACTAACTCGTTAATAGTATCATTCATCTGGGGAAAATCTAGAGGCAAACTCCGCATGGACACTCTACAAAGACCTAAGGAAATGGCAGGAATGGCACTACCAGACTTTAAACTATATTACCTAGCAGGGCAGATCAGATATATCAGTCACTGGCTGTCGGGCTCTCCTCTCCCGAACTCCGAGCACCACTTGATGTTTTTTCTTTCAGAAAGATCACTCTGGATCCTCCTGGAAAAACCAGGAGTGACTAGACAAATGCTGCCCATCTATAGACTCGCAACAAATGTGTGGCTGGCATGTAAGCTATTGACCAAACAAGATGACATTCCTTCGGAAACCCCCCTATGGGATAATAGAGAATTACCACACCTGATGAACCTGCCAGATGGAGAGTTCTGGTCAAATCTGGGAATCACCACACTAGAACATTTATACATTGATGGAGTATTGGCCTCCTTTGAGCAGCTACAGCAACTATCCCAAGTCCCTAGAGTGTCACAAATATAGATCCGCGCCACCACACAAAGAAACCGAACTAAAGGGGATTTTTACTCACCTGGTGCACAGCGGGATTCTTCGTGGACGCAAAGAACCCGCTTGCACCGATGATCCCCTAGAGTGGGCTTTTTCAGATACCTACAGCTTAGACATGCCTTAACAGCACAATTCCCAGAGCCCAGACAATCTTTCTCTATACCCATTAATAGGCATACTGCGTACCCAATGACCCAGAGACCTAATTTCGGTGCTATATACTCACCTACTACACTCCAAGATCCCCGATGCACCAATGACAGTGATGGAAAGAACTTATCCCCTGTTTAACTAATGAAGACTGGGAGACTGCAATGTCCACATACACTATGGTATCACCAGCCGCAAACAAACTAACCCAATTATACATTCTACACCAGTGTTATCAGACACCGATTACGCTTCACAAAATGAATAGAACGGCTACTAGCCAATGCCACCGCTGACGGGCACCCAATGTAAATTTCAACCCCCTGATTTGGTGCTGCCCAGCGGTTTACACGTACTGGGAAGAAGTTACAGAGTTTCTAACCCAACTGTTGGGAATACCGGTACCACCTGATCCAGCAATAGGTCTGCTAGGTATTCTAGACAAAGAACAATGGCAATACCATGGTAAGATATCGCACCACAGTATTATTTTATGCCCGTAAAGCTATAGCCCTACGCTGGATGGATAGGCGCCCTCCGACACTCTCAAAATGGCAGAATATCATCAATTCTATCTAGCCATACGAGAAAAGAGTCTAAAAAACCAGAAAATGCCCTGAAAAAATTCAATAAGGTATGGGGGAGATGGTGCGGGTCAACAAATACAAACTTCACACAAGAGCTATTCCAAAGTTTATTAAGGGGAACTATAACCAGGCCTACTTTGTAAAAAAAAAAGTGATAATTACCCCTCTACACTGACACTACGAACAGGCGAACTAACACAACATGTTTAAAGGGGTTGTCCCGCAAAAGCAAGTGAAGTTAAACACTTCTGTAAGGCCATATTAATGCACTTTGTAATATACATCGTGCATTAAATATTGGCCATACAGAAGTTATATACTTACCCCCCCCCCCCCCCCCCCCGGTGTTGGCGTCCCCGTTTCCATGGCGCCGACCGAAGCCTTCTTCTGCCTCGATTAGACGCGCTTGCGCAGTCTGCCTCTTCTGTCCCGTTGAATGGGGCCGCTCAGGCGTGCTCGCGCCGCACAGCCATTTATATGGCCATACAGAAGTGTTTAACTTCACTTGCTTTTGCGGGACAACCCCTTTAACACTTGTACAAGACAATGTAACGTATTTATGTTCTGATCATCTGTTCTTAAAGAGCCTATGATGTATGCAAAGTTACTTATTCATATATTGTATGTAATGCATATTGTTCAATAAAACAAGTTTAAAAAAAATTAAAAAATTGTTGGAGGTGAACTGTAACATTTAAGGTCATGAGTTTCTAAGGTGTGCTTCCCCCCAACTTACCTTGTACACTCCCACTGCATCCAGGATGGGCAGGAAGTTGTGACTTGCGTGTTTGAGGGAGTCCCTACAGATGATGCAGCTCAGTGTCCCATCATCTTTACAGAAGAGCTTTAGTCGCTCATCATGCTCAAGACAGTTCTCTGCAAGTTTAACCTTCTTGGCAGATTTAGCCGGAGTCGAGATAGCGGTGGCACAGACTGCTGTCTTCACGAGGTTAGCCACAGTTTTTTTGGTGTTATACCTCTTCTCTGTGAGGACTTCCTTACAGTCAGGGCAGGTAAAGGATTCCTGGCCATCCCAGGCCTTGTCAATGCAGTTACGGCAGAAGTTATGACCGCATTCCACCATGACCGGATCCTTGAATAGCTCGCTACACAGAAGACAAGTCAATTCTTCAGCAAAATCCTTAGACGCCATCGCTGAATTATTTGAGGGTGCAGTTTCAACATCGACCTTTACTCTCTTAAGAGGGGGGAAAAAAAAAAAAGAAGTGGGGTTAAGGCTGTGGTCTTCCTGGAGTAGGATATCAACAACAGTTTCAAAAATCACAAGAGTAAAGATTCAGAGTAGGCAACCCCCCCTCCCCCCCAAAACAACTTAGGTACACTGCGGCAAGTCACCACCTGAGCCATATAGACAAGCTACAACATTATACTTTGCACTTAAAAGGTTTCACATGATGAATCCTGCAAATTATCAGATGCAAAGTGAAGCACAAATCCTAAAGTTACATTGTGTTACATTTCTCGTGTCTGCTTTGTGTTTCAGCATAGCGAGGGGGGTCGGTTGTTTAGTTTCTCTGCAGAGAAGAAACTACACTTCCCAGGATGCCCTTCAAAGAGGGCATCAGCACACCTCTTCTGGCAGTTATAACCACAGGATGGGTCAAAGACATTTAGGATAAAAGGATCTGACCAGTGAAGTATTAGGCTGAAACCATGCGGAGACTTGTGCCATGTGTGATGCAGCCTGTAATGGTGTATTAAAAGAGCAACTCATCTAGAACTGAAAACCAAAATGAAATGTCATTATTTGCTCCCAAACATTGCGATATACGAATTTCACCATTTCCATTAGGCTGGGCTCGTACGAACTGGTCTGATTCTGCATGCCAAAGACCCGCAGTGGATTTCAGCTGTGAGCCCGTCCTGTGACCCTGCGTAACTCCCTTAACCGTGCTGCAGATAACCGCAGAGGCTTGCAGGTGGCTACGCACAGTAGTTTTTTGTGCGTTGTTTGCATTTCCTATCCTGTCACTGAGCAATGATGCGGGTATATGCAGCCCATACACAATGCTAATTGCGTATGAGCAGCGGGTTGGCCGCCTTCAATGACATCAATAGAGGCCATTAGTGCAGATTCTGCTGTAAAATATAGCATGCTGCGATTTTTCTTCCACTCACAGAATATGCAATTCATATTCCACGAATGTGAAGGAGAAATCAAAATTACATGCCTTTCAATGCCTGCATTTTCCGTGCACTGACTGCAGAATCCGCAATACAAATCCAGTCATGAGATCGGCCTTAATAGGAGACAGAAGGGGGGAAAAAAACAAAAACATCAGCTCCTTGAAATAAAAAGAGTTGCATCAGCGGGTACAAGTTACATGACAAGCACGTTCTCCCAGCTTTGTAGATGAACAGAAGAGGATGGTAGAAACTAACTGGCCGACATGATACATTATAAACCGGTAAGGAGGGAAAAGATGCTCGAACTGTAACCCACAAGTGATGCGAGAGGAAAGGGATGTATGAAGAAGAACAAGGCAATATCTTTTCTACCCATCACTAGCCGCAGATCAACATAGCAGCTTCTGTTCCGAGTCGGGGTTTACCAGGCTGTACGATGCTGCAGAAGAAGTGGGACGGGGCCTCCTGCGGCACCAAAGCTTTATACAGAATTAATCTGAAAGGTCAATCAAGCAGATATACTGGAGGGTCTAGTATAATCCACTTGGAGCCACAGGGATCCTGCCACCATGTCAGGACACTTTCTAGGAATCAGTCATCTGGACTCCTTTCATCCCTTATTGGATCATCAAGAATTCCAGAATTTCACTGGCTAGATGCCTAAAATAATACATTTTGTTAGATACTAGCTTAAAAAAAATGGGGATAATAGAAAAATCACCCATCCATGGACAAACACACCCATAAAAAAAAAACAGTCAGGAGACCAGCGTTATACACACTGGTCCCTGTGCATAAGTCAGTAATGAAACAAATATTCCTAGGAAAAAAAGAGGAAATGCATAAATTATATTTCACTTTAATAACCAAAACAAATTTTGAAGCGCTAGTAGGGTCTAAAATTTCAGCCAGCAGTGTGTTGGACTAGAAGACCCAAGCACTGATGCTCACTACAATTTTTGCACCAATTAGGCCCACTATTCATGCCTACTATGTTATGGGCCGAAAGGTCCCAATTTGGCTACTAACAGTCCAACGCGTTTCAATAGAGGTATAATCTTCAGGGACCTAAATACCCTCATACAGTGTTAGAATAAGGTCCTGATCATGGTATGTCTAGTATGATTTTTTCCTTTTTTCTTCTCCCCCCAAGTAGAAGCTCAGTGTCCTAGCATTAGCAAGATAATTGCTCTCAAGGTTGTTAAAAAAATAGGATGTCAGATGATGCCAAAATAATCAAAAAACAAATGAAATGAAAGAAATAAGTGACCAACAACCCCGACGGTGGATAGTCAGGGCAGTGACCAACAACCCCGACGGTGGATAGTCAGGGCAGTGACCAACAACCCCGACGGTGGATAGTCAGGGCAGTGACCAACAACCCCGACGGTGGATAGTCAGGGCACTGACCAACAACCCCGACGGTGGATAGTCAGGGCACTGACCAACAACCCCGACGGTGGATAGTCAGGGCACTGACCAACAACCCCGACGGTGGATAGTCAGGGCACTGACCAACAACCCCGACGGTGGATAGTCAGGGCACTGACCAACAACCCCGACGGTGGATAGTCAGGGCACTGACCAACAACCCCGACGGTGGATAGTCAGGGCACTGACCAACAACCCCGACGGTGGATAGTCAGGGCACTGACCAACAACCCCGACGGTGGATAGTCAGGGCACTGACCAACAACCCCGACGGTGGATAGGACACTGATCTACTTGGGGGAGATGAAAAAAGGAAGAAAAAAGAAAGAAAAACGCGCTAGCAGCTCTTGAAAGAGTGTCTGCTCTGCTCAGATGGCAGTTAGTCCACTTACTATTTAAGGTATGGGTTTCTAATTGATACCACCATTCCTGATCATGGGGTAGGATACCCATTTATATCTAGGACATACCACGATCAGGACATTATTCTAACACTCTATGAGGGTATTTAGGACCCTGAATATTATACCTCAATTGAAACGTGTTGGATCGCTAGCGTTACTGTAGTAATCAAATTGGGACCTTTCAGCCCATAACATAGTAGGCATGAATAGTGGACCGAATTGGTGCAAAAATTGGCATATACATCAGTGCTTGGGTCTTCTAGTTCAACACACTGCTGGCTGAAATTTTAGACCCTACTAGCGCCTCAAATTTTTGAAGTTTTGGTTACTAAACTGAAATATAAATTTATCCATTTCCTTGTTTTTACCTAGGCATATTGGCTTCATTGCCTAATTATGCACAGGGACACTGGTCGTCTTCTGGTTGTTTTTGTTTGTCCATGGATGGGTGATTTTTATATTATCCTTATTTTCTTTTAGCTAGTATCTAATAAAAATGTATTATTTTAGGCATCTAGTGAGTGAAATTCATATTGATAATAGGTCGCTTCTGCCTCAGTGACGGTGTCAAGAATTCCAGACCATCAGATAATCAACTAATGCAGCATTACAAAGCTGCATCACCTGCAATTCCATAACACAGTATCAGAATGATATCAGGTGAGCCAGGTGCCTATAGTGTGCCTATGAGACACAGGCTGCAGATAGGAATAGAGCCAGTAACATCTTACAGATTTTGTAAGGAAAGAAAAGAAAAACAAAAGATTTCAGTGTTCCACCTATTTTACGGTTAGCTTTCCTCTTTCAAATGACTTGTGCCCGAAACGTGGAAATCAAAGCTTAAAATTAAAAAAAAAAAACCTTCAAATGTTCCTGGTGGAGCAGGGAACACAAGAACGTGTGGGGATACATACCAGTATTCTAGAGCTCCAAGTAAAAGCTGAATGCCGTGTTAAATATAAAAACCTGTTCATCGGGCAGGACTCCAGGAGGAAAGTGATCAGGTAACGGAGTGTCAATATATCACCAGACTCCAGTATACATTACAGCTGATAATTAAATCAAGCTACAGGATGTAAAATCAATGCATGACAACCATTAATTCATCTTTATTTAGCATATTACACAATATGTGACACAGGTAGCACAATACAATAAGGATGACAGGCGGGTGCCATGTGCCAGACATACAGAGCAGGGAATCCTCCAGAGACCTCCGCTATCAGTACATCCCGAG
Source organism: Eleutherodactylus coqui (assembly GCF_035609145.1). NCBI lineage: Eukaryota > Metazoa > Chordata > Amphibia > Anura > Eleutherodactylidae > Eleutherodactylus > Eleutherodactylus coqui. The sequence goes on from NC_089844.1 coordinate 171,925,871, forward strand.
TCGGGTTCAACATTACAAAAAGGAATATAATGTGAAACCCGCCTATAAAAACATTACTGCAGGTCAGAGAGGAAACCTTATCTGGGATCCTCAGATGTTCCCTCATGACAAGACTCCATACACGTACCGTGCCTTTACACCGGCTCCCATCGTGTGACACCAGGCCTTTTTTTTTTACATACACCTTAGATGAAGTTTTTTTTATTTCTTCTGATCTTACAGGTCCGCACATGATCCCAGGCTTGGCTCTAAACATACAGTTTCTGTATGGACCCTTGGGGTGGGGGGTTGTCACCAATTAGAAGCTACTTGATTAAGAAGCTTTCATATTCTTAATGCACATTTTCTCTTTAACCCCATTTACCCTGTGATGTAGATTAACGTCACAGAGACATAAAATTGGTGTGAAGCAGACTCCAGAGTCAAGTCTGGTTCAGTACCTGGGGGAACTGGCTTTATAAAATAGCGCACGGACCACTGCTTTCAATATCTATGACCGGAGCTAGCTCCAACTGCAGCCGTTTACCATTCTATAATTTAAGTGGTCAGAGTTGGAAGGGACTTCCAGGGTCATCGAGTCCAACTCCCTGCTCAATGCAGGATCACCAAGTCATCCCAGACAGACATTTATCCAGCCTGTTTGAACACTTCCATTGAAGGAGAACTCGCCACCTCCCGTGGTAACCTGTTCCACTCATTGATCCCCCTCACTGTCTGTTTTCTAATCTGGATCTCCTCCCTTTCAGTTTCATCCCATTGCTTCTAGTCTTTCCTTGTACAAAATTAGAACAGGGCTGATCTCTCTGCACTGTAACAGCCCTTCAGATATTTGTAGACAGCTATTAAGTCTCCTCTCAGCCTTCTTTTTTGCAGGCTAAATATTCCCAGATCCTTTAACAGTTCCTGATAGGACATGACTTGCAGACCGCTCACCATCTTGGTAACTCTTCTCTAAAGCTGCTCCACTTTATCTATGTCTCTTTTTTTTTTTCAAAGTGGGGTGCCCAGAACTGGACACAGTATGCCAGATGAGGTCTGACTAAGGAAGAGTAGAGGTGTATAATTACCTCACTTGACCTAGACTCTATGCTTCTCTTAATACATCCCAGAATTGCGTTTGCCTTTTTGGCTGCTGCATCACATTGTTGGCTCATGTTCAGTCTATGATCTATTAGTATACCCAAGTCTTTTTCACATGTGCTGCTGCTTAGCCCAATTCCTCCCATTCTGCATGTGTTTTTTTTATTTTACTTTCCAAGATGTAGGACTTTGATTTTCTCCTAGTTAAATACCATTCTGTTAGTCGCCACGCACTGTGCAAGCTTTTCTAGATCTTTTTGAATACGCTCTCTCTTCTCAAGTGTTAGCTATCCCTTCTAGCTTTGTGTGGTCAGCAAATCTGATCAGTTTCCCATCAATTCCCTCTTCCACATCATTTATAAAAATGTTGAACACTGGGTCTAGGACAGTTGTGAATTCACCTAACAGTTGCCTTTTCGATCCCATATTTGGTCATTTTTTTAACAAGTATGGTATGAGATATTTTGTCAAATGCTTTACTAAAGTCAAGATATACTATATCTACCGCATTTCCCTGATCAACCCAGTCGGTGATTCTGTCACAGAAGTAAATTGGATTAGTCTGCCATGACCCGTTTGTTATAAACCCATGCCGGCTCTGGTTAATTACTGCATTTTTATCCAAGTACTTGCATACATGCTGTTTAATAATTTGTCCAAAGATCTTTCCTGGTATAGAAGTCAGGCTCAAAGGCCTGTAGTTTTCTGGATCCACTTTACCTAAAACCACTGTGGAATAAGTTGGCGCTATACAAAAAAGATATATCGAGCCACTTTAATTGTACTGCTCAACATAATATAGCTAAAATGTCACTTTTGCTGCTCCATTGATGCCGTAAACCAAAACCCAAAAAACAGAAGTGCATACTTTTTCCCATTTCACGCCACTTAATTTAAAACTTAAAATGCACTATTAAACAAATACAACCTTAAGTAAAAACACGTCTTTGTACAGTTACATTGATAGGAAAAATTAAAACTTGTGGCTTTGGAGATATGAAAAAAAGAAAAACGAGAATCCCAAAAATGGTTGGTATTAGGAAGTTAATGAAAAAGACTATTTTTACGACACACAGAATAGTAATAATGTATCTTTCCAGGATCTAATCAGTGGACAGAGGGTTAAAATAGGCCTATTTTGCCAGGAGAAAAAGTAGAAGATGCGGCATTAAGCTGGCCGGAGTTCAGGAGGATTGAATGCCGCATTACCTTTGCTTCAGATGGGCTTTCATCACTTGTCCGTTTCAGAGTAGCTTTTCCCTCCTCAGTCGCTCCCAGGTTTGCACGGTCAGCCACCTGACCCTCTTTAACTGGTTTGGGAATCACCAGTCGGGTTTTGTCCACCCATTCGTTTTGGCGACGGTTCACTGTGGAAACAAGTGATCTCACATAATAAGGTGAAAATGGTGGTGGAACTTCCTTTGGTTTGTAAGTCCAGAACTGAACATTTATTGGATCTGCGACCTGTGACACAGAATAGGTTGTGCTTGAACACAACACAGAGATCTCACTATCAAAACGAGAGTGAGAAACCCAAAAAGAAAAAAAACAAACAAAAAATATATATAGTGATCCAGCTCACCCCCTAGGTTCCCCCAAACACTTTTTGGGTGCTCTCCTTAAGGAGACAACACCGCTTCTGACCCCAACTATAGGCCCCTCACAGACTAAGCCTGAGACCTACTGCATAGTGATGAGGGGCAAACACCCCGAAACACTTTGTATATGCATGACTTCTGGCTTGGTTTAAAAATCCCAAATCATTGTAGACCTTTTTATGTAAGGTCACTTTGAATTGAGGGAATGCTGCTATCTAATAGATGGCGCTGTAGAGGTATTTTCCCATCTTTCTGACCAGCTTAAAACATCCCACTGCAGTGATGATCACAGCTTGTAAAATGGCCATAATGATTGGTTTCATCCATATCATTACATGATCTGGATAGAAAAAAAACCTGCATCACCGAGGGCGGCCAATAACCCTACATTCTTGTTCAAACTTGAACAATTTCTAATGGTTGGTATACCTTAGCATGGGGATGATCATCTTGCACGAATCCTTATGCATGTACAGCTATGGCGGTGTACAGACTGTAAAGCCTGGACCAGCATTAATGAAAGAAAAACAAAACAAAACAAAAAACATAGTCTCCCCCCACCCCACCCCAAAGGTGTACTCCTGATACGGCCAAGGTTACTTTTGGGGCAGATTTATTATTTGCCTTTAATTTAGACATCTCCACCAGTCAGAGATGTGCCAAATTAGTCAAACTGATGCACTCTGATAAGTTTGGCACATCTTCAGAGATAAGTTAGACACTTGTCTCTGGCTTCGCCACATCATAGTAGGCTTACTTTAGACCAGCTTCTTGAGCCAAATCTATGGTGCACAACATTAACATATCTGGCACATTCTAGGTCTTCACTTAGCCATGCCCCCTTTTCTAGAAACTCTTGAAAAGCTTCTAGTGCAGTGCAAAAAACAAGAAATCCAGCGCACGGAATACATTTCAGCCTTTCACCACTATTTTCAATAGAAAATCTGTCCCACAGTGCAACTTGTTAAACCTGCAGAAACCTGTGCCGTCAGATTTGGGATCTGTGGTTTTTACCTGCAGAGAAGTAAAATCCTGGTGTTATAAATCCACATTTACCTCAGGATTGTAAATTCACCTTCAAGTATAGTACAACCTGCAAATCCACAACTGTGATCAGAGACTGCCATGTGCTCCGCAGCTCCAGAATAAGCGGTCTGCACTTCCATCATAGATGTGGTTACACTGCAAGGCTTTTCCTATTACCACCGTGCGCACATTCATTTCTGACCCTTAGTGTAAGTCAGTATTAATGTGAGCTTAGTATTGGGGGGCACTTCAGTCACTTTGAAAAGATGCAGTCGGAGTTGAACAGGACCCACGGGAGAAAGGGCAAGACGTTCAGGATAACTGAGTTTTTCCACAGTAGATATGTACCATTTATCCACAAGATAGGCGATTAACCTTCGTGATTACCCCATAGTGTTTTTACGTCCTGGCTGGCTGGGATTTGATCCCCAGGGCCATAAAAACATGCTCACTCTGGGGATTAAAACCCCATGAGCTGTGAACGTAACAGCTCCCTGATGTCGGCTAACAAAGATTTCACGGGGGAGCGCGGGATGCGGTCCTTGGTCACGTAATCTTCGTTATCCAATGAATAACAGCGATCACATATAAGTAAAAAAAATGTAAAAAAAAAAAAGGTGAAAGTTTCACCTCCCCGTCACAGATCCAGTCCCTGAGGGAAGGTGAAATTACTTGCCGAAGACCTCCGGTGATGACCCCGAAGGTGTCTTTATCTGCGGACCTTTATGCAGCTTCAGCACATGCGCCCGTCATCAAAGTGGCGGATACAAGCACAGAAGCTGGGGAGGGCCCTGGAAATTTAAAATCTCCTTGCTACTAAAAGGTAGCCAAGAGCCTGAAGCAGTGACTAAGGGCTGCAGTGAGCGGTCCTAGGTCAAATGATCCCATTATCCAATGGATAATGGCAATCATGTAAAAGTTAAAAGACAAGTGAAGTTTAATATTCCTTTCGGTTTGGGCCCCGTTGTGCATACACACATAAGATTAGGGCCACAATGGGTATGTTTCTAAACAAACAACAAACAGGGGTATCCATTTTGGGGTGCAAGTCTTCATTTATATGTGTGCTGTACAAAAAAAATGTTTTTAAAATGACAATTGTCAAAACAATTTAAAAACAAAAAAAAAATCATTTTTCCCTTCTGCTTTGCTTAGATTCAATCAAAAACTGTGGGGTTCTCTATCGTTTTGCCGGCTTAAGGACTGGAAAAGTGGGCAACAGGGCCTAAGGCACATTCAAGTAAGATGTCTGTCCTGAAAGCCACCGGCTGCTCCTTTCAGTTTGGGCCCCCGTAGTGCATACGGACAGAAGATTAGGGCCACAATGGGTATGTTTCTGAACACAAGACATACAGGGGTATCCATTTTGGGGTGCAACTCCTCATTTTCATGTGCACTACAGAAAAAAACCTCGTTAAAATGACATATTTGCAAAAATATGAAATTTTATTTTCTTCATCTGAATTGCATTAACTCCTGAAAAGAAACTGTATTTATTGAAATGGGATAATTTGTGGGGGTATCAGACACCTATGAGCCTTTTCAATCCTGGCTTGTTGTAGAAAACAAAGTGTTCCTCAAAATGTTGATAATTCAAGTTATATTTGTACATCTCCTAAATGGTTTAAAACAAACAAACAAAAAAACTTACGTTTTTCAAATGTGCGTCCAGAATAAAGTAAACAGATGGAAATATGCATCTCATCAAAAGTTTGGACAGTATGTTTGCACACATTTGAGCTATTGCAGTTGAAAAAAATAATGATTATCTCAATATCCTCCCAATTTTGGCACTTATTAAATATACAAAATTCTATCAATCTCTTTTTACTACCTAAATGTAGTACAATATGGGGCGAATAAACAAGGTCAGAATTACTTGGATATGCAAAACCTTTACAGAGTTATTCTACGTTCAAGTGACAGATGTCAGATTTCCAAAATTTGTTTTGGTCATTAAGGTGCAAACAGGCTTGGTCACTAAGGGGTTAACATCTGATTGCCAGGGACACAGCCAATCACTAGAACAAGGTCCTGAACCTACACACTACATGGGTTGATTGGCCAGGGTCTCAAGCACCTGACTTCAACCAATCGTGCACCCACTGTCAGCGTCACACAGGGGTACGGAGCAGAAGCTTATGTTTCCACCCTAATACAGTGGCTGACTCATAATTGCAAGAGCTGTTGTCATCAATTTTAATGGGAGCTGCACCTGCATTTACGAGTGACGGGCAATACAGAAGGGTTGGAGCTAGCTGCTTCCACTCCATATCACTGTGTGTTGTGGCGCTGACAATGGAAGCATCTTTCTGGACGGGGTCACAAGCAGCAGATCTCAGCCAATCAACTATTGATGACCTAACCCTGAGGAAATGCCACGAGTAGTGTTCGCCTGAAAAACCCTTTTAAGCACACCCGGTGTTAATTTGGTCAAACTCTACGTGGCTGACAGACAGCCCAGTACTGTGATGTTTCTGTAAACCTCCATCACTGGGACCCTCATTCCATTGAACATTGGGGATCCCAGTGGTGGATTCCCCAGCTATTAGACATTCATTATCTATCCAGTGGGAACACTCATTGAAAAGGTTAAGTGCAGAATTTTGTGCAGCAACAGCACCGGATCATTACTTACAGCCGACATAATTGACAAAGAACTCCTCCCTGCCAGCCCGCTTATTCATTCTGGTTTTAACAATCTCCGCATCATCTGCAATGGAAACAAATGACAAGAGGCTCAATTAAAGATAAAGAGAGGTGGGCACCATAAATTAATGGCCGTGAATGAGATGCGCAGAGCCACATATAAAGAAAAATATTAAAGATAATGTAGAAGAGCAAAGGTATGTGTATGTAGGATCAAATGTGTGCGCTCAAATAAACACTACAAGGAAATAAGACAATTATATTTTATTAGGTAGAACTTAGAAATACAGACACAAGTAAAATCAATTAAAAGTACCCACTGGTACAAAGATGCTACAGAACTGTCAGAACAATAAATGGCAACACCATACAACCCTTCCTAAATTAATGGGGTTAGAATAGATTCACACCTGTGTCCAGAGTTACGTTTTGCTGCTCCATTCGGGGAGTAGTAAAGGGGAATCCCCATGGCCGAACAGCTCCATCTCAGGACGGAACCACACATTGCAGAATGGACCACATTGACATTTTACGTCTGATGAGGGCCTGAGCAGAAGACTGCGTCCGGTCCTGGAGGGACCAGAACGTCGCGGGACATTGCGGAGGATGGAGGTGAGAAGTTTCAGCTCCCCACATGCATCCGATCTGTGAGGAGAGCTGAAACTAACTGACATTTTACTTACTTTTATGCAACCGTCGTTATCCATTAGATCCGGGGGTCGGATATTGTGGCCCCTCATGTCAGCTCCAGGCTGTCTGCTACCTCTGGCAGCCAATAGCAGGAAGCTAACAGCATATTTACAGTTTACACAATGTGACAACCCGAGTTCCCGTTGCCAACCAGCACCTCACAGTGCACGCATGAAGAAAAGAGCCAAAAGCTCAGTTCGGGATGGCTCTTTCTGGATCACCGGGTCCCAAAAACTGACCTGCGTTCAGTCACCTGCTTTGCCACATGGAATGTTCTTACTCTGAATGGGACTGGCTTTCAGGTGGCACTTATCAACGAACTGGCTAGCTATAGCATCACTGTAGGATGTTAGAGCTAGCCAGTTCCAGTTCCACTAGCCACTGTAGGATATCACCGAAGCTAGTCTACTGCATCATGACCAGCGCGAGGTTAATGGCGCCACCATATTACACTCCGGTGGCACTGAACACACCCAGGGAGTGGCACTAATCCTTCGCCCTCCCATAAATCAGTAAATGGAAATGTGGCATCCGATCTTTCCGCGTCTGCTGTATGCCAGGTTTGTTCATCGTCATGGTCACATGTCCATCATTGTGGCATATGCACCAACTGAAGAACACAGCTGCAGATAAAGATTCCTTTTATGACCAACTCGCCGCCACCGTGCAGTCCGTCCCTCCACATGATGTACTCATAGTGCTCGGCGACCTGAATGCAAACCCAGGTCCCCACACTCCTGGCTATGAAGATGTCATTGGACCCTTTGACGAAGACCGAACCAGTGACAATTCACACCAAATGCTGTCATTCTGTGCCTCAATGTGGCAGGGTCCTAGTTCCAGAGACGTAGCATTGATAGGTTTACCTGGATATCCAACGATGAACGTACAAAAAAGGAACTGGACCATATACACATTCGTCATCGCAATTGTCAAACCGTGTCAAGTATACCGTGGGACAGAAGCTCCAGCAAACACAGACCACCGTTGGCTTGTTGCCGAAATAGCAGTTCCACTCCGTCCGCCCCATAAGACCAGATCACAACCTTCATTAAACGTTGAGGCCCTGTGGGAAAATCCAGGACTCGAATGTCAATACAATATCCCAATCGAAAACCGGTTCCACGTTCTGGGCAATCTCCCAAGTGAACCAGAGGCAGCTTGGAATGTCACAAGAGACGCGAGGAGGGTCAAAGTTTAAACAATCTAAGAGCAGCATACAAAGCAGTCGCCAAAATCCGAGGGTCCTCAGGGACCAGCCGCCATACACCAATCCACAAATCCGATAGCAGCCCTTATACCAACCATGACGAGACACTTCAACGCTGGCATGAACATTTCTCATCCGGGTTAAACCATCCAACAGCTAACCCATGCCATAACCTCAAATCCATTGCTGTGGATGACCACTCTGTGCCTACGGATGCTCCTTCACGGTAAGAGGTCCATTCTGCTATTCAGAAAATTAGATACGGAAGCGCCGCCGGCTCAGATGGCATTCCATCTGAACTGCTGAAATGTGCAATTGAGCCGATAAGCACTGCTTTACATCAACTATTTCTGTGTGTCTGGTCTTGTGGGAAAGTCCCCGTCGAATGGAAGGAGGCCATTATCCTCGCCCAGTACAAGGGAAAGGGCCCAAATATGACATGCACTGGCTACAGGCCGATAACGCTCCTCTCTGTTCCCGGCAAGGTCTTCGCGCATGTTCTACTCTCAAGGGCACAACCACTCCTGACCTCCAAGCGGAGACCCCAGCAGTCAGGCTTCACACGGTAGGCCGCTTCACAATGGATGCCATACTCACTCTTAGGCTCTTCTCAGAGATACATAGAGAATTTAACAAACCGCTCCTCATTGCGTATGTCGATCTCAAGGCGGCGTTCGACTCAATCGACAGAGAAGCCCTCTGGAAGGCCTTGCATGGCATTGGCGTCCCCACAACCCTTCTAAATCTACTAAAAGACATGCATCAGGGCACATCCGCTAAAGTCCGTATCAACCTCTGCTAGTTTTGAGACCTCGTCTGGTGTTTGACACGGTTGCGTCTTGACTCCTGCACTCTTCTGCAGGGCCATGGACTGGATTCTTCAGCGAATTGTCCAATTTAATGTGGTCACTCTTCCAGAGTACCACTTTACCGACCTAGACTACGCCGACGATGTTGCACTTTTGGAGGTCACATCTAATTAGAGACACTCATTGAAACAGTTCGATTTTGAGGCGTCCTGTCTTGAGCTTCACATCTCCTGGCAAAAAAACCAAGCTGCAGAATCTAGGAGTCGGCTCATTCTCTCCAGACCTAGACGTAAACGGACAGAGTCGACGCTGTCAGTGAGCTCTTGTACCTCGGCAGCATTCAGCACACAGATGGGAGGGCGCTTCCAGACATCCTATGGAGAATAGCGCTGGCAGCCTCGGCGATGAGGTCCTTGGATAAACTCTGGCGGAGACAGAGCATAACACTCAGGACTAAGCTTCAATTCTACTAGACCTGCGTTATGCCAATATTATAGCATGGCTCGGAGACTTGGACCTTGCTGTCGCATACCACTGAACGTCCTTTGACATGCGATGCCAACGCCAGATTCTCTGTGTCCGTTGGCTTGACTTCATCAGAAACAGCGAGATACAGGCTTCCACGGGGCTTGAGTTAATCACAAAAACAATAACAAGGAGACGACTTGCACTTTTGGCTATGTTGCACGCTTGTCAGAAGTTGTTCCGGCCTACGGAGCTCAAACCGTAGCAATTGCTAGGAGGAAAAAAAAACCCAAAAAACGAGAGACGACCCCCTGCCGCATGGCGGAGGCCCCCTGGTCATCCGCAGCACTCGTAAGTGCAACAGATAGACAACGGTACCTCCACCAACAAACACTAAATGGAACAATGCCCTCGGTCGTGGTCATTCTAGATCGGCGCTACAGACTCCCGTCGTCCAAGCGAGATCACTATATAACTATAACAGCATAGTTGCAAAAAGTTCCAGGCAGCAGTACAGTGGGAAACAAACATCAGAGGATCTTTTCAAAGCTTAAAAGCACATCTTTTTTATTATGATATCCGCAAGTAAAAGCAAGCCAAAGACATTTTGACCGGCAAAGCGGTCTTTGTCAAGCTGTTGAACACTGAGGCAACAACACATATGTAATAAAGTGGAAACCAATCTAAAAATGGCATTGTAACACACCCGCATATTGTAGACACATGGTTGGATCGTCTGGAAAGGCATCAGGGGTGAAGAAATCAGAGGTTACAGAGCCGTCAATAGCAGGAAGCTGTCATGACCACAGGCCCCGTAGCTTTAATACACAAGGCGAGCATGCATTTACGTCCCTGGGGATTAAAGTCCAGAAAGCCAGGGCGTAAAAATGCATATGGGCAGTCGCTATGGGGTTAATCTACTTATGCACGGAAGTCAACTTTTTGGACATCATAAAAAAATTTCAAACAACTATACCGAAAATTGATTGATCGGCCCAAATACCTCAGATAAGATAGTTCCCATCCTAGGTACTGGTGTATCTTGTCTCCACCAGAAATATGGGTGGAGACAAGGTTTTGTCCTGGGCGGAGAAATGGGTTGGTCCTGGTGAACTTAGGGTGCCTGACGCTGATCCCTCACCTTTCCCTGCCGGTCTTCCCTCTCTGCCTTGTCAGTGTGCAGAGGTGGGACTGCTTCCCCGCTGTCATTGTCCAGCAGCAGCCCGACGTCTTCCCTGCCTGCTGCGTTGCTGTCAGTGTCCCCAGTGGGCCAGTGCGCTTCGTTCATCACTGCAGCGGTGGCCCAGTGTCTTCCCTGCCTGCTGCGCCGCTGGTCGCCCCTTGTCAGTGACCCAGGCGGGCCGGCGCACTCCCTTCTTCACTGTCTTTCCAGGCCGCTGTCAGTGTCACTGGAGGCTCGGTGCGCAGGGAACACACACATACAGCGGCAGCATGCAGGGTAACAGTGGGGAGAACAGTGGCGCCGGAGGCACATGGGCATACACAGCCGCCATTGACTGTGACAGTGGGGAGCACAGTTGCAGCAGTCCCGGCTGCAGTGGTCTAAGGGAACCGGAAAGGAGGACAGCTGTGAGCGCGGAGACATGTGTGACCTGCAACAGGCATGTGGGTATGAGCGCAGCACGGGAGGGGGACACCAGGAGTACGTTGGGAACGTGTGTGACCTGCAATGGGTATGAGTGCAGCACGGGCGGAGGACACAGGGAGTGCATCGGGGACATGTCTGACCTGCCTGGGCCATTTCAGCAGGATGCGAGGGGGGCGTGCCCTTGAAGTACCCCTGGTTGTTCCTGCTGTATCTTGTCTCCCAATCCAAAGCTTTTGGTGACAGCTGTCACATCCCTAGCTTCCGGTGTCGACAAGATACACCAGTATCCCCATCCTAAACGCATATATTTATATTCCACAACACTTCTGCTCGATTCACAACCTGATTGGGTGTTTGGGTTGGCTGATTCATAGAGATTGGTTGTTTGGGTTGAATCGAGCAGAAGTGTTGTGGAATATAAATATATGCATCCTAAATGCATCAAAAAGTCCATCTTCTGCAGCCATGCCATCAAATAAAACCGTATCTACTCGAACCCGACAGAGAGGAACATTTATACCACCTTAAAAGGACATTTTTAAATAGACTGCTGCAACTCGCTGCTCATTGGCCTTTCCCATTCCAGACTCTCCCCTGTCCAATCCATACTAAATGTGGCAGCTAGACTCATCTTGCTATCCAGCCGCTTCCCAGGCGCCTCTGCACTATGCCAGTAGCTGCACTGGCTGCCCATCCACTGCAGAACTCAATTCAAACTCATCACCCTCACCCACAAAGCTCGCTTCCCTCCTGTCCATACATCACCCAGCCCACGCACACAGCGATCGGCTAACACATTCTGACTAAACACCCCTCTAATACGAACCTCACATGCTCGCCCCCAGGACCTCTCTGGAGCAGCACCCGTCCTCTGGAACACTACCCCAGAACCGGACAAATTCTGACCCACAGAACTTCAGACGCGCCTTAAAAATGCACATCTTCAAAGAAGCATACCAAATTTCCTGATCTAATCCCCCACATGACCCCTGCCCCTCCCGATGGCTCCCTGCACTTTCCACTTTGCCCACTGTGTACATCTCCTGCCCCTGTATACCCTTATTACCCCCAACTGTTTTGTTTCCCAAGAACTAAATAACACATGTAAGTGTAATTGTAGTACTCTGTTCCCCCGTGCTTCATCTCCTGACCCTGTACCTCCTGTTTCATCCCGTCTTGTTTACAAATGATAGAACATCACATGTAATTGTCGTATTGTTTGTATTCCCTCGTGCTTTGAAAGCGCTGCAGAATTAAGTCGGTGCTATACAAATAAAGATTATTATTAATGTGAAACTGTCCTAAAATTGGAACAAAAATTTCAATATTTTTCTTGAACCAAGCCACTCCAGAGAGAAAGCTGGAAAATGCATATATTTAGCTGATGCTTTGAGGTTTAGTAGTACCAGTATTTCTGACGGCACAATGCGCCACTAACTAATATAATCTAGTGAAAGTAATTGGAGTTGGTCACGCGTCCTAAACCAGCAGAGCCTGACAGCAGCCTTGTGCCTACAGGACCTGTGATGTCACCATCATGTGACCAGTCACCAGGGCTCTGAGCTCCGCCCCTGATAACATAACGGTGACACCATCTCAGGTCCTGTAAGCACACAGCTGCTGTCAGGCTCTGCATGTTTTAGGACCTGTGATGACATCACCGTCATGTGATGAGGGGAGGAACTCAGAACCCTCGATGACTATTCACATGATGGGGATATCACCACATAACTTACTCACTGACAGGTGGCCATTAGTATTTTGATTACCACAAAATTTCATAAAGGCGTTTTTTGTATTTTTGAGAAAAAAATTCTTCATGGAGACCAATTCTATACTGACAATCTGTCACAGTGCATCGCTGCTGCCTAGCATGTGGCCCCCTACACAAGTCTATGGAAGAGTGGGTGTATGAGACTGATAAGTCAGCTTTTTGTCCGGCACATGGACTTGACAGGTGCGCACTGCGAGAAGGGGGTATAATCATAGGGGGATGACCACTCACAGTACGATCTATCCTGCTTCTTGTATATATGTGTGGTTTATATAAATTGTTGCATAGATGTATATATGGTGAAATACATACACGAGGAATAAGCACTCATGGTTCAGTTCATCCTGCCTCTTATATACACCTCACATGTATACGGGTTGCATAGCTGTATACGTAAGGGATCACTTACGGTACCAAAACTCCTGCCTCTTGTATACATGTGAAGTGGATATGGAGTGTATCATAGATTGTATACATGGTGAGGTGTATATACATAATAAGTGAGCACTCAAGGTATAATCCATCCCACCTCTTGTATACATGTGAGGTGTAAATGGACTGATTTTATATATCTATACACACACACACAATATATATATATATATATATATATATATATATATATATATATATATATATGAAAGCCCTCACTGACTCACTGGCCAAACGTTCTCCAACTTCCCGATGTCATAGAAACATTAATTTTGGCAGAAGCATAGATTATCTCCAAAATAGGAAAAGTAATTGGGTCCCAACTCGATTATTCAATTCTAGCGCAAAAGAATTAGCGTCGAAATTTAACGTACATAATCTAAATCTCTCACTTCCCAATCTCATAGAAACTTAAAATTTCGCACGGGCATTGATTATGCCATAAATAGGAAAAGCTAATGGGTCCCAACTCGATTATTCAATTCTATGCGCAAAAGAATTAGCGTCCAAATTTTACATACGGAATCTAATTCTCTCACTTTCCGGTGTCATAGAAACGTGAAATTTGGCAGGAGCATTGATTATGTCATAAATAGGAAAAGCTAATGGGTCCCAACTCGATTATTCAATTTTATGCGCAAAAGAATTAGCGTCCAAATTTTACGTACGGAATGTCATTTTCTCACTTTCTGGTGTCACAGAAACGTGAAATTTGGCACGAGCATTGATGATGTCATAAATAGGAAAAGCTAATGGGTCCCAACTCGATTATTCAATTCTATGCGCAAAATAATTCCTGTCGAAATTTTACGTACATAATCTAAATCTCTCACTTCCCAAAGTCATAGAAACATGAAATTTGCCATAAGCATTGATTGTGTCAAATATGAAAAGTTAATAAATCCCAACTCGATTATTCAATTCTAGCGCAAAAGAACTAGCATCCAAATTTTACGTACGAAATCGAATTCTCTCACTTCTTGGTGTCATAGAAACATGAAATTTGGCACGAGCATTGATTATGTCATAAATATGAAAAGTTAATGGGTCCCAACTCGATTATTCAATTCTAAGTGCAAAAGAATTAACGTCCAAATTTTACCTATGGAATCTAATTCTCTCACTTCCTGATGTCATTTTATATAAAAGAAACGTCGCATGGTTACCTCCACGTGGTGTTTCCTGGGTAACGCAGAGAACTATGCAAAATGGTGAACATATGTTTTTCCTCAGTATCTCTAAAGTAACCACGACTTCATAAGATTTTCTGTGTGAACACCAAATAAACACCAGTACCAAATTAACTCGGGCGAAGCCGGGTATATCAGCTAGTATGTATGTATGTATGTATGTATATATATATATATATATTATATAATGAGGGGTATATAGTGTAGACACAGGGGTTATATATATGCTGAGATATATAGGAGAGTGTATACACAGGGGATGACCACTCACGGTACAATCTATACTGCCTCTTGTATACATGTGAGGGGTACATAAAGGATGTGTGTGTGTGTAATATAGATAGATAGATAGATAATCACTCACGGCACGATCCTTCCCACCTCTTCTATACATGTGAGGTAAATATGAACTGTATGTAAGAATGCAAACACATAGGGGATGAGCACCCATGGTACAATCTATCCTCTTGTGTTATGGAGTGTATACATGGTGAGGTGTATGTGGAGAGGGTATATGTGCTGAGGGGCATGTAAGAGCGTATATATGAGGGGGGTATATGGGAGGATATATATATTGAGTAGTATATAGGCCAGTATATACATGAGGGAGGCGCACTCATAGTACTATTATAGATGGTGATGGGTATATATAGATATGGGTATATAGGGGTTGTATATAGGCCAGTATATACTCACGGTACAATCCATCCTGCCTCTATAATATATAGTGAGGTGTATATATTGGTGGATGTATGAAGAGGGTATATATAGATAATGGTGTAAATATATATGAGGGGTACATAGGCCGGTATATACATGGGGGAGGAGCACTCACGGTACGATCCGTCCTGCCTCTATTATATATGGTGAGGGGTATATATATGGGTGATGTAGATTGTATATATAGATATGGGTATATAGGGGGTATATACATGGGGAGGAGCACTCACGGTACAATCTACCCTGCCTCTATTATATATGGTGAGGGGTATATATGGGTGGATGTATGTAGAGGGTGTATATATATGAGGGGTATATAGGCCAGTAAATACATGGTGGAGGCGCACTCACGGTACGATCCGTCCTGTCTATTATATATGTAGAGGCAACATGCCCGCTGCCTTGGAGTCATATTTGATTCTGATCTCTCTTTTACCCCCTACATCCAATCTCTGGCCCGAACATGTCAGCTGCACCTCAAGAACATCGCAAGAATCCGCTCTTTTCTCACTGTGGACACGCTAAAAACACTTACTGTTGCCCTCATCCACTCCCGGCTCGATTATTGCAACTCGTTGCTGATCGGCCTCCCCTGCACCAGACTCTACCCTCTCCAATCCATCCTGAATGCAGCAGCCAGGCTCATATTCCTGTCCAGCCGCTACTCGGACACCTCTGCCCTGTGCCAGTCACTGCACTGGCTGTCCGTTAAATACAGAATTCAATTTAAACTCGCCACCTTCATCCACAAAGCCCTCCACAGTGCAGCGCCCCCCTATATCGCCTCCCTCATCTCAATCCATCAGCTAGCCCGGGCTCTCCGCTCTGCTAATGAAACCAGACTGAGCGCCCCTTTAATTCGAACTTCTCATTCCCGCCTCCAAGACTTCTCCAGAGCAGCACCGGTCCTCTGGAACGCACTACCAAAGGATACCCGGGCAATCCAAGACTCGCAGAACTTCAGGCGTGCTCTAAAAACGCACCTCTTCAGGGAGGCATACCGAATTCCCTAAACAAACCCCTCTGTACGCCGCCTGATAACATGCTCCCTGACCTACTGACTGCAATCCCTGCTAGCCACCATAAACCACTCATGCAGTCATACCGATTCTGCCATCACATGGCTAAATGTCTGACCATTGTCTATATGCATAACATCCCTCACTCTCCACCCCGCCATACCGTGCACATCTCCAGCCCACCATACTGTGCACATCTCCAGCCATTTACCTTCTGTATCACCCCACTATTCGTAGTATGTAAGCTCGTTGGAGCAGGACCCTCACCCCTATTGTTTCCATCAACTGATTACCATGTAACCGTGGTTCTGTAAGGTTTGTACTTTTGTCTTTCTGTATCCCCCGTCTATGTAAGCGCTGCGGAATATGTTGGCGCTATACAAATAAAGATTATTATTAGAGGGGTATATATGGGTGGATGTATGTAGAGGAGATATATATATATATATATAGGACGGGTATATAGGGGGTGTGTACAGGCTGGTATTAACATGGGGAGGAGCACTCACGCCCCCTATATACCCCTCATATATATACACCCTTATCTATAGATATCCTCTACATACATCCACCCATATATACCCTTCACAATATCCATCCTGCTTATATATGGTGAGGGGTATATATGGGTGGCTGTATGTAGAGGATATATATAGATAAGGGTGTATACAGGCCGGTATATACATGGGGGAGGAGCACTCACGGTACGATCCGTCCTGCCTCTATTATATATGGTGAGGGGTATATATGGGTGGATGTATATATATGAGGGGTATATAGGGGGTGTATACAGGCCGGTATATACATGGGGGAGGAGCACTCACGGTACGATCCGTCCTGCCTCTATTATATATGGTGAGGGGTATATATAGATATGGGTGTATATATATGAGGGGTATATAGGGGGTGTATACAGGCCGGTATATACATGGGGGTGGAGCACTCACGGTACGATCCGTCCTGCCTCTATTATATATGGTGAGGGGTATATATGGGTGGGTGTATGTAGAGGATATATATAGATTAGGGTGTATATATATGAGGGGTATATAGGGGGTGTATACAGGCCGGTATATACATGGGGGAGGAGCACTCACGGTACGATCCGTCCTGCCTCTATTATATATGGTGAGGGGTATATATGGGTGGGTGTATGTAGAGGATATATATAGATAAGGGTGTATATATATGAGGGGTATATAGGGGGTGTATACAGGCCGGTATATACATGGGGGAGGAGCACTCACGGTACGATCCGTCCTGCCTATATTATATATGGTGAGGGGTATATATGGGTGGATGTATGTAGAGGATATATATAGATAAGGGTGTATATATATGAGGGGTATATAGGGGGTGTATACAGGCCGGTATATACATGGGGGAGGAGCACTCACGGTACGATCCGTCCTGCCTCTTGCAGGAGTACGTGGCTCCGATCTGTACGACCACATCTTCCTCTACGTCCTCGTCGTCGCCATCTCCCCCGTCATCATTCTCGTCCTCGTCGTCCATGGGCTCCTCGGGATTGTTGTCCTCCTCCCCGGCCGCCTGGACGTCTTTCTTCTCCATCTCTGAGGAGATTTCAGGCTGCACTACAGAGGCCATAGCGGCGGAGCACGTGATGTGGGAGAGCGGGAACCTGCGCGGCGAGGGCCTAGAAACTATCACCTCACACGGCAGAGGGGAGCCTGGAAACTATCACCTCACACGGCGGAGGGAAGCCTGGAAACTATCGCCTCACAGGCTAGAGGGGAGCCTGGAAACTATCACCTCACACAGGTGTAAGAAGCCTGAAAACCGTGTGGCGAGAGCGACGGACACCGCAGACTCCGGCGGTGAAGTGTACCGACTCCTCCGCTGTGAGCCCGCCCCTCGTACTGACCGCGCCTGCGCCGCCTCCGTACACTAAGCGGGCAGCGGGTTCATTATCCTCTACAGTCCCCTCAGGTATAATCTGTCTGTAGCAGCCTCTCGGGTCTGCCGCACACTGTGAGGGAGCAGCGCTTCCCCTGAGGAGAGATAATGGCGGGTGGAAGCTCATGGGCGCATCTGGCAGAAACTTCTGGAAATGTCTAATTGAATGTTACTGGATGGCAAACTGCGCCTTGTGCTGCCTGTGAGGACGCTGCAAGGCATAAGGCCGAGTGTCCACGGGCGATTTGCCATGGCGTGGTCCGCATTGATAAATCAGACGCATGACACGTTTATCCATAGGGTAACTATGGAAAGAGCAGCTCAATGTACACGAGCGGAAAATCGCAGCATGCCGCGGGACCCGACCCCAGCGCCTGCAGGCAGGAGCGCGTACTCACCCGCGCCTGGCAGCCCCGGCTCTTTCATGTGCATGCGCAGATCGGAGCCGGCGGCCGGGTGAGTGACGTCTCTGTGAGCCCCGCACAGAAATAGGACATGCCGCGGTTTGTTTGCCGCGCGACATTTCACGTGTCCGTCTGCATAGGAGTGCGTATTGTAATGCACTCCTATGCAGGCTTTCAGTGCCGGAAATCCCGCCGCGGGATTTCCGCCCGTGTGCAGGCGGCCTTAAATGTGCGCAAGTAGACAACGTTTCGACTGTCTTGCGGTCTGTATCCAGTCTGTATCAACATTAGAACCCACATAAAGTAAATACATACAAACTGAAATACAGAGCAATCACCAACACAAACTAATTATTAAAATGATGGAAGCCCCCCCATGGGGTGGGGACCATACCCAGTACATCCATTACCTCAGGTGCGGGTGTGCGATGTATCAATAAATCACCATGTTTGGCAGAATACAGGCTCTCGGCCACATTTTGAGATGGCGTCTTTTCCGCCTAACAGCGCATGCGCGGGATTCGTATGCACACCCGCGATAATGGGCTTCTGCCCTCCAGCAACATGAGTGCCAATATTACTCCTGCGTTATTGCACATGCACAGGAACTTATGTGAATACCCGCGATATCGGGCTCCTGACCATCCATAACATGGGCGCTGATGTTATTGCTACACAATTGCGCATGCGTGGTCCATGACATGAGACCGTGTATACGGAGGAACCCTCTTAGCACTGAGATCATGCCTCCTCTAAGTGCCCGATGGCATTATAATGCCCAACAGAGACACAAGGGGTAAAACGTATATGGACCAATTATCCCAATACAATTTTGTTTGGCTAATAGCATGAGCATTATCACACCTATATCTATTATTACATCATGATCTAGATGTCATAGGGATTATGGAAAAATAAGCATATGGGCCAATGTGAAAAACTTCCCAATAGATAGTAAGTATATGCTATAAATTCCGGGGGAAAAAAAAAATATTTCCTAACAATAACCTATGACACAGTCCCACATGGAGCTCTGTAGGTATAAAGAAATACAAACCATAAAAAAATCACTGCCAAAAATGTTTTTAATTGAATCAAAAAGTTGTACTAAAAAATATACTAAATCAGTGTCCCATATGTGGACACAACCCTTCTCGGTTTTAGGTCCCGATGCTATTAAAGATTCACGTGATGCCTCTCTAGCCCTCGCACACCGTGCCTCTATGAGGCTTCTAGGATATCCTCTATTGAGGAATTGTCACCCATGCGAGTCAGAGGGTTTTAAAAAAAAAACTTGTCATCGCCGATCCGCCTCACTTGGAGCAACTGGCTCCAGGGCAAATATTTAATCATTTCTGGAGGATGATTACTTTGGAAGTGCAATGAGTTATTATGATCCGTCAGCTTAGTAAACCGATCCGTCTGTAAAGTTGTCCCTTGTTTGATTACCAACACGTCTAGGAATTGTAAGGTGGTTTCAGAGGACACCAGAGTGAATTATAATTCTGGTCGAATACTATTCATCTCCTTATGAAACTCAGTCAAGTCCTGTCTGGTGCCTCTCCAAATGAAGAACACGACATCTATGTACCACCACCACACCTGGACATGTATTCGGAATTTATCTATTGGGAACTTTTTCACATTGGCCCATATGTTTATTTTTTTATAATCCATATAACATCTAGATCATGATGTAATAATAATTAACTTTTATTTTAATCTAAAATATTAGATCCATTACTATAGACGTAGACAAAACACAAAATATAAAAACCTACTAGGATAAAGATATAGATATCCCAGGTTTAGAATTTTAAATAAGAATTGTATTGTGGTGCGGTCAGCACTCCTCGACTTTTCTTAAGAAATGTAAAATAAGCCTTTATTCCTCCATGTAAAAGCTGTAACGTTTCGACCTATAGAAGGTCTTTGTCAAGATCCTTTTGGGTCATTAAGTCCGGACCCTGCATTGAAGTCTTGCATTAAACTTCTGTGAGGCTCCCCCACTTCGTGGTGTTCATTGAAGTGTGCTGCTGTTCATCTATTTGCATTTAGAATTTTAACCC
Source organism: Eleutherodactylus coqui (assembly GCF_035609145.1). Classification (NCBI taxonomy): domain Eukaryota; kingdom Metazoa; phylum Chordata; class Amphibia; order Anura; family Eleutherodactylidae; genus Eleutherodactylus; species Eleutherodactylus coqui. The sequence continues at coordinate 171,946,532 of NC_089844.1, forward strand.
CTTAACGACCGGGCCATAGTGTTTTTACGTCCTGCAGCTGCAGGACGTGTATGGAGGGAGGTAGCGGCGCAATCTCCCTCCATACAGCGGGGGCGTCAGCTGTTTATTACAGCTGATAGCCGCGCTCGGCCGATCGCGGCTATTAACCCTTTAAATGCCGCTGTCAATTCTGACAGCGGCATTTAAATCCCCCGAACGCTGTTTGGGGGTCCCGCACGGCCCCCCCGCAGTGAGATCGGGGGAGCCGTGCAGATGTCATGGCAGCCGGGGGCCTAATCAATGGCCCCAGGGCTGCCTTAGCAGACTGCCTATCAAGCCATCCACACAGGGTGGCTTCATAGACTGCCTGTAAAAAAGCAGTATGACGTAATGCTGTAGCATTACGTCATACTGCAGGAGCAATCAAAGCATCGCATGTTAAAGTCCCCCAGGGGGACTTCAAAGTAATGTAAAAAAAAAAGATCAATAAAGTTTTTTAAATTGTAAAAAAAAAAAAAAGTTATAAAAGTTTAAATCACCCCCCTTTTGCCATATCTATTATTAAAAAATCTAAATCATAAAAGAAAAATATGTATTTGATATCGCCGCGTCCGTAAAAGTCCGATCTATCAAAGTAGTGCATTATTTTTTCTGCACGGTGAACGTCGTCCGAAAAAAAAAATAAAGAACGCCAGAAATGCATTTTTTTAGTTACCCTGTCTCCCAGAAAAAGCGCAATAAAAAGCGATCAAAAAGTCGTATGTATTCCAAATTGATACTATCAGAAACTACAGAACATCCCGCAAAAAATGAGCCCTTGCTCAACTACGTCGACGGAAAAATAAAAAAGTTATTGTGCGCACAAAATGACCGCAGAAAATAATTGAAAAAAATGTAATATCTTAAAAAAAAAATACAAGTACTACAGCAAAAACAATACTATATAAGTTTGGTATCATAGTAATCGTACTGACCCATAGAATGAAAATATCAGGTCGTTTTTGTTGCAGTTTGTGCGCCGTAGAAACAGAACGCACCGAAAGATGGTGGAATGTCGTTTTTTTTCCCATTTCTCTCCGCTAAGAATTTTTAAAAAGTTTTTCAGTAAATTATATGGTACAATAAATAGTGCCATTGAAAAATACAACTCGTCCCGCAAAAAACAAGCCCTCATACAGCGACTTCAATGGGTAAATAAAGGAGCTACGATTTTTTTAAAAGGGAGTAGGAAAAAACAAAAATGGAAAAAAGCAAAAAAGCCTGGTCACTAAGGGGTTAAATAAGTCATTAATGTAAGAGACATATCAGTAGGTGACAATTGATATCAACAAAACTATGCATACAGAGTTGGACAATTAGAATAAATCCTCTTGTTCAGATATGCCATTGGGTCTAAGCTCTATATAGGCACAGGATAAGTCCTACTTAATATCAACAATTACCAATACTCGTGTGCATCCAGTACTTGACCAGATTAAAAGGTTCTCAGGCCAAAAAGTACTCGTTAGCAAAAAATAATAATAGACGTAGGCTATGGAGACAGTGTACATATTAGGGACTTATTGAGAAGAACAGCCAGTGGTTACCACAATGTGATGAAAGCCACTTTATATCATGCCTCAGATAGTTATTGAGAGTATATATTGTGGCTATCTGGGATGATGGTAATGCAGCTATGTTCACTCAGACCTTAGGTATAGGTGCCCCTCCATTATCACTCTATTCTATGTCTTAGGGCTTATTCAGATGACCGTATATCGGCCGGGTATTTACGCTGGCCGATATACGGCGTCTCTCTCTGCAGGGGGAGGAGGCTGGAAGAGCCGGGAGCAGTGCTCTGAGCTCCCGCCCCCTCTCCGCCCCTCTGCACTATTTACAATGAGAGGGGGCGGGGCGGGCCCAAGTTTCGGGAATTGGCTTCGTCCCACCTCCTCTCATTGCAAATAGTGGAGAGGGGGCATAAGCTCAAAGCACTGCTCCCGGCTCTTCCAGCCTCCTCCCCCTGCAGAGAGAGACACCGTATATCGGCCGGCGTGAATACAGTCATCTGAATAAGCCCTAAAGTAGAGTAGTTATCAAAAATAATTAATTCACTTGTCTCTAATAATTCCTAATAGAACTTCACTTGTGATCTTTATCAATCTCTCTCAGATCTATGATATTACTATTCTAGAGGAGACTTGCCAGTCCGCCAATAAAGTGATTGTTCTATGATTGACGAATAAGTCTTTATTCGCTACTGGCTACTGCTGTTGTTGCATTGTCATTCTATTATTTCCTTTTCATAAACTATCTCCTTTCATCAATGCGATACTTCAGCTACTTTTGGTGTAGCTGATTCATCAGGATATTAGAGATTAATAGCACACGCTCGTAAACAGCCTTGATATTTGACTATATGCTCTCATGCAGCCAGGCACACACACAACCTCTGGGTTAGGTTTCCCAGAGTGCACTGACAGTATATTTTAGATTAAAAATAATAAGTTAATTTTTAACTGAATTTGTTTTGGTAGGTTCTTTAAAGTGATTTCAATTACTATAACTGATCTGTTCCAGTGATTAAATGATGTAATAATAGATATAGGTATGATAATGCTCATGCTAATTGGTCCATATACGTTTTACCCCTTGTGTCACTGTTGGGCATTATAATGCCATCGGGCGCTTAGGAGGCATGATCTCAGGGGTAAGAGTGTTCCTCCGTATACACGGTCTCATGTCATGGACCACGCATGCTCAATTGCGTAGCAACAACATCAGCGCCCATGTTATGGATGGGCAGGAGCCCGATATTGTTAGGGGGGTCCCAACGGACCGTTCCGCGGATGCTGTCTGCTTCCAAATTAGTTTTAGATGTGAGTACTCAGACGACGCAAATGGACAGCCACATACACCATGGGATTGTCATAAGCGAAGTGAAGGTTTATTCACAGAGTTACAGAAGTTATAGAAGAAGTTTGCTGACGTAATGATTTAATTACTGCGCATGCCCGGGGTCGCTGGACACCTGGAAATTTTTAATGAACAATAGATCTTTCAAAGACGTCTCCTACGTAAACAATATATCAACGCTCGGTGACAGTTGTATCAAAACAGAATATGTCCTTGGATAAGATTCTCGGAACATGAATAGGAAAACAGGACAACATGTGAAAGGACAGATAAGACAAGTTTCAGGGTCACATAGTGGGAAGAAAATACAGATAAAGAGTAAGCTTGAAAAGAGAAATTAAATGTATTTTTCTTATTTATTCTAAGACAAGGGAAAATCTAGAATTAACCCCTCACAATATCGTGGGAATTCATAAGTCTGTGTGCATGCGCAATAACGCAGGAGCAAAAAATATCAGCACTCATGTTGTTGGAGGGCAGAAGCCCATTATTGCGGGTGTGCATAGGAATCCCGCGCATGCGCTGTTAAGCGGAAAAGACGCCAACATCTCAAAATGTGGCTGAGAGCCTTTATTCTGCCAAATATGGTGATTTGATACATCGCACACCTGCACCTGAGGTAATAGATGTACTGGGTATGGTCCCCACCTGATGGGCGGGCTTTTATCATTTTAATAATTAGTTTGTGTTGGTGATTGGTCTGTATTTTAGTTTGTATGTATTTATTTGGTGTGGGTTTTAATATTGGTATAGACTGGATAAAGACTGCAAGACAGTCGAAACATCTACTTGCACACATTTAATAAAGATGAAGCACTCAACTATGTATCGTGCCTTCACTATCCCTGATGCGGCTCAAGTTTAAAACGGATTGTGCTTGAATGTATGGATCACGGATTCATATCCATTTTCTTTGAGCCTGCATTACTCACCCGGATTACACCTCCCCTCAGATTGAGGTACGTTCAAGTGCTGCTGCAAATTCTGTTTGCATGTGTACTTCATTTAGGTGGGAAAAATGGACTGATAGAATTTGTGCATATTTATTAAAAGCGCCAAAATTTGGAAAAAAATTGTCATTTTTCACATTTTCAACTGCAATATGTAAAATATGTGCAAACATACTGTACTAATTTTTGATTATATATTCCCATCCAATTGCTTTATTCTGGAAGCACATTTGAAAAACTTAATTATATTTTTAACCATTTAGGAAACGTACAAATTTAACATTAGTTATTACAATTTTGAGGAAAATTTTGTTTTCCTACACCAAGCCAAGATTGCAAAAGCTCATAGGTGTCAGAATGATAGGTACCCCCACAAATTACCCTATTTAAAAAAATTACACATCTTAAAGAGGTTTTCAGTGGAAAATACTATTGATGACATATCCTCATTAATAGTTGATCGGCTGGGAGGCCATCGCTCAGGACCCCGACTGATCAGCTGAGTGTCCGCATGCTGTTAGCACAGCAAATACACAGAGTGGAAGCCTCTGCGCCAACCTCCATAAAGGGCCCCGCGCTGGTATCTGCAGGCACAGCTCGCGTTGATTTCAATGAGAGTCATGCCTGAAGTTAAAAGCATCAGACACTACACAAAGAAAGTAAGTAGAGTGCCAGCAGCACAATCTTGAATGTTGTATTCAGCGGGACAAGATACAGATGAACAATCACAAATAGGACTAGATCCAAAGTCCAACCAGATGCATACATAAAGGACGGTGTGACAACTCAGACAAAAAACATAACGTTTTGACTCAGTGAGTCTTTTTCAAGTATAAACCATACAAACCACATGCACACTTTTATAATCCATTAAACAATATGACCACAATCACACAAAACAGGAAATGAGAAACAGCCACCTCAGGTTGCCACCCACCCCCAGATGGTCTCATCTGTAATCAGTGTTGCCATGGCTGTCAAGGCAAGCGATCAGCTGTTCATGTCCAAATACACTTATCATAAGATCATACTGGTGCATATTAGTTCACTGTAACTGGCATCCAGATATTACCTCCACACTTCCATTAGGTCTCCTACAAGAGCCCACGCAATTATTCATAATCCCAGACCTCGACTAGCTATTGTGCATGCGCTGGATCAGATAACGTCAGAGGATGGGATAGTCTCTCCTCAAGGAGAGCACCCAGAAGGGTTGTGGGGACACCTAAAAGATGAGTAAGGAGACTTATAAGGCGATGCTAGCTCCTCTGGGAAATTTATGCAAATAAGAAGGATGGAAAAATACCTCTACAGTGCCATCTATTGGATTATCAGACACAGCAACGACTTGCACACCACTACCATATCAATCTAACTCAAATTTAGAATGAGGAAAAGAAGGGGAAATACTGGACTAAAATTATGATATATACGATCAAGTCTATAAAAATATTAAAGCATCAGAGGGGATTCTTTTAATTACTAATTTCAGAAAAACAATTCTTTCAAAAAATCCCTCAGCATCCATAAACTTAAAAATGTGAATTAAAAACGTGTAACACAAGTATTTGTGCCGATTCAATCAAAGAATACATGGCTGGTATCAAGTATATTGTAGCACATTCTATTCATGGTTAAGACCCTTAGGCGTCATACTATCTAACAAATAAATCCAACGCAATTATTTCTTAAGGGCTTTCACTCTATCCCCTCCCCTAACAAATAGGGCCACATGGTCTATCACACGAAACTTCAATTGATTTATTGAATGACATATTTCTGTGAAACGTTTCGGCATCAGAAAATCCAAATTTTTGGTGTATATTGTGATTTTGTGCTTCAGTATCCTACTCCTCGCCAACACAGTGTAGACCACATGGACACGTGATGAGATATACAAGATATGAGGAGGAGCACATATAGCGTCCCTTGATAGTAAGACACTTACCAGCCCGGGAATGGTAAAACTTATCTTCCCTGTGCTATTGTGGGGATAAAAAAAAATGCAGCACACATAGCTAACTTAAATGAATTCAAGTCTCGAGGTCCAGTTGAATTACATCCTAGGACACTAAAGGAAGCAGCGGAGGTAATTGCTGAACCACTTGCCATAATCTTTGAAAATTTCTGGAGAACAGGAGAAGTCCCAGAAGATTGGGAAAGGCAAATATTGTCCCTATCTTCAAAAAAGAGAAGAAGGTGGATCCAGGAAACTACAGGCCTGTGAGCCTGACTTCTATACAGGGAAAGATCTTTAAACAAATTATTAAACAGCATGTATGCAAGTACTTGCATAAGAATGAAGTAATTAACCAGAGCCAGCATGGGTTTGTAACAAACAAGTCATGCCAGACAAATCTAATTTCCTTCTATGACAGAATCACCGACTGAGTTGATCAGGGAAATGCGGTAGATATAGTATATCTTGACTTAAGCAAAGCATTTGACAAAGTATCTCATACCATACGTATTGAAAAAAATGACGAAATATGGAATTGACAAGGCAACTGTTAGGTGGATTCACAACTAAGTGATTCAAAGAGTGGTCATAAATGGCTGCACATCCAAGTGGAAGAATGTGTCAGATTTTCACAAAAAACAAGTGGTCTCACCTTGCTTCATCCATGTATGCTTCACTGCATATCGCTTTGATAGAGACAGGTGAATACTCACGTCCGAACAAGCCACTCGATCAGATGGTCTGATTTTTAATAAGCATCCAGATAAATGGGAACTCAGACTTTAGTGAATAAAAACCCTCTCTTTATTGAAAAATGTGCTTCATAAACGGGGATTTTTTTGTACAGCATACATATGAATGAAGACTTGCACCCTGAAATGGATACCCCTGTTTGTCCTGTGTTCAGAAACATACCCATTGTAGCCCCAATCTGCTTACCGGATACATGGACTTACCTCTTACATAGGCCTGTAATGGAGGGAACACCCTTTGTCTTTCAGGGCACAACTGAATAAATTCCAGGCACCATTGCTCACGTGTAGAGCCATTAAGGTGTCAAAACAATACAAGGCCACCCACAAGTGACCCCATTTTGAAATCTAGACTCCTTAGCTCATTATCTAGGTGTGTACTGGGCATTCTGACCCCACAATTTTTAGCAAAATTATAAAGCAGGAGAAAAATAAAATATAATCTTTTTCATAAATGTAACTTTCATGACAGTTTTGTTTCAGAAAGGGAAAAACTGGGTAGATGCACCTCAAATTTTGTAGCACTAGTTCTTCTGTGTTCAGTAATACCCCCATTGTAGCCACAATTTACTTACAGGACACATGGCTCGGCCTGTAATGGAGGGAACACTCATTGGACTTCAGGGCACAACTGAATACATTCCAGGCCCCATTGCACACTTGTGCAGAAAAAAGAATTAACTCCCTAAAAAGAATCCCCCCCTTCTCTTTTGGCATTCCATAAATCTTAGATAAAGGTAATAATGTAAACTGTGTGGTATGTCTCAAAACAAGGGCAATTACAGAAGCCTGGTTGGGATGGGCACCCGGGGCAATAAAAACGGGTATCCCTCCTCCAATGCTTGCTGCAAACCCAACACTTTTTGGTGGGTATTTCTTGACCTCAGTGGCAGTGATTGGGTGTAAAAAGTGGCGCTCTGTGAGGCTTTGTGAGCTTGCTTAGGTGCGGTTGTCTCACACAGAAGATGAGTGTTCCTGGAGGTTTCTTGAAAATTACGTAGGCTTTAGAGGTAGCGATCTGAATAATGCCGGGCTCACACGACCGTATATGGAATTCGCTTGCACAGGCCCGCAATGCATGCCAGCTGTGAGATCAGCCATGGCCCTGTGGAGGGCTGTATAATGTACTGCGCATAACTGCATACTCATGCAGGCGGTCATACGCAGTCTTTTTTTGATTTATATTTTGTGCGATAATGCGGGTACCTGTAGCCCATGTGCAATGTAATTAAGAAACATGCAAAAAATAGCGAGCACACATTACCAAGATTCGAATACAAAATTAGTGGTGATTTATTCCACATGGAAACAGAGTTGCAGATACTGCAATGTTTCGGGCAAAGCCCTTTTTCAAGAATGCGAAGAGGCTGTGGGGACCAGTTGACAGAGGTTTCCTTAGCTTGGACAACCCCTTTAAGGTTATACCATTCTGCCTGCTGAGTGGGAAGTTTAATTATTAATTTCTGTAGTCACCTAAATAAGCTACAGAGTCAGGAGGATGAGCTGTTATCTTCGCTATTATAACTGCGTGATCATCATCAGTAATTGTGACAGGAGTGCCTGTCTGCCCGTGAACACTGTTTCAGTGGTTGATCCATGTAATAGCATCACACAGACTGACTAATTGACTAGAAAATTAACACATAACTCCAAAGCAGATCTGAGCTAGTCAGAATTGAGATGACATGATCATCTGAGGAGAAAGAGCTTGGGGGTTTTAGATAGAAATAACTAACCAAGGTAAAACTAGCTCACTTATATATACTGGGAGGATAGCTGTGTGATGAATAAAAAAAACAAATTCACTGGAGTGGCCCTTTAATATAGTTGGAGCATCTCAGGCCATCTATGTGCCGGAGGAAGAAATTTACGACCTGGTATGTGCTAGCGTAGATTTAAAGTATAATTTACACCAGCCTTGTGGTGTAAATTCGAGTCAAACTACTAACGACTGTATGTGTATGAGGGTTAAAATTCTAAGTGCAGCACCAATCCGGCCCACCCCACGTGCCCCGTTGCCGGCCGTAAGAAGAGACACCACACACAGGAGTCTGGTCTAGCTCCTCACACGGGAGAAAAAACTGCGCCCTTTATTACAGATTACATGAGATCTTATACCCTCTGCCCTCTCACCACTAGGGGGTGATGGGCTCATAACCATATATGGGCAGTCCGGATTTGCGGACTGAGACAGTGAAAATCATATAACAGTCATGTACATTTGAACATCTTGATATCTTGTTCCAGCGCTTCTGGGAAATCGGCCAAGTACATGCGTCCTTGCGTCTGGTTCGGTATCTTCTCTGAACTTCTAGAACATCTTCTTGCAAAGCCTTGGCATATCTGATTTAAGGCGACATTTAAGTTTTTTCTCATTTGGAATTGAATAAAACTTGCATACAGGTATAAAAGCATAAAAAACACATATGGCAATATATATATATATCCTCACAAACCCCCCTAAAAAACTTAATATGGAGATCAAGCATCAGACCTTGCACTCTTCCTCGGTCGTCTCTCCCTTGCGTCAGGGTTTCTCCACTGCCCGTAAGTCCCTATTCCTAAAAGGGAAGGGATCCCTACCTCACCTCAGAAGGAGGCCATGGATTCCCTGGGCTTATTTCCGGGCCTCCATACCCTCTATCTGTACAAGTTAACACCCCACAGGGTGTGCCCCCGCCGGAACCTAAGGTCTTCTGCACTTTCCCTAGGCAAATGGGAAGTCCACTGACAGTCCATCTTATGAGACTGAGGCAGACACAGTACTAGTCCATCTCTCCATTCTTCTGGTAACGTACCTGGTTGGCATTATCGGAACTGGCTCTTCATCTTTTTCAAACAAGGGAAATGTTGGCGTCATATTACTCATACTCATACTCTTTTTGATCAAAGGGAAAATACACATACAAGAAATTACATACCCCACCTCTTTCTGCTAAAACCATATCCAGGGCCACTCTATTTTGGAACGCCATGGATGCAGTGGGCCCTAACTGGTCAGCTAACCCTTTCAAAGCATCTCTGGTGGAGTTTACAAACCTCTGCTGATTGTAATAGATATAATTCATCCAATCTACATTATTATTAACAGTGACAATAACAAATAAGGACTCAAAACCTGCTTTAACCTGATCTCTAGAATTAAATTCATCTGGCACCCCCCTTGGCACTCCTATTGTATCTATGTATACATGTGGATCAAAGTTACCACCTGGAGCGTCAACTTCTCTCTTAGCACGATGCGGTATTGGATTCTCACCCTCAGTGTAGGATTCATATTGCACATTTGATTATATTAATTTGTTCTGAAACAGGGGGCTAGGGGTTTGTGTACAGTAGTCAAAGGTGTGTGTTAGAGGAATTGTACCACATTATAGCATTTAAAGGATATGCAGGATCATTAGTTCTTTCAGTGCGAAGTGTGGATCCAAGTGGGCTTTCCTTCGAGCTTGACTGCAGTTGGGATGGTGAACAACATCTGGTAAGGACATTCAAACCGGGTTTCTCTCTCAAACTTTTTCACATAGACCCTGTCACCTGGTTTTAGATTGTGACACTCATCTGTAGGACCTGGGAGAAAAGCAGAGACTACAGAATACATTACTGACAATTCCTTGGTGAGACCTATGACAAAATTAACAAGAAAAATCATTCCCCAAACTCTGCTACTGTGGCATGTATCCTCCTGGAAAAAAAGAAAAACTAATGGAAAACACTCAATTCAAAATTTTACCATTTTCCTCCATTGTCTTTTGTATCTACTTTCCCCCTACTCCGTGGACGGTAGGGTGTGTGAAAAACCTGGAATATACCCAAAACAGACATGATGTGTTGCATTATTTCACCTGTGACATTTGTACCTTTGTTTGACTCAATCACTTCCGATACCCCATATCTGCGGATTACCTCATTCATGAGCTTCTGTGCGGTTACCTGCTTATTTACTTTGGTAACAGGGTAGGTCTCCAACCTGAAAAGAAATCAACAACAAGCACATATTCATGCTTCCCAACAAGTAGGAGCTGAGTGTAGCCAATTTGCAATCCCTGAAATGGGTAGAGTGGCCCCGGCAAGTGTGATGTGGCAAATTTTACTTCTGCCCTGTTGCTTATGGCAAAGATCATGCAAAACTGGACAAATGATGCAGCAGCTACAGAAAACCAAGGAGCCACCCGTCCTCGTTCAAGCGTCGACATCATTACTGCTTTGAGAGGTGCGTCTTTTCGTGCGTCAGCTGGGCCATCATGAGGCACAGGGACTATGGTAAGCAAGTTCTGTTGACTGTTCACCATACGCCGTCCCTTTTTAGTCCATTTGTCTTTCTCTTAACTGTAAAGTCTTTAGCATATCAAAGTCCAATGTTTTTATCAAAGTCCAATGTTTTTATCAAAGTTCAAGTTCAAATCAAAGTCCAAAATTAGTATCAAATTCTTCTTTTCTTCTTTCTTCCACGGCTTGAGGGCCGCTGCTTTTGCTGTGTGGTCTGTGATGGCGTTGCCTCTTGCTTCTCTGGTGTAGGAATTGGTGTGAGCTTTCCACTTTGTCAGGTAGAAATAGGGCCTCCATGAGACTCTGCACCGCTGCAACCTTCTTAATTGGCTGTCCTGCTGTGGTAAAAAACTGTCTGGCCTTCCATGTTGGGCCGTAATCATGAGCTATGCCAAATGCATACCGGGAGTCAGTGTAAATGTTTGCCGTCTTACCTTCCTCCACTCTACACGCCTCCGTGAGTGCTTTTAATTCCGCTTCTTGTACTGCGACATGCGGAGACATTCTGCTTTTTTAGGACATCTTGTTGTGTAACCACCGTATATCCAGTGTGGAGTCGTCAATCACCCTGGGTACCATCTATAAAAAACAACTCAAAATATGCATTATTAACAAGGGCTTTCAGTAACTTTTTAAAACTTAAATTTTCTTGTTGCATCACTGCTAGACAATCAGGCTGGTATTCTATTTCAAAAAGATCAGAATCTTGTTGCAAAAAATTTAAAAATTAAAAAATGACTTGCAACAAAATTTAAAAATGGCTGATTTGCAATACCTAGATCACCTATGCCTTCTCCTCCCCCCCTTTAAACCAGGGTACGCAATTGGAAGAATAGTAGCCGGGTTTAAGTTATTATAACATTGTAAAAAGATTTGATGGATGCAGATAAGGCCTTTAAAATGTTAACACCAATAGCAGAAACATGAGTTACACCGGGGAAGAATAATCTACAAAACCTCTACTAATATTTGAAATGTGATATCCCTTTAAGTGAATTCATTATTAGTCTGATCCTGCCTGCAGTCTTATCAAAATCTGAGACAGGAGAAAAAAAAAAAAAAAAAAATTTTTTACTAGCTGCTCAAAATTCTCCCCCCTCCCTTGTGCAGGAGGGATGAAACATTATTACGTACTATTACATCATCTAGCTCCACCCCTTCGATATTGGCACATTGCGTCCGTCTTCTCAACTTAATTTCAGCTTAACCGTCCACACGTCCACATCTCAACCAAGCAAAGTCCCATGCATGGGGTAGGACTTTTACCCCCAGTCAATTATCTGCATCACACATTCCACCACAGCCCAAACACGGGTCACCAACTCTCATCCATCCATGCTCCCAAGTTTGCTCCGTCACCCCCTGGAGGTGTATCAGTACACACAGATGCATGGACAAAAAAAGTTTGACAAACATACATACATCAGCTGAAAAACACCGAGGTGAGTGCTATTATAAAGTACATAATTCTATTGAGATGAGATTGTGAGCGCTATCTTTGACAAATTATGTGAAAAAGTTTGCTGAGTGACTGAAATATTCTATATTTCTTATCTACTGAAGCTATTATATGCTGTATTAAACGCTGAAGTATTTAGTTTCTGTGACCCTGAATTTGGAGTGAGTTCTGAAAGCCCCCACCCTTTTTTAAAACATGTCTTATCTCTCCGCGACTATGAAACACATACTGAAATAAGTTTTAGCTTAAACTATTGAAAAAACATTTTGAAATCATAATTAACACATATGCTGGGACCTTGCAACATTCATTTTCAACCCCTGTATAAGTAAGAATATACATTAGAAATTACTATATTTCCCTGCCTACTAAGACAGTATAACTAATTAAATTCATTTCAATTCATTGCAAGCAAGCCAAGATATTAACCAAGGATGTTATTGTATTTTCTCTCTCGCTGTTATCTTCCTGACCTTGGAAGGCTACACAGAGACTCGCAGCTATATGTCAACAACCTCTTCTCCCCTAAGAGCAAGCTGTTAACTATTTGCACATACAGTATATATATATATACACACATATACCCACCTAGTATGGATTATACATATTATCTATTATCTATCTTGTATTATACACTTTTTTCTTTCTTTGCCAACAAATCACGTGCATTGTACTTCTCTCCCCTACCTAACTGCCAATATAACCTTCAATAGACACTCTCCTGACGCCCTCTTGATCACTTACTGTACTTTTCAACATTTCACTTACGGATACTTTCTTAAACAAATAATGTGTATATACGTAACTTTCTCTGACTGTCTCTCTCTCTCCTTCTAGCAAACCTTGATCTTCCAAGGCACCTCTGGGTCCTAAAGACCTCCTCCCAGACACCATTTTGTAATCTGCCGTAGGGTCGGTGTCACACATTTTCATTAGATTTTTCTTACATTCTACAGATTCATCCACACGGCGGCAGCCCTTGAGGGGCTCTATCTTCTTTAATAAGATCTTACGCATATTACAACAACAATAATAACACGCTCCATAGAGTGCATCCTTCTGACCCGAATTGTCAGCCCCTTATATATGGCAATACAACCGAAGGCATCTTCTTCTTATGGAACCAGTCCCATAAAAATGCATCTCTCTGAAATCAAATCGCTAGCCCCATATATAAGGCAAACCGACCGAGAGTCCCTATTTCTATGAGACTTCTCATAGAGTGCGTCTCCTCCTCAGCTAAACCATTAACTAACTAAACTAAACCCGAGGGTCCCTTCTTCTATGAGACAAAATAAAAAGTAAGAGAAAAAAATTGTGCAGATACAACAAACAATCAAACAATCTCCACTATCGCTAAAACGCTACGGACTTCAACAACAAATAGACTACAGACTAGTTTCTGGGTGAGCCATTGGTGCGCATATCACGGTCAGTGGTCCATGACGGCAAACCCGGAGCCCACACGAGTTACCGTGTAGAACTCTTAACCCAACCCGTCCGGTCACAAACCACAGATAGTCAGTCCTGCTGCAAGACTCTCAGCGTAAAACACAACATAAATATATGTTTGTCTTACCTGGAGTTCTAAGTGAGTTGATCAGGCTCGGTTTGCAGTAGGACGGTTTCTCTGTGACGTGGATCCGGGTGAATTGCGCTGTAAGCTCCGATTTTACCGCCCCACGTTGGGCGCCATTTATGAGGGTTAAAATTCTAAGTGCAGCACCAATCCGGCCCACCCCACGTGCCCCGTTGCCGGCCGTAAGAAGAGACACCACACACAGGAGTCTGGTCTAGCTCCTCACACGGGAGAAAAAACTGCGCCCTTTATTACAGATTACATGAGATCTTATACCCTCTGCCCTCTCACCACTAGGGGGTGATGGGCTCATAACCATATATGGGCAGTCCGGATTTGCGGACTGAGACAGTGAAAATCATATAACAGTCATGTACATTTGAACATCTTGATATCTTGTTCCAGCGCTTCTGGGAAATCGGCCAAGTACATGCGTCCTTGCGTCTGGTTCGGTATCTTCTCTGAACTTCTAGAACATCTTCTTGCAAAGCCTTGGCATATCTGATTTAAGGCGACATTTAAGTTTTTTCTCATTTGGAATTGAATAAAACTTGCATACAGGTATAAAAGCATAAAAAACACATATGGCAATATATATATATATCCTCACATGTGTGTGAGTGATTCTCATGCTCCACACCTGGTAACGTCATCGCTTCGCCCCCTGGTGATGTCATTGAAGGTCCTACAACATATATAAAACACAGAGTCTGACTGACAGAAGAACAACACAGTTAGGGCTCATGTCCACGGGCAAAAGAAGAATTAAAATCCGCAGCAAATTTTAACTCTTCTCCTGCCCGCGGATCCGCACCCCATAGGGATGCATTGACCACCCGTGGGGTAGATAAATACCCGCGGATGGTCAATAAAAGTGATTTTTTTAAAAATGGAGCATGAAAAAATCTGGACCATGCTCCATTTTCGTGCGGGTCTCCCGCGGGGACGGCTCCCGCGGGCTTCTATTGAAGCCTATGGAAGCCGTCCGGATCCGCGGGAGACCTAAAATAGGAATTTAAAAGAATTTACTCATCCGGAGCGGGCGGGGAAGGTCTTCTCTTCCTCACGGCCGGATCTTTCTTGCTTCGGCTCGGCGGATGTGCCCGGCGCATTCGCGCGGCACGTCGTCGACGTGCCGGCGACGTGCCGCCAGCGTGACGAGTTCATCCGCCGGCCGAAAAAGAAGATCCGGCCGTGAGGAAGAGAAGACTTTCCCCGCCCGCTCCGGATGAGTAAATTCTTTTAAATTCCTATTTTCAGCGCTCATGTCCGCGGGGCAGCAGGGACCCGCTGCAGATTCTCCATGTAGAATCCGTAGCGGGCCTGATTTTCCCCGTGGACATGAGGCCTTAGGGCTCTTGGAAGGGGAGGACAAAAATAACACGCTGAGAATACAACTAAGCTGTTATCTCAGAAGACACAACTCAGCAGTCCTTACAGAAGACAACAACCTACCTCCACCACAGAGATCCAGCGGGCTGAAGGACCTATGGTGATGTCACTGCTGTGGGAGGAGCCAAGTGTGTTTGCTTTTGTGGTAATCAAGTTACTGTGTGTGTGATGTGCTACCAGAAACACTGCTACTATAATGTCCTAATAATTACTAGTAAATATGATAAGCCATGGCTGCATTTCCTCTTGCTACCAAGTGCTGGCCACTTTTTTTTTAATGACATGTATAGCTTAACCCCTTAGTGACCAAGCCTGTTTGCGCCTTAATGACCAGGCCAAATTTTGCAAATCTGACATGTGTCACTTTAACATGGAAAAACACCAGAAAGGTTTTGCATATCCAAGCGATTCTGACATTGTTTTTTCGCCACATGTTGTGCTTCATTTAGGCGGAAAAAATAGACCGCTAGAAATTGTGTTTATTTATTAAAAGCGCAAAAATTGGGAAAATTTTGAAAAAATCGTCATTTTTTCACATTTCCAACTGCAATATCTTAAATATGTGCAAACATAATATAGAAATTTTTGCTAAGATTTATATTTCCACCCGTTTACTTTATTTTGGGCACACATTGGAAAAACTTTCGTTTTTTTTAACTATTTAGGAGACGTACAAATTTAACATTACTTTTTAGCATTTTGAGGAACACTTTGTTTTCCTATACCAAGCCGAGATTGGAAAGGCTCATGAGTGTCAGAATAATAGATACCCCCCCAAATGACCTCATTTTAAAAACTACACCCCTTAATGTATTCACTGAGGGGTGTCATGAGTATTTTGACCCCACAGTTTTTTTTCAGGAATTAATTCAATTTAGAGGAGAAAAAGTAAAATTTCATATTTTTGCAAATCTGTCATTTTAAAGACATATTTTTTTCCTATAGTTTACATGAAAATCAGGATTTACACCCCAAAATGGATACCCCTATTTCTCCCGTGTTCAGAAATATACCCATTGTGGCCCTATTGTTATATCTGAGTCCACAACGGGGCCCAAAATGAAAGGAGTAGTCAGTGTCTTTCAAAACAGAAATTTTGCTTGAAGTCCTTTTAGGCCCCATAGCACACATATAGAGTTCTTGAGCGCCCAAAACCATAGAAAACCCCCACAAATGACCCCATTTTGAAAACTAGACCCGTTAAGGAATTTATCTAGGGGTGTACTGCATATTTTGACCCCACAGTTTTTGAATGAATTCAAACCAAGCAAAAGGAAAAAATTGTGATTTTCGTTTTTTCGGCAATTCTGTCATTTTAAAAACAGCTTTTTTTGTACAGCACACATATGAAGGAAGACTTGCACCCAAAAATAGATACCCCTGTTTGTCCCGTGTTCAGAGACATACCCATTGTGGCCCTAATCTTATGTCTGGATACACAACGGAGCCCAAAATGAAAGGAGCGACCGGTGGCTTTCGGAACACAAATTTTGCTTGAAGTCCTTTTAGGCCCCATTGCCCACTTGTAGAGTTCTTGAGCGCCCAAAACCATAGAGAACCCCCATAAATGACCCCATTTTGAAAACTAGACTCCTTAACGAATTTATATAGGGGTGTACTGCGTATTTTGACCCCACAGTTTTTGAATAAATTCAAGCAAAGCAAAAGGAAAAAATTTGGATTTTTGTTTTTTTGGCAATTCTGTCATTTTAAAAACAGCTTTTTTTGTACAGCACACATATGAAGGAAGACTTACACCCCAAAATGGATACCCCTGTTTGTGCTGTTTTCAGAAATATACCCATTGTGGCCCTAATCTTATGTCCGCATGCACAACGGGGCCCAAAATAAAAGGAGTAATCGGTGGCTTTCAGAACATAGATTTTGCTTGAAGTCCTTTTAGGCCCCATTGCCCACTTGTAGAGATCTTGAGCGCCCAAAACCATATAGAACCCCCACAAATGACCCCATTTTGAAAACTAGACCCCTTAATGAATTTATCTAGGGATGTACTGCATATTTTGACCCCACAGTTTTTGAATAAATTCAAGCAAAGCAAAAGGAAAAAAATAGGATTTTCATTTTTTGGGATATTGTGTCAATTTAAAAACAGGTTTTTTTTGTACAGCACACATATAAATGAAGGCTTTCACCCCAAAATGGATACCCCTGTTTGTCCCGTGTTCAGAAACATACCCATTATGGCCCTAATAGATTTACAGGACCCATGGCTAGGCCTACAATGAAAGGAATACCCGTTGGATTTCAGGGTACCACTGAATAAATTTCAGGCCCCATTGCCCACTTATAGAGCCATTGAGCGGCCAAAACTATAAAGAACCCCCTCAAATGACCCCATTTTGAAAACTAGACCCCTTAACGAATTCATCTAGGGGTGTACTGCGTATTTTGACCCCACAGTATTTGAATGAATCTAAGCAAAGCAGAAGGAAAAAGTTACGATTTTCAATTTTTTTGGCAATTTTTTCAATTTAAAAACAGTTTTTTTGTACAGTGCACATAGGAATGAAGACGTTCACCCCAAAATGGATACCCCCGTTTGTCCCGAGTTCAGAAACATACCCATTGTGGCCCTAATCTACTTACAGGACGCATGGCAAGGCCTATAAAGGACGGAACACCTGTTGGATTTTAGGGCACAACTGAATAAATTCCAGGTCCCATTGCTTATTTGTACAGAATAAAGATTGACTCCCTAAAAATTCCCCCCCTCCCCCTCCACGCCCTTTTTGGCGTTCGCAAATCTTAGATAAAAGTAAAAATGTGAACTGCGTAGTATTTCCGAAGACAGGGGTAATTACGGAGGCTGGTTGGAATGGGCCCATGGGGCAATAAAACCGGGTATCCCCCCCCCTCCTCTCATGCTTTTTGGGGGTATTTCATGACCTCAGTGGCGGGTATGGGGTGTAAAAAGTGGCGTTCCGTGAGTCTCCGTAAGCTTGATGAGGTGCGGCGGTCTTACACAGAAGGCGCTCAACAAGGTACTCCTGGAACTGCAGGAAGGCGAGCGTTCCCGGGGCTTCTTGTAAAATACGTATCACAGGTAGCGGTCTGAATAACGCCGGGCTCACGCGGGTGCAGGCGGAATCCGCTTGCGGAGGCCCACAGCGGATCCCATCTGTGAGCCCGGCTGTGACCCTGCGTACGGCTGCGTAATGTACTGCGCATAACTACGTACTCACACAGGCGGTCATGCACAGTACACCTTTGTTTGTATTTCCCGCACCATCGCTTAGCGATGACGCGGGTACCCGCAGCCCGTATACAAGGTAGTTGTGTATGGACTGCGGGTATATCCATGACCATGGAGCACAATGGGCTCTATGTTACGGATATCCACGGTAAAATAGAACCTGCTGCGTTCTCTTTTCTGCGAGTGGATTACACAATTCCAACCCGCTAATGTGAGCGGAATTGTGTAATCCAATGCGATTGATCTGCGTAATACCGTGGATCAGAAGCATGCAGAATCCGTAATTCCTATCCGGTCATGTGAGACCGGCCTAAGGTAGATCGCTACCTTTTTATCACGTGACCGGGGACCGCTCAACGAGGCCACCCGTCACTGCTCCAGGCTCTCGGCGACCGTTGGTCGCTGGGGGCAAGGAGATTTTAAGTTTCCTGGGCTCCCTGACTCCTGCGCATGTGTCCGGCTTTTTGCCGGCAATCGCATGTGCAGAATCCTGGAAGGTCCACGGAGGAAGATCGCGTCGGGATTCAAATACGCAGGCCTCCGGTAAAAAGTTTCATCTCCTCTCACCGATCGCATCAGTGAGGGGAGATGAAACTCCAATTTATTTTTTTTTACTTTTACGTGATCGGCATTATTGGATAATGGCGAACACGTGACCAGGAACCGCTCACCACGGACCCCATTAAATCTCCATGCTCTTGGCTACGTTTTGTAGCCAGGAGCAGGGAGAATTTAAATTATCCTGGCAATCCACAGCTTTTGCGCATGCGCCCGCCATTTTGGCGAAGGGCGCGGGTGCAGAAGCTGTGGTAAGGTCCGCGGATAAATCTGGGGGCCTTAGGTACGTACTTTCATCCTCCCTCACGGATATGATCCATGAGGGGAGGTGAAACGTACGCTTTTTAAACTTTTAAAAACTTTTTTTTACTTTTTTTTTTTTTACTTTTTTACACTTTTTTTTCACTTTACATGATCACTGTCATCCATTGGATGACAGTGATCATGTCCCCGGTATAATCTCTCTGCTCCTAGCTACACATGGCAGCCAGGAGCAGAGTGATTTTAAATTCCCCGGGGCTCGAGCCCGTCTGTGCACGCGCCCGATGTCAATCATCGGGCGCGCATGCGCAGACGGGGATTCGGGTCCCGGGACATCGGGACACCGCTGAGGACTGGGGGTGAGTATTTTCACCTCCCCTCATGGATCGGATCCATGAGGGGAGGTGAAACTGACTTTTTTAAAACTTTTTTTTAACTTTTTCGCGATCGCCGCTAACCATTGGATAACGGCGATCGCGGTACCGGGGACCGCTCACCGCAGTCCCCGCTGACATCTCCTGCCTCCCGGCTACCTACAGGAGCCGGGAGCCAGGAGATTTTAAATCTCCCGCGCCGCCGGGCCTTCTGCGCATGCGGCTGACGTAATGCCGCCTGGCGCGCATGCGCAGAAGACCGGCTTCGGGCCCCGGAGTGGCAGGAGAGCGGGGAGCAGCGTGCCGGACCTGGGTGAGTAATTTCAGCTGCTCCGATGGATCCGATCCATCAGAGCAGCTGAATCTTTAACTTTTGTGTACTTTTATTTACTTTTTTGCGATCGGCGCTATCCATTGCATAGCGCCGATCGCAATGCCGGGGGGGTGTCCGAACAGCCCGGGATGACAGCTCCATGCTGTCAGCTACCTGCGGACACCGACAGCATGGAGCTGTCATGTCCACAGCCCGAGGGGCATTATTCTCTGCAGGAAGCATGTTTTTACGTCCTCAGAGAATAAGGCCCACTTCAGGAGGACGTAAAAACACTATGGGCTGGTCGTTAAGGGGTTAAAAGAGTCACAATTTTGGGTGGAAGAGGTCATTATGCAAAAATTACAACTGTTTAAAGTCACACTTTTGGTAAAAGTTAACATATCCCCCCCCCTTCATAGTTAATGGGTCTTCAGAGTAAATTGGTATTGCAGATTAGAAGCCAGTGCCAGGAGTGTACAGACTCATCCCAGGACTCATTGCTGTGCAACCCAAAGCTGTTCCCATAGGGCTTATTCACACAGCCGGTTGCTGTCTGTGTAATCCATGGAAAGCACACAGCTCCATTATAAACTATGAAGCTATGTATGAGTCATTTTTCACGTAGACCAATGGATCATGTAAAACATTGCTGCATGTCTGATTCTCGTTTGTTTTCACGGACCATACATATTGGACAGCACACACAGTTATCCGAGTTCCATTCAGTATTCTAGGCGTAACCTGCAGTACAACGATGTGACTCTAGCCCTATTGGAGACAATGGCCCACATTTAGGCCACTTCATACAACTATATTATGGGCACATTTATGTGCCTATGATACGGATGAGTGGCCCATCCTGACCGATTAATGATGCTGTGAGCTCGGGCCAGTAGACCCATGGTCAGGCCAAGACACTTTGCCGTAATTTGGGTACCAAAATACGTACGAAATACAGTTGTGTTAATGCAGCCTTAATGAAATAAATAAGGGGTGCTGGCCACTCTCAGTATAAAATATCCAAAGTGCTCCGGACAATAAAATGAGCCAAAAGGAACTTGCTTCAAGCTAAATGAACTGTTTCGATATAATTAACTTGACCCTTCCACTTCACCATGGTACTGTTCTCTCCAGCAGGCTTGTGTGGGTGGGACTTCAGAAAGTCAGAATCCCAGCATGTATCACTGCAATTGTCCTCAGAGTCAGACTACTCACCTCTCTGTTGTCAGCACAGTGGCTGCAACATCCTCTGTCATTTGAATTTATTCCTTCAAAATATAAAAAATGGATTCTCCTAGTTCTGTCTGTAAATAAAGTCATCCCCAAAACTGCGATTCATATGTAGTTAGGGAAATGAATATGACTCCATTTTCCCTTACAGTATGCGTCTTTCATTTTATATCATATAGACTGTCAATGTTTTGTACTTTTCCTTTAACCCCTTCATGACATGGCCTATTTTGGGCTTAAGGACGCAAGGATTTTTGGTGGATTTTCTTCTCCATTTATCAAAAGTCATAACTTGTAAGGGCTTGTTTTTTGCGTGGCTAACTGTAGTTTTTATCGGCGTCATTTTTGGGTACATTGACTATATTGTAAAACTTTTTTTTTTTTTTTATATGATAGCAGGGAGAGAAAACGCATCAATTCTGCCATAGATTTTTAAATAAGTCAATCCATTTTTTCTGCGGGTCGGTACGGTGAAAACAATACCAAAATTTTAGGTTTTTCCACTTTTCTGTAATAAAAACCCTTTTTTTGGAAATTTTTTTTTTTTTCAAAATCGCTGCATTCAAAGTCCTGTAACTTTTTTATTTTTTGATGTACGGAGCTCTGTGAGGGCTTATTTTTTGGAGACGAGCTGTAGTTTTTATTGGTAGCATTTTGGGGTGCATACGGCTTTTTTGATCACTTTTATTGCGTTTTTAGTAAGGCAAAATGCTAAAAATTAGCATTTTTGCCTCAGTTTTTTAGCGTTTTTTTTAAACGCTTTTTTCCGTGCACAGTCAAAAGCATGTGCAACTTATTGTATGCATTGTTACGGACGCGACAATACCAAATATGTGGGGTTTTCATTTTTTTTACCTTTTTTTATGCTAAACAGAAAAAGCATAAAAAAAGTTTTTTACTTTTTTTACATTTTTTTAAATTCCTTTTTTTTAATCTTTTTTTTTTACAACATTTGTGTCCCTCTGGGGGACTTTCACCACAGCCCTGATGATCGCTGTGATAAGGCATGGCAGGGCTATTGCCCTGCCATGCCTTATCGCTTATACAGCGATCTCAGGCACTGGCAACACAGGACGCCAGTGTCTGGCGTCCTGTTGCATGGCGACAGGCCGGGCTCTCGCGATAACATCGCGCTCCCTCTGTGAACTCTTTCCCTGCCGCCATCTACTTAGATCGCGGCAGGGAAGGGGTTAACAGCAAGGGGGGTCGCATCTCCAATGCCCCCCTGCTGTTGCAGCGGGACGCCGGCTGTGACTGACAGCCGGCTCCCGCTGCGGGATCATATGTGATCCCGCGCTATCCCCAGGACATAAGTTTACGCCCTGTTGCGGAAAGTACCCCGTTCCCAGGACGTAAACTTATACCCTGGAGCGGGAAGAGGTTAACAATATTTGCTTAAATGTATTGAAGAATAAAAAGAATAGCCCCACTGTCTTCATCTGGGACCTGGCTATCCCTGATTAGGAACCTGGAGAGATGCACAAAACACAGGAAATGACACTGTTCACACACACTGAACACAGAACAGGACTGCACATAACGCACAAGTCTGGCCACTTGCACAGACATCACACGTCACTGTTCACACCAACATACAGCGTAATGCAAACCACATGGAACAGGACTGCACATAGAGCACGTCTGGCCACTTGCACAGACATACAAAACATATTGCTGTTCACACCAACATACCAGGCTGTGCATATAACATGGAACGGGAACCCCACCCGGAGCTCACATGCATAAAGATGAAAACCATAGCTAGTGTCCTCACTCCAAGGGAAAAGAGAGTCAGATCTAGCTCCCTCTGACTATCATCTGTTTCCAAACCTGAAGGAACCTCTCAAGGGTACCAAATTTCACACCATTTCTGATGCCATGGCTGCTACGGATGACTGGCTTGAGGCACAACCAAAATCCTTCTTTTTGCAAGGCTTACAGAACTTGGAATACCGATGTAAGAAGTGTGTTGGCCTCAGTGGAGAGGATGTGGAATAAATGTAAAGTTTCATCTCCCTATCTCGTTTCTTTCTGGGTAAAGCCAAAGACTTATCAGCAGCCCCTCGTAAATGGCATATTGTGATTTAGCAAAAGCACTTAATGCTACCTTATAGACTTTTGACTTTATATTGGATGATGTACAAGGTACTTAGGATGCTATTTTAAAGAAAAGAGCTATAATTTATGTTATTTGGTCATAGATGTAAGAAATTTTGCAGTATTTGTTATTTTATCCTAATTGATAGTTTGATTGGCTTCCTGGTTCAGTGTATTTTGGGGGTTATGCTTATTTTTCTGCATACTTTGTAGTATAGGGGTAAATTGTATAATCCTTAGCTGTTGCATTCAGCGCATACCTGATCTAGTATTTATATAATGATTGATTCACAGGTCCATTAATACACAGATTTGTAGTTTATGTTTTGTTAGAAAGAAAAATATTGTTATGTTGTTTAAGTGAAATCCAACTCAGATATGACCTAAATGGTTGCGTCATGCTTCATCATCTATCCCAGTATGTAACATATATGAATCCTCCACTCTCAGGCCCGGGGTTAGAATAAAGGTCTTAGGGACAAGTTGGGACCAACCTACGTGGGTGTAATCGGAGGACCATAGATAGCTCCTAGGAACCTCCATCTTCCTGGTTAAGTAAGGCAACACATTCCCTAGTGGTTAGCTCAATTTTTTGGGATGATGGAAGAGGTCATGTCATTGACGGTATGTGGGAGTTGCTGTGTAGCATGATGGAGCAGCCGCAAAAGGGGGGACTTGTTGAAATAAATTTGACTCCATTTTCCCTTATAGTATGCTCCTTCCATTTTGTATGATATAGTCTGTGTCAATGTTTTGTACTAATCCTTTAACTGGATTTGCTCAAATGTATTGAAGAATAAAAAGGAACCTTGATGATTAAAACATTCCAAGGCTCTAGATTGAATGTCTCAGGTCATTGCGCCCTGTTCTCCAATTGCTCTCTAAATATTTTATTGTTTATACTTACTGTACTTTTGTATTCTAAGAAGTTAATCACATATGATTGTTTCTGCGCCTGCATTGCATTTGCCTGGCATCATAGATGTTAAATTCCTTATCTTGCATATTCAAATCATGCTTATGTTTCTTTGATCAATGGTAATAAATGAATTATAATAGATTTGAATTATTGTAATTGAAGCATGTGGCTCTATAAAAACTGCTGCCTGTCAATCAATAAACAGATAACTTTGATCATGCTGAGTGTTGTTGTTGTAAGAGTTATTCTGCCGAGCTCAGTATATCCTTTAACTAAGAATTGGACCCCAAAAGCATATCATATAGCAAATATTGTTGTTTGCACTAACAGCAATATTTGCTATACGATGCTACTGCTCTCTCCAGCAGGCTTGTGTGGGTGGGACTTTAGAAAGTAAGAATCCCAGCATACATCACTGCAACTGTCCTCAGCGTCAGACTACTCATCCTTTGTCATTTTGTATTAGTTACAATCAAAATAGTAAAAATGGATTCTCCTAGTTCTGTCTGTAAATAAAGTCGCCCCCTAAACTGCAATCCATATGTACATATACATGTTACACATATTATACACATTATCACGCACAGATATATCGATATACACATACATACACACTCGTTGTCAAAATCAATCCATCCCCTAGAAGATGTTTTGCTGCAAAACTCAGGATGCAGTTACATCTCAGGCAGATATGTAAATGGTTAAGAGTCGCGGCGTGATTAGATGAATGGTCTTGTCACCTGAGGCCCTAAAAGTGGTTCCCCCATGGCCTATAAAAAGGCTCTCGGAGGCTCCTTGTGGTTAGTGAGTTTTTCATCCGCTTGTTGACCACTCAACGTCTCTATGACACAATAAAGCGATTTCACTCAGTTAAGAGTTTGAAAGGGGGCGCATTATTGGAATACAAGAAGCTGGATGGTCATATCAATGAATTGCTTACCACCTGGGTTGTTTTGACCAGACTGTTAGGAGGTGTAGGGACCAGTGGATGTATGAGGGCATGTACATGAGGCGAACGGGTTCAGGACCTTTGAAAGAATACACAGCTGTTGCATTTTGAGGAGAAAGGTAATAAGGGGAACATGTGGAGCCATGCAAGAAAGTGGCCCTGGGTAGCAGTCTGACACGGGCCTTGGGGATCAGCCTAGCAGATTTTGTTGTGGATCCACACCAAAATCTGCACCCTTTGATGCAGATTTGTGCACCAGTTTCGATGCAGATTTTTCACAACGTTGGGCTGCAGTGGAGTCCGAGCAGAAGCTGCTGCTGCAACCCCTGTGTTAGTGGCTGGCACAGCTCTTATTGGAAACAATGGGAGCTTTGCCTGCAATTACAAGAGCAGCTCCCATTGATTTCAATGAGAGCTGCCCCTGCAATTAGGAGTGCTGGCCACTACATGGGGTCGGAGCAGTGGCTTCCACTCTGATCCCGATGTAGCCCAGCACTGGCAGCCGGCGCTGCCTGGAAAACCACTTTAAGACTAAATCCAATTTTTGATGAGTTAGATGTAACCTTTTATCATAATCCTGAAAAGTAGTGAATGCTCCCTAAGAGAGGGGCCCTGGGCAGCATTCTATGAAAAGCAATCCATGAAGAGCAGTCTATTATATCTGATATATCTAGGTCCTTAAATGTCAGTAGTATGAAGCCTGGTCAAGGAGAACACATCATGGCGGTCTGGACAAGATGAAGGAAAATGACCAGAGAATCGATCACCTATGAGTTACTACATTAAACGTTTATTTTACCTTGAACTGTGGCTGATCAGTATTGTAGTCGCTGTATAGTCTGCAGTCTTAGCATTCCCAGAAGTATGCCAAGGTACTCCCAGAGAACCCTTATCATTATTAACCCCTTCCCACTCTAGTATGTACATTTACGTCCTGGAGCATCAGGGTATGTATGAAGAGAGGTCGCAGGGCGTAGCATTACGTCATACTGCAGGAGCGATCAAAGCATCGCATGTTTTAGTCCCCCAGTGGGACTCAATAAAGTTTTTTTAATTGTAAAAAAAAAGTAATAGTTTAATAAATCACCCCTCTTTTGCCATATCTATGATTAAAAAATCTAAATAATAAAATAAAAATACATATCTGATATCACCGCATCCGTAGAAGTCCAATCTATCAAAGTAGCACAATATTTACCCCGCACGGTGAACGACGCCCGAAAAAAAAAATAAAGGAAGCCAGAAATGCACTTTTTCAGTCACCCTGTCTCCCAGAAAAAACGCAATAAAAAATTATTAAAAAGTCATATGTATTCCGAATTGGTATTAACAGAAACTACAGGACATCCTGCAAAAAATGAGCCCTTGCTCAACTACTTCGATGGAAAAATAAGTTATTGCGTGCAGAGGATGGCGGCAGAAAATAATTGAAAAAAATTAAATGGCTTTGAAAAAAAAAATAGTACAGTAAAAAAAAACTATACAAGTTTGGTAACGTAGTAATCGTACTGACTCATAGAATAATGTTATCATGTCGCTTTTGTTGCAATTGGTGTACCGTAGTAACAGGACGCACTGAAAGATGGGGGAATGTCGGGTTTTGTTTTTTTTTTTCATTTTTACTCCACTAAGAATTTATTACAGGTTTTTCAGTACATTATATGGTACAATAAATAGCACCATTGAAAACTACAACTTGTCCCCCAAAAACACAAGCCCTCATACAGCGACATCAATGGATAAATGAAGGAGTTATAATTTTTTTTAAGGGGGGAGGAAAAAACGAAAATGGAAAAAAAAGGGGGGCCACGTCATTAAGTGGTTAAGGGTGTACTGGGGGCAGAGTTTCATGAGGCACAAACTTGTATAATGGGGCTAATCTGATTTTACAACTGATGTACACAGTGCTTTACGGGGCTCTAGATATGCAACAAGCCTGGTTTAGTTTGACCCTGGTACTGAGTCCGCTGTGCTATGCAAGTTGTGTTATATGTATTGATTGTTGGTCGAAGGGTGGGTGTGGGCGCTTTACACTATGTGCCCACTCTTGATTCTAAGTTTTCATCTTGCAGAGTAAAAATTGAGAACGCATTTTAGTGCGGATCATGCGTGTGGGAGCTCATAGAGCTCATATCTCAATTGATCTCTCGCGCGGGCCTGATTTTCCCTGTGGACATGAGGCCTTTGGGCTCACGAGGTTAATGTGTAATGTCATCACACATGGCTATAACCTCCAAAATATATGTGTATTACATAATGATGCAGAAACAGCTAATACCTCAAGGAGAAGAGGAAAGTCAACTTAAAGGGGTTGTCCCGAGGCAGCAAGTGGGTCTGTACACTTCTGCATGGCCATAATAATGCACTTTGTAATGTACATTGTGCATTAATTATGAGCCATGCAGAAGTTATAAAAAGTTTTATACTTACCTGTTCCGTTGCTGGCGTCCTCGTCTCCATGGTGCCGACTAATTTTCGCCCTCCGATGGCCAAATTAGCCGCGCTTGCGCAGTCCGGGTCTTCTGCAGTCTTCTATGGGGCTCCGTGTAGCTCCGTGTAGCTCCGCCCCGTCACGTGCCGATTCCAGCCAATCAGGAGGCTGGAATCGGCAGTGGACCGCACAGAAGAGCTGCGGTCCACGGAGGAAGAGGCCATCTTCAGCGGTGAGTAGAGAAGTCACCGGAGCGCGGGGATTCAGGTAAGCGCTCCGGTGAGCTTTCTTTACCTCCCTGCATCGGGGTTGTCTCGCGCCGAACGGGGGGGGGGTTGAAAAAAAAAAAAACCCGTTTCGGCGCGGGACAACCCCTTTAACAACAAATGTCAGTGCCTGGAAAAGATAGCAGTCCCATGTGCTGAGCCGATGGGAGTGGGCATATCTCATGGCAATTGTATGCGGTTAATGCTTCATTTATTCAGATTTCTACTGCATCAAAACAAATGTTAACTGACATTTTTGCTGTGAGAATGCTGGTATATATCTGCAGAAACCTAATCAATCAAAATTAGAACACCTATAAATAAGTGCATGTTACTGGAATTTATTCAAACAGATCAAGTTTATTATACAGATAACACAGACACATAAAAAACCAAATACACGCCGAAAAAAGCAGCTTAATGTAAAACAAGATTGGAGGCAAAAAACGTCAATGCATACACCTACAAGGGAATCACTAGCCGACAGTTATTCACGTACCTGTCAGCTGTGTTATTTATGCTTAGATATATGCTGATTTAGTTCTAATATTGCTGTATTATAATTCTGCATTGGCATTTTTGCCTCCAACATGCATGCCTGCACCCTCTGTTCCTCAGAGCCAGCACATACTTGACCCGCATAGCGCCAAATGGACCCCATTGGGGTCTGTCTGGCTTCTGGCATTTTCCTCAATGAAACAAAGCAGCATGTTGCACTATTTCATGCAGGAGCCTCTGATGCAGATGTGAACCCAACCTTAATTGTTATACACTATGCAGGTGCTGTTATACAGAATTAAATGAATTTGAAAATGTCAGAATCCCGAGCGAGTGCAAATATGCCATTTTAACTAAACCTGATGTATTTATTAATGCAGCCAATTCGGCCGTGTCATTTGTGTTTTGTGCGCGGTGCATACTTTTCACCAACTTTTCATGCATCATTACAAATAATGGAGCCATTTTTTTCTAGACACAACCCTACCAGAAGCAACCCTAATGTTGGCACTACTGTGTTTTAATATCTGGATCAGCATTGTGATGTGGCTTTGGGCAAAATATGTTTTTGTCTATTTTTGCCTTTTTGGCCGACTGTTCAGTTGCCAAGGTCCTTTTATACAAGTTTTTTGTCTATTCTGCCCTATTAGAAAATTACAGTTGTAAACAGGAGTTTCAATTTTGCTTGCAGATTTACAACACTATTGCAAGTAGTTAAGACTTCCAGCTCTAAAATCCACAACAGTAGGAACACAAGTGAATTATGTTACATCTAAACTTCAAAAAGTAGAAGACTAATACGTGTAATTAATCTACTACATTGGCATTTCTTTGCCTAACATTACAGGATAGTTAAGTATAAAATTTTTTTTTTATGACAGAACCCCTTTAGGCCTCCTTCCCACGAACGGATTTCCGCCGCGTAATTCGCGGCGAAAATCCGCTGCGTTGCCCGCAGCTATTAGGTTCTATTGAACCTAATAGCACAATGCTCACGATGCGTAATTCCACCGCGGAATTACGCACCGCGATTTCTCCCGTCCTCACCCGCAGCATGCTCTATTTTCTGCGGGTGAGGACGGGCTGTACGCACTGACGGCTTCCATTGCAGTCAATGGAAGCCGTCCGTTCACGCTATCTCCCGCTGTAACCAGCGGGAGATAGCGTGAAAAAACGCTTTCCCGCCCACCGCCGCGCGTCATCTGACGCCAAATGACGCGGCCGGCCGCGTCACGTGACACGGCCGGCCGCGTCACGTGACACGCTCGGTGACGCGGCGGTGGTGGGCGGTGACGGGCGGTGACGCGGCGGTGGTGGGCGGGGAAGCGATTTCACGCTATCTCCCGCAGGTAAGTATAGGGGCTCTGGGGGGCGCCGTGATGGGCTTCACTGCGTAATATTACGCGGCGGACCCCGTCACGCTCGTGGGAAGGAGGCCTTAAGGGATTAAAGGCCAAACCTGACCATTGTTTTTGAACTACAGAGGTGGAAATGCCGCTCTGTCATAAAGAACTTGAGTAAGCTAAAGCAATTTGATGGCAGACTCTGGAGAGAAGCATCGGGTGAAGCACAATGCAAACATTGAGCCCACATCTTGCCATGGTGATTATATGTTCCTGCCGCTGCAACCGTGCTCTTCAATGAGTCCACCAGCGGTCTGATGGCAAGTCCCTGATAAGTTTGCTGCTGTGTCAAATGAATATTTCTAATATTCCTAATCTATCTTCATTGCAGCACAAATAACTCCTATATACAGTACACATACAACTTATCAATGAATTACTATTTAAACAAACAATATAATATTAAACATTGCAAGTCAATCAAGGTTACAACACAATCGTAAGATCTTTGATTTGCCATAATCATCTTCATCAGTAGTTACGCATTTACCATATCCCATTCCTAGATTTGTCATAACACTTAATTATTATGCAATATATTTACGTAAGTTTCATAGTTTTCCCCCCAAACACAACCCAAGTAGATATACTATTAATCCAACTCCTGCAAATGAATTTGTATATAACAATATCCCAGCAGTCATCAATCATGTACATCTCACACTCTTTAACCCCTTAGTGACCACCCTATAGTGTTTTTACGTCCTGCAGCTGCAGGACGTGTATGGAGGGAGGTAGCACCGCTATCTCCCTCCATACAGCGCGGGCGTCAGCTGTTTATTACAGCTGACACCCGCGGGCAATAGCCGCGCTCGGCCGTTCAGCCGATTGTGGCTATTAACCCTTTAAATGCCCCGAACGCTGTGAGATCGGGGGATCCGTGCAGGTGTCATGGCAGCCGGGGGCCTAATGAATGGCCCCAGGGCTGCCTTAGCAGACTGCCTGTCAAGCTATCCACACAGGGTGGCTTC
Organism: Eleutherodactylus coqui; assembly: GCF_035609145.1. Lineage (NCBI taxonomy): Eukaryota > Metazoa > Chordata > Amphibia > Anura > Eleutherodactylidae > Eleutherodactylus > Eleutherodactylus coqui. The sequence continues at coordinate 171,977,251 of NC_089844.1, forward strand.
ATAGACTGCCTGTAAAAAAGCAGTATGACGTAATGCTATAGCATTACATCATACTGCAGGAGCGATCAAAGCATCGCATGTTAAAGTCCCCCAGGGGGACTTCAAAGTAAAGTAAAAAAAAAGAGCAATAAAGTTTTTTAAATTGTAAAAAAAAAAAAAAGTTATAAAAGTTTAAATCACCCCCCTTTTGCCATATCAATTACTAAAAAATCTAAATCATAAAATAAAAATATGTATTTGGTATCGCTGCGTTTGTAAAAGTCCGATCTATCAAAGTTGTGCATTATTTTTCCTGCATGGTGAACGTCGTCCGAAAAAAAAAATAAAGAATGCCAGAAATGCACTTTTTTAGTTACCCTGTCTCCCAGAAAAAACGCAATAAAAAGCGATCAAAAAGTCGTATGTATTCCAAATTGATACTATCGGAAACTTCAGGACATCCCGCAAGAAATGAGCCCTTGCTCAACTACGTCAACGGAAAAATAAAAAAGTTATCGCGCGCAGAAAATGACCGCAGAAAATAATTGAAAAAAATTAAATATCTTAAAAAAAAAATACAAGTACTACAGCAAAAAAAAAACTATATAAGTTTGGTATCGTAGTAATCGTACCGGCCCATAGAATAAAAATATCAGGTCCTTTTTGTTGCAGTTTGTGTGCCGTAGAAACAGGAAGCACCGAAAGATGGTGGAATGTCGTTTTTTTTTCCATTTCTCTCCGCTAAGAATTTTTAAAAAGTTTTTCAGTACATTATATGGTAAAATAAATAGTGCCATTGAAAAATACAACTCGACCCGCAAAAAACAAGCCCTCATACAGCGACTTCGATGGACGTCGACGATTTTTTAAAAGGGAGTAGGAAAAAACAAAAATGGAAAAAAGCAAAAAAGCCTGGTCACTAAGGGGTTAATCCATTCATTCAATATAGAGGAAAGTTTCTTATCTAGACAAATAACCATACATTTCATAAACCCCACATTTGCATTACACTCTGCATTGTCTTAGATGTAGGTGCAAATCTGTTACCAGGATCCACAAACAATTAAAGGGGTTGTCCCACGATAGCAAGTGGGTCTATACACTTCTGTATGGCCATATTAATGCACTTTGTAATATACATCGTGCATTAAATATGAGCCATACAGAGGTTATTCACTTACCTTCCCTGCGCTGGCGTCCCCATCGCCATGGTGCAGCAGCGGCGTTCAGGCTCCGCCCCCTTGTACGCGTCATCAGGAGGCTGGAATCGGCACACGTGACAGGGCGGAGCTACGTGATGACACGTACAAGGGGGCGGAGCCAGAACGCCGCTCGTGCCGGACCGAGCCGAAGGGAAAAGACCCATCTGCGCAAGCGTGTCTAATCGGTCGATTAGACGCTGAAATTAGACGGCACCATGGAGACGAGGACGCTAGCAACGGAACAGGTAAGTGAATAACTTCTGTATGGCTCATGTTTAATGCACGATGTATATTACAAAGTGCATTAATATGGCCATACAGAAGTGCTTAACCCCACTTGCTGCCGCGGGACAACCCCTTTAACATGTATACAGACATACATTAGACATTAAACAAGGGTCTTCCTACAAATAATATTCATAAGAAAGACACTCAACACAGATGAGTTTTTTTGAACTCCATATGCACTGAAGCTCCAATATATTAAAATTCAAAAACTTTGTCTAAATTTAGGCATTTCTGGTTGGTTTTGCAATAGATAGCAAAGCTATCACTATCTATTCTATGTGTTGTTTGGTGATCTCACATGTCAACAAATGACCAAGGTTCTATTCTTGTATTCCTGCAAACAAACAAAAGTTATTATCATCCCCCTCCCCCAAACAAACAGTCTTGAGGTCTGCTCTGTCAAATAAAACATCATTAGAAAAAGATACTTCAGTAATTTTCAAAATCGACTATCTCAGCCAGAACATCATCATCCTAGTAGTCCTTGTCGAACTATTTCTCCTGTTACCTTAAAAGGGAAAAAATAAAAATAAAAACATAGTGAGACAAAAAACACATTAAACAAAAGATTATAGCAATCATTATAATATTTCCACATTGGAGTATTTGGAGGTGTATCCGGTACTTTTTACCCTGATTCTTCTCCAGGGTAATAGAATTCCCTTTTCTTATACATTCTCCACATCTCATCTGTACGGATCCCATCTATTTTCTCCAACTTTCAACTAGAAACATTTTGTTCCTGCTTACTCTGTCTTGAGTCACCTTATTTCTTCTATTAGGATTGGAATTTTGATCTTGTTGTGACTCCTTTTCCTGTTTTAACTCTTTCACTAATGATCTTACCTCTGAATAAAAATCCTCAAACCCCGAAGCAGTGGGTTGTTCCGGCGACATGGAAGGAGGGATGTCTCTTTTGCCATATAACTCCACCCCCATTGTGGAATTTCTGAATCTTTAATCATTACCTTTTTATTGTGGGACTCTTGTTTTTTATTAGGTCCCTTTTTCTGATATATCCTCTGTATGTCTTTTGTGCTTATATCACCTATTGTATCTCTCATGGCCCACAAAAATAGCTGTTTTCATCATCTCTTCTTTAATACGCTGAATACAATCTCTTACCATAAACCACTGTCTATCATTAAAAGGCCAATCAGCTTCACTTGCATATTTCTTATTACAGCCCCTGGCTGCTATAGCTAACAAATTTGTTAAGCCTCCGTGTTCCAGATTAGTATAATCAGGGAATGCTGTTTGGACATTTGGTTCATGACTAAGGGTGATAAACTTTCTCTCTTCTGCATCCAAATGAACCCCTGACGTTCCCTGATCATGCAGGTGTACCATCCAAGCTATTAAACTTTCTCCTGACTTCTGCTGAAATCTACCAATAATATCAGTTATTTCTTGTTGAGAAAAATCTTCTATTGTGTTAGTAAATTTAGTAGCTATATGACTGTTATCATGAGTATCTACCTGTTTTCTTCTAACAGCTGGTTAGCCTCAACAGATAAGACTCCTCTTTGTTCATTAAAACACTCATCATCCTCTTCACTACTGCTAGAATCCCAGATATTTCCATCCCATTAATCAGGGTCCCATTTAACCCCTGCTTCAGCTATGGCCAAAGCAACTTTCCTTTTATTTACTCTTCATCTTTTCTTACACTTATACTGAGCCACTCGTACTGCTGCCTTCTTAGCCACATTTAGAGATGAGCGAGCACCAAAATGCTCAGGTGCTCGTTACTCGAATCAAGCTTTTTGTAATGCTCGAGAGCTCATTGCAAGTAATGAACCCCATTAAAGTCAATGGGAGACTCAAGCATTTTTCAAGGTGACCCAAGCTCTGCACAGGGGAGGTTGTGTGATTCACCTGAAAACATCACAAAGTGATGGAAACACCACAGAAATAGATAGGGAACAGCAGGGGCAGAATTCATGGATGCATCTGAGGCTCCCAGGTCACACTATAAAGCCAAATTGTTGGCAAGAACCTGGTGGTCACCCCCCTAACAATTTAGTTGGGCCAGACCATAATCAGCAAGGCACATGCGCTGGCACATCTTAGCTAAGCACCACACTAGGTTGAACAAAGGCTAATCAACACCTGCAGGTGACACCACTGCCTCTTCTCCTGTGTTACATGCTGGCATTGCTGTCCAATCCCCCCCAGGAGGCAGGCACGAGCCTGCGCCCACAGCATACTGAAAATTTTCCCAGCGCAGCGCCCAGCTATTCCCATCCCAGACAGGGTAAGGCGCACCCCTTTGCCTACTCAGTAGTCTACAGCGTACTAAAATTTTTCCCAGTGCAGTGTCCAGCTGTCCCCATCCCAGATGGAGTAAGGCGTACCCCTCCGCCTACTCAGTAGACCACAGCATACTGAAATGTTTCACAGCACAGCGTCCAGCTGTCCCCATCCCAGACGGGGTAAGGTGCACCCCTTCACCTACTCAGTAGGCCACAGCGTACTGAAATGTTTCCCAGCGCAGTGTCCAGCTGTCCTCATGCCATGCGGTCGCTTGATAGCCACAGCATCCTCATGTCTATTTATAAGTGCTTATTGGATGAGGAGGAACAGGACCCACACACTGCAGAGGGTTGGCAGGGCCTGGCAGCGACCCTGTTTGAAATTGTGGGCAATAGCCCACAATGCTGTTGAGAATTGCTAATAAATTAACATACGATCATAATTCCAATCCCATGCCACCTCCATCACAAAATTTCATGAGCCACAAGCATGGACATAAAGGGGACTCAGATGCCAGTACTGCTACACATCTCCACAATTTAAAAACCCATTCTAAAACAAAAGATTTTTTTACCCAGAGTGCAGGTGAACCCCTGAAAGATTTGTTTACCAAAAGTAGAGGTGAACCCCTAAAAGGATTTGTTTACCAAGAGTATAGGTGACTCGTTGAAAGGTTTATTAAGAGTGAAGTTGAACCCCTAAAAGATTTGTTTACCAAGAATGCAGGTAAAACCCTGAAAGATTTGTTTACCAAGAGTATAGGTGCACCCTTGAAAGATTTGTTTACCAAGAGTGCAGGTAAAAAAACTGAAAGATTTTTTTTTTTATTCTTTATTTTCAATTTTAATACAATTAACATTGATAGTCATTCAGGCATCTTTATACAGTAATGTAAATTGAAGTCCTAACTCTAGACATTAAGTGAACTTTACATTGTGTGTAAACCATCCACACTGGAGGCCAAACTGAACGATCCTTTGTTGAAAACGTCGCCCGTTTGTTGTAATTAAACTGGATTGATATTATTGGTTTCCAATTCTTATAAACATTCAGAAAAGATTAAAACTCAAACAACCTTAGGTAGGAACTAATAAGAGCAAAGACACAGGACAAGATACAATAGGGAACAATGAAGGCTGGGCAGGAGAGTTGTGGGGTATGGTGGGGAGCGTGGGGGTGGGGGAGAGGTGAGGGGGGGGGGTGTCTTTATGACCTTGAGTAGTTGGTGTCTAGTAGTCTCCGGTATTCCATTGAATTCTGGAACTCGAGCCAATAGAACCATGTCTTTGCAAACTTTTTCTGGGGGCCTTTGAGAGATGCCGTAAGGTCCTCCATCTCCCTTATCCCTTGTATCGTATTAAAGGGGTTGTCCCGCGCCGAAACGGGTTTTTGTTTTTTTTTAAACCCCCCCCCCCCATTCGGCGCGAGACAACCCCGATGCAGGGGTTAAAAAAACAAACCGGGTAGTACTTACCCGAATCCCGGCGGTCCGGCGTCTTCATACTCACCTGCTGAAGATGGCCGCCGGGATCCTCTCTCTCTGTGGACCGCAGGGCTTCTGTGCGGTCCATTGCCGATTCCAGCCTCCTGATTGGCTGGAATCGGCACGTGACGGGGCGGAGCTACACGGAGGCGGCATTCTGCACGAGCGGCCCCATTGAAGACAGCAGAAGACCCGGACTGCGCAAGTGCGGCTAATTTGGCCATTAGAGGCCGAAAATTAGTCGGCACCATGGAGACGAGGACGCCAGCAACGGAGCAGGTAAGTATAAAACTTTTGATAACTTCTGTATGGCTCATAATTAATGCACAATGTACATTACAAAGTGCATTAATATGGCCATACAGAAGTGTATAGACCCACTTGCTGCCGCGGGACAACCCCTTTAAGACATAGAGCTGTCAAGGGTGGATTTGTCAGACGCCAGAGTCTCGGTATGCAGGAATGTGCTCTAGTAACCGGATGACACACATGATTTTTTGTGCACTGCAAGAGGAATCTCGTTATGGTGAAGAAGAAAAAAGGCGGGTGTTTTGGGTATAGAATATTGAGTAAATTTAGAGGTAAGCTGCCAGATCTCCGTCCAGACACTTGCCAGCACAGGACAGTCCTAGAAGATGAGTAGTAGAGTCCCTCGAGCGGTACCACATCTCCAGCATAGGGGAGAGACCGAAGGGTATATTTTGTTTAGGTGGGCGGGTACCCTGTACCAGCGTGATAGTACCTTGTATCCGGATTCCTGGGTTCTACTGGATATGGATGAGGAGTGTGTGAGCGTAAAGATTTTTTCCCTCTCAGTTTGGGAGAGTATTATTTCAAGATCCTCCTCCCATTTCTGGACAAAACTCGGAGGTTGGGGTTCTAGTTGTGTGTTGAGAATACATACACTAGAGACAGTGTGTGTCTGGATGGGCCCTCTGCGTTGCATATTGACTTGAACTGAGTTTTTGGGCGAGTGAATGTACTCGGGTGGAGATTGGGGATGGGTCTTGTGTCCCTGTCAGATGTGAGTTGCTCGAAATCTACCACTCTGAGACCAACGGAGGAAGGCTTTGTTTTCATTCCCCAGGGGGGAACGAGGGATTGGCCAGGATTGGGAACATTGGTGAGGGGCTGGGAGCGATGTCCGGCCTTGTCAATATTTTCGCTGCTGTCACCAGGGTGGGACCTATTGTCGGGTGATGGTTCAGCTCCCTGGGGGTCTGTTCCTGTAACCAGGGCAGAACCCTCAGCGGTACAGACATCGCTGTTTGTTCAATAGTGATCCATTGTTTAAGGGCCCCATGTCTGTGCCAATCTATTATATGGGCTAAATGAGTTGCTTGATGGTATCGCGTAAAATTCGGGAGGCCCACACCCCCTTCCTTTTTAGGTCTTGTTAAGGTATTGCGAGCGATGCCCGTTGGTTTATCCGCCCATATGAATTTGGATGTGAGAGATGATAGTTGTTGAAAAAATTGTCTGGGAACATATATGGGGAGCACCTGGAACAGGTATAATATTCTGGGGAGGATGTTCATTTTGAAGATTGCGCATCTCCCGAACCAGGAATGAAGTCCCTTAGTCCTCGCGTTTTAATCTTGCTTAGGAGTGTGGGATAGTTAGCCGCGTACAGTCCCTGCACTTCGGGGGTGAGACTTATTCCTAGATATTGAATGTGGTTACTGGCCCATGTGAATGGAAACAAGTTTTTAAGTTCACTGACTAATGTTTGCGGGAGAGATATATTGAGAGCTGCAGATTTATGGTAGTTGATTTTAAAGTTTGAGAACTCAGAGTATTGTTTGATTTCGGCTAACAAATACGTTAGTGAGATTCTCGGGTTGGTAATGAAGAATACGAGATCGTCTGCGTAGGCTGCTATCTTATGTTCGGTATCGGCAAGTTTGTTACATTTGGGTTAGAGCGAATTCGGGCTAAAAATGGCTCCAGGCACAGGATAAAAATTATGGGCGATAAGGGGCACCCTTGTCTTGTACCGTTCAAAATCGGGAAAGGGGGTGATACTTGTCCGTTTACTCTAAGCGAGGCCGTGGGGTAGGAGTATAGACTAGAGATCCATCTTAACATTCTAGGGCCCAGTCCCAGGTGGGTCATAGTGGCAAACAGGAAATCCCAGTCCACTCTGTCGAACACTTTGTCTGCGTCTGTGGACAAAACACAAGCGGGTATTGCTAGTTTTTTGGCCAGGTGGATTAGGTTTATCACTTTGGTCGTGTTGTTCCTTGCTTCTCTGAGCGGGACAAATCGAAATTGGTCTCTATGGATTGTATTTTGTAAGAGGGGGGAAATCCTGCTTGCCAACATTTTAGCGAACAGTTTTAGGTCCACGTTCAGTAGGGAGATGGGGCGGTAGCTCTGACATTGTGAGGGATCCTTTCCTTCTTTTGGGATTACTGTAATATGGGCTCTTAGGGTGTCTCTGTGCATCTTTTTTCCTGTCGTGAGTGAGTTAAAAGCTTGTAGAAAGTGTGGGGTCAGGATCTCTGTGTACTTTTTGTAGTATGAGAGAGTGAGTCTGTCTGGCCCTGGGGATTTTCCTGTTTGGGTTTCTGAGAGCGCTGCTGCGACTTTGTCTTGCGTGATCGGGTCTTCTAGTATGTGTAGTGTCTCTTGTGTCAACCCTCGCATGTTTGATTGTTGTAAGTATTCCTGTATTTTGGTCTTCCGAGTGGCTCTATTTTGTTCCGAAAGTGAAGGCGTTAGATTGTATAAAGATTGATAGTAGGCGCAAAATGCTTCCGTTATCTGCTGGGGTAGGTGTGTAATTTGACCGGAGGGAGAAGAAATGTGCAGGACATATGTTTTTGCTCTGGTAGCCCGGAGAGCCCGGGTCAACGTGCAGCTCGGCTTGTTGCCGAACTCGTAGAAGTGACGTCTACATTTTGCTAAGGACCCCTTTGCTTGTCCCAAGCATAGTGTCCGCACCCGATCTCTCAGCTGAGTTAGTTCCGCCCCAACAGTGCTGTCCTGATTGGCTTTGTGTAAGATTTTGAGCGCCTGGATTTGATCTAGTAGTCCATGCAGGTGAGCTCCTCGTTCTTTTTTGATGCGAGACTCCAATCCTATCAAGTAGCCCCTAATTACGCATTTGTGTGCCTCCCAGATTACTAGCGGGTCCATGTCTGAAGTGCAGTTGCTTTCGAAGTAGTCTGTTATGGCTTTATGAATTCCTCCTGATGTCTCAGGACTATGAATGAGGGATTCGTTTAGGCGCCAGTGCCAGACTCTATCGTGAATTGTGGGGAGTGTCAAAGAGAGGGATATGAGCGCATGGTCGGAGAGCGTGATGCTGTCTATCTCCGCTGAAGCTAGTAGTGGGAGGGTCGAGTAGTGTATCAAGAAGAAGTCGATCCTAGAGTATGAGTTATGTGGTGTAGAAAAGTACGTGTAGTCTCTGGTATCAGGATGCAGGACTCTCCAGGCATCTGTCAACTGATGTTTGTGGAGTGTTTTCCTAATCCTACGGTGTGTAGATAGTGTAAGACACCTACTTCCCTTAGATGTGTCTATATGTGGCTCAAGCGTAATGTTAAAATCTCCCCCCAATACCAGGGTACACTCCTTGAATTCCTACAAGTCCTCCAGGCCTCTTTCTAGAGAGGACATCTGGTTGGAGTTGGGGAAGTACCCCTTTGGATTTGGAGATTGGGTTCAAGCATTGGTAGGCGTTTGGGAACCTGGCGTCGGAGAATCGAGGGGCCTTTTCTGCTCGGAAGTGGGTCTCCTGTATGAAGGCGACCTGCGCTCTTTTCTTCCAAAGGGGACGGAGAATGGAGGACCTTTTCTCGGGGACGTTCAGACCCTGTGCGTTAAGAGAGACCACAGTTAAGTTTGAGGTAGCGACAGGCATAATCGATGCACTTGTGGTGGTACCAGGAAGGTTAACTGAAGTGTGATCAGACGGATGAAAGAAGGGACAGGGAAGAGGAGGAAAAGGGGGCTAGGTAACAGGTGGGTAGAACGCACAAGAGGATGGGGGATGGGGATTGAGGTAGACAAGACAAATTTTATATTCTCTCCAAATTAGTCAGAGGACCTGTACTCCCCCGAACAAAGGGAGGATACCAAGAACTCTGTAGCCCTACTGGGGGAAATGTGGGAGTGCGCAAAGGAACAAGCCGCCGCGGATCTCGGAGCTGTGGAGCGCTAGGAAGCAGAAAGGATCAGATCAATGAGTAACGTGCAATAAGGCTATGATCAAAAACGGTAAAGTCTGACCCTGGTGGTTCCGGCGGTCCGAATCACCGCAACTTGTGTGTCTTGCGACTGGTGAGTAGGAAAGTCGTTGCACGAGGGGGAGAGGATGTTGACGTAGGGGTGGTGTTTCCTTCTTCCCATGATGTGGGGGGATAGGGTGTTTAAATGTTAAGGGGAGAACAGTAAAGTGTCCCATAGCATTCTGGTGGTCTGTTGGCCCTAGTCACAGGGGGACGGTCTGTAGGTCAGAGAGCTGAGTCAAAGTCCGAGTATTGTCTGAGTTGAGTCTCATGACTGTAACAGATATCCGTCAGTTCCAAAAGCTGTATTGCGTCTTCGGGATCAGTGGTCAATGGTCCGTTAGGTCTCTGTGTTTCATATGCTGGGTGGAGCCGTCTCTTGGGGTAGGGTCCAGTCCGGGATTGGCGTTGAGGGGACTCCAAGGAAATTAAATGCTGCTTGGCGGTGTCCCCGGTATTCCCCGGCAGCTACTGGGGAGGGTAAGTTCCTCTGGGCAGTCGTCTGTGGAGTTGGTGGGCTCTGGGGCATTCCCTGCTGCAGGTTCCCTTTCCCCTCACTGACCTTATTTTGAGGCTGGTAACTCTGGAGCAATGCCGCTGGGTCCCCTGAGCTGGTAGGCGCCCACTCCACGTGGTGGTCCGGCACCATTTTGGGAGTGCAGAGCGGAGTGTCTGTGGTGTCCATGCTGCACGGTGAGGGGCTTGTCTGAGCTCTGCTGGCTTGTAGTGAGCCTCTCTCGCTGGATGTGCTCCTTTTCTGTCTGTCCCGGTGCAGAGTCGGCACTTCCGGGTCCCCGAAGCCGGCGGGCGTCCGTTCTCTGGGGCTGTCTGGTGCCATGTTGGGAAGGCTGTGTGCTGTACTTGCCGAGCTGGAGCCGTTTAGATACCGGCTGATCGGGGTGCCGCTGGTGGATGGTGGGTCTCCTCTCTTTCTCCCTCCCCTCTTCATGGCCGGTAAGCGTTGCATTGTGTCTCTGTTAAAGGCTGTCTGAGCGGTAGCGGCGACGGAGCTCCGGTGAACACGACTTCACTCCTCCATGCTCAGGCCACGCCCCCTGAAAGATTTTTTGAACGACAGTTCGTACTTGCTTAATAGGATTTAGGTGGCGGTCCACCGACAGGCAAGCTACCGACTGTCCCAGCCGCTGCCTCTCCCCGAGGGGCTTGTTAACCAGTGCCCCAGGGAAAGGCAGCATGAGCGGTAAAGAAATTAGTGGCCAAAGATGGACATCGCGCTGGGATACATTTCTGTACGCCGTGGACCCTTTTAAAATTGTGCTTCATAGCTGACAAATAGCAAATTAATGTATGATTGTAAGTGCCATCCCATGCCACCTCTGTCGCAGCATTTCATTAGCCACAATCGCCAGCACAGGGGGGACTCAGAGGCCAGTACTTCTACATTCTTAATGAAGAAAACAACCCATTTTAAAAAGAATTTTTTTTTACCAAGATTGCAGGTGAGAACCTGAAAGATTTTTTGAGCGAGAGTGCAGGCTATTTGTTTACCAAGAGTATATGTGAACCCCTGAAACATTTGTTTACCAAGAGTATAGGCGAACCCCTGAAACATTTGTTTACCAAGAGTATAGGCGAACCCCTGAAACATTTGTTTACCCAGAGTGCAGGTGAACCCCTGAAATATTTTTTTAACATAGAGCTCGTACTTGCGTAATGGGATCCAGGTGGCGGTCCACCGACAGGCAAGCTACCGCCTGTCCAAGCCCCTGCCTTTCCCTGAGGGGCTTTTTAACCAGTGCCCCAGGGAAAGACAGCATGTACTGTGAAGAAGAGTGGCCAAACCAGGACAATTTATTTTGTCTTGGTGTCAGATAGTTGGACACTGCGCTGGGATACATTTGTGGACACTGTGGGCGTATGAAGCTGGAACCAGCATGTTTGCTAAACCTCTTCAAAATTGGGGGCGGAAACCTGGAGGTGGCCCTCAGAAAAAATTATTTTGACAGAGCCTAAAAGCAGCCCTCCGAAAAAAATAGTTTTTACAGAGCCTTTTGGCCCTCTGAAGAATTGGCTGTTCAGCGTGCTGACATGCTGGTTTGGGAGGAAGATCAGAGAAGGATAGATCAAGCTACTTCTACCCTTTTTTGGGGTGATAGAGGGTGCATAGTTCCCTAGTTCCAGCTTAAAGATGCTTTATATTAAGCTGCTTTCCACCACTGGAGAAGAGAAATCTGGGGAAATCCAGGCTTTGTTCATCTTAATAAATGTAAGCCTGTCGGTGCTGTCAGTTGACAGGCAGGTACGCTTATCCGTGATAATCCCCAGAGCAGCACTAAACACCCTCTCTTATAACACGGCAGCGGCAGGGCAGGCTAGCACCTCCAAGCCGTACAGCACAAATTCGTGCCACGTGTCCAGCTTTTACACCCAATAGTTGTATGGAGCAGTGGGATCACAGCAGACGTTGGTACGGTCGGCTATGTACTCCCTCACCATCTTTTTACACTGTTCCCTCCTACTCAGCCTAGACTGGGAAGTGGTGACACAGTCTGGCTGGGGTGCCATAAAACTGGCAAAGGCCTGGGAGAGTGTTCCCCTGCCTGCACTGGACATGCTGCCTGCTCCCCTTGTCTCCCCTGCTAGTTGGCCAACTGAACTATGTCCTTTCGTCTAGCATTGTCAGATGGGAACTTTAGTATCAGCTTTTCCACCAGGGCCTTGTGGTATTGCATCACTCTCATACTCCTTTCCTCTTCAGGAATGAATGGAAAGGTTCTCCTTATACCGTGGGTCGAGAAGGGTGTTCACCCAGTAATCCGTGTTGGCCAGAATGCGTCTGATGTGAGGGTCATGGGAAAGGCAGATTAACAGGAAGTCAGCCATGTGTGCCAGAGTCCCAGTACGCAACACATCGCTGTCCTTACTAGGAGGATGACTCTCAGTCTCCTCCCCCTCTTCAGCCCATACACGCTGAACAGATGTAAAGGAAATAGCATGGGTACCCTCTGCAGTGTGACCAGCAATCTCTTCCCCCTCCTCCTCTTCCTCCAATATGCACTGAGAAACAGACCAGAGGGTGCTCTGGCTATCAAGTGACCTATTGTCATCCACCATCTCTTGTTCTATCTGCAAAGCGTTGGCCTTAATGCTTAGCAGCGACATTCTCAGCAGGCAAAACAGCGGGATGGTTATACTGATAATGGCCGCATCGCCGCTTACCATTTATGTAGACTCCTCAAAGTTTCCTAACACCTGATAAATGTCAGCCATCCATGCCCACTCCTCTAAGAAGAATTGCGGAGGCTGACTACCACTCCGACAGGCATGTTGCAGCCGGTATTCAACAATGGCTCTACGCTGCTTGTAAACATTGGCCAAATGTGCTAAGTTGAATTCCAGTGCATGGGCACATCGCACAACAGTCGGTGAGCTGGCAGCTCAAAGCAATGTTGCAGTTTCCTGAGGGTGGCAGTATCTGTGGTGGACTTTCTGAAATGTGCGCACACGTGACACCTTGCTGAGCAGTTCAGACAAATTAGGGTAGTTTTTAAAAAAGCGCTGAACCACCAGATTGAACACATGGGCCAGGCATGGCACGTGTGTTAGTCTGCCAAGCTGCAGAGTGGCACCAGGTTACTTCCATTGTCACACACGACCATGCCTGGTTGGAGCTTCAGCAGCGAAAGCCACAGATCTGTCTGCTCCGTCAAACCCTGTAACAGCTCTTGGGCAGTGTGCCTCTTGTGACCTAAGCTCAGGAGTTTCAGCACAGCCTGATGACGCTTGCCCATGCCAGTGCTGCAGCGCCTCAAGCTACCGACTGAAGGCGACGTGCTCACAGATGGTAATTTAGAGGTGGAGGAGGAGGGGGGGGGGGTTTGGAGGAGGTGGCATAATAAGCCGGAGAAACCGTGACCGAGGTGGAACCCACAATCCTCGGTGTGGGTAGCACGTGAGCAGACCCAGGGTCAGACTCGGTCCCAGCCTCCACCAGGTTAAGCTAATGTGACATCAGGGAGATGTAGTGTCCCTGCCCGCCAGCACTTGTCCACGTGTCAGTGGTTAAGTGGACCTTCGCAGTAACCGCGTTGGTGAGGGCACGGTTGATATTCTGTGACACGTGCTGGTGTAGGGCGGGAATGGCACAGTGGGAAAAATAGTGGCGACTGGGGACAGAGTAGCGACGGATGGCCTCCGCCATGAGGTTGCGGAAACCCTCAGTTTCTACCATCCTATATGGCAGCATCTCCAGGCTCAGCAGTTTGGCGATATGCACGTTTAGCGATAGTGCATGCGGGTGGGTGGCCGCATATTTGCGCTTGCGCTCTAATGCTTGTGTTATGGCCAGCTGAACGCTGCGCTAGGACACATTGGTGGAGACAGTGGAGGACCGTGCAGGTGAAGGGGTGGGTGCAAGAAAAGAAAATGCTCTTGCCTGCGTCCTGGGAGGGGGATTGCATCTCAGGGTCAGCATGTGACACAGGGGAAGAGGCAGTGCTGTGACCCGCAGGCCTTCGTGAATGGCCTTCGTTCCACCTCGTTAGGTGCTTAGCTATCATATGCCTGCGCATGCTGGTGGTGGTCAGGCTGGTAGTGGGGCTAGATGAGTATTCTCTGGATTGTGCGTCAAGGCATTTAAACGAGTCATACAGTTCCTCTTTGTCTAACCACAGAGACAGCGAGGGCTCAGACATCCTGCTCCGGCTACTAGAATCCACTTCCCTATCAGCCCATTGATTTTACAGACCAGGACAAAATATCTGCCACCATGTCTATTATCTGGAAGTCCTCTGAATTTCTTATAGCCACCAGAACACCCGCTTTCTTCTTATCCGTGCTTGCCATGTAAATTATGGAATATTGGGAATGTGAGAATTTGGGACTACAGTTCTTTTTAAAAGAAGGCTACCAGGGTATCCAACAACCTACGGACAGAAAAATCGGAAGGCGATTACTCCCTACTGATCCTCCTCGATCTTTCCGCAGCATTTGACACTGTTGACCACAAACTCCTCCTCAGTATGCTTCGCTCCATCGGCCTAAAGGACACTGCTCTCTTCTGGTTCTCCTCCTACTTATCTGACTGCTCATTCTAGCATCCTTTGCTAGCTCTACCTCTCCTCCTCCTTCCCTTGCTGTTGGGATGCCCCAGGGCTCGGTCTTCGGGCCCCTCCTTTTCTGTATCTACACAGCCCCTATTGGACAAACCATCAGGAGATTTGGCCTCCAATACCACGTCTATGCTGACAACACCCAGTTATACACCTCTTCCCGTGACATCTCTGCACCTTTCCTCCAAAACATCACTGTGTGTCCGCTGTCTCTAACACTATTTCCTCTCTCTACCAAAAACTAAACCTCTCTAAAACTGACTTACTGGTATTTCCACCCTCCACTAACCGACCTCATCCTGACATCTCCATCTCAGTGTGTGGCGCCACCATAACTCCCAGACAGCATGCCCACTGCCTTGGGGTCATATTCAACTCCGATCTCTCCTTTAACCCCTACATCCAATCTTTAGCCCAAACATGTCAGCTGCACCTCAAGAACATCGCAAGAATCCGCTCTCTCCTCACCGTGGACACGCTAAAAACGCTTATTGTTGCCCTCATCCACTCTCAGCTTGATTATTGCAACTCGTTGCTGATCGGTCTCCCCTGCACTAGACTCTACCCTCTCCAATCCATCCTGAATGCAGCAGCCAGGCTCATCTTCCTGTCCAGCCGCTACTCGGACACCTCTGCCCTGTGCCAGTCCCTGCACTGGCTGTCCGTTAAATACAGAATTCCATTTTCAACTCACTACATTCATCCACAAAGCCCTCCACAGCGCAGCACCACCCTATATTGTCTCCCTCATCTCAATCCATCATCCAGCTCGGGCTCTCCGCTTTGCTAACGAAACTAAACTGTGCACCCCTCTAATTCGAACTTCTCATTTCCGCCTCCAAGACTTCTCCAGAGCAGCACCAGTCCTCTAGAACGCACTAACAAAGGCTACCCGGGCAATCCAAGACTCAAAAAACTTCAGGCGTGCTCTAAAAACACACCTCTTCAGGGAGGCATACCGCATTCCCTAAACAAACCCCTCCGTATGCCACCTGATAACATGTTCCCTGACCTACTGACTGCAATCCTTGCCAGCCACCAACTGCCCCTGCAGTCATACCGATTCTGTCCTCCCACGGCTAAATGTCTGACCATTGTCTGTGTTTCTCTCACACTCCACCTCGCCATACGGTGCACATCTCTAGCCCCTTTACCTTCTGTATCAATCCATTGCTTGTAGTATGTAAGTTTGTTGGAGCAGGACCCTCACCCCTATTGTTTCTATCAACTGATTACTATATGTAACCGTGGTTCTGTAATCTTTGTACTTTTGTCTTTCTGTTTTCCCAGTCTTTGTAAGCGCTGCGGAATATGTTGGCGCTATACAAATAAAGATTATTATTAAAATGCATTTCCTGGACACATATCAATGCCGATTTGGCTGTCATCGCTTCCTTTCATAGAGCCGATCTTTTGTATGGCGAGTTTGAGAGTAGATTTATACTTAAGGTAGATTTCTATAATAGTGCTAGATTTCCTACTTCTCTACTTCCTTGTGAAATTAAAGGCCATGGAGAATTTTAAAAAAATATTCTTCTATATTTTGTGATTATTCTCGAGCTCTGGAGAGGTTTTATTCAGTTATTAAAGTTTGGTAGAAGACAGGGGGTTAGATATGTGGAAAAGGAATTTTTGGGAGGATAACCACCTTCGCACCAACTTCTCACCTGAGCACATTAACTGCTCTTTGTGAGGTGAGCTTTTTTGGGGGGTGGGGCGTTTCAGCCATTTTCAAATGGGGACCTCTTTCTTGTCATTCTGAAGTTTGTGCTTGTGAACTTTATTTTGTTTTGCTGGAATGAGTTGCAAATTTGCTGGCTCTTAGGAGCTTGTGCGGGGTCTACCTGAGTTATACAGGTCGGGCTCTGTCGTCTGCAGCCTTCTAATCCCCAACTTTGGATAATCTTAAACCCTTCGTTTGAGATAACTTGGTTGCTCCTGCCTTTGGACACTCAGTTTATGTGGGAATCCCCACTTATATGGTATCTTGTTTGCACAGGACATTGGTGATTTGCACAGATTTTTTCCTTGCCAACATAGTTGCTTTCAATAGGTCTGTAAAGAGCTGTATGTTTTCATAGGAGTGCAGGAGAGCTTTTGGTCTTCTAGCCGCGAACACCAGCTTTTCCTTTGTGTGGTAGTAGTGTATACGTGCCATCACATCCCTAGGAAGGCTTTCTGCAATCATTTTGTGTCTCTGCCACCTGAGTATTCTATCCACAATGCGTTCCTCTAGTGAGGTGTCAGGAAGCAGGGTTTTAATTAAGTTTCGCATGTAATCTCTGAGCTCTGCAGGTTTCACCATTTCTGCTATACCTCCAATTTTAATGTTGCAGTAATGCCTATCTTCAAGGTCAGGAAAAAGGTGTAGTGATTTGGACAGCTCCTCTGGATGGCCAAAAGGACCTATAGTGCTTTATGGTAAGGGATAGTAAAGCTATGTAAAGCAATGGAGTTGGTGTAAATAGAGGAGACCCTGTCCCATCAAGGAAACATCAAGTGAGAGCTTGCATGGAATGAAGAACTGGATGGCTGGGGCCCCCAGTCAAAATAGAAATGGGGGAGAAAAAAAAAAAAGATCCTGCCCTCAGTGACTTCTAATGGAAACACACGGGCCCATGCAAATTATCTAATGTGGTTTGATGTGTCCTAGAAGGAGGTTGACAAACCAGCATTGGTAACGTAAAGAGATGTTTAATATACAAAACAAGATCAAACCACATTAGATAATTTGCATGGTCACAGTGCAAGTGTTTCCATTAGAGGTCACCCTGAGCGCAGGATCTTTTTTGTTTTTCCCCCATTTCTATCTTCAAGGTCAGCCATTTTACTTTTAACTGCCTCAAGTTCTTCCACTTGCTTGTAGTGATAATCAGGTCATTATGAGAGCCTGTTTGTTCACCCATTTTATAGGTGGTTAATTCTGTCTCCCAAATCTTTCTGGAAGAATTTATAGATGCATGCACAGCTTTCAGTTCGCTTTGTAAGTGAACTGAGAGCGATATTCAGTGCTAGGGTCATTTCTCTTATAAAACACTGATGCTGCCTCATCTGTGCAGCTGATTTTACGTATTGGGTCACTTACTTTTGCTGGGTCTCATATCTTTTTCCTCCTCACATCTGGAGCTTTCTGCATACATTGTATTCCTGTTCCTAGCTGCATGGAATGCTTTTTCCCCATCCTCTGCATTCCTGGATGCACTTTGTGTACAAAGTACTGGGGTGTCCAAGTTTCCCTCATTGTTTCCCCTCTTAGGCTTCCTCTCCTTGTGGTGCTGTGGGTGCCATCTTGCTTATGGGGCTCTGAGGACCTAAAGTTTCTCGCTCATCTTTCTTCTCTATTAATCTCTCTGCTCCCAGGCTCTTTATCCCTTCCTGTTATGTGGTTATTTCATCATTAAGACTGACAGCTCACAGTACCTTTATTACTTTCACCAGCCTGCCAGCTCTCTGCTACTTCTCCCACCCCCTCTGCTTCTTCCAGCAGAGCTCCTCCTGCTCAGAAAACGAAGGGACTGAGGAAGCCTGCTTACCCCTCATGTTGCAGGGAATCCCCACAGCCCACTGCCCCAGGCAGCTTCAGCTGATCAATGCCTGCAACGACATGTCCTCCGCTCTCCTCGCACCAGGAAGAATTCTGTCAGGCGCCGCAGACCTTCTTTTGTCGGCTTCCTCTTTGACATCCTCCTTTCTTCTCCTACACCTTCGTACGCCCTTACTTGTTTTTGCCTTCACTTTTAGAGGTCTTTGGCAGGAGCAGTTTCCAACATCTGCTCCTGCTGACATCCAGGCCCCACCCCTCCCAGCTTTAATGTTTTAACAAAGGCCATCGTGAGTTGGTGCCCAAATTAGTGGCAATACGTATCTATGGACAACCAGAAAATTCTAAGACTGGGTAATCAGTCACTGCACTAGTCCTGAGGGTTGTTGAATCATAGATTTTCTCAAAAAGATAATATAGCTTCAAGAAAAGCAAACCCTTTGCTATTACACAATTTCTTCATTGATACCATTGTGTGTATTAAGTGTGACTTGCATTAAAAAAAAAACTTTTAAAACAGTTGTACACAGTTTGTGGTGAATAATCAGCCACAACGTATGGAGTGGTGGGGTTAGGGGAGAACCTTTGTGTTAGGGGACCCACCTGTACATATTGCAGATGTTTGATGGCATTTGAACTTATCCGTTTTAACTGGCAACTCCAAGTGCCACTTAGTTTTGCATCATGCATGGGCACCTTAAGAACTCATTCCCACATGCATAATGTCAGTGCATTACACATGTAATACGGTGAATAGATTCAATGAAAAGTACGTAGATTCATTCACATTGGCCTATATACATTGCATTTAATACACTACGTATTATGTGCGTATAGCCTTATTGTTCTCTATGGGTTGTGTATTAAACACTGTACATACGCAATGCTGCAAAGAGACAGCAGCGGGATTTAAAAAAAAAAAAAAAAAAAAAAAAGATTACCAGTCACATTGCTCATGACAGCGTACGTTACACTCAACGATAGCCGGCTCCCACAGCGGGAAATAGTGAGTCTGCATTTTAGGCATACAGCCGTGGGAATGAGCTTTCACACATAGGTTCCCCCCCACCTGCACTGTGGATGTAATTAGTGTGCTCAACAGAAGACAAACAGTTCAATGGTCTATTACATTTTTCTTGTCTACAACTGTGACTTGGATGCAATCCTACATTCGTTATCAATGCAGAAATCCAGGAAATATCAACAAGTTCACTTTATTATGCAACTGCAGGGAATACTTACAGCATAGCCCTTTATATGTGTGTAGTCTCCGATTAGTGTTGCTCAGATAACTCTGGCTGGCGCAACGGGACCATATTAATTCTTTACTGGACTAAAACACTTACAACATTCTAGTTCTTAACACATTTTATTTCCATTTAAAATAAAAATCAGATTGCAAAAATCAAGATTGTGAACTAAGCAAAAATTCTAAACGTCAACATTATCACAGTATTTCCTGGCATAACAGGCAAAAAACAAACATAAAAGAAGCAGTGGTATTAGTCATGAACAAAACGCAGGGGCTGAGCATTAAGCCCGGAGTCATGCAGGAATGGGGACAGGTAAGGATACAGCTTCTCAGTGAATGTGGCATTGAAGGTGTAGATAGCAGACATGTCATCAGCGTTGTAGAAGGAGATCTGACCTCCTTCGTAATCTATGTACACTCCGATCTTCTTCGGCTTGGCGTTCAGGATCAAGGTCTTGGAAGGAGACTCTAGAGCCTTGTAGGCGTTACCATTCCTCAGCCAGATGGCCCAGTAGCCGTTCTTGGGGTTCAGCTTGATTTTACCCTTGCGATTGCTGGACTCGCTGGCCATACCAACATCCCAGGCGGTCTTGTCTCCCACATCCACCTCCCAGTAATGGCGGCCTGAATCAAAGCCCTGAGACCCCAGGACTAGAATGCACTGGCTGAAGCGTTTGGGATTGTCAGGCAGTGGGAGCTTAGTGTCTCCATATTTAACACTGGTCATATTATCGGACAGCACTAGGTTGGGATGCGCAGTAACAGGATCAAGCAGCATTTTAGTCAGATCTGGACAAAGAAATAAGAAATGTTTAATAGTTTTCATCATACATATACTTAAAAAGTGCAAATAGCCATCTAAAATGCTAGCTTTTGTCCCTCTAAATACTGGCCACTAGAGGTCTCCTAATCGGTTGCCAACTGCTTTTTGTCATGTTGAGTTGGTCTAGTAACAGGGTCTCTAAGTGAAGGTCCCTGCTTGCTGATGGCCATAGAGGTGTATGGAGAGGAGGGTGGTGGAGGACAGAACTGCTGGAAGGAAACAAGGAGACACCCA
The DNA here is from genome assembly GCF_035609145.1 of Eleutherodactylus coqui. Lineage (NCBI taxonomy): Eukaryota > Metazoa > Chordata > Amphibia > Anura > Eleutherodactylidae > Eleutherodactylus > Eleutherodactylus coqui. The sequence goes on from NC_089844.1 coordinate 171,997,619, forward strand.
GATGCCATTGCAGCTAATAAGAGTTTATTGCCCCCACAGCTAACTGAAATCAAATATACACTGCTCAGGACAGTGCGCCACTACTTAGGACAGTGCGCCACTACTTAGGACAGTGCGCCACTACTTAGGACAGTGCGCCACTACTTAGGACAGTGCGCCACTACTTAGGACAGTGCGCCACTACTTAGGACAGTGCGCCACTACTTAGGACAGTGCGCCACTACTTAGGACAGTGCGCCACTACTTAGGACAGTGCGCCACTACTTAGGACAGTGCGCCACTACTTAGGACAGTGCGCCACTACTTAGGACAGTGCGCCACTACTTAGGACAGTGCGCCACTACTTAGGACAGTGCGCCACTACTTAGGACAGTGCGCCACTACTTAGGACAGTGCGCCACTACTTAGGACAGTGCGCCACTACTTAGGACAGTGCGCCACTACTTAGGACAGTGCGCCACTACTTAGGACAGTGCGCCACTACTTAGGACAGTGCGCCACTACTTAGGACAGTGCGCCACTACTTAGGACAGTGCGCCACTACTTAGGACAGTGCGCCACTACTTAGGACAGTGCGCCACTACTTAGGACAGTGCGCCACTACTTAGGACAGTGCGCCACTACTACTCTGGGAAGACTGAGAATTAGAGAAGAAGCATGCAAAGGGGAAACTGGTGATAAAGGATACAAGTTAAGTTATAGTTAGAAAATGCCATATTCTCCCATCTCTTCCCGCTTGCTGAAACTCCTCTTTACCCCCATCTCATTCAACATCCCCATCAGATGAAAATCACAACCAATGGCTCCATACTTTTCCCAGTCCTACAAATCTGCTGTCTTAGCTTAACAGTTGAGGCCACCCTCTTCCTCAAATCACACATACAAGCCCCTGACATCTCCAACTCAGAAAACCTCACATACAATCTTGTTTAAACTCCAAGACAACGAAAATGTTGGTACATGCCTTCATCTCCCATCTGGGCTACTGCAGACTCCCATCGAGTTTTCTTGTGCCAATTAACCTTCAACGCTGCTGTCCAACCAATCTACCTCTGCCCGTTACAGCCTCTGTCAATCTCTTCATCAGCTGTCCATTGTCCAGAGAATACAATTTGATATCTGATAGTGACACAAGTCCATACACAACCTGCCCCTTCCATATATCTGATACCTCCCCCTAACATGCAATATTCAGTCCACCACATACATCTGACCTTATCTGATATGTCCCCAATGTAATCTCCTATATAAAGCCTCTATAGAGATTTGGCTTAATATCCATATACCTCCCCACACGCAACCTCTGATCCTCCCAGATCTCCTTCTCTTCTCTAATCTGCTCTTCACACAATCATTTACAAGATTTCTCCGTGTAACTTATACTCTGGGATTTGCTACCCCAAAACACGAAACTCCAGCACCTTGGAAAGTTTCAAAGAAGAAAATAAATAAAAAAAAACAAAAAACAACCTTAACCCCTTTTCAGGAGAGCTACAACGTGCAGTAACCCTACTGTTACCACTAGGTGAACAGCTTCTACCCTCCCTCGTAGTCTGTAAGCAGTCATGGACAGGATGTTCTCTCACTATCAGTTTTGAAGTAATTTAGTCAATGTTAATGGTTCCTGTTTTTCCATATACAATTTTAAACTCTCACTCTGCAGTTCTGTGGAATTAGTTGTCAAAAGGGTACAATGTTTAAAAAATGACTGCTAATGCACTAGAGGAATATGTCATCAGTTTTTCAGGGGACTTTCCAAGTACACTTTAAATTCCAAGTCAATAGGATGTGCAGGTGAATATACAATCCCTGTAACTAGCTACTGTTGGGGAGATGCTAACTGTAGCATTTTTCAACATAAGTAACAAGTTGATATTCCTTTCAAGCCCCATGAGCACTCTAGAGCAGAGAACCAGCAAGATGTTTACATACAGTTAAAAGTTGTGGAGTTTGTTTAGCTTGTATAGGAAATTACCTAGCAATAAATATGTACATTACTGATCTACAAAATGCTAAGGACTTATGCCAATATGGCTGAGCTCACATGAGCAGGTCGGATTCTGTATGCGGATATCTGGAGTGGATAATCTGTAAGTAATCGCAGAAACCAATTCCACGTGGTCACATATGTGCGGTTTCTGCACAGTTGCACATATAGGACAGCATATTGTCCACGCAGAAGAACAAACGCAAGCAGACAAGGACATCAGAAAGTTGCCTAACCCCCTGGAAAAACCCTTCTATCGCTCAGGCGAGTTTCTCTTGTGCTGTCGTGGTGACAGATGCTCCAAGAGCCTTCAGAACAGGATATTGCTCTCTTGGCTTGTTTTATACTACTTTCCTTAAAACCATCATTTAACCCCCCCCCCCCCCCAAAAAAAACACATTCTTGTGGAAGAGAAGAATAAGCTAGGTTGCAGATAGTCTGGATTGGTGTGTTGCTTCCCAGACTGTTCTGCTTTCTTTATACCATTTGTTATCTGATCTAGAAACTTACATTTGTTCCACAGTCCATACGCAATGTAATTGCATAGGCATTGCGGATAGAATGCATCCATAGAGATCAATGGAGCTCATATGTGTGGAATTCACGGTAAAAATAGAGCATCCTGCGATTCTTCTTATGCTCACATAATACGCAATACCTACCAGCAACTGTGGGTGACAACTGACAAATCAATGCCTGCTTATCACTGCGTATAATACGCATGGACGACAATTGCGTAATCCGTAATTCAAATTCGCTCGAGTGACACCGGCCTATGTTTAGGAGGAGCTGACTCCGTAGTGAGTGCAGCAAAATTACTTGTGGTTTCTTATACGAGTGATTTGGTGCAATAAACTGGCACATACTGCTGTGTGTTAGTACTTACTTGGAACGATAAAAGATTTCATCTGCTTCCAGACTGAATACTGAATGGGCCCTCTAAACGTTCCTTGACACAGATCTTTAGAGAGCAGGCTGTTTCCAGAAGACATCACCTCTTTTTGCTGCATCTGGCACCTGAAAAGAATATATAGTGTTGGTGAAGCATTGTCTACTGCCTACAAATACTGCAATTATTACAATTCTTAAAAAAAAACAAACAAAAAAAAAAACAAACTTACTTTTCAATGAAAGACTTGATGTCCTGCAAGCAGGGAAGGAAAAAAAAAAAGGTAGCAGTTAGGTAATAAAAAACTAGGAGATAAGTTGTCAGCACCATAAATCCCAAGCAGAGATTACAGGACTGCAAGCAGTAGCACTTACTGTCAGGAAAGAGATGGAATCAGTATCATTCGTCCTCTCGTTGGCCATAGTGATGGTCTCCTTAATGTTATCCTGGTTCTCCTGCAGCTGGACCATGTTGGTCTCCATCTCTTTCAGCAAGTTTTCTCCTTGTTCCTGGAGCTGCTCCAGAAGCTTCTCCTCACGCTCCTTCAGAAAAGTATGCAGCTTCTCAAACTCTGACACAACATGCTGCTTGAATTCAGATACATTGGTCTGTAGGGAAGACAGGGTTACTCAAATGTCATCTAGTCACTAGACATGAATACAAATTAATTAGCCTGTTAGTAATTATACATCGGCTAAGGATTACAGGGAATGGTCGCTCACCTTGTGCTGCTCAACTTTCTCGCTCTGTTGGCTGGTCAGATGTTCAGTAACCTTGAGGGCCTCTTCTAGTGGAGCCACAATGGCCGACAGCTCGGTCTAGAGGTGACATAATGAAAGTTAAGATTTAAGATCTGCAGCCATTAGAAACAGAGGCGTGTCTTCTCCCAACTTACCTTGTACACTCCCACTGCATCCAGGATGGGCAGGAAGTTGTGACTTGCGTGTTTGAGGGAGTCCCTGCAGATGACGCAGCTTAGTGTCCCATCGTCTTTACAGTAGAGCTTCAGTCTCTCATCGTGCTCAGGACAGTTCTCCGCAGGCTTCGGTTTCTCAGTAGCTTTAGCTGGAGTCGAGACAGAAGTGGCACTGACAGACTTCTTCACCAGGTTAGCCAGGGCTCTGTTGGTGGTATACCTCTTCTCAGTGATGACTTCCTTACAGTCAGGGCAGGTAAAGGATTCCTGGCCATCCCAGGCCTTGTCAATGCAGTTACGGCAGAAGTTATGGCCGCATTCCACCATGACCGGATCCTTGAATAGCTCGCTGCACAGAAGACAGGTAAATTCTTCAGCAAATTCCCCAGATGCCATCACTGAATTGCCTGATGGAGCAATTTCAATCTTTGCTTTCTAGAAGAACAGACAATATTTTAGAGTCAGTGGTCAATTCCTTCTGAGAGACTGAAAAAACACACAAGACAAAAAGAGATAATGTCCTCCTGCTGGGAAGAATAAAAACGTAACGTTCATTACAATATTTCTTCCAACTCACTCTTCCGACTAATGGTGCCTGAAACAACATGGTTTGTAGAGGGCATCCAAATATCGGGACTTGCACTGCACAAACAGAATTTAAGTTATCACACAGCAACATTACATCCCATTGTTGGATCAGCAGCTGTCTTGAACAGCAATGGCTGCTGTAGCCCTCCTGTGCGGACATGACAATCATTGCAAAACAAATGGTTTTAATGGGAAAAAAAGAAAAGGGAAAAAAAAGTCAGAAACTGCGTGTATCCAAGACAACAGTGAAAGAAACTAAATGAGGAACTGGTCAAACATCCCAAGCTTGAATTTAAGGAAAGCAAAAGTTTATAATGGAACACAATGGACATTATATACACAGTACCGGAAGTATGAAGAAAACCCAGGCACGATATTCAAGAGGCGACCCACTACAAAGAAGTCGGGATATGCAGTTTACAGAAACTTTCAGCATGGACAAATGTGGAGGCTGCGCGAGGCGACGCCTGTAATGTCTGGTAATCGCTCATATCCACCAAGCCATGAAATTAGGATGGGAAAAAAAACACTTAAAATTAACCCCCAAATGAAATCAAATGACAGCTGTTCTTTGCAGTAGCTAACAGAAGATTTTTCTGACTTCAATGCTCTGTTACCTACATTTATCCCAATAAGACACATTGAACAGGCTGAATAAGCAGAATTAGGCGCGTTCATATTTTCTGATGTCTGATGGGAAAAACTAAAGAAAACATGGGTTCGGTAAACACACCTTGTGAGCTAAACGCCGCAGTATTTTCCAGAAAACTGGCATAAGTAAATAGATCTGCCAGGATAGATTTATTTGAAGAGCAGCACGTAAGGGGAGCCCTCACGTGAGCTGATCATCACACCCTCATGACCTCTGGTAAGCGCAACTATGCTTGCCATTTGCCTTAGTGCGCAGCACAAGTCGAAAAGAGCAGGTCAGCGGTGTGACAGAAGGAGGCATCCAACACTGGCTGCACCGTTATCTGAAGTAAAGATTTGAGGAGGATTCAATTAGGAGTGGAAACGCCAATCACATGAAAGTAAGACTCTTCTGGGAAGAATCACATTTGTCCGTATTTGTTAAAGCTGAAGAAAAAAAAAAAAAAAGAAAACATGGCAGCCAGTGTCCTCAAGAACTATACAGCCAGTAGGAAATGTCAATGACATCACTGAAGGGACTGTATATAACATGATTTAAGTCCCCCACAGACCAGTATTTTCTGCTTGAAACTCACCATAACTGTGCAAAGGCTGTAACCAAAGGTGATTGTCGCACGCAGAAGAAACTAGGCAGAGGCAGAACACAGTACAGGACCACTAATAAGTCATTAGGTCGTTCGTTGGCAGCTGGAAATGATGACCATTACAAGGGCCTAATGCAGCCATCTGATTGGCTGCTATGGCCATCACTTCCAACCCCATTTTGTTCCAAAGAAACACAAAGCGACTCCCTGTAAAGCCATGTGCACATGTAGCAGATGGTTTTCACTGCAGAAACAAAATCAGTTTCAAAATCTACACCGTGCATGCAGATTTAATGCTTTAAAGGGCCTTTAACACGACCCAATAATCAGGCAAGAACATTCACCTGAACATTAGTTTGCCCAACCATTGGGCCGTGTAAAAGGGCAAATGATCAGTCGGCTTTTAGGGTTGCTGCAAGAGTACAAATGCTTGCTGGTTGGCTGCACATGTCCATGTAAACAGGGAGATGTGTAGCAGACAAGTGAGCTGTATAGGTACGACCATGTATTCCCATACTGCACATCTGCCCATGTGGTCATCAAGCAGCGCTGAGCTTCTTGTTCATTGTGGTCAGCACTCTGCTCAGATTATCTGCAAGTGTAAAAGTAACTTAAACAATGGAAGACATTCGCAGCAGATAGCACTTATGAAAGGGGTTGCACAAAGCCCTGTATTTTGGGTGCGGATAGTGCATGAAAAACAACTTGTCCGCTGCATGTGCACGTGGCCTACAAACAATGAGCGCATTGTTGTTTTAAGGCGTCGTTCACACAAGTAAAATTTGCAGCGGAAAAGCACGGCTCAGCTGCAGATCCACTCCCCATTTGGATTTAGACCAATTCAACAAAGCAAAACCACATATAAGAACTACATCAAGAATTGACAGTTCATAGGGTGTGGATTTTTAATCTTTTTTTTGAACAATGGCAGATTCCTGTTGGCGATGCTAAATTGCAGCCAATTCTGGCATGAGTTTCGGTGCAGAAACTGCAAAAGAGAAATTTAAAAAAAAAACCCTATGTGAACAAGGCCAATGCAACAAGCTCCAATTGGCACTAAGAATCAGCTTATGGGGATAAACGATCGTGAGTACCATCATTAGTCTCCATAGGCTGGCCTGTACATCTCTAACGTGAGAGATGTGCTGACGAACCAGCATTTGCTCGTTTGTCAGTTGATTAGCTTCCATTTTACATGGCCATAAGAGTTTAACTCCATAAAACTACACAAAAACTGGACAAGTGTCATTCATAAGCTGGATAGTATGATCAGAACTGTAAAAGAAAGGAGATTGCAGAGGTCAGTTTGTCAATTAGCACCACTTAAAGAAGTCAATTTGTTTTTGTGATTTTATACCAATTGCAGATTAGCCTATTACATTGTAATAGCATATGGAGCTACTGAAAGCAACAATTAATGCAACACCTGAGTGTTAGATGACAAAAAGCTCTGCAACATCTGCATATGTACATTACGATAAGGATAGTAACCCGATGTCCAAGGCTAAAAGGTTGTTCTCACTACTAAATTTGAGCCATGTAACAAGATCAGGACGTGTTTTTCCTGGCCTTCACACGCGTCAATTCAGACCCTATGGGGGCAAACAATCATTTGCCCACATCCATTGCTTTTGGCAGCAAATCCCCTGCCAAGAACAATGATTTTTCCACCTGAATAAAAATATATATAATTAGCCATTGTGGAAGAATGTGGCATTACATGGTGCACATTCAAAATAAATAAATGGGTGACTGCGTTATAGATGGTAAACTAGAGCTGTTCTCCGCTAAGCACCCTCAAGCAGAGGAGCCCCTGCATTAAGTCCATACTCACTAATAGGGAGTACAGATGGGTGTATCCCAATGGAACTAGTTTAAGAAAGATAAAACTAAATAAAAAAAATGAAGTTGCAGTATTAAAAGTTTCCTCCCACACGAGTTGGTGATGGCATGTCACTAGGATATGTCATCAGTTACAAATTGGTGGGTGAGACTCCAGAATGATCATGACAATAAAAGGCACCTTCTGTATTTTCTGCTGCATAGCACCACTTCCAGTCAAGCAGTGGTATTGCACCAAAACCCTATTCACTTGAATGGAGCCCACATTGCAGTTCTATATAGACCGCACCATGGAAGACTGGCATTGTGTGTAATAGAATTCCTTCTATATAACGCAGCTGCTTCATTCTAATGATTGTGGGCCCCAGCAGATTGGCACTGCAAAACCAGTAGAAAAAAAATGCAATAGTGCATGTTTGGTCATGCAATTCTATTTCTCAGATGCCTCAGAAGGTACAAAATAACATGGGTTTGAAAGGTCCAAAACAGCCATCGCCATGTAAAAAAAATAAAAATAAATAAATAGATGACAAACGCTGTTATGTTCGATCTCCGTATTAAAGCAAAGAGGATTTAAACAGTTTATTTATGTGAAGGGCGACAAACAAGTAGACTTATTACAGACCATTCCATTGTAGTGGCGAGCACTGGCCGAGTAGACCGACAGGATTGATGCTCGTGTTACCTTCGATTCATGATCCTCGTCCTCGTTTTTCCGTTTCAGAGGAGCCTTTCCATTTTCCGCGATGTCCGAATTGGTACCGTTTGCCACTTCAGCCTCCTCCTTCACTGGTTTGGGAATCACCAACCGTGTTTTGTCAACCCACTCATTTTGTCGTCGATTCACTGTGGACGGAAAATTGAACTTACAACGTAATTTAATAGTATAACAAGTGGGGAGGATTGTGGGCTCCTGACCAAGTGATAACTTACCAAGGCTTATAGGGTGGAACTTCTTGGCACCTGCAGTATAATTGCCCCCAAGTGCTGCAAAACTGCACATACTGAGCAATTGAGGAGAAACAAAACCCTGACCAATTGCTTAAGAATTGTCTTCACAAATCAAGAAGAGGGTGGGGAAAACACGATTCATCAAGGATAAGAACCAAAAAACGTGAAAGATGGAGAGCAACCAGGGAGCGGCTAGCTCAAAAGAACATGTGGAGGCTTAAAACCAGCCACCTACCACATGAGAAGAGTTTGCAGAATGTGAAGATGAACAAAGACATTGTAAGACCATAAAAGCTGTCTAAACAAACCCTGTTGGAAGACCCCCTACCAAGATCAGATAATGGGAGGGGTAGACTCTGCCCTGCTGTGCCACAGAAGGAAGAAAGCATTGCAGGGCATCCACTCTAGTCGGTGTGTGCCCATGCCATTGACACAACAGTCTGCCAGGGTCAAAGGTAAAGAAAAAAAAAATATTTAGCTTTCCCAATTGGTTTTCATTTTGCTCAGGCTTTGCAATGGTAACGATAGCAAGCATGAGTAAAAATAAAGCAGATGCAGCAGGCAGTGCAATGCATGAAGAGCAGCAGGGGGAATACTAGGCAGAGATGAAACCAGCACCTCACCTGCTGCTTCATTTATAGCTTATGATGGAACGTTCCCCAGGGTTAGCCTTTTGCTTTGCAAGACATTTGATTGTCCAAGAAAATCTTCAATAATTGCTCATTTGTGAAGTCATGTACTCTCCTTTTCCTCCGTAGGAGTTCTTGCTTCTTATGGAAGTACTTAACGATGAAGCTACCTTCGGCAAGAAGGAAACTTAAGACCAGAGAAGAACAGAGAGAGGGATCCAAAAGGCACGAAACACGTGGAGTAGAAGTGTAGTCCAGTGCCCAGCAATATGGACTATTCAGACTGAAAGCACTGGACCAAAAGGGGAAGGAAAAAAGAAATAAAAAAAACCACGTGCGGATCACGCCCGTCACCGGCTCAAAAGGGCCAACTGGAGATCAACTTGTGTTAAAGACACAATCCAAAAGCTTTAATGTTTGATTTAGAGGACTGATGCGACGCTCCAGAACATGGATTAGACACACCCAAGAGTACGGCGCCCTGTAAATAAGAGAGCTGTTCCCCTCATTCACACAGCTCCCAGCTCACACTGCAAGAGAATACACAGAGCATGATGTGCATCCATCCCCTCCCCCGAGCGATTACTTACAACCATCGTAATGAACATAGAACTCCTCCCTCCCGGCCTGCTTGTTCATTCTGGTCTTCAAGATTTCTGCATCATCTGTTGAAGAAAGAAAGTGTTTAAGTGACAAAAGATTTGTGAGCTGCCAAATTATAACACAACAGGTGGAGGATTCTCATCAGTCCTGTTTCCAAGGCCGCACTCACACTAGCGGAAGCATACTGGAAGAGGGACGCAGCAGACTAGGGCTTTTTTCCAGTCAAAAAAAAACTGAAGCCGACTGAAAGCATTCAGATTTTTTGAAGTCCCATTTCAGTTTTACATCCTCCACAAACTGGTCATAGAGAAACCCTGAACTGAGCCCCAAGGCAGGTGTGAAACCACCTGGGGGGGGGGGGTTACAGATCTGGCTGAAAATATCGGGTGGTGGGGGGCAAAGCACTGCAAAAGCAGGCAGATCCCATTATAGTCAGCCGGGCCCAGCTGGCTGCGTTTGGTTGTATCCAGAGACGTAACCACTCGGCCATGAGGATTCCCCTCTCTGCTTCCCTTACAGAACAGGAAAGCAGAATCCCAGCGCAGATGTGGAACCCCCCTCCCCCGTTGTATGGGGCCTTACTGACATTCAAACAGTATAAATCTGCACACAGCGCAGGTGGAATACAGAGTGTACACCGATGTATATATGGAGGGGCAGTACACACAGCAACTACTCAGCTTGTCTCTTGTGCATATGGGAATTTATTTAGTGTGACATGTATAAGGAGTATATAAAGGGGTGTACACATAGGGTATGACTACTCTCAATAGGATCCATCCTGAGGTATATATAATGGGATGGATGCAAGGTGAGATGTATATACATAGATGATCACTCACAGTACGACCCATCCTGCGTCATGTATATGCTGTGAGGTGTATACGGGTTATATAAATGTATACAAGGTGAGGTGTATAGAAAGCCATGTATACATAGGAGGATGAGAACGCATGGTACGATACATCCTGCCTCTTGTATATATGATGGGAGTGTATACATACAAGATGACTACTCACAGTATATACAGGGTGTATACATAAGGAATGCGCACTCACAGTACGGCCCATCCCGCCTCTAGTATACATGCAAGATGTATATCACATGATGTAACGGTATATATATGGTGAGGAGTATATAGAATGTATACATAGGTTAATATATATAGGGTGTATTCATAGGGGATGACCACTCACTGTACTGTCCATCCAACCTCCAGTATACATGATAGATGTGTGCATATACATAGGTGATGAGCACTCGCAGAATGCTCCGTCCTGCCTTTAGTATACATGTAAGACGTGTATGGGGTATGTATTGTGAGCTGTATATAGTGTTTACACATGGGTGGTATATACAGTGAGCTATATATAAGGGAGAGTATACATAGGGGATACGCACTCATGGTAAGTCTGTTTCCCTCTAGTATATAATGTATCTAGCTGTCTACATAAGGGAATTTATACATAGACGAGCACTCGCAGTATGGTCCGTCCCAACGCTAGTACATATGTGAGGTGTATATAAAAGAGGGAGTATACGTAGGGGGATGAGCATTCCTGGTTCAGTGCATTCCGCCTCTAGTATACATGCGGGAGGTGTGATATAGATATATAGAGTGAGAGGTATATACATAAACAAACACTCACGGTACCATCTGTTTCTCCTCTAGTATACATGTGAGAAGTATATAGAGTTTATACACAGGGTTGTATATTGGTAGGGGAAGGGGCGGCGCATATGGTGAGGGGTATACACATTGGTGATAAGCACTCATAGAAACAGACAGTTCCAACTCTAGTATACATGTGAGGTGTATATGGACTGCATATATGGCGAGGGGCGAACACTCACAGTACCATCTGTTCCACCAATAGTATACATCTGAGGTGTATACGGACTGTATACATGGTGAGGGATAGGGAGTGTGTGTGTGTGTATGTATATATATATATTATATAGTGAGGAATATAATGACTATATATGGTGAGGGGTGAACACTCACGGTACCATCTGTTCCGCTTATAGCATACATGTGAGGAGTATATAGAGACTATACACAGGGGTTGTATATATGGTCAGGTGTATGTGCAGGGTACATAAGGGGGAACATATATAGGGAATTAGCACTCATGGTATATCTCACCTGTATACATGGTCAGGGGATATAGAGATAGAGAATAAATATAAAATATATATCGGGAGGAGCATTCATGGTATGGTCCATCTCACCTGTATACATGGTGAGAGGTATGTGGACTGTGTATATAAGAGGGTATATACGGGGAGAGAGGGGAGGGTATATATATGAAGGAGGGGTATATACATGGGGAGGCGCACTCACAGTACGATCTATTACATATGGTGAGGGGTATATATGAGTGGATGTATGTGGAGGAGATATATGTGTGTGTATAGGACGGTAAATACATGGTGGAGCACTCACGGTACTACATGTACTGCCTCTATTATATATGGTATGGGTTATATATGGGTGGATGTAGAGTGTAGAATATATATAAAACGGTATATACATGGGGAGGAGAACTCACGGTACTATCCATCCTGCCTCTATTATATATGGTGAGGGGTATATATGGGGGATGTATGTGGAGAAGATCTATCTACCTACCTACGGTATACAGGCCAGTATATACATGGGGAAAGAGCATTCAGGGTACGATCCATCCTGCCTCTATTATATATGGTGAGGGGTATATATGGGTAGATGTAGAGGGTGTGTATATATATGAAGGGTATATAGGACGGTATATACATGGGGGAGGAGCACTCATGGTACGATCCATCCTGCCTCTATTATATATGGTGAGGGGTATATATGGGTGGGTGTATGTAGAGGATATATATAGATATGGGCGTATATATATGAGGGGTATATAGGGGGTGTATACAGGTGTATACATGGGGGTGGAGCACTCACGGTACGATCCGTCCTGCCTCTATTATATATGGTGAGGGGTATATATGGGTGGGTGTATGTAGAGGATATATATAGATAAGGGTGTATATATATGAGGGGTATATAGGGGGTGTATACAGGCCAGTATATACATGAGGGCGGAGCACTCAGGGTACGATCCGTCCTGCCTCTATAATATATGGTGAGGGGTATATATGGGTGGATGTATGTAGAGGATATATATATAGATATGGGTGTATATATATGAGGGGTATATACAGGCCGGTATATACATGGGGAGGAGCATTCACGGTACGATCCGTCCTGCCTCTATTATATAAGGTATGGGGTATATATAGATAAGGGTGTATATATATGAGGGGTATATAGGGGGTGTATACAGGCCGGTATATACATGGGGGTGGAGCACTCACGGTACAATCCGTCCAGCCTCTAATATATGGTGAGGGGTATATATAGATAAGGGTATATAGGGGGTGTATACAGGCTAGTATATACATGGGGGTGGAGCACTCACAGTACGATCCGTCCTGCCTCTAATATATGGTGAGGGGTATATATGGGTGGGTGTATGTAGAGGATATATATAGATAAGGGTGTATATATATATATATATATATATATATATATATATATATATATATATATATATATGAGGGGTATATAGGGGGTGTATACAGGCCGGTATATACATGGGGGTGGAGCACTCACGGTACGATCCGTCCTGCCTCTATTATATATGGTGAGGGGTATATATGGGTGGGTGTATGTAGAGGATATATATAGATAAGGGTGTATATATATATGAGGGGTATATAGGGGGTGTATACAGGCCGGTATATACATGGGGGTGGAGCACTCACGGTACGATCCGTCCTGCCTCTATTATATATGGTGAGGGGTATATATGGGTGGGTGTATGTAGAGGATATATATATAGATAAGGGTGTGTATATATATATATATGGGGTATATAGGGGGTGTATACAGGCCGGTATATACATGGGGGTGGAGCACTCACGGTACGATCTGTCCTGCCTCTTATATATGGTGAGGTGTATATATGGGTGGATGGATATATATATATATATATATAGATAAGGGTATATAGGGGGCGTATACAGAACAGTATATACATGGAGGTGGAGCACTCACGGTACGATCTGTCCTGCCTCTATAATATATGGTGAGGGGTATATAGGGGGTGTATACAGGCCGGTATATACATGGGGGTGGAGCACTCACGGTACGATCCGTCCTGCCTCTATTATATATGGTGAGGGGTATATATAGATAAGGGTGTATATATATGAGGGGTATATAGGGGGTGTATACAGGCCGGTATATACATGGGGGTGGAGCACTCATGGTACGATCCGTCCTGCCTCTATTATATATGGTGAGGGGTATATATAGATAAGGGTGTATATATATGAGGGGTATATAGGGGGTGTATACAGGCCGGTATATACATGGGGGTGGAGCACTCACGGTACGATCCGTCCTGCCTCTATTATATATGGTGAGGGGTATATATGGGTGGATGTATGTAGAGGATATATATAGATATGGGTGTATATATATGAGGGGTATATACATGGGGAGGAGCACTCACGGTACGATCCGTCCTGCCTCTATTATATATGGTATGGGGTATATATAGATAAGGGTGTATATATATGAGGGGTATATATAGATAAGGGTATATAGATGAGGGGTATATAGGGGGTGTATACAGGCTGGTATATACATGGGGGTGGAGCACTCACAGTACGATCCGTCCTGCCTCTAATATATGGTGAGGGGTATATATGGGTGGGTGTATGTAGAGGATATATATAGATAAGGGTGTATATATATGAGGGGTATATAGGGGGTGTATACAGGCCGGTATATACATGGGGGTGGAGCACTCACGGTACGATCCGTCCTGCCTCTATAATATATGGTGAGGGGTATATATGGGTGGATGTATGTAGAGGATATATATAGATATGGGTTTATAGATGAGGGGTATATAGGGGGTGTATACAGGCCGGTATATGCATAGGGGTGGAGCACTCACAGTACAATCCATCCTGCCTCTATTATATATGGTGAGGGGTATATATGGGTGGATGTATGTAGAGGATATATATATATATATATATATATATATATATATATATAGATATGGGCGTCTATATATGAGGGGTATATAGGGGGTGTATACAGGCCGGTATATACATGGGGGAGGAGCACTCACGGTACGATCCGTCCTGCCTCTATTATATATGGTGAGGGGTATATATGGGAGGATGTATGTAGATATATATAGATAAGGGTATATAGGGGGTGTATACAGAACAGTATATACATGGGGGTGGAGCACTCACGGTACGATCTGTCCTGCCTCTATAATATATGGTGAGGGGTATATAGGGGGTGTATACAGGCCGGTATATACATGGGGGTGCAGCACTCACGGTACGATCCGTCCTGCCTCTATTATATATGGTGAGGGGTATATATAGATAAGGGTGTATATATATATGAGGGGTATATAGGGGGTGTATACAGGCCGGTATATACATGGGGGTGGAGCACTCATGGTACAATCCGTCCTGCCTCTATTATATATGGTGAGGGGTATATATAGATAAGGGTGTATATATATGAGGGGTATATAGGGGGTGTATACAGGCCGGTATATACATGGGGGTGGAGCACTCACGGTACGATCCGTCCTGCCTCTATTATATATGGTGAGGGGTATATATGGGTGGGTGTATGTAGAGGATATATATAGATAAGGGTGTATATATATATGAGGGGTATATAGGGGGTGTATACAGGCCGGTATATACATGGGGGTGGAGCACTCACGGTACGATCCGTCCTGCCTCTATTATATATGGTGAGGGGTATATATGGGTGGGTGTATGTAGAGGATATATATATAGATAAGGGTGTGTATATATATATATATATGGGGTATATAGGGGGTGTATACAGGCCGGTATATACATGGGGGTGGAGCACTCACGGTACGATCTGTCCTGCCTCTTATATATGGTGAGGTGTATATATGGGTGGATGGATATATATATATATATATAGATAAGGGTATATAGGGGGCGTATACAGAACAGTATATACATGGAGGTGGAGCACTCACGGTACGATCTGTCCTGCCTCTATAATATATGGTGAGGGGTATATAGGGGGTGTATACAGGCCGGTATATACATGGGGGTGGAGCACTCACGGTACGATCCGTCCTGCCTCTATTATATATGGTGAGGGGTATATATAGATAAGGGTGTATATATATGAGGGGTATATAGGGGGTGTATACAGGCCGGTATATACATGGGGGTGGAGCACTCATGGTACGATCCGTCCTGCCTCTATTATATATGGTGAGGGGTATATATAGATAAGGGTGTATATATATGAGGGGTATATAGGGGGTGTATACAGGCCGGTATATACATGGGGGTGGAGCACTCACGGTACGATCCGTCCTGCCTCTATTATATATGGTGAGGGGTATATATGGGTGGATGTATGTAGAGGATATATATAGATATGGGTGTATATATATGAGGGGTATATACATGGGGAGGAGCACTCACGGTACGATCCGTCCTGCCTCTATTATATATGGTATGGGGTATATATAGATAAGGGTGTATATATATGAGGGGTATATATAGATAAGGGTATATAGATGAGGGGTATATAGGGGGTGTATACAGGCTGGTATATACATGGGGGTGGAGCACTCACAGTACGATCCGTCCTGCCTCTAATATATGGTGAGGGGTATATATGGGTGGGTGTATGTAGAGGATATATATAGATAAGGGTGTATATATATGAGGGGTATATAGGGGGTGTATACAGGCCGGTATATACATGGGGGTGGAGCACTCACGGTACGATCCGTCCTGCCTCTATAATATATGGTGAGGGGTATATATGGGTGGATGTATGTAGAGGATATATATAGATATGGGTTTATAGATGAGGGGTATATAGGGGGTGTATACAGGCCGGTATATGCATAGGGGTGGAGCACTCACAGTACAATCCATCCTGCCTCTATTATATATGGTGAGGGGTATATATGGGTGGATGTATGTAGAGGATATATATATATATATATATATATATATATATATATATAGATATGGGCGTCTATATATGAGGGGTATATAGGGGGTGTATACAGGCCGGTATATACATGGGGGAGGAGCACTCACGGTACGATCCGTCCTGCCTCTATTATATATGGTGAGGGGTATATATGGGAGGATGTATGTAGATATATATAGATAAGGGTATATAGGGGGTGTATACAGAACAGTATATACATGGGGGTGGAGCACTCACGGTACGATCTGTCCTGCCTCTATAATATATGGTGAGGGGTATATAGGGGGTGTATACAGGCCGGTATATACATGGGGGTGCAGCACTCACGGTACGATCCGTCCTGCCTCTATTATATATGGTGAGGGGTATATATAGATAAGGGTGTATATATATATGAGGGGTATATAGGGGGTGTATACAGGCCGGTATATACATGGGGGTGGAGCACTCATGGTACAATCCGTCCTGCCTCTATTATATATGGTGAGGGGTATATATAGATAAGGGTGTATATATATGAGGGGTATATAGGGGGTGTATACAGGCCGGTATATACATGGGGGTGGAGCACTCACGGTACGATCCGTCCTGCCTCTATAATATATGGTGAGGGGTATAGAGGATATATATAGATAAGGGTGTATATATATGAGGGGTATATAGGGGGTGTATACAGGCCGGTATATACATGGGGGTGGAGCACTCACGGTACGATCCGTCCTGCCTCTATAATATATGGTGAAGGGTATATATAGAGGATATATATAGATAAGGGTGTATATATATATGAGGGGTATATAGGGGGTGTATACAGGCCGGTATATACATGGGGAGGAGCACTCACGGTACGATCCGTCCTGCCTCTAATATATGGTGAGGGGTATATATGGGTGGGTGTATGTAGAGGATATATATAGATATGGGTGTATATATATATGAGGGGTATATAGGGGGTGTATACAGGCCGGTATATACATGGGGTGGAGCACTCACGGTACGATCCGTCCTGCCTCTATTCTATATGGTGAGGGGTATATATAGATAAGGGTGTATATATATATGAGGGGTATATAGGGGGTGTATATAGGCCGGTATATACATGGGGGTGGAGCACTCACGGTATGATCCGTCCTGCCTCATATATGGTGAGGGGTATATATGGGTGGATGTATGTAGAGGATATATATAGATAAGGGTGTATATATATATGAGGGGTATATAGGGGGTGTATACAGGCCGGTATATACATGGGGGTGGAGCACTCACGGTATGATCCGTCCTGCCTCTATTATATATGGTGAGGGGTATATATAGATAAGGGTGTATATATATGAGGGGTATATAGGGGGTGTATACAGGCCGGTATATACATGGGGGTGGAGCACTCACGGTACGATCCGTCCTGCCTCTATTATATATGGGTGGATGTATGTAGAGGATATATATAGATATGGGTGTATATATACGAGGGGTATATATAGATAAGGGTGTATATATATGAGGGGTATATAGGGGGTGTATACAGGCCGGTATATACATGGGGGTGGAGCACTCACGGTACGATCCGTCCTGCCTCTATTATATATGGTGAGGGGTATATATAGGTGGATGTATGTAGAGGGTATATATAGATAAGGGTGTATATATATGAGGGGTATATACAGGCTGGTATATACATGGGGGAGGAGCACTCACGGTACGATCCGTCCTGCCTCTATTATATATGGTGAGGGGTATATATGGGAGGATGTATGTAGAGGATATATATAGATAAGGGTGTATATATATGAGGGGTATATATAGATAAGGGTATATATATGAGGGGTATATAGGGGGTGTATACAGGCCGGTATATACATGGGGGTGGAGCACTCACGGTACGATCCGTCCTGCCTCTATTATATATGGTGAGGGGTATATATAGATATGGGTGTATATATAGGGGGTGTATACAGGCCGGTATATACATGGGGTGGAGCACTCACGGTACGATCCGTCCTGCCTCTATTATATATGGTGAGGGGTATATATAGATAAGGGTGTATATATATGAGGGGTATATAGGGGGTGTATACAGGCCGGTATATACATGGAGGGGCACTCACGGTACGATCCGTCCTGCCTCTTGCAGGAGTACGTGGCTCCGATCTGTACGACCACATCTTCCTCCACGTCCCCGTCGTCGCCATCTCCCCCGTCATCATTCTCGTCCTCGTCGTCCATGGGCTCCTCGGGATTGTTGTCCTCCTCCCCGGCCGCCTGGACGTCTTTCTTCTCCATCTCTGAGGAGCTTTCGGACTGCACTACAGAGGCCATAGCGGCGGAGCACGTGACGTGGGAGAGCGGGAACCTGCGCGGCGGGGGCCTAGAAACTATCACCTCACACGGCGGAGGGGAGCCTGAAAACTATCACCTCACAAGCTGGAGGGGAGCTTAGAAACCTATCACCTCACTTGCAAGAGGGAACCTGAAAACCGCGTGGCGAGAGCGCCGGCCGGGCCTGGAAGGAGGATGACGAGCAAAAGACAACGGCGATGTGAGGCAGCACCTTCTCTATCAGCGCTCTCCAGGACTGACTGCACATGCGCTGCTTCTACACAAAGCTTTGGGAGGAGCTTAGCTCGGAAAAAGATGGCTGCCTTCAGGCGGCAGATGCGCTGCAAATGTGCCCCATTTAAAAATGGCCGCCACGCCCTGGCGTGTAACACTTACCACGTGACCGGTGACGCACTTCCGGTAGTTGATCGTGGCCTATGTTTGGGTGAGGGACCTGTAGTGGCAGTTCTATCCCCGAGGAGAAGCATTGTGGTCTGCGAGAAGCTGTGCGGCCCGCGGTGTGGGCAGGCTGGGGAGCGGAGCCGCTGCTCTCCGGGACGGAAGTACTGGGGGGGAGTGACGTCATATGCCCTGGTCATGTGATTGATGAGGTAATGAAGGAGTCTACCCCCTGGTAGAGGACTACAACTCTCACCATTGCCTGTACTGTGTGTTTTCTGAATGCCCTCCACCCACCGCCGTAATAGAATTCTCTAACGTAGATGTGAACAGAGGCCTAAAGGGGTTTTCTGAGACCCCCAGCAGTGGGGTGAGGGGGGACGGGGTATGTAGTAGATAAAATAATGTACTTCCCCGCTCGCCACTGCTTCGGTTTTCTGCCAGGGGTCCTTTACCCGGTGTGACCGCTGCAGTCAATGGGAGGCCGGCGGTGATGTCATCAGTGACTTCCTGTAAACCTGCGGTCTGCATTAGATGCCCATGTGACAGGTTTACGGGACGTCAGACCCCCGGCGGTCCGCCACCGCCGCGGTGAGTATACTACTTGCATATAAGTATAGCGCAGGGAGAGTAGGAACTGGGGAACCCCTTTTCCACGTATCGCCATACGTGTCCGTACGGTTCGCCGAGCGTTTATGTAAAAACGCATCCGACTTTGACCGTCTTTATTTTAAGCAAAGTTTTGTAAAGGATCAAAAGTTTTAGTTTTTTTCTTATTTTAATGATTTGAGAAAAAAAACCCGTACCCATCAAACATGCGGAGATGTGACGCTTTATATCTTAATGACTAATTAACAGAAGGTACACGGCGGGCGTACTGGTGCAGTTTTTTCCCCCACATGCTACACGTTTGTGCTCCGTGCTTCTCTAACTCCCCACCCCCCTGGGGAAAAAAAAGTCTTAAACCGATTATCGGCGGCGCGGACGGTCCGCAGTATTGTGCACCTACCTAAAACATAGAACATTTGCGCTCAGATGAGCAGATAGCGAACGCGATTTTTCACGCGCAGATATAAAATCGCAGCGTGTTCTATTTTTCTGCGGAACGGCTTCCATTGAAGTGAATGGAAGCCATCCAACCCTCAGCCCATCCGCGGTCCGAGCGTCCGTGGTCATCCACAATACAGAAAGAGGAGGTGCGCAGGGCCGACGGGCGGGGTCAGTGCCGGATTCCGTCATGGACCCCCTATGTGGAATCCGAATTGTCTGTGTGCCGCCGGCCTGTGTCTGACCACTCTGTCCTCGGGGGCCGCTGTGCTTCACTACGCCGTCTTGTATAAATCTACATGCGCCCGTTGGCTAAGACCTGATGTGAACGCCCTCCTATACACACATCCGCTTTACACCGCGCCATTCCCTGCGCCGCTCACCTGCCCACATTATAATGCCATAAACGGATGGAAACCACGTCCGGTAGAGACCGAGGGGGGCGCCATTTGGCTCCCTAAAATCTGTGGTTCTGTCTGAATACCATTTCTGGAAGTTCTGAGGGAATCGGAGACTGAAAGCCACAATGTAGTTGAAGATCCAAATCCAACTCTTATCTGCCATCTTGATTGTAGAAATGGTTGTCCGGAGTCTGAACTTTGTGTCCCGTGATTCCAGACCCCACAGATCACCTCTATGAGGCGCTGTACTTCTGGAGGTGATTCTGTATTGTGAGGCCCAGGAGAGGCGAGGCCTGTACCCTGCGCAGCAGCACGCAGTGTGTCGCAGGCAGTGTGTAAGCTCCAGCCCCCTACAGGGAGGGACAGGCATGGCTGCTGGCGCTCATCCTGCATCGTCCACAGGGCCGTACAGATCTGCAGTTGTCACTTGGGGATTTGCGAGGCTGCCATGTCCCTAGCCTTATGATACGACGTGTGGGACGGAGAATAGATGGGCACTGGGTTCTTGGTGGAGGGACGGGCAGAGGAGGCAGCATTACAGGAGCCGGAGGAGAGCTGCAAGTATGTAGCAGAGGAGTCAAAGGGGTTGTTCAACAGAATGGTAGCCATCCTTGCTGCATATGCGAAACCCGCTGCTCCCTTCCTCCTGGTTTAGAGATGCCTTCAGCCGTCCTAGGATGTGCCTCACGTATCTGTTAATTTGTCCTCCTGGAGGACCCCTTTAACCCCATCAGTGGCAGTCCTGGAAATTTTCCGTGAGTGGTTCCACTGCCCATAGTGATATAGCCTGGAAGATTTCTAGGCAATGTTTCACTATGGGAGCTGCAGAGCACAATGCTATAAGCGGTGGCATCGTGTTCTGCACACACACCGCCTGCACAGTCCCACAGAGAACCAGTGCAGGACTTTAAAAAAAGAAGCGGGAAGATATAACCGATCTGCTGACAACTACCCGCTTCTTTTTTTGAACTCCTGCACTGTTTACATGTTGCCATGGAGACCATTGGCTTGTCCGATGGTCCCCGTGGCAGGGAGAGCTGGTGATCAGCTGTCAGAGGCTAGCTGGGCAGCAGCTTCTACAGCGGAGAACAGAGAAAACCTCCAATCGCTGCTGTTTAACCCTTTACATGCCACGGTCTGTGCGACCGCAGCATGTAAAGTGCTGACAGAGTGAGGGGGCTTCCTCTGTCACCATCGGATCTCCTGCAATGTGATCAGGGGGTCCTGATGCGTCTCTGTGGCACCCGGAGGCTTGAATATAGCCTTCGGATCTGCCAGCTGAATTAGGCTATGACACTCAGCGCGTCGTAGCTAAAGATGAGCGAGCACGCTCGGATAAGTCAGTTACTCGCGTGATCCTCGCTCTTCTCCAGTAACTGCATTCTTGTCCGAGCGTGCTACTAAATTACACATGTGGCATCCCTGCGTTCATAATGACCCAGAGGGGGAAGGTAGGCCATGATTTAGTCTGCAGGGTGCACGGCATGGAAAAAAAATGAAACGTGGCAAAAATAGCTAATTTAGCCTCTCACCCTACAAAAACCGGAATAGAAAGTGATGAAAATGCTGCACAGATCAACAAATGGTACTAATAAAAAGTCCAACTCGCGTGCAGGAGTGTGAATGGATCCGTGCAAATCAACGTCATGTCATTGACTGCATTCACCGCGTGTTACACACATGTACATCGCACGATGAATACGCTATCACATTCTGCTCGTGTGAGCCCGGCCTTTACATACTTAGATGCTCCAAGGCGAGGTTTGTGCCATCCAACCTGATAGCTCAGTACCTGCCTGTAATAAACCAGGCTGCCTCTAGGTGGAGCTCTGAGCACATGTATCGTCTCTGCTGCCCAGTATACTCATTGGCCACATTGCACTGAATCGGCTGTGCTGATGGGATTTTTTTAAAATTAATTAATTTTTTTTGTCTGTAATGATCCACTTTCGTCACCGTGAGTCTCCCTGGGGCACCGTTCTAGTCGCTGACTCCAGTTTTGCTGTATTTGAGTGTAAGATAGTCTTAAATTCTACCTCTTGTACCAGCCTTATGGGGGATGGTACATCCCGTTTCCCCATTCTTTACACTGCTGCTCTACTTGTTCAGCTTCAGCTTGTGCCTATACAAGTAACCAGCAGGCGTCAGATCTTATAACCTGCAGTAATGACCGGCACACTGCCGGGGGAAGCGGTCAGCGGTGGGGGAAGCGGGCAGCGGTGTCACCCGCAGCCTTCCTATACGGTTGGGTCACACAAGGTTAATCTGCATCCCATCACATCGAGTGGGAGTCCGCAGCGTGGTCTGTATGGCCTGGATGGATTCACATCTGTGCGGAAGGAGGTAGCAGGTCACTTCTTGATGTGGATTCCATCAGGGAAATGGCGAAGAATCCACATTAGGGATTCCGCATGCAAAAAATCCATTGAAAAGGACTATATCTGCATGCGGTTCCGCGGCCGATTGTTTGCAAAGCTGTGGCAGAAATCTGAAACTCATGTACACATGGGGAGCTTTATCTTATGTTACTGACCTATTCTTATCCTATGTACATTACAATTAGAGGGCATTGTCTTGTACTCCAGTCACACCCAGAGCAGCATTCAGAGTTCTCCCAGGCTGCAGAACAGGAAATCTCCCTGTTTTTCCTACTATTTCTATTCTGTGTTGTGGTGCAGGAGCAAAATAAACTGCATCTTTCACCATGCAATGCAGCAGAGCGGTGCATTATGGGATACTGTCTGTTCGGCCATCAGGTGACCTGTGCACACCTGTATGTATGCTACTATTATATACCAGGTCTGTATATTCATGTTCATGCCTGTATTGTATGTTCTCAGTAGTAGCCATGGATGATTCCATTCCGGAGGAGCACAAGTCTGTGCCGGCGGGGGAGAACCAGCACCATCCGTACCCACCCCACGAGGATGGCTTGGAGCAAGGAAGCATTAAAGACGAGGAGGACGACGAGGTTGTGTCCGGAGGAGAAACTGCGCCCACAGGAGGGAGAGACCCGGAGGTGACGGTGGAGATCGGAGAGACTTACCTGTGCCGGAGGGCAGACAACACCTGGCGTAAGACCACCGTCCATAATGGTTATGGGGTACTAGTGTGGAGCGCAGACGTTCCTGAGGGGAGAAGGAAGGCTTCTTGCCACCTCTTAGTCTATATAAAGTGTTGTAATGGCGCTCGTCTCACTTTCAGACTCGGCAGAGGTGATCCAGTCGCGGCTGAATGAGCAGGAAGGAAGAGAAGAGTTCTATGTGCACTACGTGGGCTGTAAGTATCCGTAGGCTTCACCATCGTATTCTTGGGTGCCGGACCACCATGGGACCTTTTGTTCTACTCCCCCATCTTTCTCTCTAGTTAACCGGCGTTTGGACGAGTGGGTGGATAAAAATCGCCTTGCGTTAACCAAGACTGCCAAGGACGCAGTTCAGAAGAACACCGATCAATACTTGAATGAACTGTCCGAGCAGCCAGAGAGGAAAATCACCCGAAACCAGAAGAGGAAACACGATGAAATCAACCACGTGCAGAAGGTGAAGTGTTCATCAATGGGCAACCAAACTCTGGTGGTTTTGCGTTATTTGAAATGTACCATCCTCACATTTAAAACGGGTGATAATTGTGACAACGGGGGCGGCCCCGTGTCTCCCGTCCCGTAATCGGGCACAAACGTTCATTCAGGTGTTGTTTTGCCCGATTGTTGGACAGTGATGAGCAGATGTAAGACGTTATGGAGTCTTTTACACGGCCCGATGACCGGGTAAGAACGTTACTTGGACCTTCATTTGTCCGATTATCAGGCCGTGTAAAAGTGCAAATGATCAGCCGGCAAAGGCTCATCTGTCGTCTGATCGCCCAGTTACGCAAGCATAAAAAATTCTTGCTCATCTCTCCGTGTAAACATGAAGGCGTGCGGCTGACTGAAGATGGCTGGATTTCCCTTGGTATTCTTGGTGGGGCTCATTCACACAATCGCATTTTACCAGTCTGTGTGATGCCGGCACGGCCGCACACAGCAGGATGTGCACTACGCATTGCCACGTATATCTCACACAGGCGCAGTCTTTTTCTTAATTCCCTCTCTTTTGTAGTGGGGTTGCGTATGTATCGTCCCCCCTACACAATGTATTGAGTATGGACAGCGTTGCACATGCTGCCCACTGAGAAGAATAGAGCTCACGCTGCGTGTTACGTAGAGAAATTAAGCAGGCTGCAATATTTTTCTCGTGTATCGACACGCAGTGTTGCACGCTAATATGAATGGATCAATTAAAATCCATTTACTTTCATTGACTCTTCACCACGTATCACGCGCCTAAATGCTCCGAAAACATGGTCATGTGATTGATCCCTTAGGTGCTGGTCACATGACTCTCTGCACACTGCCATGTCTGCCAGGTTGGGTCTTTACTAATCCCAGTCTCCATATCTTTTCCAGACTTATGCAGAGATGGATCCCACCACAGCGGCGCTGGAGAAGGAGCACGAGGCGGTGAGTGACGCCGCAGGTCATGGTGTATATGCCTCACTACACCTTTGTTCTCTTTCTAACGCCTTTTTTTTTTTACCCTTTAATCTCCAGATCACAAAGGTTAAATACGTGGACAAGATCCACATTGGAAACTATGAAATCGATGCTTGGTACTTCTCTCCATTCCCAGAGGATTATGGGAAGCAGCCAAAGCTGTGGGTGTGCGAGTATTGTCTGAAGTATATGAAGTTCGAGAAGAGTTATCGCTACCATCTGGTAAGAAACAGCAATGCCTTTCTTCTTGCATAACCTGCACATGATAAGTGGACGCATTGCAGCTGATCTGCATACGGTAACAGGAAACGTAAACGCTTAAAGCTACTTGGCGGCTGCACGCCTCTAAAGAGGAGGTACGATACGGCCTCTGACCAGCGCACCCTTTGGGGTCGTTCAGCGGTGATTTTCCGGTGAGAGACTCCTTTTTAAGTCAATGTAAGGGAACAATTTTAAGACACTGTTTTGATTATACTTAATTATCACATTCAGGACACGTGAAAATCCTTCTTGAAAGGCCGCCGCATCCTATTCAGCGAAGCAGCTGCTGGGTGAAATCCGTATTTCAGCTGTTTAGATGCTGCAGATATTGTACCTGATGGGCTTGAGGCATAGTGCGCTGGGATTGGGCATGATGAGAAGCTGAAGGCAGCTATTTGCTCCGGGGGATGGATTCTCTGCAGTGTGCCAACTCCTGGCCAAGACCCAATGGAAAAAGGGCAGAGGCAAGAAAAGTTATCGGAGATCTAAAAGGCAAATTACAATAGTATCATCTCCAGAACTCCACCAATAATGGTGTTGGGCTATGGCCCACTGAAGAGAAGCGGCCCCCGTAGTGTCTGTGCAGTCCGATACGACTTTTGCCCAGCAGCTGCTTTGCTGAATAGGATGCCGAGGCCTTTCAAGAGGGATTTTCATATAAAGGGGTTGTCTTGCGCCGAAAGGTTTTTTTTTTTTTTTTTTGTTTGTTTTTGCATAGGCCCCCCGTTCGGCGCAGGACAAACCCAAGGGATATGTTAAAATAGAAAAAAAAATATTACTTACCCGAATCCCCTCTCTGCGACTTCTTCCTACTTCTTCCTTCTCCAAGATGGCCGCCGGGATCTTCACCCACGATGCACCGCGGGTCTTCTCCCATGGTGCAGCGTGGGCTCTGTGCGGTCCATTGCCGATTCCAGCCTCCTGATTGGCTGGAATCGGCACACGTGACGAGGCGGAGCTACGCGATGACGCGTAGAAGGGGGCGGGGCCAGAACGCTGCTCATGCCCGGACCGACCAGAAGGGAGAAGACCCTTCTGTGCAAGCGCGTCTAAAAAAGCAAGAAGACCCCGAAATTAGACGGAGCCATGGAGACAGGGACGCTAGCAACGGAGCAGGTAAGTGAATAACTTCTGTATGGCTCATATTTAATGCACGATGTATATTACAAAGTGCATTAATATGGCCATACAGAAGTGTATAACCCCACTTGCTGCCGCGAGACAACCCCTTTAAGTATTCTAAATCTGGTAATTAGCTATAATGAAAAAGGGTCCTTTTAGACGAGCCGATTTCTCATTTGAGTGACGTCCCTGGTGGCTCCTGTTTAGACAGGTAGATGCATCGTTGGGTCGTACAAACAAGAAAGTGTTCAGTCGTTCACGTTCGTTCTCTAAGTGAATGAGAGGGACTGAACTAACGCTGTTTTTTTTTTTAAAGGAACATTTATTTAGCCAAAATAGATACATATACAAAAACAGCGGACACCAAAGAGAATGCACATCTTGTTGATACATCACAGTATATGAGAATTGAGAAAAAAAAGGAGACAAAAGTAAGAACACTGTGTGTCTCGCATATTCGTGTGCATTTCTCATAAGAAAGTATTTGGCTGTTCATTTTTGCTTTTATTTATCAACTACTCATAATAAAACAAATCCAAACCAGGTTAGGGCTCCAAGCCTCGGAGTCCCAAAATATCAGGAGAGAGAGAACGGTAATAAAAAGAGAACGGGAGGAACCCCCACCCCCCAGGACAAAATAAACAAAGGGACATAAGAAAGATTAGAGAGAACACCCCCCCCCCCCCAGAAAGAATTTTAACCCTCCCCCTTAATCCCTTAAACAACTAACCTGCGCGACTCAAAAAAAAAAAGGATTAGCCTAAACAGTAGATTGGTTCAAGCGGGTGTACCTTATTTTATCCCTTCCTAGTATCTAGACAGGCATCTCTACTGCCGTTGCAGGACTGCTCACCCAGCTCCCCCAAATCTTGTCAAACTTCTCAGGACATCCTCTCGCCATATAAGTCAGTTTGTACATTGGAAGCACAGAGTTCACCACCTGGATCCATGCGTTCCTGGTCGGCCTACCAGGGTGTTTCCAATTCAACAAAATCACCTTTTTAGCATAGAAAAACAGTAGCTTATATAAGGTGCGGGTTGCCGCTGCCACTGGCAGGTCCCCAACAAGCCCAAAGAGGCACACCCCAGGGTGCATGATCCTCGGGGCCCCCAGATGAGACTCCATAAATATGAGGACATCCCCCCAGTAGTCTCGCATGACACAGCAGTCCCAAAACATGTGCATGATAGTCCCGTCGGCAATTAAACATCGGGGGCAGGTCGCCGAGGGGAGTAGACCCATTACATGTAGCCTAGATGGGGTGTAGTATATCCGGTGTAGGAACTTTACCTGGATGAGCCTATCTCTAGCACTAATCAAGGGAGGACCAGAGCTCGCCAATATGTCCTCACCATCCCCCTCCAGCAGATCAGGAATGTCGATGATCCATTTTTGGGTGGCTCTCTCTCTTAACGGGGCAAGACACTGCACCAAGTGGGCATAGAAGCTGGACAATGGTCTTACCATGTTGCACATCTGTGCAAATCCCTCCAGCCGAGTCAGGGACAGCGGTATGGACAGGCCCTGAAACTGAGCCCTGATCACATGTCGTAGCTGGTAATATCTGAAATAGGAGTGCTCAGGCAGGTTGTAGACTATCTGCAGCTGAAGAAAGGTGCAGAAGGCGCCCTCCGTGACTATGTCAGATAGTACATTAATACCCTGAGCTCTCCAGAATGCAGACTCTGTAAAGCGCTGCAGGTGCGGCAAGTGTGGATTATCCCACAAAGGAGTATGTGGGGACCCTGTGACTTCCACTACAGGGGTCAGCCGCAATGCCTTGTGCCATATTTTAAGTGTTACCAGCATGGGGGCAGGTAAGGGGGCAATAGAAGAGGAGCGGCCACGCATCAGCAGACCCCTCAATCCCAGGGTGGGGTCCGCCACCCTGCGCTCCAGCCTGACCGCCGGATTGTAATCCGATGAGGTCAGCCACCACCCAGCATACACCAGCTGGCTAGCCAGGTAGTAATAGTAAAAATGGGGTAAGGCTAATCCTCCCCAGCTCACCGGGAGGCACAGGGTCTCCAATTTAATCCTGGGGGTGGAGGCTTTCCACAGGATACGCAGTACAATCCCACGAAGCGTAGCGAAGAATCTGATTGGGACCAGGACAGGGGAGTTATGGAGTACGTACAAAACTTTTGGTAGCAGCTTCATCTTTATCAAATTGACCCTGCCCACCAGAGTGAGCGGGAGAGAGGCCCATCGTGTTGCCATTCCCTCAGCCCATTTCAGGAGGGGAGCTAGGTTAAGGTCAGAGAAGGCAGAAACCCTCACTGACACTCTTATACCTAAATAGGTTGTCTGAGTTGTCCAGCTCAGTGGAGCGGGCAAAGGGAGCTCAGCCGCTGCAGAGTCTATCGCAATTAAGTGGGTTTTGTCCCAGTTGACCCGAATACCAGAATGCAGGCCAAATATGTCAAAAATGGTGAGTGCAGAGTCAAGCGAAGACTCCGGATCCTGGAGGAAGAGGAGGGTGTCATCAGCGTATAGTGCTATGCGCTCTTCATAGTTGTGAAATTTAAATCCTTTTATTACCGGCGAGGTCCGGACCCGGATTGCAAGTGGCTCTATAGCAAGGGCAAACAGGGCAGGGGACAAGGGGCAACCCTGTCGTGTGCCTCTACTGAGGGGAAACTGGGCCGAGATATGGACATTGGTTTTAATACTGGCCACTGGGGAGTCATATAGGATCTTTACCCATCTAATAAATACTGGCCCAAATCCAAACCGTTGCATCACTGCCCACAAGTACCTCCACTCTACTGAGTCGAAGGCCTTTGCCTGGTCTATAAATACCAGGGTGCGTTTCCCACAGTTAGAGTGTTCATATGTCAGATGGTCAAAAAGCCGCCTTAGATTCATGTCTGTACTTTTGCCAGGCATGAAGCCAGATTGGTCAGGGTGTATGATCTCTTTAAGAATGGAATTTATGCGCGTCGCAAGTATTTTTGCCAGAATTTTAACGTCGTTGTTAAGAAGTGAGATGGGCCTATAGGAACCACAATCTACAGGATCTTTTCCAGCTTTAGGAATCATGACAATTATGGCCTTGCGCATGGTGTCCGGCAGGGCACCATCTCGCAGAATAGAATTATATAGCATTAGAAGCCGGGGAGCTAGGAAATCCACATTCTTTTTATACCATTCCCCAGGGAGTCCATCCAACCCTGGCGATTTCCTATTGGGAAGTGACTTGATAGCGTCCATTACCTCCTCTATACTCAAGTCCCCATCCAAATAAGTGGCACTACTTGGGCTCAGCGCTGGGAAGGGGATATCATCAAGGTAAGCTATTAGCTGTTCATCCGAGCAGCTAAGTTTGGAGGTATAAAGATTACTATAGAAGTGGGCAAACGTTAGATTGATCAGTTTGGGATCATCCACCAGGGTCCCCGAAGCATCGCGCACCTCCGTGATTGGCGGCAATGTCTGATCCTCCCTAGCCAAATAGGCCAACAGATGACCGTTCTTATCTCCCTGGTCAAAGACCTGGTGACGAGTGTAAAGAAACTTCTTTTTGGTATATTCAGTGAGCAGTAACCTGTATTTCCGCCGTAGGTTATTTAAGTCCAGGTAGGCCTCTGGGGAAGGATGTGCTATGTGTCTGGCCTCCGCCGCAACAAGGCGGCGTTCCAGGTCCAATCGGGCAGCCTGCAGAGATCTTCTATACTCAGCGATGGCGGATGTGAAAGACCCCCTAGTAAAAGCCTTAAAGGCATCCCACACAGTTAGCTCCGAAGCAGTCCCCTCATTGACCTCCCAGTACATCCCTGCTTCCTGCTCAGTGTACTCCTGTACCTCTCCCTGCGCCAGCCATAGAGGGCTGAGTCTCCACAAGGGACGAGAGCTCTCCACACCAAGGTCAAGGACCAGCTGGAGTGGGGAATGGTCCGATATGCCCCAGGGCAGATAGGAAACATCCCGCACCATAGGAAGACAGTCCGGGGAGCCAAAACACAGGTCGATGCGGGAAAAAGCATTATGTGTTAGGGAATGACATGAATAGGCAGTGTCATGCGGGTGTCGCAGGCGCCATATTTCCTGTAGCAAGTAGGAGTCAGCCCATGTCAGCAATCTGGTTGATGCCGAGGCAGCTGGAGTGAACCGGTCCCGCACCGGGTCCAAAATCAGATTGAAGTCCCCCATAAATATTATTGGAGCAGGTTCGAGCAAAACCACCTGGGCCATCACATCAGAGAGGATTTTAACATCAGCGGGGGGCGGCAGATAGATATTGATTATTGTGAGGAGCCGGCTATGGAAGGTTCCCTGAAGGATCAAAAACCGACCCCCAGGATCAATGTGGATTTGTCGGAATACAAATTGGGCTGCTTTAGTTACCAGGATGCTGACTCCCCTGGCATAGTTGGAATAAGTAGCGTGGTATGCAGCGCCTATATTGGCCCTCTTAAGAGCCAGTATCTTTGAGCCCTGTAGATGTGTCTCCTGAAGTAGTATGATGTGGGGAGAATGGATTTTTAGAAAATTGAAAGTTAGAGCTCTCTTAAATTTGGAATTCAAACCCCTAACATTCCAGGAGATCAGCTTAAGATGCATGCTAGCCATTGCCATAGAGTTGGACATTGTTTGCACAGGACACCCGCATAGCACCGAAAGAAGAGTCGCGCCAAAAAAAAGTGCAATAAAGTAAAGTGGTTATCTTAGATATATGAACCATAACAAAAACCCCTTCCCACCCTACCCATCCCCCCAAACTTAGGACAGGTTTGGATCCCCGAATACCAAACTTTATGAGGGGCATTAGGCCTGCCCCAGCGAACTAAAAGAGAAACTTAAAACAGAGAGGACTGAGAGAACAAATATAGTCACATGGTCCCCCTGCGAAAGAGCATGAGACACAATTGCGTCATTGGGCTGTATCTCCACAGCTTGCATATACCCGGCTATAACCTGGGATACTGATATGTGGGCTGGTTGCCCAAGGAGGGGGGAGCCCCCACCAGGCCATTGGCCACGAGTTGGGGTCCACCAGGGAGGGCCACAGAGAGTAACATTATCAGGCCGCCGGGAAAGTCAGAGGAAAAAAAAAAATTAGCATAGTTAACAGAATCCACATCACATACCAAAGACGATTTTATCATAAGTGGCTGGCCCAAAGGGCTAAGGAGGTGGGTAGGGGAGAGGAGGCGAAAAGGGGGGAAAGGAAGCAAAGAAGGGGAAAGGAAACCAGAGAGGGCAGGGAGCGGTAGGGAAGAGGAGAGGAATCTCCTTCAGTTGTTGCCACAGAGAAGAAAGAGTAGGCCAGCCACGGCATCAATTTTGTAATGTCTCACAAACAGGATTCAATTTTGCTCGAGCCAATTTAGGACATCTCCAGGACTCTCGAAGAAATGGGAGCGATTGTCCTTGATCACTTTTAGCCTAGCAGGGTACAACATGGCGTAGACAAGCTGTTTAGCGCGCAGAGCCTTCTTTGCCTCTGCAAACTTTTGCCGCCTCTGCTGCACCTCCAAAGAGAAGTCTGGGAAGATACGGACTGTTTGCCCTCCGACCTTCAGCGGATCTTTCATGCGGTTGAGCGCCAAGACTTTGTCCCTGTCCCTATAGTTAAGTAACTTAGCTATGAAGGTGCGAGGGGGTCCTCCAGGTGGCGGGACCCTAGATGGAATACGATGGGCTCTTTCCACACAGAGCAGAGGCGAAAGGGAATCTGGGCCGTATGTCTGTTTGAGGAGCGATTCCAAGAAATCGCAGGGGTTTTTGCCCTCTGCTCCCTCCGGCAGTCCCACGAACCTGAGATTACACCGACGCAACCGGTTCTCCATGTCGTCAATTTTTCTCTGCTGTGCTGCAAAACTGGAGCTTAAAGTCTACACCCTGTCCGAGAGCGGTGTAGTGATATCCTCAAGGTCAGATACTCTGGTCTCAACCTCGGTCGTGCGTTCCCACAGCGTTTGAACATCCGCTCTCAGCAGACTAAAGTCTGATTGCAAGGCATCGATTTTCTCGGTGAGGGCAGAGCGGGACTCCGTAATTGCTTTCAACACATCAGCAATAGTCGGGCCGGACACAGGAGGTGAAGCTGGGGCAGCCCCCGCAGGGGATGTGCCTTGTGGGCTGCAGGGCTCGTTAGATCGGGTGTCCGCTGAGCCGCTGGGTCGGGCATACTGTTGCAGCTTGTTGGCTATTTTATTTTGTTTAATGGGTGCCATCTTGCCGGAGGGGTACAGTTGGAGATATCCGTCGGCTCGAGCTTGTAATGTATCGCAGGGGGAGTTCACATGTAGTTTAGTGGTTAGTGCATAACTGTTGAGGAATAGTCATGATGCAGTGCAGTAATATCAGTGAACTGGCGCCACACCACCACTAGGTGTCAGTAGAGAGCAGGTCAAGAGTCAATGGGTAAATGCAAGTGAAGCAGATTCTGTGGGTCATGAAACAAAGTAAAGGCTGCAAATGTGGGCTTGTGCTTCTTTCTCTGGCCCACAGAATATGCCCCAGTGTTGTACTGTGGAGTCTGGTGAGCTGCACAGGCTTTCAACAGTCCCAGCTCTGCTGCATCTCTGCTGTGCAGGCTGTATATGTGTGGCTTGCTGCTCACAATAAATGTCAGTCCCTGGGAGTAGAGGATGACCCCCTCTCTGGCCTCAGGAGCCTCCTGGACAGCACTCCCGACAGAGGCCCTCAGTGCAGATGGAGCTCCCCCCCCCCCCCCCCCCCTCCTCAATCTGTGGCAGTCTCGGCCCTCACAGTGCCTGCAGGCAGATTCAGGGCTTTCTCACCTCCCCTCCGGCGCCTCCACCACCTTCTCAGCTGGCCTTCTCTCTCCAGCAGCCGTGCCTCCCCCTCAGCTGCCTCCCGGTAGGAGCTCCCTGCAGTCGTCCGCGGCCGGCCTCCACTTCCGGTCGGCCGTGCTCCCAACTCTAGCCCGGGGATGCGCCCGACGAGGTAGGCCCCGATTCTGTAACTCCAGCTAGAGGCCCGCGGAAGGTGTCGTTCTGCAGCTCCTGCTCTGCTGGTGTCAGCGGTGCGGTTTGCAGCTCCAGGGGTGCTCTCAGGATGGCGAGATCACCTCTGAAAGTCTCCTCCAGCCTGGAGCCCCCGAAATGGCGCCCGTTCCCGCCGCTGGTTGAACTAACGCTGTTTAACCCCTTCATGAAGCGGCCTTCTTTTTTTCTTCCCATTTTCGTTTTTTCCTCCCCCCTTTAAAAAAAACCGTAACTCCTTTTATTTATCCCTTGACGTCGCTGTCTGCAGGTTGTTTTTTGCGGGACGAGTTGTAGTTTTCAATGGTGCTTTGTAATGTACCATATAATGTACTGAAAAACTTTTAAAAAATTCTAAGTGGAGTAAAATGGAAAAAAACCCGACATTCCGGCATGTTTCAGTGCGTCTTGTTTCTACGGCGCACAAACTGCAACAAAAACGACATGACTTTATTCTACGGGTCGGTACAATTACTACCATACCAAAGTTGTGTGTCTGTCTGTCTGTCTGTATGTCTATCTATCTATCTATCTATCTAATATCAAATTATTTTTTTTTTTACTATAGTATTTTTTTCGAAGACTTAATTTTTTTCAGTTATTTTCTGCAGTCATCCTGTGCGCGCGATAACTTTTTTAATTTTCCACCGACGTAGTTTAGCGATGGTTCATTTTTTGCGGGATGTCCTGAAGTTTCCGTTTAGTACTAATTTTGGAATACATACGACTTTTTGATCGCTGTTTATTGTGTTTTTTCTGGGAGACGGGGTGACTGAAAAAGTGCATTTCTGGCATTCTTTATTTATTTTTTCGGATGACGTTCACCGTGTCGGATAAATAATGTGCTACTTTGATAGATCAAACTTTTACGGACGCAGCGATACCAAATATGTATTTTTATTTTATTATTTAAATTTTTTAAATTATAAAAATGGCAAAAGGGGGTGATTTAAACTTACTAAAAAAACCTTTATTGATCTTTTTTTTTTTAACTTTACATTCAAGTCCCCCTGGGGGACAACAATATGCAATGCTTTGATCTCTCCTGCAGTATGACGTCAAACTGCAATTTGACAGGCAGCCTATCAAGCCACCCCACGGGGATGGCTTGATAGGCAGTCTCTCAAGGCAGCCCTGGGGCCTTTCAGAAGGCCCCCGGCTGCCATGACACCTGCAGGGCTCCCCCCGATCTCAACACGGGGCGGCTGTGCAGCACCCCCAAACATCGTTTGACAGCGGCATTTAAAGGGTTAATAGCCGCGATCGGCCGAACAGCCAATCGTGGCTATTGCCCGCAGGTGTCAGCTGTAGTAAACAGCTGATGCCCGCGCTGTATGAAGAGAGGTCGCCCCACCACCTCTCTTCATACCCCGACGCTCCGGGATGTAAATGTACATCCTGGAGCTGGAAGGGGTTAAACCCAACGATAAGTGAACGAGTTAACAATGGTTTTTATGCCTTCAGAACATAAGCAAAAAAGCGGACAATTATTGTTTTTCATTGGCTGCATCTAGACCCAATGATGACCACTCAGTTTTGCTAGTTATAACGATGTTTTAGAACAATGATCATTCCATCTAAAGGTCTTAAGATATGCCGATCTTCACACGTATAAAATAAATGAGCCTTCCACCTTCCATTCTGTTTGTGCCTCTCCAGGGCCTCTGTCAGTGGCGGCAGCCTCCAGGGAAAGAGATCTACAGAAAGAACAACATCTCCGTCTACGAGGTGGATGGGAAGGACCATAAAATCTACTGCCAGAACCTCTGTCTCCTCGCCAAGCTCTTTCTGGACCACAAGACGCTGTACTTTGATGTGGAGCCATTCGTCTTCTATATATTGACAGAAGTCGACCGGCAAGGAGCGCACATCGTGGGGTATTTCTCCAAGGTGATTTCAGGAAAAATTAATTGAAAACTTCTGCTCCGACTTATGACATCAGGAATAACTGATAGGGAATATGTAATTTCAGGAGAAAGAGTCTCCAGACGGGAACAACGTGGCTTGTATCCTGACCCTACCCCCATACCAGCGGCGCGGCTACGGGAAGTTCCTCATCGCCTTCAGTGAGTGCCTCCTTAGTTAAGTGCTTCTAGGGGCTCTTGAGTGTTATCTCATCTAGAATGGAGTGGGAATTGTCTAAACCAGAAGCTCCGACCTGAGTCACCTTCTACAAAGTAGGATGAAATCAAGTGGAAACCGGACTGTAAATGTCCGTGTAAAACTAGTGGTGCCATGATTATGGGTCGTAGTCTGGTGTTAGTATTATTTCTGGTGGGCACACAAAGCGTCTCTTGCCATTCCTCACACAAAGCATTGAGTGGCTTTGCTGGTTCCAGACAAGCACTAGCCGTTAGATGCTTTCTTTCACTCCATTTGTTGGTCTGCTTTACTTTTGCTGATCTGGTGAGTCGAAATGATGAACCTCTTACTGATCAGCCATATGACTATTTACGATGCTCACCAAATTGCCTTGGCCTAGGCTGCCATGTTTTCATAGCGGGCAAGGCTGTATTTATATGTTCTGCTCCATATAGGGCCAGGTTCTCACTGTAGGCCAAGCCTTTCCGTCTCACCTGAATCACGAAAGCTGCATTCAGACAGAACCCCAGATGGAACCTTAGATTTTAATTAGTCTAATGGAGGCAGCATTTGATGTGGCTTCTATTTTCCTTTTAGTTTTGGAAGGCAGAACAGCGTAGTCGGCTCCACCATTTAGTCTACTAAAAATCACTTGTTAAAATCTGTGGTTCCGTTAGACTCATTCACACGGATCCTCCAATGGAATTGTAGACTTTAATGGCATTTTCAGTCTTTTAGATGGAATCCTGGGCCCTAATGGCATAGCGTAGTGAATAAACATGTTAATCATACTTTTGAGAATCTGATATCAGGGACATTCTGAAAAGTTACATAAAGTGGCATATGCAATGTCAGCCATGTATATGTACAGGCAGATTTACTCCGACACAAATGCATACATTCACATACTAGAAACGCTACAACACGGTCTACTCCAATCCCCCTTCTGCCTTTTTCTTTAAGGCTGGTGGATCCCTGCATGTCTGGGAGCTTCTCCTTCTCTCGTCTTGTATAGGACCGCAGGAGCGGGACCTTAACTCCTGCAGTGCAGACTAGAGAGTGAGGAGATCCTGAACCTTTTTGTGATAAGACCTCTGTACAGCAGCTCTGAATGTTATCAACACATAGACAGCGGTGTGCTGATTTTCCTGCTGTTAAACAGTTTACAGAGGGGGTTGGTCGGCAGCATTAAAGTTACATAAACTGGTCATTTAGGCTGTAAAGCACCGCCCCCTCCTTGTGGACACTTTAGTTCCATGCTCATGCTCTCAAGTTTCAGGTTATAAGTTTGGCCCTAATCATGGTACCCGAGTAACTTCCAGTTCTGACTGCCTAAATCTTTACCTGCCACGGTCAGTAGTAACCACAGCTTGAAAGTTATTGACAGAGGTAGGGGGGGGCTCACCGGCATAAGGCAGGAACAAGTCTGTAGTATAGAGTGCCCAAAATACTCGTCTGAAATTGGCCTTAGTCCAGCAACATGAGACCCTCTGCTGGCATGACTCTGTCTATGATGGAACACATTGCCTTTAATGTGGTGCATCAGTCTGCTGAAATGGCACTGCATGTGTCCTGGATTTTAATGGAAATCTGTGACCTGGGCTCGGAATAAGCTTGTATGACTCCTGGAATGTAAGAATGAATAGAAAAATAATAATTGCATGGTTTTAGTGCAAAATAGGCTGGTCCCTAAGGGGTTAGAGCTTCATACCTGGACAATATATAGAGTGTCGGGGACAGGCGGCAAGAGAAGTCTTTCCTTATCTCCCAGGAGCTATACGGCATCTAGTCCCAATCACATGCTTATGTCCTGTAACTCAGGTTATGAACTCTCAAAACTGGAGAACACAGTGGGCTCGCCGGAGAAGCCTTTGTCAGACCTGGGGAAGCTGAGCTACCGCAGTTACTGGTCCTGGGTGCTCCTGGAGATCCTCCGAGACTTCCGAGGGACACTCTCCATCAAGGACCTGAGGTGAGTCTGGCTGCTATCTCCCATCACATCCCCTGCTGTATACTCGTAACCCTCATGGTCGTTCTTCCCCCTCCAGTCGGATGACGAGTATCACACAGAACGATATCATCGGCACACTGCAGTCGTTGAACATGGTAAAATACTGGAAGGGGCAACATGTCATCTGTGTCACCCCCAAACTGGTGGAGGAACACCTGAAGAGTGCGCAGTATAAGAAGCCCCCTATTACAGGTAGGATCTTGTGCTCAGTTGTTACTACGCCCTCTGCTGGAACCTCATACATTTGTAACTAGATAATAGCCATTGATCAGGCCTGTATAAAGTGCATTGTGTATATATTCTCCTTTCCTCTGCAGTGGATTCACTGAACCTGAAGTGGGCTCCCCCAAAACACAAGCTAATAAAGGCATCCAAGAAATAAGGCAATGCAAGATGAACATCATGGTGGGGCGTGCGGACTGTTTCTCATGATCTGGAGGATATCATCGGTGTGAAGGAACGTTCTGTTCTTCCTCAGTGGAGGTGCAGAGTAATTGGACATGGGACCCTTGTGGATGGACTTGTATGTAGAGGGGCCAGAAGTTAATTTCTGTTCATGGATGGTAGGTTTTACATAATAAAACTATTTTTTTTGTATGATTGGTCTGACATGAAAGCATTGCTCCCCGCAGGGCAAAGGATGGTGAGGTTAGGGGGTGGATGAAGTCCTGCTGTGTAGGACTATACCTTGCTGATGCACTCAACACCTCGAAATCCACCGGATGAAACATCAGGATAAAGTGTAATGTTCTGTGGATGCTGACTGCTGATATGAGGGCTGTGCTGGTAGATCATAGAGGAGCTAGGGGACTAGAAGACCTCATTCACGCGGCAGAACTGTGCCCATGGCCTCTACCTCAAATTTGCACCGTTCTAGTATTCTATTGCATGTTATGAAGATCCACACCGAAGTTCATACAGTGCGGATTTTGAAATTTGTTGTAGAAAAAAAAAAAAAAAATTGCCGTGTTGGTTCTTGGTGTGGAAACTGTATTGGGCTGCTGCATACAGGTTTGCACCATTGACAGGATCAGCTGCATGAAACTCCATAGTAGAACTGAGGCTGGCATTAAACTGCAAGATCCATGACGGAAAAATTAGTGATGGACCTGACACTTAATTCATACAGAATTTCCTAACAGATGCAGCTCTGATTACTCCAACCTGGATCTGACTAATTTGCGGCATATCGGAGGCTAGTCTTAGAGTTTTGCGGGGAATCCTAGTCAGGCCGTATTTACACTTGCAAGTTCGATATCTGTCTGCGAGACTTGGAGCAATATCACATTGGGATTGCAATGTGTTTTTGCAAAAAAAAAAAAACACAAATTGCTGCATACACATTTCTATAATAAAAAATTAAGTGCGTCACCCGCACAAAAATCAAGCAGGGAGGAAACAAAACAAACAAAAAAAAACCTCATGTAATATACCTTATTGAAATAAATGGGTTATTTTCCTGTGCGAGTTCATCCATATCGCCATCGGAGTGAACTCTCATGGGAAACTAGTGTAAATACACCCTTATTGAATAAATCCATGTGCAGCCACCCAACGGTTTCTGTCAATGGCCTAGAATTTTATAGCATGCAGTAGAATACATGAATGGTGCAGATGTCTCCACCGAAGTGAAAAGGTGTGTGCAAAAACCATATGCTATGGAAACTACGCTAAAAATCCACAGTGAAATGTTTTGGGTTTTTTTCCCCCTGCGGATTGAGCTGCTCCTTTTACTTGTCGCAATGAATGCGGGCAACAGTCAAGAATTCGTGATCCATTTTCTCTGGGTTTGTTGT
The DNA here is from genome assembly GCF_035609145.1 of Eleutherodactylus coqui. Taxonomy (NCBI): domain Eukaryota; kingdom Metazoa; phylum Chordata; class Amphibia; order Anura; family Eleutherodactylidae; genus Eleutherodactylus; species Eleutherodactylus coqui. The sequence continues at coordinate 172,037,263 of NC_089844.1, forward strand.
AACACCATCTATTAATACCGTACTACCCGTATATACACTGAAGAGTTAATGTTGGGACTCTCCTTATGGGCTTCCTGGCTAAACGCCAAGCTAACAAGCAGTTCCTACAACATTGAGATATTAGTGAAGAAATCAAGTTTCCAGAGGACAGCCAATGGTGGGAGTTGTAGTGTACCTCCCCTCCGACCACTCTTTCCCCTGAAGAAGCTTCTAGAGACATTGATCTGGGACAATCAGGGTTTTAAAAATAAATTTATTAAACAGCACAGTAAATGGTGCCCAGATAAATTTTATTTCAGCAGCGAAGATTTTGTTATATGGTAATCTACATTTTACAGGGCATTATGAGCCACCAGTGATGGCAGGGCTGTTTCTGCACCAGAAAAGAAACAAAAAAAGCCTTTTTGAAGGAACACCATCAGGTGGGGGCAGTCAACATGTAACTAGCTTTCTCAAAAACATGGCATGAGTTTTTTTAAACCTGTACTTCCTTCCTGAGATGAAGCTGTCCTCCCAGAATGCAGCTTAAAGCCACTTTCACTCAAAATATCCTATCCCCTGCATAGAGGATAAAGATTCAGTCACTGAAGGGCCAACAGCTGGGGCCCCCAGTTTGCCACACCTGAATGCACCCTGTAAATGAGTCAGATTACATCCATCCATCCATCCCATCAAAATAAGTGGACAGATGCTTCAGCATGCACACTGCCACCCTACTATAGGGCATTTGGGGGCACCGGTCTTCAGATGGCTGGGGGTTCTGAACAGTTGGACATTTATCTTCTATCCACAGGAAAGGCCCTCCCACCCCTAATAAAACTTCATACTGATTTGTAGAAAGAATAAATGATTTCCTAATTCACCATGAAAATCATTTATTTACAACCAGTACAAGACACATCACAGGAGCCGCCTTAAAAGGAGGCCAAGCCCCACCCCTGAGGAGCAGACTTCCAGGCTTACAAACATGCCTCTCTGCAATGCTGTCATATCCTTCACTCCTAAATGCCCCTTAGCAACATAACAGGATGTAGATGGTGCAGAGGGCCAGAGCTTGCCTTCTCCAGAGTGGGGCGGGTATCAGACAACGGCGAACATCATTTATTAAGAAATGGATGTTCAAAATCAACCGCTAGAAGATATGGTTATTGCAGGCAGCACCTGTTGAATGAGCGCCAGTCATCAGTCAAATAGTTTGTATTCAGCCATACATTGAGATAATGGATGCCGGGGGAGGGGATTGAAGATCTCAAAAGCCAGTCTAGGGGTCAGTCAGAAAGTAGGCGGTCAGCCAGTACAGCGGCAGCATGCCCAGCGTAATTAGAACCATTGATGCACTGTTGGGGTAGGCGTAGAGCTGGCCATCCGCTGCTTCGCAGCCATTGTCATTGTCCGGCTGTGGGGTTTGGTCCACGGTAAAATAGTCCACCTGAACACCTGGGACAACACTTCTAATCCAGTCAACGTAAGCAGGGATCGCCATGTAGACGCCTGGCCTGTTTGGTGTTCCACACTCATCACCCCAGCTGATCACTCCGGCCTGGTACCAGTTGCTGTTTGTGTAGCAGTAGAGCGGCCCTCCAGAGTCACCCTGAAAAACAACGTAATGATGAGCAGGCAAGCAAAACGACAGATAAGAGGTCGCGTGACAAGCAGTAATGGGCTCCATTCCAGGACGATAGATAACTAATGATGTATTCATCCTCCATGCTTTACTCTCCTAGCATCTTCTTCGTCAGCAGCGCTAATTCCTCCCCCTTAATGTAATATTCTCTACATTTGGGGGACCTCCAGTGACAACAGCCCAGGTGCTACAATTATACTGCAGAGCATGATTAATGGCCGACAAAGCGCTCTATTGGAGAAACCAGTGTTCCTGTGCAGCCATGTGGATTATGCGATATTTTATTATCCCACAGATAGAAATTTGGCCGACCTCCTGCAACTTCGCATAGACATATGCCAAAACATGGTTTTCATCAGTGCTAAAAGTTGAACAGTTGGCTGTTATCCATCCACAGTCACCCTTTTGGGGGAGATGCGGGTCTCATACAGATTCCAATTGTGGAATCCATGATCGGCGTCAGTGCTGATGACCCGCGGCAAAATGCAGGCATTGAAAGGCATGAACTTTAGATTTTTTCCCCCTTCACACTCACTGATGCAAATTGTGTATTCCGTGAGCAGGAAAAAAAAAAATTGCAGGATGGTCTATTTTGCCGCGAACAGCCTCCGTCGAAGTACCCGTGTCATTGCTTAACGACGGCGAGGGAAATCCAAGGAAAAAAAACTAATGCAACACAGTTCAAGAAGGGTCGCGGGCTGGACTCAGACGGAATCCGCTGCTGGGGTCCCGCATGCAGAATCCAGTCCGCCCTTGTGAGCAGGCCTTAGTTTGATAGAAACCAGCGCTAATCGGTACCGTCTGAACGCCAAGGGTCACACATACCTGACAGGCATCAACCGATCCATCGACTGACCCGGCGCACATCATGTCTTGCGATATGGACGACAGTGTGTGCGGCCCAGGGTTGATGTGATACAGACAGTTACAGGTCTTTCTGCTGATGATTGTCACTGACCCGATCTGGAGGTTTTGGGCACCTGTAAGAGGAACTACAAAGACAAGAAACATCCTTAATAACCTGCACCATGCGTTCTTGAAGGAGATGAAGCAATACTGTGCTGGCATTCACCTGAGAAATGAATATGGCCCCAGCCAGCAATCTTGCAACTCATACCAGGCGGGAATTGGACATTAGGGTCTGGCAGGCGGATGGACTGGACAGTGGCACTAAAAGCCACTAAGCTCTTCAGTTTAAGCACAGCGATATCCCCGGACTGAGAGTCTACCGAGTACCCCGGGTACCGAAATACCTGGTCCACCAGGACTGACTGAGCACCGCTGTCTGAATTGGCCAGAGAGGTTGACCCAGCAAGGACATCATAATCACTAGTCGAATGGTCTCTGGGAAAACACAACAGAAATGAGAGTCAGCGCCCAGCGTACAACAGCTGGATATCTGTTACATTGACAACCTTCACTAACCAAGAGCACAGTGTCACAGTTGGTAGCAGTCCTTGCTTCTCATGACACGATGTGCAAATATCTTAAAATTAGCCACTCTGCCCCTCAACAAGCTCTCACCCCTTTATCCAATGCCCCTCCAATCGTACAAGGAGAATCAAGGGATTAGTACAGAACAGAAATTTGAGGGGAAAAAAATGAAAACCATTAATTTAACCCTTTCCAATCCAATTTGTAACCTGGTTTTCCTAGGGTGCTTACTCTTTTTTTGCCGTTATACAACGGCGCTATATGCTGGCTAAAGCCAGTACTGCATGAGGTGACACGTTGGATAGGCTCCAACAGCAGAGAGGCTGGCAATATTTAGTAAGAGAACACTGACGGACGTCTTCCAACATCGGAGCTGTACAGCCCTAAATCAGAATGTCTTAAAACATCAGACAGTGGATTAGAAAGGGTTAAACATTTGTTTTGGTCCATTATACAGAAAGGAGTCACATTATTAGGGCCACCAGCTAATGTCTAGAGCGACCGCAAGTGCCGTACGGACAGCAGCTAGACTGGCTGTTAGGTGGTCTCGGGTATCTGGAGCCATGCTGACTGTACATCACACAGTTGCTAGAAGGTGCATTTGGGGGGGGGGGGGGGATTATTAGAGCGAACATGATTGAGGTGGTCCCACAGATGCTCAATTGGGTTCAGGTCTGGGAATTAAGGGGCCACGGAAATTCTTTGAAGTCCCGGTTGTGGTCTTTCATCTACTGTTGGACATTTCTAGCCGTGTGACGTGTCGCATTGTCTTGCTGGAAGTTCCCATCTGCCCCGAGGAAGACAATCATCATGTATGGGCGTACATGATCTTCAAGGAGGGATTCATTACCATATTGGTTCAGAGCGCCTTCCATATGGATGAGCGGCCCAGAGAATATCGCAGAAAAGTTCCCTAGACCATAATGCTGCCACCACCGGCTTGTGTTCTCCCAGCAATGATTGCATGATACACCAATGTCCATCCGTTTGATGAAGCAGAAAGCATGACTCATCAGAGAAGGCCACCCTTTACCAATCAACAGTGGTCCAATTCCAATACGGTTGTGCAAATTGAAGCTTTTTCTTCCGACGCACCTTTGTTACATGGGTGCAGCGACCATCCATCTTCTTCGGAGCCCCATACGTCGTAGGGTTTGCTGAACTATTCTTGTAGACCCGTCTGGTAGCCCTCCTGTTCATCTTCGTGGTGAGCTACTCCGCCGTATCCCCCCATTTATCCGTGACAAGTGATATGTGAGCAAACGGCCTAGCGCACCCCTTATATACCCACCAAACCTCTGTTCCTTCATGGGCTATGCACTGCCGACATTGAAAGTAGGAGGGGGTCATAATAATGTGACTCCACTGTGTACATAAGCGGCAGGAGGAAATCATTTTCTCCACTCACTCCTACTGGTTAATAGGAGCTTTCACCACGGTGTTGCATTGTGGGGGATGCAATGTACAAATCATAGTAGTTTTGTACAGTCTCTAATGAAGTGCGGATGCACCTCTAGACGAGATTGAAGTCTGAAGGGGTATATCTACAATAAGGTGGTGGTGGCCAGCACGGCAAGGCAGCAGTGCCAACAACTGAACCACCATGAAGGAAGGCGGAACAAGCATGCTGGCTTAGTGCCCTTTTACACAGATGACCTGCCAAGCACAGTGATGGTTCTTCCTGAGATTTTACACAGGAACTATCATGCTCAGTGACTGGAGGTGGAGCCGGCCAGAGATCGTTCCAGCCACCCGCCCACATTCACAGTAAACAGGCAGTCGTTCATAGATGAAGGACTGCCTGTTTACACGGCCGATACATTCAGTTTTCTGGAACTGAAAGACGAACAAGAAGCAAACGAATTCTCATTCGTATATCAGTTGGGGCTGCATTCAAACTAAAGGAGAATTCAGATTCTTGCTGAATGTAGGACGATCGCCTGTGTAAAAGGGCTCTTAGTCATTAGGACCCCAAGTATGGTGGCTCAGTTGTTAGCACTGCTGCCTTGCAGGGTTGGAGGTTCAAATCTGACCAAGGGTAACATCTGTATGGAATTTTTCAAAGTTGATGTTGTCCTTGAGATTTGAACCGAGGAGCTTTGCACCGTTTTTAGCAAAACTGGTTCAGTCAAAAAAAGCGCTAGGGTGAAGGATTGTAATTGGCTATTATGGAGTGTCATACGCACCAAGATAGGACAGGTTGCTTTTTTTCACGAGACCGAAAGACGCATGAAAAATTCACCATGTTGTGACTGAACCTAATGAAATCAATGAGTTCTATTCACTGTATATTTGCACTCATGTGAATGAGCCCTTAAATGTAACTCAGGGTCAGTGTCGCACGAGTGCTTAGGTTAGCGCTATAAGAAGGGCGGCAGGTATCCGGCTCCAGTACATTATACACTTACGGAGGGACGCAGTGTGCGGCGGTCAGGACATACTCGGCAGTTAGTAAGGACCCTCCGCAAGCGTGCATCAAATTATACCGTATGCTGACCAGCCACGGAGCAGTCCCAATGTCTCCGTCCTGTCCTCCAACAATGCGATTGGCAACTGCGGGAAAATTAAAGTTATGTGTTAAATGCACACACTAAACAGGCACCCTGCCCCAAACTGTGCCAACACCCCGAACAGCAGTCTGGTTTTTGCATTGGGTTGTCCACTACAAACAACGTCATCAGTAACTAGAGCCTGTGCACTCTATTCTCCAGACTGATACACTGTAACAAAGCATCAGACCAGGAGAGAGATTTGGGCCTCATATCTATGGGCAAAATTGCGGATGATCATCAATCATTCAATATGCCCGCAGTTCAATATGCCCATAGACATTCATTGGGCAGCCGGAGGTAATTAAATACCTGCGGATGTCATTTTATCCCAGTGTGCGGATTGCATGAGCGAGATAAAAATTGCAGCATGCTTCATTTTCTGCGGTTTCCCAGTGGCTGTGCTGTGGATCCGCGGGACAGTAGGAGATCAAAAATAAATAAATAAAAGCATGGCGCATGCGTGCGGCGCGTCTGGACGCATCCCACGCTGTGGGATTCTGCACTGGGGATCCATGCGTGCCCATGGACATGAGGCCTTGTGCTGTTGAAGTGTTCATCTCACAGAGGATTGTCTGCACAGGAACAAATCCTCAGCTGTAAGAAGGTTAGGGCAGGTTTATCAGCTCTGGCTGTAATCAAGAATGTTCTCATTCAATCCCAGCAAGCAGAGCTCTTAAACTGAAACCCAAAGTCTATCAGAATGCAGCAGAACTTGAGACCAGAAACAACCTTCGACAAACGATATTCTGCAGCAGCTGTGGCTCCTATCCGTGCCTGGAAGTTCTGTTTTACATAGCAGTAAAGCTGCAGATGACTATGATTTATGGGGGTCATTATCTCGTATATCGCATAATTACAGCGAAGAGTTACTTACTTTGACTGTACGCCAAGTGCACGGCTGAAAGAGAAGAGAGAAACGGTTACAATGATAAGATCTGGCGGAACGTGAACACAAGGAAGGAGAAGGGGTAGAACATCTACGGCACATCTGCGTCATTCCGGGGGCTAGTGAAGCTGGGGCACAACCACTGCGGCTGCTCTGCACCCAGCTTTTCTTAGATGCCCGATATGCATCATTGCATGGAACTCCTGTAGGGGAATCGAGTGACAACCATATTGGTCATCATCCAACTTTCCTAGACCCCTAAACGCATGTACAGTTGCAATCAAACTTATTTAACCCCCATTGCAAAATTAGGTTTACACGTTTGACACGACAGCGACACGCGAAGCCAAGACCCCCACTGATCACTAGAACGAACAGGTAGAAGCACTCATCAGAGCACAGGTCCTGTTCTTCCGTCTCCACCACTGCTTAGCGGTGTACGGGCTCCATGGAGAGTCTACAGAGTCCGAACACCACTACTGGTGGCTGCCAAGACGGGCACAGCGATAGGATAAAAACCTCTCACCATTTGTATTCGTGATCAGTGGGGATCTTAACACCTGAAAAATCAAAGTTTGACATATCACCAGGACATGCCTGAAGGTACATTTTTAATTACAATTTAAAGGAAACTTGTCATCACCTGTAATCATCATCACTGCCACAGAGAACAGCGTGTGCGCACAGCCTGCAGAGAGGAGTCTGCTGGCGCCAGGACCTGGGACCTGCCCAATGCGTACCATAACTTGGTTTATTCTTTTTCTTTCACCTTTTTTCCCCTCTCTGAGTCTCCTATCTCTTCCATTTTTCCTTTACAAGATTGATTACCAAATGTTTTGTGCTATACTGACAAACATAAGATAGCAGTTGCTATTGTGTTAATATCTGTTATATGAGCAACTGGGGGATCCTTAAGGGTTTCCTCCCTAAACAGCTGACAATTACTGGATTGACATTTCATCATATATGGGTACCCGAGGTGCTGTGCACAATCTATATGGGCGTTGTATTCGTGGGTAGTGAGATAAATCTTTGCACCATACGTTGTAGGACTATGTTATCCAATACCAATAAAACAGTTTAAACAGAACTTGGTCCCAACACCTCCTAACAGTCTGGTCAGAACGGCTGGTGGGGAACATTTCATGGATACGACCATCCAGCTTCTCACATCCCAATAATGCGCCCCTCTTAGACCATGTTTTGTGCCATTCATCTAATCACGCCACAACACTAATTTAACCCTTTCCAATCCAATTATTTTTTCTCATCCATTCTCCCCAGCTCCAAATAAATTGGAGCTGGTGAGATGGATGAGAAAAAATACATTTCCCTGCACCCTCCTGAACTGACAGAGTTCAGGAGGGTGCAGGTGCTCACTGCACTGTGGGGGGGCCTGCTTACCTATCTGGCGTCTTCCGCTTTCTCCCTCTGCCTCCTGGCTCGGCGATCATGTGACCGCTGGGGTCAGGTGGCACCCAGCGGTCACATGATCGCCGAGCCGGAAGACAAGTGAGAATGCGGAAGACGCCGGACAGGTAAGCAGGCCCCCCCACGGTGCAGGCTCCTGGCTCGGCGTTCATGTGACCACTGGGGGCCAGGTGACACCGGCGGTCACATGATCGACGGCCGGAATCTCCATGCATTACATAGTGCTAATTGAGCGCTATGTAATGTGTAAAGGAGAAGGCAGAAAGGGTTAAAAACTCGATGAGGACCAGTGCAGATGTGTATCTGCACCCGATGTGTCTGATGATCGGGTGCAGGTGCACTCCTGCACTGCAGTGTCGGGCCTGCCCCGACATCGGAGCTGTGGAGGGAAATTATGATGTCGGGGCAGGCCCGACATTGGATTGGAATGGGTTAAAGGGGTTGTCCCGCGGCAGCAAGTGGGTCTATACACTTCTGTATGGCCATATTAATGCACTTTGTAATGTACATTGTGCATTAATTATGAGCCATACAGAAGTTATTCACTTACCTGTTCCGTTGCTAGCGTCCTCGTCTCCATGGAGCCGTCTAATTTTCAGCGTCTAATCGCCGGATTAGACGCGCTTGCGCAGTCCGGTCTTCTTGTTTTCTGAATGGGGCCGCTCGTGCCGGAGACCGGCTCCTGGTAGCTCCGCCCCGTCACGTGCCGATTCCAGCCAATCAGGAGGCTGGAATCGGCAATGGACCGCACAGAAGCCCTGCGGTCCACCGAGGGAGAAGATCCCGGCGGCCATCTTCAGCAGGTAAGTAAGAAGTCACCGGAGCACGGGGATTCAGGTAAGCGCTGTGCGGTGTTCTTTTTTAACCCCTGCATCGGGGTTGTCTCGCGCCGAACGGGGGGGGCTGTTGAAAAAAAAAAAACAAAAAAAACCTTTTTCGGCGCGGGACAACCCCTTTAAGGTGCAACACCAAACCACCTCACATTTTTACCGAACTTTGCACATTTGTTCAGTACTAGAATATATTTTAAAAATTTACAGACCTATTGAGTTAGGAGGTCAAGAAACACAGGGGGAATGGGGGCTTTCCCCAAAGGTCACAGAAAACTAGAATTTTTGATCATTCATCCTCCACTATTTGGGGTAGGAAGATGTGCGCGGGGTCAGTCTCCTCCTGATAATATGTAGATTGAACAGGTTTTTTAACACCAATTCCAATCCACAGTAAAGTACAATTGGAACAAAGAAAAATATGAAAATTTTTGGGAGCTGAGACACTCAAAAATTTATATTATATATACACACACACACACACACAAGTTTATTAGTGCAAAATTTCAAGAAAACGTTCTTTGTAGTTTGCGAAAAAAAATTTTTTGATCTCTTACTGACAATAGAATAATGTATAATTTATTATACTGGCGGGTGATAAATCTGGTACTGTGGGCAATGTTTGATATTTGTGTAATATCTGTATGTAACAGGTTTCTGACTAGAAGACACATTCTAGCGACAGTAAATGTGGTTATAGTATCTGTGCACCTTAGGGCTCTTTCACACGAACCTAGGTGTTTGTTACGTGTACCCACCAGCGCTCAAAAACGTGTGAACGTCTTCAAAAATCTGCCGTTTGTGTGCCTTTGCAGACGGTCCAGGGTATATATGCCAAGCCCAGATTGAGTAACTGGTCTTGGCGACCCAGCTGCAGGTACTGACTAAAAACTAAACTAAAATGTTCCAGTATGTTCATCCCTTTCCAATCCAAATTTGTATTCTGGTTCTCCTAGGGGGCTTACTCTTTTTCTGCCGTTATACAACAGCGCTATCTGCTGGTTAAAGCCAGTACTGCACGAGGTGACACATTGGATAGGCTCCGACCGCAGAGAGGCTGGCAATATACAGTAAGAGAACCCCGACGGATGTCTTCATACATCGGAGCTGTACAGCCTTATCTTAAAATGTCTTAAAACGTCAGTCAGTGGATTGGAAAGGATCATCCCTGCAGGGAACCGGACATCGAATTAAAAAATCCGAATGGCTTCATTTCTGAACAATAGAGATCTCCAGTTTCCACCACTAATAGGTTTTAATGCTTTATCTACGCCATAAAAGCGGAAACTGCTAATATTACCGCACGGGATTTCAACAGGATGCTTTTCTACACCGGATACTAGCCGGCTTTTCCTCAATATAAGATAAATGTTCACCAGTCGTAATCCTCAGCTTCAGATTAGTGCGACCGGCGTATCTCGTATGGATGTGGTGCACAATTTAAAGGGAAGCGGTCACCTGCCTTGGGTGATCATAAGTCTGACAGCCCTGCGTTAGTGCCACAATTATAAAACCTTACTGTGGAACCTCAGGAGATGCCTTCTGATAAGACACTGGGAGATAAGATTGCCCAAAGTTTTTTTTTTTGTTTTTTTTTGACGCCTTACCCAAGAGGTCGGCTTGCGATGCGCCTCTAAGCCAACGTGAAGCTTTTTAAACATCCAATCCCTATGTCCCCTTTTATGCAGTCCGTTCTCAATATCTGTGAGCCGCTGATTAAATGCCATCAGGGTCGCACGTTCTCCTCACTCGTATAAATTCCTACTTGGTATTGGTTGAGTAGTATGCGCTGATTGGCATAAAGTCGCATTCCCCACGACTGATTTTCAATACATTTTGGTGGAGATGGAGTTAGTACTAGTGATGAGCAAGAACACTCGCTAAGGGCAATTGCTCGATTGAGCATTGCCCTTAGCGAAAACCTGCCCGCTCGGGAGCGAAGATCTCTCTCCCTCCCCCCTGCTGACTGCCGCAACTCACCTGTCACCCGCGCCGGCACCCAAACCTTCTCTGCCGAGCGGGGAGAGACTCGCTAAGGACAATGCTCAATCGAGCAATTGTCCTTAGTGAGTATGCACACTTATCTCTAGTTAATACCAATAGGTGCTGCCAAACATACATGCAAATAGTTAACCCCTTAAGAACCAGGCTGTTTTGTACATTAAGTACCAGACACTTTTTAGGGATTTTACCCATGTGGCGGTTTTACTGCCCTATTTTTCTTCCTTCAGCTACCAAAAACGGGAATTTTTTCTTACCGATAATTCCCTTTCTGGAAGACATCATGACAGCATACGCTGGAGGTTGCTCACCTGCTGACCTGAAGGGACAGGAAGAGGCAGAATATAAAAAGCACCTCCCCTCCACCAACACCAGTGCGTTCCAAATGACCACAGTGACCAGTTACTTAACCAGAAGGTGTGTTTTTATTGACATCACACACCTCAGAAAACAAAGTTAAAGCATACACATTACCTCATGTGTTGGACAAACTAGGGTAACCATGTTGGTAAGGGGGGGAAAAAAGCCCGTATGCTGTCATGATGTCTTCCAGAAAGGGAATTATCGGTAAGAAAAAATTCCCGTTTTCCCCATGACATCATGACAGCATACGCTGGAGGAATACCAAATAAGTGGCATGGGCTTTTTAGGGAGGGATTACGGCTTGGAGCACCTTCCTACCGAAGGATGCGTCCTGACTATATTTAAAGTCCAGCCTATAATGTTTGATGAAAGTATGGCCTGAAGTCCATGTGGCTGCGTTACAGATTTGCTCAATCGATGCGTGCGCTCTCTCCGCCCAAGAGGATGCCACCGCTCTCGTTGAGTGGGCCTTCAATCCTTCTGGAGGGGGGATGCCCTTGGCCTTGTAAGCCTCCTGGATGGCTCTCCTGAGCCACCTGGCGATCGCATCTTTAGAAGCGGCCTTTCCTTTGGCCTGCCCCTGAAATTGAACGAAAAGTTTGTCAGACTTCCTGAAACTTTCTGTTGCCTCGAGGTACGCTAGTACCGCTCTTTTGACGTCTATATTATGGAGCTTTTGTACTTTTGCATTTTTGAAATTTTGGCAAAAGGCTGGAATAACTATTGGTTGGCCCCTGTGGAAATCGGACAATACTTTAGGCTGGAAGGATGGGTCTAAAGAAAAAACTATTTTGTCCGGGTGGATAGTCATATATGGGGCCCTTCGTGAGAGGGCCTGGATTTCCCCCACGCGTCTGGCTGACGTAACTGCCACAAGCAGGGCTACCTTGTATGTCAGCCAGGCGATGGATAGATCCGTAATCGGTTCAAATGGGGGGGGGGTCGCATAAGGCCTGAAGGACTATGGTTAGATCCCAGGGTGGTGCCGTGGCCCGTGTGAATGGATGTAATCTGCTCGCCCCTCTAAGAAATCTCCTAATCCACCTGTGCTCCGCTAGCGCGAGATCGAAGAATGCCCCCAAGGCCGCAATTTGGACTTTGAGCGTATTCGGACTCAAACCTTTATCCAGGCCCGCCTGGAGAAAATCTAAGATTTTCCGGACGTCTGGCTGATCCAGCTGCTGGATGTCCTGGCCTAACCACTCCGAAAATTTTTTCCAGACTTTGGAGTAGATTTTGTGTGTCGAGGGTTTAAGGCTCTCGCTAATGGTGGAAATAACCTTAGGGGAAAGACCCTTTCCTAGGAACTTTACCCGCTCAAGCTCCAGGCCGTAAGCCTGAACTTGTGAACTTCCGGGTAAAGAAGAGGGCCCTGCGACAGTAGGTCCGGTCTTGTTGGAAGGTGGAAGGGCTCTCCCACTGACAGGGATCTCAGGAGGGGGAACCACGGTCTTTTGGGCCAATATGGTGCTACAAAAATTAATGTTAGGGTTGACTGCAGTAATTTCCTTAGCAGAAGCGGGATTAGTGGTAGAGGGGGAAAGGCATACGCTAGGTCCCAATCCCAGGGGTGAGAGAGAGCGTCCGTGCCCAGGGCCTGCTTCTCTGCGCCTCTGGAAAAGAAAAGCCGGCATTTGGTGTTTGCGCTTGACGCAAAGAGGTCTACTTCTGGTACCCCCCACTTCTCCACAAGAAGGCTGAACACCTCTGGATGGAGTTCCCACTCTCCTGGGTCCACTTTCCTTCTGCTTAAAAAGTCCGCGGCTGAGTTCTCGGCTCCTCTTATATGAAAGGCCGATAGGGACTTTGTTGTGCCTTCCGCCCATTGAAGGATCCGCCCCGCCAGTCGTTGTAGTGGAGGATTCCTGGTGGTACCCTGGTGGCGAATGAGTGATACTGTTGTCATATTGTCTGAGAAGATCCTCACATGTTTCGCCACTAATCGTGTTTGCAGGCTACGCAGGGATTTCCATACAGCTTTAAGCTCCCTAAAGTTCGATGAGCTAGCTTTCTCGTGAACGTCCCAGGCCCCCTGTACATAACCGCCTTCAAAGTGGGCCCCCCACCCTTTGGCGCTGGCATCGGTCGTGATTATTACGGCCGGGTCCAAATTCCAATCGGATGCCTGAGACAGGTTGTCCGACGACACCCACCAACGGAGTGAAGCTCTGGCTTCCGCAGAAATAGGGATTGTCTGATCAAGCGAAGCCTGCAACTTGTCCCAATTCTGGAGAATTAGTGACTGGAGTCCGCGACTGTGGAATTGGGCCCAGGGGACCACGCCGATGCACGAAGTCATTAGTCCCAGGATCCGCATTGCGTCTCTTATCGTTACCCTATGTTTTTTATATAGGTTGGAACATTCCTCTATGATAAGATGTTTTCTTAGGGGAGGAAGGGACGAATTTTGTAGACTGGAATCCAGGATGACACCCAGGAATTTCTTCCTGGTTTCTGGCTCCATGTTGGATTTTGACTCGTTAACAATCCAGCCAAGCTCCTTAAATAATTGCAATGTGGACTCCAAGTGTGATCTCAGAGTAGACGGGGAATCTGCCACCAACAGGAAGTCGTCTAAGTAGGGGATGATCATGACACCCTGATTTCGTAAGAAGGCCACCATTTCCATCATGACCTTGGAAAAAATTCGCGGAGCCGAGGAGATTCCAAATGGTAGGCAGACGAACTGGAAGTGGCGGATTTCCCCCTCCACCCTCAGCGCAAACCTCAGAAATTTTTGTGAGTTGGCGTAAATAGGGATATGAAAATAGGCATCTTTAAGGTCTATTGTAGCCATTACGTTATCCCTGGCAATTAAAGGAGTTGCAGTTCTAATGGTTTCCATTTTGAATCTCCTATATTCAATGAATTTATTCAGTTGTTTTAAATTGATAATGGTGCGGTGGGAGCCGTCTGGTTTGGGAACCAGAAAGAGGGGGGAATAGAAACCTTTTCCCTGTTCCTTCTTAGGGACTGGGATAATTGCGCCGAGACCCTGCAGGTTCCGTACGCCCTCCAACAGAGCCTGTTCTAGGCCTGGAGACTGGGTTGGGGTTATCATAAACCTGTCCGGGGGGCGGGATAGTAGCTCGATCCTGTACCCCTCCGCCACTAGGTGCAGTACCCACTCATTAGTTGTAATACTACGCCAGCTATTGGCACAGCGAGTCAGTCTACCCCCTACCGGGCCCGAAAGTATGGGCTGAGGGACAAAAGTTAAAGTCTTACCCCTTCCGCCCTTTGGATAAGACCATCTTCCGGTCTTTCCCTTCCCGGCGTACGTAGACGAGGGATGAGGGGTGAAGGGTCTCTTGGGTGGTCTGGTGGCAGGCAGTCCGTGACTCTTGTCAGCTGCTTTCTCCAGCAGACGATCCAGGTCTGGTCCGAATATACGCCCGCCCCGGAACGGTAGGGTACATAGCCTATTTTTGGACGCTGCGTCCCCTGACCACTCTTTCACCCACACTGCCCTTCTGGCGGTGTTCGATAGGGCTGCCATGCGGGCTCCGAGGCGGACTGTTTCCATCGAAGCATCTGCCAGGAACCCTGTTGCCATTCGCAGCAGAGGGATGCCGCTTGCGAACTCCTCCCTAGGGGCTTTTTGGTCCACTAGGGCTGCGAATTGGTCCAACCAGATTGCCATGGAACGAGCCACGGAAGTGGCCGCGATGTTAGCTTTCATGATGAGACCGGAAGTAGACCAGGCTTTACGCATGGATGTGTCCACCTTATGGTCCAACGGGTCCTTTAAGTGGGACGTATCCTCAAAGGGCAATCCGGACTTTCTGGATACCATGGCAATTGCAGTATCGACTTTAGGTATCTCGTCCAAAAAGGACACTTCATCTCCCGGAAATAACAGGCGTTCTTTAAATTCCCTGGGGATTAGCGGAGCCTGATCCACGCTCTCCCACTCATTTAGAATCAGCTGCTTGAGTGTGGCGTTTACGGGGAATGAAGATTTTTGTTGCGGGAGTAACCCCGCGAACATATCCTCCTGGACTGTGCGGGGTTGCTGCACATCTTCCTCCACCTGCATGGTCCTGTGTACTGCTTTTAGCAGTTGATCCATGTCCGCGGTAGAGAAAAGATATTTCTTGTCCTCCTGCGTCACTTCCCCGTCAAAATCCACATTTTCCGCTATGTCGGAGTCAGACTCAGACACCGCCGGAACCGACCTGCGTGTAACCCCGGAAGGCCCAGGTTGGAGGTCTGAGAGGGAGGACTGCACTTCTTCTCGGACAACTGACCGAATTTCGGCCATAAGGGAAGTTTTTTCCTCCTACATAATTTTCGCGGAGCAGGTAGCGCATAACGTTTTGGTGCAGGAGTCGTCAAGTTTGGTTAGACATACTGGACATTTTTTACTCCTGCGTCTAGCCTCCCTCGGTTTTTGAGTATCCCTGTCCTGTAAGACAAGGGAAACTCTGTTAGTCGGGAAGTGTATGTAGTGCAGGTGTAGGTTGGTCCACTGGACCACTTACAGTTAGGAGGGTCTCTGGGTCCTCTCTGGTCGACATCTTGCGCCTTGCAGGAACGCTTCCTGTGCTTAGGATCGTTCCTTAGCGTGGAGAAACACCACCAGCTGATGCAGGGGCAGCAGATTTTTGAATTTGGCGCCGGCCGCGCCAGGCCACGCCCCCTTTGCGGAGCGTCTGACGTCACCGCGCTGTATCCGAAGCCACGCCCCCTGGAGCGCTCCTGTCGGCCCTGGACCCGGAGATGGCGGCCGCCGCCGTAATGACGGCCGCAGTGGTGCCGGCAGCCCGTACTTGGACCCCGGCCCACCGGAGATGGCGGCCGCCGCCCGAAATGACGGCCGCAGTGGTGCCGGCAACCCGTACTTGGGCCCCGGCCCACGCAGTCCCCGGAAAGCTCCCAGATGGGGTCCTTCCCACTGGGTTTGCCGGGGCTGCCCGAAAGTTCCACGCCGCCGCTTCGCCGGTAAGTCCTCCTCCGGCATGGGACAGCGTTGCTGGAGTTCTGCCGCTGCTGTCCTGAAGGGACAGGAAAAACACTGGTGTTGGTGGAGGGGAGGTGCTTTTTATATTCTGCCTCTTCCTGTCCCTTCAGGTCAGCAGGTGAGCAACCTCCAGCGTATGCTGTCATGATGTCATGGGGAAATTATTTTTTGCCGCATTTTTTTCCCCTTGACACAGTTAAAAATATATATTTCAAGAAGAAAAAAAAAAAAGAGTGGCACTGACTTTTCTTCATTAGTATATTTACGCTAAAATAAAGTATGGGAGCGGGTTCCTCATTTTGTTTCAGACGTTTTGATGTAGAATATGTATGGTTTCAGATTGTAGGGCGCATACGGCTACTGTTTCGTTGGCTTTGGGTCATTTTTTAAATTTTATTCTGTACTTTTTTTTTTTAACTTAATGTGATTGTTCTCAGCAAGAGAAACCAAGTAATCTTGTATATATGATACCTTTTAAAGGCTAACAAAGATACATGATGTTATAGGGAGGTTTCAAACCCCTCAGGATTCTTCCTCAAGCATAATGAAATAGATCCAAAGAGGCAACACACACACACACACACACACACGACAAGTCCCAGACATGGTGTGATTAATTTGCACCTAAAAGCATACTACAGCAAGATGAGTAGAGAAGTAAAAACATACTTAAATAGTCCAATGATAAATTGATGAATTAGTGTTAGGTGGTCACCAGGCCAGACTTACCTGTGTTACAGATTTCTCATACTTCCCATTCACACATGAATCATCTTAAAGCATTTAATCCCGTTGAAAAAGTTTCATACCCTACACAAGGATGACCGTCTGAAACCATATTCCCGGACCCTCCGCTTCTGTGTTACAGGCAACCTCCTAACTTGAGGAACTTTATAGTCAGGAGTGCATTGCCCTCTGACACACAAAAAGGAACTGTAAAACCTGCTCACACGTATGGACCACGGACAGAATACAAATCCCCCAATACACAGCAGGACTATAAAATCCCTGGGACATTTACATGTTCAACGTCCGATGTTGTGTACCTGATGCTGTGCAGTAAATGTTCTGTTAGGGGACTTTTTGTTGGAGAAACAGGACAAAAACTGAAAGCGAGAATGAGATCTCATCGCCAAACAATTAAAGAGACAAGGACAGGATTCCCTGTGGCCGAGCACTTTTCTAGTCACGACACAACATAGAACACATGAAAATTACCATATTAAAAAGCAATTTCAAGTCACAAAGCTATAGAAGAATTTGGGAGTGAAAATTTATAATAACTTTTGACCCTTTCAACAGAGGGATAAATTCATTAAGAGGATTCATGCGCGAATGAGAAGTATGAGAAATCTATAGCACAGATAACACTCTGACCTGATGACCCCCTAACCCTAATTTAGGGACAACAAAACCTTTACATCTTTATCAGTGGACTATTTAAGTATCTATTTCTCTGCTCATCCTGTTGTGGTATTCTTTTAAGTGCAAATTAATCACATCCATGTCTGTGCCTTGTCATAAGTATGTGTGTATACATATGTATATCTCTTCAGATCCATTTCATTACGCCCGAGAAAGAGCCATAAGTAGGTCTGAAAGCTCACTGTAGCGTCATGTATTTTTGTTAGCCATTAAAAGGTATATCTACAAGATTACCTGGTTTCTCTTGCTGAGAATCATCACATTTTGCTCTACTGGCTAACACGATACCAAACTTTTTGTAACTTTTTTTTTTACCATCTATGTCGCCCTTGACATCATGCAAGACCTCTGAGGGCCAGTCACATTTTTTTTTCTTAATTACACACTTTTGCACTGTAGCTGGGGCAGCCATAAGATCTCTAGTTATAGGGGAAAACACAATAATCACTAACAGAGCTGATCAGGGTTTGCTAGGACCCTGCAGCACTACTGTAACAGGGGGAGCTCAGTGGTCGCATGATCGGTGGGTTGCGTAGTGGAAGAAACACTTTCACTTCTTAGTACATAGCACCCATTGAGCGCTATATACCCGGGAAAGGAGAAGGTAGAAACAGTTAAAAACAGCTTCTCCCTTCTCCTCTGGGTTCTCTGCTGTGACCAACAGCTAACAACCCGACCTGCTTCTGCTTGATTGCAGGAACAGATGTTTTAATCGCACACCGTATTTTTGCTATCGGACATGATTAAAGGATGAATTATTTACCATGCATGGTCCTAAAGGGGTTAATAGAAGTATAATTAATTAATAGGAAAAATATTTTATATTTGTTGTTGTCTTAAACCTGGGGGCATCTTGTAGTCTGAAAAATGTGGTAGAACACATACACGTCTACCTGGATGTAGACCACCCTGTACAAGTACTAATCTACATTGGTAATCTCCCCTCACCCTCCCTCGTTTCCCTTCCCTCACCCATCCTCTCTTAACCCTTCCCATTCCCCCCTTTTGTCTTCCACAGTATGTTCTGTTTGAACAGGTCCTTGCAATAATTACTCACAATACTGGCCTCGGTTGAGACCTGATGATCCCCTCTTTCTAATCTACATTGGTATACCCCACAACCCTGTGAGCTCATTGGTCAAGCATTATTCTTAGAAGGGGATTCTCTTACCCATCACAATCCCCCCCAAAGTCTTAAAACTACAAAGAATATATTACATATATGAAATTATTATACACACTTTTTTCAGCTTTTTTTTTTCCTGCAGTGGCTCTCTGTTCCAAAAACATTTTTTTTTGTTCTTTAAAAATATTATAAATCTGCATGTTACTAGGAGGAGGATCACACCACGCACATCTTCCTACACCCAATAGTGTCCGAGAGATGAATTAGCATAACTTATGATTCTCAGTGACCTTTGAAAAATTACAATGACTCCCCGACCCCCCGAAGGGTCTGAAAATTGAGCTTTTTTTTTTTTTAAATACACATTCTAGCAATGAACAAACATGCAGTTTCATAAAAATCAGAGATGGTTGGGCGATACCCCATGGGTGACCTGTCCTGGAATGACCCAGCCTCTTTATTATATGGACTTGTAGACTAGCTGGTACGCTGTCCATCTGTATATACTACAGCGAGTGTACTCTACCATATGCTGCTCTTGTGGGGCCACTCCTGACTCGGGGCCCACCGGGAGATCCATGTGTTCACCTGCTGGCCAGTCTGAGCATTAAAAAAGTTGGCAGCCAACCCAAGGGGCTATAACAGCAGCCAAAGTAACCAGCACTCAGCTTTCTCAGAAACGGGTATAACTAACACACAGACGAAGTGTGGCCAAAACACCGGCATGTGTATCACACAGGCTTAGATACAGCAGCTCAGCGGCGCCCCCTGTATGCATCTGATCTGCTATAAAGCTATAGGTAAGAGCCTAAACAAAGCTCCTTAGAAGCTCCTTGAAGGGCAGCAGTTGTGCAATCGCATGACTCAGTCATTACTTAGAACAAACTTATTTGTATGACAGAGAACCCAACGTCACAACAACAGATCAGGGTGTATTCACACGGGCGAGGATTCTGTGCCCGTTCTGTCCACATGTGTCACTACCTCTGTGAACGTCGTGCTTCATGCGCCCTTAACGCGGCACAATTACGTAAATCGCTCATTAGATCTAGCGGTTTGCACGATGATTGTGCCATATGAACGCTAAATGGTTGATCAGATCTGGCCCACCGCTGCATCACTTATCCATGAGTAACTCGAGGTGGATGGGCTGGAATGATCCCCGGCCGCTCCGCCACCAATCACTAGCGACGATCCTCCTGTGTAAAAGCACAAGAACGGTCATCGCTGGGAGGGCAGTAAAATGCCCAATAGTCGTCCCGTGTAAAAGGGGCTTTGCTGTAGTCACAACTAGAGCTGCATTCATAATTCTTGCTGCTCCTTAAAGTCTTAAGACAGCCTCCCACGGCTGTATACGCAAAACACACAATAGTCGATGTTCACGGCGCAAAAATGTTGCACTATTGTGTGCATATCAGCACATTTTACTGTACTTTTCGCGCTGACCGGAACCGTTCACATAGGCACTGGACACAATCGTGCCCCAGGTTAAAAGGCCATTTAGCCTAATTAGACCCGTGTGTTCATTTCCCTGAGAAATTGTGCAATCGCGCAGAGACCTATGACGCCTTTGGTATGCGAATGTGCACTAAAATAGCACATGCTGCGTCTTGGGTTTTTTTGCGCAGGCGACATGCACGTGCAAGAGCGAAAGTGAGATTGAACCCATTGAAAACAATTGCCTCTATTTTCTGCACATGCAGATGTTGCACGCCAACTTCACACAGGCATATTTGCGTGCGCAAAGTGCATTGAATAGAACCCATTGAAAAACAATGGTCCGTTCACATGCGCATACTTTTCCTGTGCATTCCAAACGCACAAAAAAAAAGCAGAATCTTCCATTTTCCTGCACATTTATGCACCAAAAGGCGGCTGGGTTGGATCCTGCTGCAAGAATTCTCGCAGCGGGATGCGGACCCGTGCCGCTGTAGACACCTGCGGCTCACCCGCTCCCGGCGTCTTCTGTTTCCTGCTATGCGCTGGCTGCGCAGAGCGGAGCCGGCCCGACACCACTGACATTTCTGTGCGGGCCTCTGCGAGATCCGCAGAGAAATAGAACACGCCGCCATTTGTTTTCCGCGTGTGATTTCACGCGGCCGTCAGCCTAGGATTTGCGTTTTCTAATGCAGTCCTATGGCAGCGGCCATGTGCGGAAATTCCGCCGCAGAATTTTCGCCCGTGTGCAGGGGGCCTAAAAGCGCATACGGTGTTTCCATCAAATATGAGCCAGTAGGGAGATACAAGGCCCGACCGTTGGACACTGCTAGAGCTCTGATCGCAGCTCTGTACGCGGTTTGTGGGCGGCTCAATGTGCTCCGGGTTAGAGACGCACCAAGACAACATGTACAGAGTCACGGCAGCTGAACGCGGAGCGGAAACTCTTCAGAGTCGCCAGAAGTCATTGAGGCGTACGAACAGCAGTCCTTGCACAGAGCAATGATTGTTTGCGGAGATGTCATTTGTGGGGGGTGGGGAGGGTGATCTACATGCAAATTTGCTTGCAAGTAATTCGAATACTTCCTGTGACTTTACATCAAGTGTCTAATCGACCAGCGACCATTTATCGTAAGGCAAGCTGAAACTAAACTGGAGAACAGCGAGCGGCTCACAAACCAGTCGCCGGCCGCGATTACAACCAATAACTGTCGGAATTTGTCCTGTCGAGCGATTATTCATCTGTCCACATAAAAAGTACCTTTATTTAAAGGCCCTTTTAAGCAAGATGATTATCGTTAGGAGTTGTTCCCCATGCCCCCGCGGGTATATGATGGATCAGTGTTTCCCAACTTTTTTAGCCTTGGGGCACCCTTGGTAAAAAATGTTTACAGCGCAGCACCCCTACCAAAAGGGGGTGTGGTTATGGGGCGTGGTCATAGTGTGGTCAGGGCGTGGCTAGGGTGTGGCTTATTACAACATTTAATTTTTACCTCCATCCCTATAAAAAGGACAGGGCTGCTTATATTAAGAAAAAAAAAAAAGGCGCTGAGTGGGCTACTGATATACATTGTATTTAAGGTTAACATGCTGCAGAATTAAATCCCGCACCTCATGTCAGTTTCCACACGGGTTTTGTGCAGATCGTTTCCACATCGTGTGGATGATTTTCACAATCTTATCCACTTTGCTGCTACAGCTACTATAGATTCCATAACTAGAACGCCCCATGTAGTAATAGTGTCTCCCAACTCCCCCCTCCCATGTTGGTGGCCGCAGTAGTAATAGCGACCCCCTATATTGGTGGCCCCGGTAGTAATTATTGTGGTCCCGGCAGTAATAGGTGACCCCTATTGCGGCCCCAGCAGTAACAGCGGCCCCCTATTGTGGCCCTAGGAAGTAATAGGTGACCCCAATAGTAACAGCAGCCCCCCTATTGCAGCCCCAGTAGCAACAGCAAAAATATTACTACCCCTCTCCTCAGTAATAACAGGTACTGGTGTATCTTGACGCTTTTTGCCTGGGCTGGAGGTTTACCTCCAGGGCAGGCAAAAAGCCATGCAGTGTGACTCCCTTGGCTGGCCGAGGTCTGCAGTGAGCTACGCGCTGGCAAGTGTAGCTGTCACGCACCCCCGGGGCTTTGTGTGCTGCTGTCACCACTACAGCGCTGACCCCAGCCCTCTGCCTACTCCCCTTAGTCTGACTCACCCCCAGCGCTCAGCCTGCTGCCCTTGGTGCTCCACCGCTGCCAGTGTCGCTGGCGCCGTGCACTTGATCCTCCTGCTGCCCACCTGATATCCACCGCTCCCACAAGACTCCTGCTCGATTCGCAAGCTGATTGGTTGTTTGGTGAATCGGCCAATCCAAACAACCAATCACTGTGAATCAGCCAACCTAAACAACCAATTAGGTTGCTGGAATTGTGATTCAGCAAACCCAAACAACCAATCAGGTTGTGAATCGAGCAGAAGTCCTGTGGAATAAGTTAATATGCGCTCCGGCCGCCGGCTCTCAGGATTGAGCATGCCCCCAGCCAATCAAAAGCTGGGGCCGTTAAATTTTCCTCAAAGCTGTATTATGTCTCTACCCTTAGCTTCCGGTGGCAACATAATACATCACCGACGAGATGACCATGCGCGTCAGCAAGAGGACACGCTGGCACCAGGCTGGTAAGTAACTGAGCTGCAGGGGGCACGGCTGAGCACACCTAATGACAGCCAATCGGGAGGCAGGGGTGTGACAGGGCCTTCCTATCGAAGCCCTGTCACACCCCTGCCTTCCGACACGATTTCCAGCCAGAGAGCCGCAGCACCCCTGGCAGCCTCCTGATTGGGAATCACTGTAATAGATAGTCGTCCCGTGTAAATGGGGCTTTATTGAGATGTGCAGAGAAATCCAGGAGCTTATCTTGTACTGATCCCGAGTTACATCCTGTATTATACTCCAGAGCTGTACTCACTATTCTGCTGGTGGAGTCACTGTGCACATACATTACTTTTCCTGTACTGATCCTGAGTT
Organism: Eleutherodactylus coqui; assembly: GCF_035609145.1. Classification (NCBI taxonomy): domain Eukaryota; kingdom Metazoa; phylum Chordata; class Amphibia; order Anura; family Eleutherodactylidae; genus Eleutherodactylus; species Eleutherodactylus coqui. Next base: position 172,060,353 of record NC_089844.1, read on the forward strand.
ATTATACTCCATAGCTGCACTCAGGCATAAGGCTTAGTGCACACATGTCCACTGTAACATAGTATGTTAGGCTTGAAAAAGCTCTATGTCCATCCAGGTCAGCCCATTAACCCCTCCACCCCCCCCCCCCCCACCCCCAATGTCGATGCAGAGCAAGACAAAAACAAAAAACAGCCAATGGAGGTAGAAGCCAATTTTCCCCATTTAAGGAAAGATTTCTTCCCGACTCCAATCTGGTAATCGGAATAATCCCCGACCCTTCTGAAGTTATTAGTGATTATAACATGTAATATTATAACGCTCAAGAAAAGACATCTGGGCCCCTCATATTCTTTTATAGAGTTCCCCATCACCGCATCCTCAGGCAGAGAGTTCCCTAGTCTCACTGCTCTTACAGTAAACAGCCCCCCTTCTATGTCAGTGAAGAAAACTTCTTTCCTCTAGGTGTAGAGAGCGCCCCCTTTTTACAGTCACAGTCCTGGGTATAATAGATGGGAGAGATCCCTGTACTGACCCTTAATATATTATACATAGTTATTAGGTCGCCGCTCAGCCATCTTTTTTCTAAACTAAATAACCCCAATTTAGCAAACCTCTCTGGGTATTGTAGTCCGCCCATCCTGTTTATTACTTTAGTTGCCGCCTTTGTACCCACTCAAGCTCTGATATGTCCTTCTTGAGTACCAAGGACTAAGACTGTCCACAATATTCCATGTGTGGTCTGACCAGTGACTTGTAGAACAAATGTTCTTGTCATGCGCCCCTAGACCTCTTCTGATGCCCCCCATGATCCTACTTGCTTTAGCAGCAGCTGCCTGACACTGGTTGCTCCAGTTAAGCTTACAGTTACTAAAACCCCCAAGTCCTTCTCCCTGTCGGTGTCCCCAGTGGTTTCCCATTTAGTGTGTAATGGTGACATGGATTTCCTGCCCGTGTGCAGAACCGCACATTTATCAGTGTTACACCTCAGTTGTCACTTTTCTCCTCCCAACTTATCCAGATTCTTTTGCAATCTCCTTGCATCCTCTCATGTTAATTTCTTTACATAGTTTTATATCATCTGCAAATACTGATATTATACTGCACAATCCTACCAGATTAATATGTTAAAAAGAATATGGACCAAAACCGACCCCTGTGGTCCCCCCACTAGTAACAGTCAGCCCTCCCAGTGCTGTCCCCTGCGGTCCCCCCACTAGTAACAGTCAGCCCTCCCAGTGCTGTCCCCTGTGGTCCCCCCACTAGTAACAGTCAGCCCTCCCAGTGCTGTCCCCTGCGGTCCCCCCACTAGTAACAGTCAGCCCTCCCAGTGCTGTCCCCTGCGGTCCCCCCACTAGTAACAGTCAGCCCTCCCAGTGCTGTCCCCTGTGGTCCCCCCACTAGTAACAGTCAGCCCTCCCAGTGCTGTCCCCTGTGGTCCCCCCACTAGTAACAGTCAGCCCTCCAATGCTGTCCCCTGTGGTCCCCCCACTAGTAACAGTCAGCCCTCCAATGCTGTCCCCTGCGGTCCCCCCACTAGTAACAGTCAGCCCTCCAATGCTGTCCCCTGCAGTCCCCCCACTAATAACAGTCAGCCCTGCAATACTTCCCCCTGTGGTACCCCCACTAGTAACCCCTCCAGTACTGCCCCCTGTGGTACCTCGCTAATAACGGTGACTCAATCAGAGTAGGTACCATTTATAACCCCCCTCTGCTTCTATCACTAACCAGTTACCCACTTACACACATTCGCACCCAGACCAAGCATTCTCGTGTTATATGCCAACCTGTTACGCATTGGCTATTATCAGGACGGATCAGACAGTGCTGGTTATATATAATGTACAGAGATCTAGCCCCTGGATATTATAACCTCTGGAGTTTCCCTCCCTTTGTTGCTCCTTAGCAGGTGGAGTACAAGGTCGATGTATCATTGACCTGGACAGTCCCATAGCAGTCTAGAATGGGTACATCGGTGCCCTGGATCAGACGTCCTAGCCCAGCTGTGGCTCTAATGACAAGACCCGGTAGTATAGACCCTTACGGTCGGGCCGGACGCGCACCACTTACCTCCCAGCAGTAGTATCACGCGGCAGAGACGCTGCTCCATAGTTGCACTACAGTCCACCCCCTGTCTACAAGGGCTGCAGCTGCCAAGTATCCCAAGACTGTTCCTAAGGATCCAGTGAAGGAAGTCCTCAAATCAGGAGGGGCGCAGGGTCCGCTTACATCCAGGCACCCTGGCTCGGTAAGTGGTATCCCAATAGGTGAAGGTCGATGTCCAGGGTCTGCGCAGGTGAGTCTGGGATGTCAGCTCTGCTGCCTCTGGTATGTGAACAGGTGTTTGAGTGGAGTTTCACCTGAGAAGCTGAACAACCTGTTCTGAGCGCTCCTCCCCGGCCCCACCCGCCTCACTATACACCGAGCTCATCATGCATGCCCATATAGTGGAGGCTGATGATCAGCTCTGTGGGCAAGGCTGATACTGGACAGAAAGACCAATGATCGGGTACGAGTGCTCCAATCCTAAACATGGCAGCGATCAGTTGACAAACAAGTGAATGGTCATTTATCGATTGTTTGTATAGTTTATGCAGGTGAATAATTACTCGCTGGCTGGCAGGATTCCCCCATGTGTGCAGGATGTCATCTGTATGGGGAGGAACAGTTGTATTAAAGAGGTTGTCCAGGTAAGAAAAACATGGCTGCTTTCTTCCAAACAGAGCGCCACCACTGTCCATAGGTTGTATCTGGTATTGCAGCTCAGCTCCAATTCACTTCACTAGAGGTGAGCTGCAATACCAGACACAACCCCATGGACAAGGGTGGCGCTATGTTTGGAAAAAAAGCATCCCTGTTTTTCTAACCCCAGACAACCCCTTGAGGGACCTTTATGCCACAGGACGCAGCCAGAGCTGCAGCAAAATCTGCAGGTAGCCTCCAAATTTGGTGCGACAAGTTTGTGCTTTGCGATTTTTGTGCTATGCGTTTTTAGCATTAGAAAGTCCCATTGACATTTGCGTTAAAAAAACGCAGCAATATTGCATTCGCAAGTGTGAAGGCACCTTAATGGTCGTTCTCCATGTAAACGGGACGTGCCGCTCACTGTGATGAACAGTATCAATGATGTTGCCTGCGGCTGCACTCACGTGGGCGAGTGCGATTTTGGTCAGTGTAGGAATAGATTCACACAGAAGTACATGCGCATGCGCGAAACACAGACAACTGGTTCATTCACATTTCTGTACGCATTTCAGTTGCGCATAAAAAAAACTCAGCATGCTCCACTTTTCTGCATATTTGCGCACCACAGCCCCCTAAAGAAGTCAATGGGGGTACGCATATGCACGCGTGATACATAAGGAGGGGCATAATACTTTGCGTAATTCTGCTGGAAAGGAACACATCTGTCTGGAACACATTAATTAGCCCTTTAAATCGGAACAGCAAAATATACCGCGCTAAAAAGCATAGTTCGTTCCTAAAAAGCTACGCTTATGCTCGCGCAAATACGCATGCGTTCATGTGTATGAACGCCGAAGGTTCGTTGTAGCGGAGGAGTGAATATTGCATCAGCACTTGGACTCGGAAATTCACTCACTACGATATGTCCAGGTGCCAGCTGCAATCAGCGGAGCACCGCCTGTGTTTCGCAACAGAGAGACACTGCGTTGATTGACACTTGTGATCCGTGTAAATACGCTTACGCCCGCGTGAAGCCGGCCTTAGGATACTTTTTCTTGGGCTGATAGTTGCCCAAGTAATTGCTCAAAAACAGCGATTACAGGCGACCGCCGTCCCGTATAACTACTCCGGATGCTCGCACTTCAGACAATGGGTTTTTCTCTTCTCCTCTTATCCGGTTTCGCTCGTCACGTTTTACAGATAACCTGCAATTTCACTGTTTGCAGACTAAAGAGCCGCGGCTGCTGAACCAGGAGTCGTTGGGAGTCAATAAACAAAGTGACCTATCTTGCCCTCCAATGCATAATAAAAGAATCGCCATAAAGGGACAGAAAGCAGCGTGGGAATCCCTGCTGAATGTCCCGGAGTCCTTCGCCATTCTGGGAAAGCTGGATGAGATCCAACATGGTCGCTCTTACCAGGTTGTCACCCAAACTCCTCCCTGGTTATGCAGTAACATGGGAGCAGCGGATGCATCACTAGTTGCCATGTCATTCAGGTGACTGGGAAAGTTGGGTGAGTGAATGACATCCTCCTTATTGATTCCTGGAGCTTTGTGTTTCCTCCTTAGGTTTGCGTTGTCCGGCACTCGGCGGGGCGCACTGTTCACACCGCAGGTCCCTGCGGCCCCCGTTAAGACTCGGCAGTGTTTCCTTTGCTTGTTTCACTCTATTGTAGGTTTATTATTAACTCTTGGATTATTCCTCTCAGATTCCAAACAGCCATAAAATCCCTCCATTGCTGCGTCGCCTGTTCCACGGGTCACAAGGTCGGACGGAAACTGCTCTCACAGTCAGAAGAACTGCAGCGAAAAACACCTTGAGGTCGTTTTTACGAAAAGCTGCAGCTTTAAGAATATGTGTAATAACCGTTGTCCCCATTATTTAGGCGCGTTCACACGTCGCCGTCACACGTTTCTTCCAGGTATTCCGTCAGCTTCTTGAATGATGACATGCGTAAAATTTGCAGTCCTGGATTTTGCATCCATTATGATGCGGTTATCAGTTGAATCGGTTTTAGGTCCTTCCGCCTGAGATTAATGAAAGAAATCCTTGACTCCTCTCCGTCTGTGAAGATGTCTCAGTCACATGACATTTCCTTGCTGCATGAAGAGTTTGAAGGTTAAGGAGTCTGGAGGGCGGAGCTAGCATGCAATGGTGTCCTTCTAGGGGTTGAAGGGTGGGATTGCACACATTCCAGAATCTGAATCTCCCCAGATGATGGGTCCCTGTAATCCTCATGTTCCAGCTGTGATAATTCTGTAGGGTTTATAAACCCTCTGATTGGCTGAGAAGATCTGTCACTGCTCTTCATTAGTTTTTATAAATAAGGCCCCTTTAAGGACTTGTTCATCTGTGTAATTAGCCTCATGACACATTCAGAGTTGTACCGGGATGAGATGTTCTTTCTCCACAGAGCAAAATAACAGGAAATGCTGCATTCATCGGATGACAAAGAGTATTCCATAGGGAATTCCGACTTCTGCAATGTGTGATTTATGACACCGAGCTGTAAAACCCCTGGTTTCTTTCACAAACCTGCAAATACATGATAAAACATTTGCTGCCTGCAGCCACCACTAGGGGGAGCTCACTGGAGACAGATTTATTATTGACTTGAATAGAAGTGCTGTATGTAATAAGTTTCCCCTAGTGGTGGCTGTATATATGTGTACATACACGAGTGCACCTCTAGTGGTGGATCTTTATATTTGCATACAGTAGTACTATGATGACTGTCCCTCTAGCAGTGGATGTATAAATTTGTGTGTAGTAAGCTCCTTCTAGGGGTGGCTATATATATTTGTATACAGGTTGCTCTCTGTAGCAGTGGCTTTATATATCTATCAACTTCTGCTAGTGGTGGCTGTACATACGTGTATGTAGTGAGCTCCCACTAGTAGTGGCTGTATATATTTGTATACAGTGAGCTATCCCTAGTAGTGGATGTATGTATTTGTATCAAAGGCATAACTTGAAGCTGACGGGCCCCAGTGCAAAATCTGGAACTGGGCCCCCAACTATAAAGCTTCATTGATAGTATTGGTTTGCAATTTGGGGAGAAGAGACTTTATGGGCCCCCTAGGGCTCCTGGGAACAGGTGCAACCACACCCTCTGCACCCCCTATACTTACGCCCCTATAAATGAGCTCCCCCAACTGATAGCTATATACACCTGTATGTAGTGAGCTCCCCCTAGTAGTGACTGTATACATCTGTTCAGGGAGCTCCTCCTAGTGGTTGCTGCAGATAACATTTTTATTAGGTAATAGACTGTGAGAATGGCAGCAACGCTTTGTAGCTTATTTTAGCGGAAAAGCCTCATTGAACAAGAGCATTGACTAAAATGGAATATGCTGCCTCTTGTGAATATTGCTATCTTATATAATGCACAGAAAAGTCACAGGTATTATTGTATCTTGATGCCACCGGAAGATAGGGGTTTGACAGCAGGAACGCCCCTGTCACACCCCTAGCTTCCGATTGGGTGAAGCCTTGAAGGTCCTAGCAGCGTGGGGATTGACTTCATGCTGGGATGGAAGGTTACGCTTAGGGCTGGTTTCAGTATTAGCCCCAACACTGAAACCAACCATTACCCTAACCCTCCATGCCAGCCACACTGTCATCCAGCGCTGTCCCCAAAGTTTAATTGCAGTGTCCACGCTCCCCTACAGCCTCTGTGTCCCCCTCCCTCCCTGACTCACTGTCACCCAGCGCTGTGCTGGCGCCGCCACAGGTCCCCCGCTTCCTCAGTGTCCGCCGCTGGCCAGTGCAGAGCTGCCGGGGAAGCCGCTCTGCCGCCGCCGATCCCTCACTGTCCAGGGCCACAGCCCACTGTTGGGAGTCTGCCCCAGGAGAGCCGCTGGAGCGCCAGGTAAGGCACTGTTAGTGAGTGCCAGGACCTGAGAGGGGGTTGTGGCTGGCCTGTCAAGCAGCCTGTATCTTGTCACCACCCACACGTCTAGTGGCGACAAGATACAAGAATACCATAGTCACACTTGCCTTGTGGTTAAAAATGAGGTTTCCACCATTTATGAAACTTATGTCCACCAAGCCTTATTGGTGTTCCCAAGTACTTCTGTCACTTGTAGTAACACTTCTTTGCCACTAACTCCCTCCATAGGCACCAATGCAACAGCGCCCCTAATAAAATGCTGATAACGGAGAATACTAGCACATACACAAATAAAACAAAGTTATCAGTGACTCGTTCAAGGTCATGAGCCGCTGGATCTGCGGTAGATGTGAAGGATCACAGGCCGAAGTTTCTGTTGGGCGCAGAGCGGCTGTGTAGCTTTGGCTCTTCACAATGGCCTCTGTGTTCTTTGGCTCAATCACAAAGCAAAGTGACACCTAATCTGCAGAAGCAAGGTACACAAAGCAGCGGGAAACAGGATCCGGCCACGAATCTCCTTGTGGTAATATTATCCTGGTCCTCCACATGCCGGCCACGTATGTCACCCGGCAGCCGGAGATGTCATTGGGTTTATCATGTGCCACATAACCAAACACACAGCAGTCACATCTCATTACGCATCAAGGTTGTTATGTCACATCATGAGTTCATTTTATCTCCTGCAATGCACTGCTGCACTCGCACATCTATAAAACTGTTCATCCTGAGCTTCCTGGTTCATGAAGGAAATGTCTGAACTGTAGACTGACACATAGGTAGTAAAGTATGAGCATGGTGTAGCCCAGCAGTATAAGTCATGCACAAGCTGGGAGATGTTGTGACACTGGTTTGTCCCAGGCTGGTTGTTTGTCTTGCTGATGCCTGTTCCCAGGGCCCCTCCCAAGTCCCCGTCGTAGTATCACTATCATATTCAAATGACTTTTTCATGTAATTGCAAAAGTAGGAATCTTAGTCCAGAAACTGCCACACCTGGTTACATAACTCCTGGCTGCTGAGCAGATTCCTGAGGTGTGAGAACTTTTGGAAGAGGAGGTGACCTGATGACATCACTGATCTCCGGACAATGGACCGTCCTTGGGGTCCGGCACTATTATTTCCATTTCTTTGGTATTTGCCTTGTTAATATTCGTTAGATATTGATAATTAATACTCAAGTCAGTTTGGCTTTTTCTGATTTCACCACCAGGACAGTAAGATCAAAGTATGAACATATTATAGCATAGCTGAACTGGTGGGGGCCATTTAATGGGTACCAAAGAGCCAAGCAGGGGGCAAGAAGTGCTACAGGGCTCTTAGGGTCATGAGTGCAGGGAAGTTGTGTGCCCTTTTCCACTGGGACCTCGAAGAGGGGAAGCGTAAAAGTGATGTTATTTTTCACATAGCTGTTTAGTTTCTATGGAAGTGCTATTGATGACGTGCTCATTGGCGCACATATGCATCATTAACTTTCATATGGGAGATCCTTTGTGGAGATCATCTTGCCATTTACTCTTCAGGTGGCCATACATTAAATGGGATGTCCAAGACTCCTCTCAGTCTCCTCACTAGTAATAGTGCCTCCTCTCGGGCACCCCAGCAGTAAAAGTGCCCTCTCTCACTTGCCCCAGTAGTAATAGACTACCCTCTCAGTGGCCCCAGCGGTAATAGTGCCTCCTCTATGTGCCCTCCCCACCCCTGAACTTCCAACTGGGTTACAACCACATAACAAAGTGTTATAACTCACTCTGAAGCTCCAGTCGAAACATCACTGCAGCGCCCAGAGCAGATCTCCCTCCTTCCCCTGGCATCTGCTTTCCTGCATGGACTGTACACGGCGCAGACACCGGGGAGAGAAGTGAGGATCTTCTCTGAGTGATGCAGCAGCGACTCAACCAGAACTTCAGAATAAGTTATAGCGGTTGATGATGGGGTTGCTGTCTGGCCAGAGGTGTGCACACCAGGTAATTATTTTTTACCGGCCATTAATGTGGCCAGTAAAAATTAAATACTGGCACTGGCCTCTAGAGTAAATTACTGTCCAGGTTGGTGGCAACGCTACCTATTCTCAGGATAGGTCATCAATAGTGGATTGACGTGGTTCCATCGCTCAGCATTCCTGCTGACCAGCAGTATGCCAGGCCTGCTATCAGTGTGGACAGTGCTGGAAGCAGATAATGTAGTCTGTATTTCAGCAACTTGGTTCGGTACTACAGGCACTGCTCCCATTGAATTCCACGGAAGCTGTGCCAGCAGTAATAACACAATATGGACAGTGCTATCTGCTTCCAGCACTGGCTGCGGGCCCAACGAACTGCTGATCGGCAGAGATCCCAAGTGCGGGAACCCTATAGATGAACTATTGGTAACCTATCCTGAGAACAGGTCATCAATAGTAAGTCCTGGACAACCTGATTAGGGGTTACATAGGGCTGTTTATGGGTGTTTTGGTCTGTGAAGATTGTTTTTTTGGAGGCCAATGTCATAAGTTAAGAGTGGAAAATCCCTAATTGTTCTCTCGTCGTGCTCTGTGGCTAGGTTGGGGTTTTCATCGATGAGATGCACGACTATTGTTTGGCGTTAAAGACTTTTCAGCTACAGCAGCTGATGAAGATCCTGAATATAGAAGTATGCTAATTAGTTTTAAATAGTCCAATAGGCAGTTTACTTGTTGAGCTGGGCCGGGCTCTCCCCCATGTGCATCGACATGTCTTCATCTATTCATTGAGGCTGCATTCCCACAAACGTATATCGGCTTGGTTTTCACGCCGAGCCGATATACGTTGTCCTCATGTGCAGGGGGGGGGGGGGGGGGGGGAGGATGGAAGAGCCAGGAGCATTAACTGAGCTCCCACCCCCTCTCCGCCCCTCTGCACTATTTGCAATGAAAGGAGGCAGGACGGGGCGGGGCTAAGTTATGCGCATTAGCCCCACCCCCGTTCCGACTCTCCCCATTGCAAATAGTGCAGAGGGGCGGAGAGGAGGCGGGAGCTCAGTTCCTGCTCCTGGCTCTTCCATCCCCCCCCCCCCGCAGATGAGGACGACGTATATCGGCTCGGTGTGAAAACCGAGCCGATATACGTTCGTGGGAATGCAGCCTGACGCAGTCTCTGCAATGCACAGCAGATACAGCCCTGACTAATTCAAGCAAATCATCAATTAAACAGTTTTAAACAAATTCGTATACTGCACAAGAAGTGTGAAAATGTAGATTATGGGGCTTGGACACACTGTAGAAAAATATGGTGTGGTTAGATTTGTCTTTTTATGGCACGTGGTTTTATTAGGATTTGTTTAGGGAGGTAGTTTTATGAAGCCTCATAAAAAAGTCACAACATTCATGTGGTTTTTCCTTAGGAGCTTTTATTTGTTTACACATTTTGCATGCCAAAACCATTCACACACGCCAATCGTAGCCCACTGCGTTTGCAAACGAAAATCCTATGACTCAAAAGGAAAGAAAAAAGGGGAGTAGTATTTCTGATAAAGAGAGTGTCATGGAATCTCAATAAAGCTTCTTTCACACTCTTTGTTGTAGTTTTTTTTTTTTAATTTTTTTTTTTTAAGGCTCGTTAAAAAGCGACAATGTTCATGTGATTTTAAGCTTTTACTACCCCAATTAGAGATGAGCGAAAGTACTCTTTTAGGGCTATTGCGCAATCGAGCATCGCTTTTTTCGAGTAACTGCCTACTCGGGTGAAAAAACTCGTGGGACGCCGGGGGTGAGCAGGGGGTTGCAGAGGGGAGTGGGGGGGGGAGAGAGAGCTCCCCCCTGTTCCCTAGTGCTACCCTCCGCTCCACCACGCCGCCCCCCGAATCTTTTCACCCGAGTAGGCAGTTACTCGAAAAAAGCGATGCTCGATTGCGAAATAGCCCTAAATGAATACGTTCGCTCATCTCTAACCCCAATTCCAAAAAAGTTTAGACACTGTAAAATGTAAATGAATATTAAGAAAAGAAGATGGTCATGATTGGACATCTCATATAACCATATTTTATTTACAATAGAACACATATCAGAGGGTGAAAGGGAGAAATTTGTTTCACTTCATTCTAAAAAAACAAAATAACTCCTTATTTAGAAATTGATGGCAGCAACATATCTCACAAAAGTTGGGACAGGGTTAACAAAAGGCTTGAAAAATAAGTGGAACTAATGAAAAACAGCTGGAGGGTTCTACTAAATCATATGACTGTATAAATAGAGTGTGTTAGAGAGGCAGAGTCTCTCAGAATGACAGAGGTCACCAATCTGTGAAAAATCACACCTAAAAGTTGTGGCACAGTTTCAGAAAAAATTTCCTAAATGTAAAACTGAAAACTTTGAATATCTCACCATCTACAGCACATAATATCCTCAAAAGAGTAAGAGAAATCGCCTGCGGAGACTAAAAATAACAAACAGATACGCCATAGATAACTTGTGAGTTCAAACTAATGTAAATCTTGATTAGGTATTGAAAATAAGGAAGACGTGGGAAGACACACCAGTAATTTCCGCCTTTTATGTAACCAAATGTTTGGTTTAATTGTTGATGAGTTCCATTTGTTATTATACACGGGTATAGGCATATAGAAATGACAATTGATTTATACGATACAAACACCCAGAAGAGATGGTGTTCACATGATTTACACTAAGGCCTCTCTCACACAGATGTTTTTATACAACGTTTAGTGTTGCCTTTTCAGCATAGTGCTAAACCGTGTACAACGTCCCCATTAATTTCAATGGGGCTGTTCACACACGTGTCAAAACGCTGCGCTTTGACAACGATGCATGTTCTATCTTTGGCCGTTTTCAGCTGTGTGTCACCCATTGAAATTAATGGGCAGTGTTTCTAGCACTGCTAAAAACGCTGCACAACTGGGTACTGCATTTTTGGCAGCGTTAACCGCACTCCGATTTCCAGGGGGAAATGGGGGGGGGGGGCCTTGAAATATAAACCCTACCCTGAAAATCAGCCCTAGCTACACTAGATGGGAAAAAAAACAATACTCAGGTGCCGTCAGGGTCCCTCGCGCTGGTCTCCGGCGCAGCTCCAGGCTTCCCATGTACTGACACATCATCTATTGCTGGGAGCTAGGTGTGAGAACCCCACCTCCAGCAAGACATTGCTGTGATTGGCTGAGCCAACACCGAGAACCAATCAGAGCCGGTGCTCGATGCACCAATCACAGACAATCAGAGCTCGCCTGCTGAAAACGCCACAAAAACACTGGCATAATGCATGCCAGCGCCGCTGAAACCGTTCTGGAACCGCAGTAAACTCTGCGTCGAAAAACGCAGCATTTCTGCAAATATCTGTGTGAGGGAGGCCTTACTCATCTAATTTTGATGATAGCACATGTAGTGATCATATCACACACATGAATACTTATAATCTGTAATGGAGACAACATGTGAATGTGTTTGGAAAAGGTTTTACCAATACATTTGAGACACAGACAATATCTTTGAATATAAATCAAATATACTGTATGACAATGTTGAAATGTTTTTGTTTTTTTCTCTATGCTTTTGCTACGATGAAAAAGTCAATAAAAAAGAGTTAAAAAAAAAGATTAAGAGAATCTGGAGAAATTCATGTGCCTAAGGGACAATACTGACGATCAATGTTGAATGCTTGAGATCCACCAACCCTTTAGGCGCCACTGCATGAAAAACAGGCATGATTCTGTAATGCAAATCACTGCATAGACTCAGGAATACTTCCAGAAATCATTGTCTGCGAGCACAGTTCGCCATGCAATCCACAAATGCAAGTTAAAGATGTATTATGCAAAGAAGCAGCCATGTATCAACACAATCCAGAAATGCTGGCGTCTTCTCTGGGCCAAAGCTCATTTAAAATTGACTGAGGCAAAATGGAAAACTGTTCTGTGGTCAGAGGAATCAAAAAAAGAAATTCTTCTCGGAAACCATGGCCTGGATCTCTGATGGTATGGGGTTGCATTAGTGCCTATGGCTTGGGCAGCTTACACATCTTGAAAGGCATTTTTTAATGCTGAGCAGTATATAAGGTTTTAGAACAGCATATGCTCCATCCCATCAACGTCTCTTTCAGGGAAGGCCTTGCATATTTCACAACAACAGGGCTTCACAGAAGATCGTCCGCCTGTAGTTCAGACATTCCACCAATAGAAAATATTTGGCTCATTATGAAACAAAAAAGATTCCCCCATTTTGTAAGCGCTGTGGAATATGTTGGCGCTATACAAATAAAGATTATTAATAGAGATGAGCGAGCGTACTCGGAAAAGCACTACTCGCTCGAGTAATTTGCTTTATCCGAGTATCGCTGTGCTCGTCCCTGAAGATTCGGGTGCCGGCACGGAGCGGGGAGCTGCAGGGGAGAGCGGGGAGGAACGGAGGGGAGATCTTTCTCTCCCTCTCTCCCGCCCGCTCTCCCCTGCTCCCCGCTGCGACTCACCTGTCAGCCGCAGCGGCACCCGAATCTTCAGGGACGAGCACAGCGATACTCGGATAAAGCAAATTACTCGAGCGAGTAGTGCTTTTCCGAGTACGCTCGCTCATCTCTAATTATTAACTCTCTGCCTAAGGACGCGGTCATGACAAATTTGATAAGAGTTCAAGAGGGGCCTGCATGTCTTTCTTGAGCAATACAATTTTATATGATATAATAATTAAGAACTTGAAAAAGGTTGTTGATCCGGGGATTATTCCGATTGCCAGATTGGAGTCAGGAAGGATTTTTTTTCCTTTAGGGTAAATTGTCTTCTACCTCATTGTTTTCTTTTTTTTTTTGCCTTACTCTGGATCAACATAGCCAAAAATCAGTGTAGGGCTTATTTTCAGGAAAACATGGTACATGGTTTGTGGTATGAGGAAAAGTTTGGTAAACTCACTTTTACAATTTTACGAATACAAGACATGTAAATCCTAGTCAATTTGAGAGGGCGAGTTTAGGGAGAGAGTCCACTTTCAGGACATTGACTCTCCCAAACCATGAGAGTAAGAGGTTGCCACCTCTTCAAATCTGTCTCAAGCGTGGAAATCCCAGGCTTGAAGTTCAACTCAAATAGCTAATCTGGATTAGCTGCCAGGTAAATGCCTAGGCATTTGATACAGTCATCCCGCCACCGAATGGTAAATGATTATACGAGACTTAAAACCTCAGCTGTCGGAATGGTTACATTAAGAATTTTAGACTTCTGGACGTTAACCTTGAAGTTGCTAACCCTGCTAAATGTTTCAATATCCTGTAAAATCGCCAGAACAGCAATCCTGGGGTTCGTCATATAGATTAGGAGATCAATGGTAAACAATTCTAGTTTATGTTCAAAGATTTCCGTCCCGAAACCCCGTCTATCTGGATTTTTTCTGAGGGCACTTGCTAGACACTCCATTACCAGGACATAAAGAAAGGGTGATAAGGGGCAGCCCTGTGTAGTATCAATTTTTATTTTTGAGGGGGAAGATAAAGCTCTATACACCCGGACCCATGCCGATGGATTATGATATAGAGCCATTATCCAATTCAGGACCCTTGGTCCCAAGCCAATCTGTTGTAGGATCGCCTCCAGGAACCTTCAGTGAACCTTGTCAAACGCCTTTTCGTCGTCAACCGCTAACAGACGCAGGTGATTCCCAAAGCAGTGAGTCCACAAAATAAGGGACACAGACCTAATAGTGTTATCTCTAGCCTCGCGACCTGACAAAAATACAACTTTATTCTCTATGGATTAAGGATGGAATGACAGGCTGTAAATGGGATGCCAGTATCTTTGAGAATAGTTGCATATCAATGTGAAGTAAAGAAATTACTACGGGCCGAGGGATCTTTTCCCGACTTGTGTAATACTGTTATTATGATCTGAACTGCCTGGGATGGAAATGAACAATTTCTATAGACAGCATTACAGGACTTAAGTAGGAGGGGAGTCAATAGGTCTCCACATCTATATATATATATAAAATTGAATGTATGTCTGCGTGTCTGTCTGTCCGTTTGTCCTTTATGCGCTACTACACCATTCATTCGATCGCCATGAAACTTTGGGAAGTTGTTGAGTACACTCCTGGGAAGATTATAGGCATAGTACAACTATTCTATGATAAATGGCGCGCGTGCGAGTGTCGACAGTTACACCCCCCCCACGTAGATCGTTCGATTTCCATCATTGCCACTAATTCTCTCACTTCCCGATGTCGTAGAAACAAGAAATTTGGCACGAGCATTGATTATGTCATAAATAGGAAAAGCTAATGGGCCCCAACTCAATTATTCAATTCTAAGCGCCAAAGAATTAGCGTCCAAATTTTACGTACGGAATCTAATTCTCTCACTTCCTGATGTCCTCTATATATATAAAAATGAATGTATGTCTGTCTGTCCTGTATGCGCTACTACACCATTCATCCGATCGCCATGAAACTTTGGGAAGTTGTTCAGTACACTCCTGGGAAGATTACTGGCATAGTACAACTACCCTAGGATAGGTGGCGCGCGTGCGAGCATCGTCGACAGTTATGCCCCCCAGACAAAGATCGTTCAATTTCCATCTCAAGCACGAAAGCAAAAGGCATTACGAGCAACGGGATGCGTGTTCAACTACAAAATGATGCATCCGCCCAACGTTTCGCAAGACAATTGCTGGATATTGAGAATGCTGAGGTAAAATGAAAGCTGTGCTGTCATTGGTTGCTATTTCTTATACTGCTGAGGTAACATAAAAGCTGTGCTGTGATTGGCTGCTATATATTATACTGCTGAGGCAACATGAAAGCTGTGCTGTGATTGGTTGCTACTTCTTATACTACGGAGGTTGCATGAAAGCTGTGCTGTGATTGGTTGCTATATATTATACCGCTGAGGTAAAATGAATGCTGCACTGTGATTGGTTGCTATTTTTTATATTGCTGAGACAGAATAAAAGTTGCGCTGTGATTGGTTGTTATTTCTCTTTCTGCTGAGGTAACACGAAAGCTGCGCTGTGATTGGTTGTAATATATTATACTGCTGAGGTAACATGAAAACTGCGCTGTGATTGGTTGTTATATAATATAAAGCTGAGGTAACATCTAAGCTGCGCTGCGATTGGTTGTTATTTATTATACCACTGAGGTAAAATGTAAGCTGCGCTGCAATTGGTTGTTATTTATTATACCACTGAGGTAACATGAAAGCTGCGCTGTGATTGGTTGTTATCTAGATATATAAAAACGTATGTATGTCTGTCTTCGCAGCAACCCGCGACGGGTAAGCTAGTATTTTTTAAAATCTAGGTGTAAAGCCACCCAGTCCCGGACTTTTTCCTATCTTTAGGTCTTGAATTACCTCAAGGATCTGTTCCAAAAAAATCTGTATCTAAAGCGGAGGCTTCCTCACTCGCTAGTTTGATAGTAGGATCGGAAGCTATATAGAATGTCAGTAGTTGACTGAACTAAGCCTTTATTAGAATTGATCAAGACTATGTAGTGGGGGCTGATTTTGGGTCTATGGCTCTAGCTTACCACTGACCATGTTTGTTTCCATATTCATAGAATACCAACTCACACCTGAGAAACCTCTGTCCACAGGGGCCCAATGTGGGCGATTTTTAGGTATCTGGACCCTAAGGTATATCGTTGTTCAAGAGGAGTTCGCAAGCTCTTGTATTTTGTGGCGGCAGCGGGACTAAAGGCTATTCTACAGGTGTGGATACAGACAACAGGCCCTCCATTTAAACTGTTCCTGGACAAATTAGCATTTCTGTTTCAAATGGATTGGGCTAAGATGTCGCTTTTTAACTTGGGGGAGCCTTATCCGGCTGCTGCTGCAGAGGGTAAGAGAACAACTGAGAAATTGTCTTCACCATACTTGCTGGTTCCAGGACCAGGTGGCATTGGGGGGATTTCCCTGTCTAGGGTGTTTAGGTGATCGTGGCGTTGCCATGGGGGGCTTCCGTACTCTTTGGTAGGTCTCCAATGCATAGGTCGAGAGTCTGTTTTAGACAAATAGGTGAAATAATAATAGTTTTTGAAAACAGACTCGTTCTGCCAGTTAATATTAAACAGAAAAAAGAGACGATATATGATTTGCAGTTATAACAGGTCTAGATTTTGCTTTTGTTTTTTTTCCTTCTGTTATTTAATTATACAATATAGAAAATATAAGTTAGGATGATATCCTTATTTTTGTCTGCTAACAGACAGTTATGGATGGTTTATGTGATACTGTGATATATCGCTGTCCAGATTCTGGACAGTGAAACTGTTAATAATGTCTGTAATGCCATTGCAATGTTGGATGTGTACCCCGATTTGGTTAATAAAAACATTAAAAAAAAAAGTGAATGCGACATATGATATCCCCAGGGTGTTCCGGGTCAGGTGATTTGAGACCCAGCGAACTGTGTATGCCTATGAGCCAAAAAAGGATCGAGCCCAAGTCTTTAGCTGGATGGTTACTATTTCCTCAGTGTGGCCCCGTATGTGGAGATTATTTCTCTGGTGCCTATGCTCCAGGTTATCAGTGTGGGTCAAGGTGCCAGCAAATCGGGTGGACTGCGCTTGTATAACTTGGCTATGAGCCTCCAATAAAGTGAGTCTGAGGCTCCACAACACAGTTTAATCTATGTCCCTTGCTGAACTTTCTTCTGCATGAGCCCTACAATGTGCCTATGAGACGCTTCAAAACGCTGAAAGAGCGAGTCTAGAGATGAGCGAACGTACTCATCCGAGCTTGATACTCGTTGGAGTATTAGCGTGTTCGGGATGCTCGTTACTCGTAACGAGTACCACGCGATGTTCGGGTTACTTTCACTTTCATCTCTGAGACGTTAGCGTGCTTTTCTGGCCAATTGAAAGACAGGGAAGGCATTACAACTTCCCCCTGCGACGTTCAAGCCCTATACCACCCCCCTGCAGTGAGTGGCTGGCGAGATCAGGTGTCACCCGAGTATAAAAATTGGCCCTTCCCGTGGCTCGCCTCAGATGCGTTGTGACATAGCTGGGGGACAGTGCTGTTGGTGCCGGAGCTGCTATAGGGAGAGCGTTAGGAGTTAGTGTAGGCTTCAAGAACCCAAACGGTCCTTCTTAGGGCCACATCTAACCGTGTGCAGTACTGTGGAGGCTGCTTTTTGCAGTGTTGCACATTTTTTTTTTTTTGGTATATTGGCCATGCAGAGCATTGCGCCCTGCAGTAATACTCCAGGGACAGAAGTGTGGAGGCAGGGAGAGCGTTAGGAGTTATTGTAGGCTTCAAGACCCCAACGGTCCTTCTTAGGGCCACATCTAACCGTGTGCAGTACTGTGGAGGCTGCTTTTTGCAGTGTTGCACATTTTTTTTCTTTTGGTATATCGGCCGTGCAGAGCATTGCGCCCTGCAGTAATACTACAGGGACAGAAGTGGTGGTTAGGCAGGGAGAGTGTTAGGAGTTATTGTAGGCTTCAAGAACCCCAACGGTCCTTCTTAGGGCCACATCTAACCGTGTGCAGTACTGTGGAGGCTGCTTTTTGCAGTGTTGCACATTTTTCTTTTTTGGTATATCGGCCGTGCAGAGCATTGCGCCCTGCAGTAATACTCCAGGGACAGAATTGTGTAGGCAGGGCCAGAAGACATATTATTGATTGAATATACGCAGTGGTCCTTTCCAAAAAAATATTGGGCAAAAAATCTATTTGGCCTGCCTGTCACTGTGCTGCTCAGTGTTCTGGGTCCTTGTGTGCTGGGTGTAGTAGTTCTACAAATAAATACGCAGGCAGCTGTGTTACAGCAGGCGTGCGCCAAATTATTTCCTGGCTCAGAAATCACCGCTCTGTTGCAGTTAATAACAGTGCGACACTCTGCAGTTCTGTCACACACTCCAGGGCCAGAAGACATATATTATATTGATTGAATATACGCAGTGGTCCTTTTCAAAAAAATATTGGGCAAAAAATCTATTTGGCCTGCCTGTCACTGTGCTGCTCAGTGTTCTGGGTCCGTGTGTGCTGAGTGTAGTAGTTCTACAAATAAAGACGCAGCCAGCTAAGTGTTACAGCAGGCGTGTGCCAAATTATTTCCTGGCGTTCCGTAAATGAAGTCAGCCTCCAAGCACAGGCCAATAAGCGGCACATTTAATTACAGCGTTCTGTTTCTGCACTACTGGTAATACACCATGCTGAGGGGTAGGGGTAGGCCTAGAGGACGTGGACGCGGGCGAGGACGCGGAGGCCCAAGTGAGGGTGTGGGCACAGGCCGAGCCAGTGCGGTGTCCAGGGGTAGAGGCAGGGCCAGACCGAATAATCCACCAACTGGTTCCCAAAGCGCCCCCTCGCGCCATGCCACCCTGCAGAGGTCAAGGTGCTCTACGGTGTGGCAGTTTTTCACAGAGACACCTGACGACCGACGAACAGTGGTGTGCAACCTTTGTCGCGCCAAGATCAGCTGGGGAGGCACCACCACCAGCATGCGCAGGCATATGATGGCCAAGCACCCCACAAGGTGGGACGATGCCCGTTCACCGCCTCCGGTTTGCACCACTGCCTCTCCCCCTGTGCCCCAACCTGCCACTGAGATCCAACCCCCCTCTGAGGACACAGGCACTACCGTCTCCTGGCCTGCACCCACACCCTCACCTCCGCTGTCCTCAGCCCCATCCAGCAATGTCTCTCAGCGTAGCGTCCAGACGTCGCTAGCGCCACTGTTTGAGCGCAAGTGCAAGTACGACGCCACGCACCCGCACGCTCAAGCGTAAACGTGCACATTGCAAAATGGATCAGCCTAGAGATGCTGCCGTATAGGCTTGTGGAAACGGAGGCTTTCAAAAGCATGATGGCGGCGGCTGCCCCGCGCTACTCGGTTCCCAGTCGGCACTACTTTTCCCGATGTGCCGTCCCAAGCCTGCACAACCACGTCTCCCGCAACATTGTACGCGCACTCACCAACGCGGTTACTGCCAAGGTCCACTTAACGGACACGTGGACAAGCACAGGCGGGCAGGGCCACTATATCTCCCTGACGGCACATTGGGTGAATTTAGTGGAGGCTGGGACAGAGTCAGAGCCTGGGACCGCTCACGTCCTACCCACCCCCAGAATTGCGTGCCCCAGCTCGGTGGTGGTATCTGCGGGGGTGTATGCTTCCTCCACTAAACCACCCTCCTCCTCCTCCTACGCAACCTCTGTCTCGCAATCAAGATGTGTCAGCAGCAGCAGCACGTCGCCAGCAGTCGGTGTCACGCGGCGTGGCAGCACAGCGGTGGGCAAGCGTCAGCAGGCCGTGCTGAAACTACTCAGCTTAGGAGAGAGGAGCCACACGGCCCACGAACTGCTGCAGGGTCTGACAGAGCAGACGGACCGCTGGCTTGCGCCGCTGAGCCTCCAACCGGGCATGGTCGTGTGTGACAACGGCCGTAACCTGGTGGCGGCTCTGCAGCTCGGCAGCCTCACGCACGTGCCATGCCTGGCCCATGTCTTTAATTTGGTGGTTCAGCGCTTTCTGAAAAGCTACCCCCACTTGTCATACCTGCTCGGAAAGGTGCGCCAGCTCTGCGCACATTTCCGCAAATCCCACACGCACGCTGCCACCCTGCGGACACTGCAACATCGGTTTAATCTGCCAGTGCACCGACTGCTGTGCGACGTGCCCACACAGTGGAACTCTACGCTCCACATGTTGGCCAGACTCTATGAGCAGCGTAGAGCTATAGTGGAATACCAACTCCAACATGGGCGGCGCAGTGGGAGTCAGCCTCCTCAATTATTTACAGAAGAGTGGGCCTGGTTGGCAGCCATCTGCCAGGTCCTTGGAAACTTTGAGGAGTCTACCCAGATGGTGAGCGGGGATGCTGCAATCATTAGCGTCACCATTCCTCTGCTATGCCTCTTGAGAAGTTCCCTGCAAAGCATAAAGGCAGACGCTTTGGAATCAGAAACGGAGGCGGGGGAAGACAGTATGTCGCTGGATAGTCAGAGCAACCTCATGTCTATATCTCAGCGCGTTGAGGAGGAGGGGGAGGAGCATGAGGAGGAGGGGGAAGAGACAGCTTGGCCCACTGCTGAGGGGACAGATGCTGCTTGCCTGTCATCCTTTCAGCGTGTATGGCCAGAGGAGGAGGAGGAGGAGGAGGGGGAGGAGCATGAGGAGGAGGGGGAAGAGACAGCTTGGCCCACTGCTGAGGGTACAGACGCAGCTTGCCTGTCATCCTTTCAGCGTGTATGGCCGGAGGAGGAGGAGGATCCTGAAAGTGATCTTCCTAGTGAGGACAGCCATGTGTTGCGTACAGGTACCCTGGCACACATGGCTGACTTCATGTTAGGATGCCTTTCTCGTGACCCTCGCGTTACACGCATTCTGGCCACTACGGATTACTGGGTGTACACACTGCTCGACCCACGGTATAAGGAGAGCCTTTCCACTCTCATTCCCGAAGAGGAAAGGGGTTCGAGAATGATGCTATACCACAGGGCGCTGGTGGACAAACTGATGGTAAACTTCCCATCCGACAGCGCTAGTGGCCGAAGGCGCATTTCCGCAGCCCAGGTAGCAGGGGAGGCGCAGAGATCAGGCAGTATGTACAGCGCAGGCAGGGGAACACTCTCTAAGGCCTTTGACAGCTTTATGGCTCCCCAGCAAGACTGTCACCGGTCCCCAGTCAAGGCTGAGTCGGCGGGAGCACTGTAAAAGGATGGCGAGGGAGTACGTAGCCGATCGCACGAACGTCCTCGGTGACGCCTCTGCCCCCTACAACTACTGGGTCTTGAAGCTGGACACGTGGCCTGAACTCGCGCTGTATGCCCTGGAGGTGCTTGCTTGTCCTGCGGCTAGCGTCTTGTCAGAGAGTGTGTTTAGTGTGGCTGGGGGAATCATCACGGATAAGCGTACCCACCTGTCAACCGACAGTGCCGACAGGCTTACACTCATCAAGATGAACAAAGCCTGGATTTCCCCAGACTTCTCTTCTCCACCAGCGGACAGCAGCGATACCTAAGCAATACGTCGGCTGCACCCGCGGATGGAAGCATCGTTCTCTATCACCATCCAAAATGGGGACCTTTTTGCTTCATCTATCTGTGTATAATATTCCTCCTCCTCCTCCTGCTCCTCCTCCTGAAACCTCACATAATCACGCCGAACGTGCAATTTTTCTTAGGCCCACAAGGCTCAGTCATATCATTTTTCTAAACAATTTTTATACGTTTCAATGCTCATTAAAGCGTTGAAACTTTCACCTCAACCAATTTTTATTTTAACTGGGCTGCCTCCAGGCCTAGTTACCAATTAAGCCACATTAACCAAAGCAATTAATGGGTTTCACCTGCCCTCTTGGTTGGGCATGGGCAATTTTTCAGAGGTACATTAGTACTGTTGGTACACCAATTTTTGGGGGCCCTCGCCTACAGTGTAATCAAATTAATTTTTAGCCCACCTGCATTACATTTGACGTTACATCAGCTGTGTTGGGCACTGCAATGGGATACATTTATGTACCGCCGGTGGGTTCCAGGGAGCCACCCATGCTGTGGGTCCACACGGAGTTGTAACTACATGTGTCCACTTCTAAAGAACCCCAGTCTGACTGGGGCATGCAGTGTGGGCCGAAGGCCACCTGCATTAAACATGACATTACTACCTCAGCTGTGTTGGGCAATGCAATGGGATATATTTATGTACCGCCGGTGGCTTCCTGGCACCCACCCATGCTGTGGGTCCACAGGGAGTTGTAAATGCATCTGTTTCCACTTCTAAAGAACCCCAGTCTGACTGGGGCATGCAGTGTGGGCCGAAGCCCACCTGCATTAAGCACGACATTACATCAGCTGTGATGGGCACTGCAATGGGATATATTTATGTACCGCCGGTGGGTTCCAGGGAGCCACCCATGCTGTGGGTGCACACGGAATTCCCATTGCGGAGTTGTACCTGCCTGTGACTATATATAAAAAAACGCGGTCTGACTGGGGCATGCAGACACCTTGACAGAATGTATAGTGTGTGGCACATAGGTTCCCCATTGCTATGCCCACGTATGCAGCTCCAGATGGAGGTGGCACAGGATTGGATTTCTCATTGCTTCTGTACAGCATTGTGGGCTATCGCCCCGCCCCTTTTAAAGAGGGTCGCTGCCTAACCGTGCCAACCCTCTGCAGTGTGTGCCTGCTTTTCCTGTGGCAGACGCACTTATAAATAGACATGAGGGTGGCGTGGCATGAGGGCAGCTGAAGGCTGGGCAGGGACAGTTTGGTGTGCGCTGTGGACACTGGGTCGTGGGGGGGGGGGGAGAATTTGGCAGCATGTAACCCAGGAGAAGTGGCAGCGGAGTGTCATGCAGGCAGTGATTGTGCTTTGTTGGAGGTAGTGTGGTGCTTAGCTAAGGTATGCATTGCTAATGAGGGCTTTTCAGATGTAAAAGTTGTTGGGGGGGGGGGCCCACTCTTGCTGCTATTGTGGCTTAATAGTGGGACCTGGGAACTTGAGATGCAGCCCAACATGTAGCCCCTCGCCTGCCCTATCCGTTGCTGTGTCGTTCCCATCACTTTCTTGAATTGCCCCGATTTTCACAAATGAAAACCTTAGCGAGCATCGGCGATATACAAAAATGCTTGGGTTGCCCATTGACTTCAATGGGGTTCGTTACTCGAAACGAACCCTCGAGCATCGCGAAAAATTCGTCTCGAGTAACGAGCTCCCGAGCATTTTGGTGCTCGCTCATCTCTAAGCGAGTCCAATTCACATTTAATGGGCATTTAGCTTTAACCCTTTCCAATCCACTGTCTGACATCTAAAGACATTCTAATTGAAGGCTGTACAGCTTCTGATGTTAGAAGACGTCCGGCAGGGTATTCTTACTGTATATTACTGGCCGGTATGTTGTCGGGGGCCTCTACAGCATGTACAATACTGCAGTACTGACTCTGGCCAACAGATGGCGTTCTTGTATAATGGCAGAAAGAGAAAAACCCCTAGGAAACCCTGAATCTAAAATTGGATTGCAAAGGGTTAATATGTGGCTTCCAATCCCATTCATTGTCACTCAGTGGAGATCCCTGACCTGTCATGTGTGACGAAACAGAGCTGATACTTGGGGAGGAGGCCGAAGAGGAAAGACTAGGAGTCCCAACAGGAGAGGGGGGTTCTATTGTGTTTGACAGGTTTGTACAGGATACATGGGAGGAATCTCCTTATCTATATATATATATAAAGCTGAAAGCCCTCACTGACTCACTCACTGACTCGCCAAAAGTTCTCCAACTTCCCGATGTCGTAGAAACATGAAATTTGGCGCAAGCATAGATTATCTCCAAAATAGGAAAAGAAATTGGGTCCCAACTCGATTATTCAATTCTAGCGCAAAAGAATTGGCGTCGAAATTTAACGTACATAATCTAAATCACTCACTTCCCAATGTCATAGAAACGGGAAATTTGGCAGGAGCATTGATTATGTCATAAATAGGAAAAGCTAATGGGTCCCAACTCGATTATTCAATTCTATGCGCAAAAGAATTGGCGTCAAAATTTTACGTACATAATCTAAATCTCTCACTTCCCAATGTCATAGAAACGTGAAATTTGGCAGGAGAATTGATTATGTCATAAAAACGAAAAGCTAATGGGTCCCAACTCGATTATTCAATTCTATGCGCAAAAGAATTAGCGTCCAAATTTTACGTGCGGAATGTAATTTCTTCACTTTCCGGTGTCATAGAAACAGGAAATTTGGCACGAGCATTGATTATATCATAAATAGGTAAAGCTAATGGGGCCCAACTCTATTATTCAATTCTATGCGCAATAGAATTAGCATCCAAATTTTACGTACGGAATCTAATTTTCTCACTTTCCGTTGTCATAGAAACATGAAATTTGGCACGAGCATTGATTATGTCATAAATAGGAAAAGTTAAAAGGTCCCAACTCCATTATTCAATTCTAGCGCAAAAGAATTGGCGTCGAAATTTTACGTGCGGAATGTAAATTCTTCACTTTCCAGTGTCATAGAAACAGGAAATTTGGCACAAGCATTGATTATGTCATAAATAGTAAAAGCTAATGGGTCCCAACTCCATTATTTAATTCTATGCGCAAAAGAATTAGCGTCCAAATTTTACGTACGGAATCTAATTTTCTCACATTCCGGTGTCATAGAAACGGGAAATTTGGCACGAGCATTGATTATGTCATAAATAGGAAAAGCTAATGGGTCCCAACTGGATTATTCAATTCTAAGCGCAAAAGAATTAGTGTCCAAATTTTATGTACGTAATCTAATTCTCTCACTTCCTGATGCCATTTTATATGAAGGAAACATCGCATGGTTACCTCCACGTGGTGTTTCCTGGGTAACGTAGAGAACTATGCAAAATGGTGAACATATGTTTTTCCTCAGTATCTCTAAAGTAACCACGACTTCATAAGATTTTCCGTGTGAACACCAGATAAACACCAGTACCAAATTAACTCGGGCGAAGCCGGGTATATCAGCTAGTATATATATATATATATATATATATATATATATATATATATATATATATATATAAGACGAAAGCCCTCACTGACTCACTGACTGACTCGCCAAAAGTTCTCCAACTTCCCGATATCGTAGAAACATGAATTTTGGCACGAGCATAGATTATCTCCAAAATAGGAAAAGTAATTGGGTCCCAACTCGATTATTCAATCCTAGCGCAAAAGAATTGGCGTCGTACATAATCTAAATCTGTCACTTCCCAATGCCTTAGAAACTTAAAATTTGGCAGGAGCATTGATTATGACATAAATAGGAAAAGCTAACGGGTCCCAACTCGATTATTCAATTCTATGCGCAAAAGAATTAGCGTCCAAATTTTACGTACGGAATCTAATTTTCTCACTTTCCGGTGTCATAGAAACAGGAAGTTTGGCACGAGCATTGATTATGTCATAAATAGGAAAAGTTAATGGGTCCTAACGCGATTATTCAATTCTATGCGCAAAAGAATTGGCGTCAAAATTTTACGTGCGGAATGTAATTTCTTCCCTTTCCGGTGTCATAGAAACAGGAAGTTTGGCACGAGCATTGATTATGTCATAAATAAGAAAAGCTAACGGGTCCCAACTCGATTATTCAATTCTATGCACAAAAGAATTAGCGTCCAAATTTTACGTACGGAATGTAATTTTTTCACTTTCCGGTGTCATAGAAACTCGAAATTTGGCAGGAGCATTGATTATGTCATAAATAGGAAAGGCTAATGGGTCCCAACTCCATTATTCAATTCTAGCGCAAAAGAATTAGCGTCCAAATTTTACGTGCGGAAGGTAATTTTTTCACTTTCCGGTGTCATAGAAGCAGGAAATTTGGCACGAGCATTGATTATGTCATAAATAGGAAAAGCTAATGGGTCCCAACTCCATTATTCAATTTTATGCGCAAAAGAATTAGCGTCCAAATTTTACGTACGGAATGTAATTTTTTCACTTTCTGGTGTCATAGAAACGTGAAATTTGGCACAAGCATTGATTATGTCATAAATAGGAAACGCTAATGGGTCCCAACTCCATTATTCAATTCTATGCGCAAAAGAATTGGCGTCAAAATTTTACGTGCGGAATGTTATTTTAACACTTTCCGGTGTCATAGAAACGGGAAATTTGGCACGAGCATTGATTATGTCATACACAGGAAAAGCTAATGGGTCCCAACTCGATTATTAAATTCTAGCGCAAAAGAATTGGCGTCAAAATTTTACGTGCGGAATGTAATTTTTTCACTTTCTGGTGTCATAGAAACGTGAATTTTGGCACAAGCATTGATTATGTCATAAATAGGAAACGCTAATGGGTCCCAAATCGATTATTCAATTCTAGCGCAAAAGAATTGGCGTCAAAATTTTACGTGCGGAATGTAATTTTTTCACTTTCCGGTGTCATAGAAACGGGAAATTTTGGCACGAGCATTGATTATGTCATAAATAGGAAAAGCTAATGGGTCCCAACTCGATTATTCAATTCTAAGCGCAAAAGAATTAGTGTCCAAATTTTACATATGTAATCTAATTCTCTCACTTCCTGATGTCATTTTATATGAAGGAAACATCGCATGGTTACCTCCCCGTGGTATTTCCTGGGTGCCGCAAAGAACTATGCAAAATGGTGAACATATGTTTTTCCTCAGTATCTCTAAAGTAACCACGACTTCATAAGCTTTTCCGTATGAACACCAGATAAACACCAGGACCAAATTAACTCGGGCGAAGCCGGGTATATCAGCTAGTTTGTCCATATGGAGCACTAGAGTGTGAAGGCGGTCTATCTCCTGCAAAATGAAGGAAAAGAGAGGGTTAATGATATAAAAAAAATTGCAATATTCTGATAAAACGAATGCAACCGCAAGACTACGCCCCGCGACCTCTCTTCATACATACCCCGACTCTCCAGGACGTAAATGTACCTCCTGGAGCGGGAAGAGATTAAAAATGGGTTTGTTTTATTAAAAGTTCACAATTTAATGTTTTGCCAGTTTGTCCTGTGTTCAAACATATAGCCATTGTGAAGTTAGTCAAGGTTAAACTTTAACTTTTTCCTAATTTGCCATGATCGCCATTTTCTACTAATTTCTAATGGAAAACGACGATCACGTCACCATGGAGCACATGGCGTTGGGCCCCAGTGAATTCTGCAGGCCCTTGGCAGCTTTTGGTGGACAGCAGCAGAGAAATTTTTGGATTACTTGACAATCTCAGCAATTTGCATGTGTCTGCTATTTCGTTGGCAGACACATGCATAGAAGCAGTGGTGAGGTCCATAGATAATTCAGTGGGCCTTAGGTACTTCATTTCACCTCCCCTCATGGATATGATTCATGGTGGGCGATGCAACTTAATTTTCAGTTCTTTTTTAAACTTCCTATCTTTTTTTCAAAAAAATTTCCTTGGTTGCTATTATCCATGGGATTGCACTCATCAAGCCAGCAGGAAACGCATAGAAATTTCAGCTGGTCTACCATGCAGCCTCGACTCATCCAGAAGTTCTCCTTGAAGATTTGTAGGGTGAGCTTCACCTGCATTCCAAACAGGGTTATTCTGCTGAAAAAAATTATGCAACACTACGCAAACTCTAATTACCGCGCACACATTTCCCGGCACCAGCTGCATAGCACAGTGTAAAACGCGCCACCTATTTGCAAGTATACCAAAGGCGCATTCCACATTTTGCAAGATTTGGTGCAAACAGGAAACTAGCACAGACATTTCCATCAGCTTCTCCTGCAGGAGTGTTAGACATGTGTTAAGAAAGGCCTCATGCCCACGGGCTTGGCAGACTCCGTCAGCGGATTATCGCAGAGGAGTCCACCAAGGAGCCCCCCAAAGCCTCATACTTACTTCTCAGATGCGCTGCGTCAATTCCGTCTGTTGAGCTGGTGTACAGCGCATGACACGCTGGCATTGCCCGATGACGCAGTCTTCGGTGGGCAGAGACGTGTTTTCACGTGATAATTCCACTGTGCTCACAAGGGAAGTATTGCGTGATGACCGGATTCCATTGACTACAATGGAAGACGGCTGAAATTATTCCCGCGGCAAATAGAGCATGCTGCGTTTCCTTTGACACAATGAAATGGCGTGGTGGAATTTACATAGTAACATAGTTCGTTAGGCCGAATGAAGACAATGTCCATCTAGTCCAGCCTGTTTATCCTCCTGTGTTGATCCAGAGGAAGGCAAAAAACCCCAAGAGCAGAAGCCAATTAGCCCTTTTGGGGGAAAAATTCCTTCCCGACTCCCTAATGGCAATCAGACTAATCCCCCTAATAGTTCCCACCTGCCTGTATACCCGGATTAACAATTAACCTAATATTTATATCCTGTATAATCCTTCCTCTCTAGAAAGACATTAAGTCCCCTTTTAAACTCCTCTATGGATTTTGCCATCACCACTTCCTCAGGCAGAGAGTTCCACAGTCTAACTGCTCTTACAGTAAAGAATCCCTTTCTATGTTGGTGATGAAACCTGCTTTCCTCTAAACGTAGCGGATGCCCTCTTGTTACCGTCACAGTCCTGGGTATAAACAGATCATGGGAGAGATCCTTGTATTGTCCCCTCATGTACTTATACATGGTTATTTGATCGCCCCTTAGCCGTCTTTTCTAGAGTAAATTTCACAGTGTCAACATTAAACTATTTGGTTCAATAGAACCTAATTGCTGCAGGACAACACCGCGGATTTCCACCACGTTAAACATGTCAGAAATCCAGCCGTGGGCATTAGCCCTAAATGAGGTGGGATTGCAAGCACAACATTTGCCAAAGGGCATCTGCAACGGGATGCACGAGTTTCTAACAAGGTAACTTTAGTCAATGCAGCCAAGCTGTAATCAGTCACGTCAGTACAGTAAAAGGGGATAAATGCATCAATCTGGAGCCTAAGGGCTGGGCCCACTGGGCCCACCCCCCTAAAAGAAAAGGGGGTCAATGCTGTAAAAATAAACCAAACAGGAAAACCAAAGGTGAAATACAAATAAACTATCCTCAGGGTTTAATTACTCTGAACACATCCTACACACAAGTATCCCAAACAAACGTTTCCTTATTCACTTACCGCAAGGCTAGCAAGAGCCTTTCTATTACTGATACACAGTCGCGCATGTTCGTGTCTATTCACGCAAGTGCAGGTCGAACTTCCACTAAAATAGTGTAAAATTGCAGCAGTGTTAGATGACAAAATTAGGAGAACTGCTCAGGGTACCGCCGTAATCCCTCATATGAGAACTGTTCAGGGTACCGCCGTAATCCCTCATACGAGAACTGCTCAGGGTACCGCCGTAATCCCTCATACGAGAACTGCTCAGGGTACCGCCGTAATCCCTCATACGAGAACTGCTCAGGGTACCGCTGTAATCCCTCACACTAGAACTGTTCAGGGTACCGCTGTAATCCCTCACACTAGAACTGCTCAGGGTTCCGCCGTAATCCCTCATACAGCGCTTGAAAATGAGCTGCAGATTGTCGCTCCTAAAGAAGTGGCTGAACCCCAAACCGGCGCCCTCTGCGCCTCACACTCGCAGTACTATTCGCCTCTACAATATGAATTGCGAGACTTTCGGCCCGTTGTTGCCACCTTCTACCTCTGGTATCCGATAGCAGAGAGCTGTCACACTCCCCAACCCCGGGGCTTTATTCTACAGGGCCAGTGTGTTTTTTAAGGACGTGAAAACATGTAAGGCTGGTCACTAATGGGTTAAACAAGTAAACAATAATGACAAACTAATGGTAAGCCCTGCCTCTCACTCCTGCTATATGAGGGCAGTATGCCTCTAACCAATCAGTGCTTTTGTGTCCTGTGATGGAGACAGATGGATGTTAGCTTCCTTACTTAGAGCCTCGTGTGTCGCAGAGTGTAAGCTCTTGCTCACGACCTGAAGGTTGCAAGTTCAATCCCTGCAAGGTTCAGGTAGCTGGCTCAAGGTGACTCAGCCTTCCATCCTTCTGACGTCAGTAAAATGAGTACCCAGCTTGGTGGGGGTAATAAATAAATTAAAAAAAATATCTGAAAGCGCTGCGGATTAAGTTGGCGCAATACAAATAACAATATTTTTTTTACTGTCTACATGTGGCTGGCACGCCTGTTTAGGGTGCGCTCACTGGTTCTGTCAAAGAGTTCTTTCGGCGGTTGGAATAGCATTACGTCATACTGCAGGAGCGATCAAAGCATCGCATGTTATAGTCCCCCAGGGGGGCTTAAAAGTAAAAAAAAAAAAAATCAATAAAGTTCAATTGTAGTAAAAAAAAAAGTAATAAAAGTTTAAATCACCCCCTTTTGCCATATCTGTAATTAAAAATCGAAATCATAAAAAATAAAAATACATATTTGGTATTGCCGCGTCCGTAAAAGTCTGATCTATCAAAGTAGCACGTTATTTACCCCGTACGGTGAAGGTCCTCAAAAAAAAAAATCCACAAATGCACTTTTTCAGTTACCCTGTCTCCCAGAAAAACGCAATAAAAAGCGATCAAAAAGTCATATGTATTCCGAATTGGTACGAACGGAAACTATAGGACATCCAGCAAAAAAATGAGCCCTCGTTGAACTACGTCAAATAATAAATATCAGAAATAAAAAGTTATTGCGCGCACAATATGACCGCAGAAAATAATTTAAAAAAATTAAATGTCTTTGGAAAAAAAAAAAGAGTAAAGAGTAGTACAGTACAAAAAAAACTATACAAGTTTGGTATCGTAACAATCATACTGACCCATAGAATAAAGTTATCATGTTGTTTTTGTTACCGTTTGTGCGCCGTAGGAACAAAACGCACTGAAGGATGGCGGAATGTGGTTTTTTTATTTTACTCCAATTAGAATTTTGTAAAAGTTTTTCAGTACATTATATGGTACTTAAACAGCACCATTGAAAAATACAACTCGTCCCGCCAAAAACAAGCCCTCATACAGCGACGTCGATGAATAAATAAAGGAGTTACGATTTTTTTAAAGGGGGGAGGAAAAAACGAAAATGGAAAAAAAAGGGGCCGCATCATTAAGGGGTTATTTCAATATTAAATTTGCACGTGTCCTAAACGAGTTAGAAATAAACATTAGTTTTCCAAATGTGCGTCGACAAGCAGATGGACTGAAAAAAAAACGTTGTAAAAATTGGTTCATTAAGTTTGCATATATTTAAAATATTGTCTTAGAAAATGTTAAAGTGATATGTTTTTAAAAATTTTCCAAAATATTGCGTTTTTCGTAAAATCTTTTTAACATAACCTACTTCTACTACTAAAACGGTGTTAAATATGTGGTGGAAAAAAAATAACAATAGGATATGCAAAACTATTACGTTGTTATTCCATAGTAAAGTCACGGATGTCAGATTACCAAAATACGGTCTGGTCATTAAGGTGCAAACAGTCAAGGTCACTAAGCGGTTTAATAAAGGGTTATTGGCTTTGACACCTGCAGCAAGGCTTGGTTAGTGAGAACATTCTGTTGTGATAGGTCTGCAAATTGGACAATTGTGAAAAAAAGTTCCAGTCATAGAGTTATAATACCAACATTTACTGAACAGAATTTCTCTTTTCTTTAAGAATAACAACTAAAAAGTTTAAACTGCGAAAAGTTTTTCTAAAGTTTTTTTTGTAAAATGTTTCAAGTTTTCTAAAAACAACTGAATAAACTAAGAATTTCAATGGACATTATTCACCACCCCCCTAACCCAACTGACCTTGGACATTGTTTGACGATGGCTGGGCTGGTATGCGCTTGCGTGTAGGGGGAGAAACGTGCATTTGGTAGCCTCCTCAGGCAAGCCATGGGTGTAGGTGCTCCACAGCCCATCAAATTCTCTATTTGTGGAAGGGTTTCAGTGGTGGGTAAGGAATAAGGGTTTTGTGGTGGCACCAACAAATATGAACTATGAACCTGTTCATGAAAATACGAAATGCTGTGACTTTGGTTGCATTGTATGGACCTTGATGTTACTGGGGAGAGATCTGTGGACCCTGGCAAATTCAGATTGCCTCCTGAAAGCAAGCATCTGACTGTGGTCTAAACTCAGGTGTGGTTCATCCCCAGTTGGCTGCCTTGAAATGGTCTGCTGTGAGGTGGACGCGTGCGCCACTTGATACCCAGCTGCCACTGGAGGGGTGGGCACACATTTTTTGTGCCGATGTAGCGAGGGTGGATAGCGCTTTGCTGAATCTGTCCTGGCCTGCGGTGGAGTGTGGAATCTGGTGGTCTGGAGGATGCAAGAAGTTTTCGGTGAGGTTAAGGGAGGTATAGTTGGAGATGCAGGGATGCATGAGATTAACGGGGAAGCGCGGGCAATGCTATGAGACTCATTGGTCACTTGCACTATGGATGTCGCAACATGCATTTCAACATCCCTTTGTGGTGAAAATAGGGGTTCAAAAAAAGGACTTAGGGTAGGGGATGGTTGGTTGGGAATGGGTACGTGTGCTGGACCAGTTACTGGAATGGGATTATAACTACCCTTTTCAACAAACCTGCCGCGGCTATTGAGACTCCAATGCACTAGTAGCCAGAAGCACTCTTCAGTGGGTTCTGGCTTGGAGACGGTATCAAATAGCATCTCAATGGCCACCTTCATCTTGTGCACAAACCTTGGTTGTATTTTGCCAAAGTGGTCCTCCAGTGAATGGCAGTAAGACGCCGCCCAGTCTAATGGCTCCCTGCTCTTGAGTAAGCCAAATACGGCTTGATCAACCTGTGTGCAGGAAGATACTGCCTCCATTATTAGTTTGTGGCTGCTGCTGGCCCAGTACAGGGCTACCTGCTTCGTCCTCAACCCCACGCTCCACAGCATCCTCTTGCGAGCTGGTCAAAGAGTCTGTCCTGGTCATCACAGTTGAACGGACCTCATGACACCCCTGTGTACTTTGGCCTGGTAGAGAAACATCTGGTGCAGAATCCTGGCTCTCCTCCGCTGTGGGTGAACATTCAAAAAAACAAAAAACTAAGATGCCAGACTGAAATATGCCCCTACAAGCACATTTCATCTTGACTGCTGAGCTCAACGTTATCAGCTTACTAGCCCAAAAACTATTACCTCATGGCAGCCTATAAGCACTTTAAAGTGCTGCAGTTTTTAAAATTATTTTTTTTTTTTAATTTTCAATTTGAATTCTAAACTTTTCCACATACTTTCAAGTGAAATGGTTATAAAAATATTTAGTCTAGTGTAGGAAAGGCATGATGCAAAGGCAGGCAGGCAAACCCATCATCGTTTTTGGGGAAAGGCTTGACAATAATAGGCTTTCTGTTGCGTTCAATAACGTGCAACCACAATAACATAAATTACAGGCATGACTGTGCACAAAGGAAAACAAAAACTAAAGGGGAATGCTCTCCCTATCGTCCCCCAACCCGGGAGGGGACCTTGCCTGCTCGGCAGACTAACCGCGCTGAAAAGTGCGAGCCCACACTCGAACCTGGGCCACTGACCAGTCCCTAACTGGGAGCCCTAGCGCAAAACAAAAGGAGAACAAAACCAAACAAAACAGCAAAGAACTTAGCTTATCCAGCAGAGCTTCCACCACAGTGTGTTGCTCCGTCGCTGTCCAACAAGGAACTGCAGAGAATCATTGACCAGCACAGGAGTAACCGTTAGCCCTGCTTAAATAGCAGCAGAGCTACTTAACTCCAGGTGCTGACTGACATTAATCTTGTCACTACCACACCTCTCAGCTCCAGGAGAGGTAGGAATGCTACTAAACCCTGGTTTGGCCTGACAGCAAGGTGGGAACCTCAGGACGGCTGCAACACTTTTCCTAACAAATAATCTCTATCTGTTGTAAAACATTAACAATGTATACTCACCTCTCCAAATGGAATCCTAGAAATAATCAGTATCTTCTGTTATAAATCTAAAACAATTATATACTCACCTGTCCACCGCTTTCAAGTTCCGGTGAGTTTTGCTGCTGGTCTCCCCAGCTCTGTAATCATCATTTTACAGCTGTTGGGGAATTAAAATCCCCATGGACTGAAAGCGATGTGTGTGTTTTGCCTGTAGAAAAAGGAAAATCCCGCAGCACACCTAACACATGCACTTCAGTGCAGAGGTTCCAGTCTGTATATGCCAAGCCACCTGTGGGGTCATGAACCAAACCCCAAATAAATGCAATGGTATCCAAGGAGGCGGCAGCATCAACGGTGTAAAGATAGTAAAAAAAGGGTTTTATTGCTCCATAAAATGGCATGTGTGTGTGTTTTGCCTGTTACGCTCTGCCAATAAAAGACAGCACTCAGCCATTCCAAAAATTGCTAGCTGAGCGCTGTCTGTGACTGCTCACAGTGCTCAGTCAATCACAGCCACCATTTGGCCCATTCACAGAATGCAATGGATGTACCATGCAATGCCTGTGATTGGTTCAGCACTGTGGCCAATCACAGACAGCGCTCAGCTGTCACTTACTGAATGTCTGGGTACTGTCTGTGATTGGCTGACCGCCCAGCCAATCTGACACAAGGCTTTTTTTGGCGGGAGTTTTAAAATCCCTGCTGCATGGAAGATGTTCTGTACAGGGCCGGGGAGAGATGCAGCAATATGGAACTTACCCCGTCAGCGTCAGTGGTTGGACAGGCGAGTAAATAAATTTCCAAAGACACCTTTTGGATGTTTTCCGGGGAAGAGCTTATATTCCTTGTCCCACTACAAAAATCATCACTGTGGTGTGCCCTCTCCTCAGTGAATACGTTGACAGCACTTGCAGACTGTTCAGCGATAATGGGAACTGCTGTGGGATGATGGAATCCTTTGCCACTGTTGTTACTGCAGTGGCAGTGGGTAACTATCATTGACCATAGATTGCTAACGGGGCCGAGACGCTCTCTTGTGTGTCAATTGGCATACTGTTGACAATTTAAAATTTTTCTATGCTTTACAACAGAGTGAGGCAAGTGTTTAAACAAAGGCTTAAAAAAATCGTGAGAAGGAGAGGTACACCCTGAGCTGAAGAAACAACTAGCACAATAGCATGTGATTAAACAACCCACATCACCCAGCATGTTGTGAAAGACTAGGAAAGGGTGCTTAAACAAAATTTGGCATTGTTGTCTAGGATAATAAAGCTCCAAAATTTGGAAGGAGGGGGGGGGGGGGGGGGCTGAAGGGTACTTGGAGTATTAGCCCAGGGAGTAGTCCAGTTTCACGGGAAAAAAAGTTGTTTTTACACAATCATTTTTGGAGGAGGGTGAGAAAAAGCATAAAAGCAACACTAAATAATGGCTAGGGACGTTGGAAAAGACTTGTGTACTAGGCATTGTCGAATGGCAAATGTGAAACTCACACAAATAAGCTATTTACGCAGGCAACTCGAACTGGCTGTCCAGGAAGCATATTAGCCTCTTACTCTCAAGCTCAGTACTATGGAGCAATTCCAGCGACCTCATTGGTTGTTTGGGTTGTCTGAATCAACCTGATTGGTTATTTGGGTTCCCTGATTTAACCTGATTGATTGTTAGGGCCGAGCTTGACAGTAATATAGATATATGCGTCCAGGAAGCCAAGCAGGTGTCCATATTTGTATGGCTTCTTGCCTCGTATTGATCCCTTGCATATTTCCAATTGCGAGAAACTAGGTCATGCTAGGCGTGATTAGGAAGCCACCTACCTTTTATTACGTCTATTCTAGGCTTGCTAATTAAAAAAAAAGCCCAAATCCCCCATTACATGCCTTAACAGGTCACACGTTGCTTCAGAACACATTTGTAGAATAATTCACAGAGGTACTACTGCAAACCCACCCAGTTCCAGTTGTTTTGGTGAACCCGCAGTTGCCCACTCTGTTCCATGCACAGCACGGGCCACTGAATGCCACAGCTGTTCTTTCAAGGGCTTGTTTTTATACCCCCTATCGCTGGTGTTCCATAGGGCTGTTCTGGCCACCACTGCTGGGATAATTCGTATTAGCGCCATGTTATTTCATTCTGGCACAAGGGACAGTAGCGCTGACAGGACTCTTGTGCGGGCTCTTTTGCGAACAGACCACACCCCTAAACTGCACGCCTTTTAATAAAAGGTCTATTTCCCACGTCTGCCTATACGGCACGTGTTTACGACAGATAAAAATCGTTCGCACGGCGGAGGCAATGCATTATCGCCTGCATGGACGTTTCAATGCTACGCTGGAGAGGTAGTAGACATTTGCTCGCTTATTCGCGCGAGCAGCGTTTTAAAATGGGAGAAAATATGGCGAGAAGTGTAAAGGTAGTGATGTAAAATTAAGTGTAAATGACCCGAAAACGAGTGTTAATGACTGTTCCCTATCACATAGTGTAGCAATGCTAAAGGACACATGATTGTCGCTTTTTGTCACACATACATTTTTTTTTCAGCTTTGCACAGCGATTGAAGAACTGGCAAAAAAAAAAAAGAGTGCAGACACGGTGACTCTTTACAAAATTGCCTCTGTCTCCATCCATTTCTGCCGTAGGGCTTCTACCCACTAGCGGTATTTTAACGCTGTGATATCGCTGCGTTTCATTTATGCAAATGTCAATTGGACTTTCTAATGGTAAAATCGCATCCCACAAAAAAATCACAAGTTTCTGGTTTGCGATTTTTGTGCAATGCGATTTTAACGTTAGACAGTACAATTGACATTTGCATTTAACCCTTTGCAATCCAGTTCTGTATTCAGGGTTTCCTAGGGGTCTTTCTCTTTCTGTGATTATACAATGGCGCCATCTGCTGGCTAGAGCCAGTACTGCGGTATGGGACATGCTGGAGAGGCCCCCGACAGAAGAGCGGTCAGTAATATACAGAAAGAATACCCTGCCGGACGTCTTCCGACATTGGAGATGTACAGCCTTCAATCAGAATGTCTTCAGACGTCAGACAGTGGATTGGAAAAGGTTAAAAAGGCAGCGATATCGCAGCGTTAAAAAAACGCTAGTCGGTAGAAGCCCAAATGCTGCAGGAAATAGGAGGAAGGCCAGCGTGGCAAGCCACTCCAATACTTTGATACAGGTCAACATTGGAGACAGTGGCAGGTGCATAGCGTTGCACTTGTGGGGCCATCCACCAGTTTGGATGTGCCTGTAAACGGGGCATTTCAAGAAATGTTACTGAGACTGTACGGACAAACCCGGATCAGTTAATAATGTTGAATGGCCTCACACCTAGTATCTCTTTGGGCAGAGGTGTGGCCAGCACTGTGACGGAATAACGCTAATATGAGAATTTCTGTAAGACTGGTGATCAGTGTGCCGTAAGAAAGTACTTCCCAAAAATTAAGAGATGGATATTGGATAATGGTATATCACTGCAAGTGCCAAGGACAACTGTGATGTGTTTTTTTTAAAATTATGACACTGCACAATACAAATGGTGTGAAAAGTTTTTTTTTAATAAAAAAAAAGGACTTGAAAGTTGTCCTCACAAAAAAATGTTTTGTTTTTTTGTGGTGGATTAGGCAATTGCTCCGTCTAATTAATTTATGCGTCCCTTTGCTTGTAGAGAAATGAATACCTCGAGTTTTTTTTCCATTTCCGTTGCATACATAACCCGCATTTAGTTGAAAACACCTTTTTAAACCCTGTCAGTAGGCAGCAGATTTTGCACAATTGCATTCGACTGGCAAAGGACGATGTGTCTGCTGTATTGAATGCATGGACAGGCTTTATTGTTGATGACTAAACAATGCTCCTCAGAATGTAGCGGATGCTCATCCCACAACTCTGCAGGCATAAGAGCGGGTGAGGAAGGCTGTACGTTCAGCAATCTGATTCTTGTCTGCGAGTGCATGAGAAATTCACAAATTTTTTTAATGAGCAAGCATGGTTCTGTTTCCCTGGCAGTGGGAACATGTTCAGGGAAGCTGATGAGCTTGTTGCTATGGAATTTTCCCCCCCAATTTTTCTTATAAGTAACAGACTTGCAATAGCAACAGGCCCCTTCAGATGGAATCCAAAGCCAGCGAGCACCCAAATGTTCGGGCCCGCATTATTCGAGTTGAGCTTTCCGTAAAATTCGAGAGCTCTACTCGAGTAACGAACCCCATTGACTACAATAGGAGACTCGAGCATTTTTGTATGTGGGACGCCGGGTCCTGTTTTTTTTTAATTCTTGGTTCGATTCTCTCTCTCTCTCTCTTCCCCTTCCCCTGCCTGCCAGACCAAAAATTTTCAAATGATGCGCGCTGCGTTGCGGCGGGGAGGGGCCAAAACAGGCACGTCACAGCGGGGAGGAGCCAAAAGCTGGGGCAGGGTCGAACACGAATTGATGCTCGTTCAAGTAACAAGCACCATCGAGTACGCTAATACTCGAACGAGCATCAAGCTCGCCAGAGTAGGTTTGCTCAACTCTACCCTTAGCATGTCTACTGCAGAGCAGTCCCTGAAATGGCAACATGAATTGTTAGTAATGCACGGCCGTTCCCTTGCAAGAGCTGTACAAAATTGCCTTGATAATCTTAAAAGGCTGGGTTCGCATGGGGCAGATTTAATGCGGAATTTGCATGTAATTTCGCAGCGGCAAATCCGTCTGCAGCCCCTAATCCCAGGATTATTCAGCCATGTGGCTGAGAGTTAGCACAAATCTCGTCCTCACATGGCGTCCAATCCATCATGGAAAAGCCAGGCAGAACCGGCGCTGCGGTGCGTAGTTGAAATATGAATTTTTTTTTATTTTTGCTGTGATCTCGCTCCTCTCTCTGGATAGACAAAGCCACAGTGGAATGCCAGTGGTCGAACCACTACAAGCCCCTCGGCGAAATGGCGCGGGTTTTGAAGCTGAGCTTTTACCACCGCATTTCCCTGGGATTATCGGTGCAGACAAACAGTGGGAATTACGCAGGAAATGCACCCTCTGTGACCCAAAGCCCTACTGCAAACATTGAGTGCTCAACAATGTAACCCTCTGGTGTGTGTAGAGAGTAATCTGCATTCACATAAATGGCCACTTTTAGCACTAGATCGGCCGTGTAGGTTTGCAGACGCCTAATCTCCTGCTGAATGTTGCCCGTCCACAAGCTATTTAAAATCTAATTAGTTAACCCAATCCTCAAATGAAGAGTCAGGCCAGAACATGGCCCCTTTTTCTGCTAAAGGCTCCAGTTCATAGGCAGTCACGTTAGAATTCCGCACTGGATTTCGGTTTTAAGGGTGCAGTCACACAAACGAGGGAACATAGGTTCTCACAAAAGCAAACACCCATGTACGTTCACATAACTACGTGACAGCTGATGCCTGCTGCATCGTTCTCCATGGTGCCACGGCTGCTGCCGGGGTCCGCATTGACAGCAATGGGCTGTTGGCAACCCCTGCATTGATTTTCCAGTAAAGGGCTAGAAAGAGAAGCCGTTCCCAAAAAATCATCCCTGCTTTGTTTAAAAAAAAAACAAAAAACACCCCTGACGTGAAAATAATCCCCACGGGTAGTCCACTTGTCGAAGAAAAATGTGACAGCACCGTCACAGAGTTCAGTGACCAGGGGGATGTCTGCGGAATGTCCTGCCACAGCTGTCCAAGCTGTTACAACTATGGCTGAGAATTCTGATGTTCTCGCAATGCCTACATTGAGGCCAGACCTGCTGCCAGCGGCCTCATTGAAGGCAATGGTCTTCAGACAGCCAATGTAGTCCTTTTTGGGGGGAAGACTTTAAAAATCGGCCTTGCCTTGAAAAGAATCCCTGTTCTGTGTAAAACAAAAAAACAAACTTACCTGTCTGGCACTTGCGTGACTCTAGAGTGACTGACTTATCAGCTTGGCCCCCAGTAGCCTAGTGCAGTAATTAAACCTGGCAGGGATTTTAGCTCCCCACTTTGAAAAAGGCCTGTATCTGATTAGCTGGGCACGCAGCCAATCGAGGCAACACTGAAACTAAAATTGAATGACAGCTGAGCGCTGTCTGTGAATGGTCACAGCGCTCAACCAATCACAGGCTGCACTTGATTATTTACTTAAAGTACATGAATGGCCAAGTAGTGCCTGTGATTGGCTAAGGGCTGTAACCAAATACAGGCTATGCTCTGTTGTCATTCAATGGGTGGCTGAGTGCTGCCTGTACTTGGCTTAGTGCTCAAACAAATCTGATACAGCCCTTTTAGCAGGTGATGCATTGCAATCCCCACCTGCTAAATGTACTACAGTACAATGTCAGAGAACAAGCAGAGAAATTTTAACACAGACCAGGTATTTATTTCAGGGAAGTCCTTGTAGTTAAATCAAATGCCCAAAACCAGTACAATCGATGTGAATTGTCTTTGTTCCATTTAAGCCAATAGAAAAACATGGCCATCCTCTCCCACAGCTATCAGAAGTGTGACAGCTGTGGCAGGGGATCATTAACTCCATGCATACTGTCCCTTGTCACTGAACACCGGCGCAATAATGTCACAGTGTTTAGTCACAAGTGGGGCTCGCAGCAGTGTATACTGACATGCACCTAAGGAGCTATGGTGCACGCATGTCCTATGTTTTGCTGGTTAATGCATTTGAACGCATTTTAAACATCGACATGTGAACACACCATTGGGACCCAAGGGTTGCAATAGACAAATGGTTTTGTGTGTACACGGCCGTTACAGAATATCGTTACCGATATTCCGCTGCAGGGGAGGAGGATGTGCCGTTGTCAGTTCTCCCCGGTGAGCCTATCTGACCGATCGTCTCACCACGAAGAATCGCGTCAAATTACGGCATGACGCCATTTAGATTCTGCGACCGGAAAATCGCTATGATTATCCGCTCATGAGCGCTGCGGCTGTGCTTTCCATAGCCACCCTCTGACAAGTGTTCACTGCGTTACCCGTGGGCGAATAGTCGCCGCCGGTAACGCTATGAACAATCGCCAGTGGACAGGGAGCCTTGCGCTCACGCTCGTGTGAATGCACCCTGAGGTCGCATCCTTGAGGCCAAAAAATGCATTAAACTCACCAGTGTGGACATTGTTTCTCTCCCCTCCATCATGGTTGGATGCTCTTTCTTCTAGGTTGGCGCTGTGCTTGGCACGCAGTCGGGTAGGTGATCACATGTTTTTTCTCTTACTCATCTCGCAACCCAGTCATGTCTACTGCTGAAGTGCTGCGGCTGGGGAGCCTTGCAGCGACCTCTATGAAAGCCACCCCAGCGCTGTACCAAAGAACATGTAGCATGCTGCTATTTGTGTCTTCGCGCATCATTACCCCGTTGGGCAAACAACACTTTTGCATCACTAACATGACCTGTGAATGCTAATGCATCGCTATGGCCGGGAAAAACTGTTGCTCTCCCACCCAGGGGGCGCACACGGATTGTATAAGATAAATCCGCCCGTGCAAATTGTGCCAACCAGTTTGTGGACTCCCCCAAATAAAAGACAGTTTTACAAATGTATAAGACATTTCTAATAACTAATGGCAGAGCGATTAACTGCTCTTTAAAACTATTATTATAAAAGCAAATTTATGGACGCGCTGGACCAAATGGGGGGGCTGGGCCACACCGCCAGCCAACATTTCAAAAAACGGCAACTGCAACAGGTGGTGCTACTGAAGGGACCGTCCGCATGATGAAATTCATACGGGAGATTTGAAGTGCTGAACCATCCAACTGCAGAGGTTGGAGAGGCGCTCCAGGAGCCCATCTACCGCACTATGCAGCTGGAAAGCATGTGCGGTGCACTCCTGGATTGCTGATAATGCCCACTGCGGCCCCACACTGGTGAGAAGAGCGTCCAACACTGTGGGGGGAAAAAAAAGAAACATTAGTAAGTGTTTTTCCTATTTCCCCCTTTGACTGGATGTAACAATGTACCCCCCCAGCACTACTTCTGTTCCACCCTTTTAAAGGCATGCGCTCTTCTTTTGGTTATGTACAATGTCTGGTATTCCTTTAAAAATATTTTAAACGAGATTTAACAACCTAACCAAATCTGTGTAACAGCGGCGCATCCAGTCTCATCACTCTGCCTCCAAAAAGGTATTTGGCAATCTATTCGATTGTCAAGTTACATTGTGCAATTTTTGGGGGGCCAGGGGAAAGTGTGTGTGTGTGTGTGTGTGTGTGTGGTGAAATTACAATGTAAATTGTGGGTTTAATGCATTGTGTTGACTTGTCGCCAACTGGCATGCAGCAGAAGCGTGAGGGAGATGTAGGGAAAGTGTACTTTTTTTTAGGTATTTTGTGGTCCTTGGAACAGCACTTCCCAATTAAAAAAATCTCACACCCCGGAACCCCCGCTGCCTCCTACCTCTTTCCCCCAGCCTGATCCTCCTTCAGATCTCCCATAAATGACCTTGATCGTTCACCTTCAGATCGCTCCATCGCTTCTGTAGTTGTTGAATGCTGTGGACGGTCCCATAACGGTGCTGTAATGACCGCACCACCTGTCGTAAAATGCTCCTTTTATGTTGATGTGGATGGAGGTATGGCCCATGCCTCCCACCTTAATGCCTGTCATCCATAATCTGTACTAGCAGGCGAGTTTCCCGCCGCCCTAGTGGAGATGCCCTGCGTGCCATGTTTAAAAAGTAGTTTGTAAATGATTGAAAGTTCTAAAATGGCGCCTTATTTATAATCTGTAGTCGCACGAGAATACAGGCCGAAAGACTGCGCATGGATGCGGCCTACACCCAGACGTCAGACGCACCTTTCCCCGCCCCTCCACTCTGCCATAGCTAACGCACGCCTAGGCCTTCATACAGCTAGCGAACATTTACGCCATTCGTTAGCGGGCAATAAATAGGCGTATCCGTGGCAAAAAAAATCAAGAGCTCATTTTGACGATTTGCCTGTCGTTAGCAAGTGAACAGTATAACGTTACAATACAAGTTATGCATCAGTACAGCAATAAACGGTCATTCATTTTGCTAGTGATGAATTAAAGGGTGTCTTAAAAAGAATAGTTATTACCCTCCTTACCTTTCCACAGACTTCATTAGTACGGTGGGCTATCAGTGTTATAACTCTGCACAAGCCTTTACCCAATAGTGAGGAGTCCTTCTTGCGCCATTGTGGCCTAGGGCCTTTTAGGAATCCAGACATGTATCACATGAACATAGGCTTAACTCCATAACGGTTTTCTATATCCAAGTCTATCAGTCTGTTTTTTTTCGTCAAAGCACTTCTACAATGCCACTTGGTTACTCAAAATTGTCGGGTTGAATTTTTGACTATTTATTAAAAATGAAAAATTTGGGGGAATTTGTAGTGAAAACTTCACTTACACTAATGTATAAGATGTAGTATTCAATGTAGATGCAAAAAAAAAATAATAACAGTATGTGTTTAGACTATATTCTCATCGTCCATTCCGAAAATGTAACTTCTTTTCAGCTCCCAGATGTACTCCGTTTACATACCTGCACAGCCCTTTGAGGAACACTTTACCCAAACCAGATTGAAAGCCGCATTGGTGTCAGAATCTAACATTGGCGCACTCACGACAACATTAAATGAACTGCACCCCATAATGTATCGAGGCGGTTTAGTCATGAATAATTTGACCCCTTTTTCAACTTTGCAATTCTAAATAAAATGTAGAGCTGTTAAAAATATATAATTGCAAATCTGCACATCTTCATTTTCCCCAATCCATGGAGACCCCCGTTTCTTCTGTGTTCAAAAACATATCCATAGTGACCCTAGTTTTATGTCTGTAGGCACAACATCGGCAAAATTGACAATGAGGATAAAGTCAACTGCTTTTAACTGTAATCAGATCGCCAATGATCAGGATTAACGGTCCTTTTTTCAAGCCGCCCCTCCATCACTGTACCTAGCTCTGGTCTACCTTTTGTAGACAGCAGCTGACAACATTGTACTGCTCCTGGGCCCTACATACATTCTGTGCCTATGGCCACCGCTTGGTCGACGGCTACATGCGTCACAGCTGGGGATCCCATTTGGGGTACACCCGCAGAGGCCTTTTGTCAGTAATGTCATCTCCTCTCACAGCTTTGATTCAAGACGGAAGTGAAATGAACATTTCTTTCATTATTGTACACAGATTGTCGTTATGCATGTAATACCGATGACCCCATGACCTGGTAACGACGATCACAGACCCCACAGAAATGTATTTGCTCTTGGCTACGTTTCAGAGTTCGGAGCTCATAGAATGTGAATTTGACCATGCCTTCACCATTGTGGCAACGGGACCGTTCACAGAGGATTGGGTGAAAGCTGAAAAATTCAGGGAAGTTAGAAAAGTTAATTAATTCACAATCACAGATTAGAAGAATGAGTACAGAAAAAACACTATATTCTTACATTTAACGTTTTTAATACCATTAGCACGTACCGCCTAATCAATTTAAAGGGTCAAATAATCCATTGTTTAGCAGTGCAAACATTACCGGGAACTGCTTACAATGGCTGCAAATTCTATGCTGCAGGCTACACATGGTAGGCAGGAGCAGATTATTTTTTTTGAATTTGCCGGGGCACTGACCCCTCATGGCATGCCCACAATTTAATATGGCGGACACAAATGCATAGAAGGTCATGGAAGACCGTCCTTCCCTGCTAAGTGTTTCCATAACCCCTCATCACTCAACTCCATGAGGGGAGCTGAAATTTTAATTTTTTTTCCCTTTTTAAAATGTTGTACATTATCACCACTATCCATAGGGTTAGGACATTAATGATCCCAGTGACCCGGCACCCTGAGCCTGGTGACATCTCCATGGTTCCTGCCTACGTTCAGTAGCTGGGGACCAAGCGATTTGAAATGCCTCAGGCAGATCTTGTTTGCTGCAATTGCATCGGCATTTTCTATTTGCCGCGATGCACAGGTGAAGGTGTAGTATCTGTTCTGAAAAACAGCAAAGTGTATAACGTAGCTGTGGGGGACTGGGAGGCGGGGCTAGCTAGATGGAGAGGAGGGAAGCGACCAAGGGAAGGTGTTAGAGGGATAGGAAAGAGAAGAGAGGAAGAGGAGGAGTCAGTGCTCAGAAGGA
This sequence comes from Eleutherodactylus coqui, assembly GCF_035609145.1. Classification (NCBI taxonomy): domain Eukaryota; kingdom Metazoa; phylum Chordata; class Amphibia; order Anura; family Eleutherodactylidae; genus Eleutherodactylus; species Eleutherodactylus coqui. The sequence goes on from NC_089844.1 coordinate 172,105,225, forward strand.
GAAAGAAGAGTGGAGTCGCACCAGGAGAGGTCTGCAGCAAGTCTGAAGATGGAGCACCTAACGCAGCAAATTCGGGAAGCGGTGGCCAGCCAGGGTCCCCTGTGGCTCGTGAAGATGGCCGAAGAGTACCGGTCGGCGGCAACAGCGGCGGCGGCGTTACCGGAGGCGAGGCCGGAAGAGGAGCCAGCGGCGGAGTGCGGCGGCACGGAACCTCGTGGGAGGCCGCAAAGACGGAGGCAACCACCGGCAAGATTAAGCCCCAGCCCAGCGACGAAAAAAGGGGGCAGAAGCAGCCCAAGAGCAGCGGGAGCGAGCCGGAGTGGAGCGGCGCGGTCGCAGCGCCAGGCGGAGGCTTACAGGCCTGGGGAGCGTAGGAGTGGGGACGAGAGCGGAGCGGAAGGCGGAGGTCTACTCACCGGGAGAGGCGGAGCGGTGCCAAGGTCGGGTAAGTCCTGCGCGGGCAAGGGGAATCCCGTGGCGGTGCAGGAGATCATGGCGGAGGTGAGGGAGAGCGGGACACGTGTCTCCCTCAGCAGGCGGAGGGATCTGCGAGCCGGAAGTAGTACCGGCGGGAGGCCTGCACTTCGGAAGGAGGCCACAAGGGGCTACGGGAGCGAGTCCCTGTTCAGCCCGGAGGAGCGCAGCGGGGGGGAGGGAGAGCTTAGCGGGGGTAGCGAGAGGGAAGGGGGGGGGGGGGTCGGATTTCAAAGAGAGGTGTCAGGAGGATAAATAGAAGGGAGAGTAGGGATAGTGGAGGCAGTATAGTTTTCATGAGAAAGGGGCTTGGGGCGTTGGCAGCAGCCCCTCCGCCTGGAGAGGGGAGGGGGGGGGGGAGGGGCGGGGGCGCTTTATGCAGCAACAAGCAATAGTGGCATCAGGGGCAGCAGGTGGATGGCAGGGCGCCCGACACGAGCGGCACACAGGCGGGCGCTCACCGGGCAGCTCGTCAAGGGAGCGAGCTAGTTGGCGCGCTAGGGAGGAGCAAGCAGCAGGGCAAGGTAAGTATGGAGGGGTGGGGGGGCGCAGAAGCGAAAAAGGGGCGCAGCGGTTTAGGGCAGGCAGAAGAGCGCGGGTATCTACGAGCTCGTCAGCGTCTCCAGAGAATGAGGGTCGGAAAAGGAAGGCCCCTCTAATGGATACACAGAGAAGGGCAGGAGCGGCGGTTGTTTACGATAGGCGCAGCGGCCGGGAGCGGGACGCTCGGGCTTCACGCGATACTTCATCTCTCTCGCCGGCTTCTTCCGCAGATAATAGGTACGCTCCCCGCAGTAGCAGACACAATATGGCACCTTCGGCCGGTAGGGCATTCAGTGCGCAGAGCCAGAGGAGCCGTGGTGTCACCCATGATTTGGGCACGGAACGACACGCAGGCCAGAGGCGGGATCGTGTATCAACGCCACCCGGCCCGAGCTTCCTCTTGGCGGAACCAGGGAGGAACAAGGCGGGTGAGTCACACTACAAAAATGTTTGGGATGTATCGGTAACATCAGGTGATAAGTATAACGAAGATTTTATGGGTGCGCTTAAAGCGCTGGTAAATCGTTCTGGAATTGAGAAAGGTTTTGCTCACGCACCCGAGAGCTCGCAAGGGGCGAGTCGTAGGGGCGAAGAGTTGTGTGATGAAGAGTTTATGGGAGCGCTAAAAGCGCTGGTAAATCGTTATGAGGTTGGTAAAAGTTTGGCTCACGCACCCGAGAGCTCGCAAGGGGCGAGTCGTAGGGGCGAAGAGCTGGTTGGTGACGGCTTAAGGTTCGCAGATACACTTTTCTGCGGGGTAGCCCCGCTCGGGGTGGGCTTGACGGAAGAAGTAACGGAGAAAATTAAAAATGGTACATATGTTGACATATGGTCACTATTGTCGGTGGAACATATTGCGGTCGACAAAGAACGGTTTTCGGAACGTGGGACCGACAAAAAAGCGAAAGTAGCCAAAACATTTGATAATTGGCTACAGGCGTTTTTAATGTTGGCACACGTAGCTTGTCAACATAGCCCACAGAAGGGCCCTGAACTAATGGTGTATATGAACACCATTCATAGTGCTTATAAACTGCACGGAGGGTCGGCGTGGTGGAGGTACGACGAGGATTTTCGTCGTCGTATTTCCGGAATGAGGAACATAAGCTGGGCCACGAAGGCAACGGATGTGTGGATCCAGCTTATTCTTTCACAAAAACCGGTAAAACCGTTTTTTCAGGGGACCGCTGCAGGCGCCAGTGGACAGCAGGCACCTGCGGCATCAAAACCCTCCGGATCGTGCTGGGCCTTCAACGAAGGTCATTGCCGATTCTACGCATCGTGTAAGTTTCGGCATGAGTGCTCAGTGTGCGGAGGAGCACACTCCGCAGTACGGTGTTTTAGGCGACAGAGGACAGCAGTTACACCAGGGGTGCCCAGCGCAGGAGCGAACCCCAGTGAACGTCAGGTACCTGGAGCGGTGGCTCGTCCGGTACCACAGGACGCAGGAGGCAAGATTAATTAGGTTAGGTTTTACGGAAGGTTTCCGGATACCGCACAACCCGACTTTTTCCCTTAGGCTCTGCGACAATCTAAAATCGGCTCGAGAAAACAAAGAGTTAGTGATGGAGAAGTTACTGAAAGAGGTAGAATTGGGTCGGATGGCGGGCCCATTTCGGGAGCCCCCATTCGGGAACTTGCGGGTTTCACCTTTGGGGCTGGTCCCGAAGAAGGAACCGGGCAAGTTCCGGCTTATCCATCATTTATCTTTTCCGGCGGGTGATTCGGTCAACGACGGGATTTCGAAAGAGCAAGCGGCAGTGTCGTATGCGTCTTTCGACCGGGCGGTGTATCTAGTCCGTCGGGCGGGAGCTGGCGCAATGTTAGCAAAGGCGGACATTGAATCAGCTTTCAGGTTGCTTCCGGTACACCCTGATTGTTTTCATCTGTTGGGGTGTAGATTGGAAGGGTGCTATTTCGTGGACATGTGTTTGCCAATGGGATGCTCTATTTCGTGCTATTATTTTGAGGTTTTCAGTTCATTTTTGGATTGGATACTTCGATTCGAGACGGGCATCCCTTCGGTATTACACTATCTGGACGATTTTTTGTTCGTAGGGCCCCCCGAGTCAGGCGTATGCGGTTTTCTATTGGCATCTTTTCAGAGGCTGATGGAAAGAGCAGGCGTTCCCCTGTCCGCGGAAAAGACAGTAGGGCCAGTGACAGCTTTGGAGTTCTTAGGTATCGAGATCGATACTAAGGATATGGTGTTTCGGCTACCAGAGGAAAAGATTGCGCGGCTGCGGCAGATGGTAGAGACCGTTGGTACATCACGGAAAGTTACACTGCATCAAATGCAAGTGCTGCTGGGCCTGCTAAATTTCGCGTGTCGGGTCATACCTATGGGACGCGCCTTTTCGAGGCGATTGTCTTTGGCGACGATAGGGGCAAAGGAGCCTCATCATTTTGTCAGGGTGACAAAGGAAATGAAGGCGGACCTGCACATATGGAAGGTTTTTCTCGAAACTTTCAATGGGCAGGTAATATGCCAAAGGGAAGAAGTCGACAGTGAGGAGCTAGGACTGGTATCAGATGCAGCTGGAGCCTGTGGTTTTGGTGTGATTCTTGGTAACAGGTGGTGCAACGCCATGTGGCCGGAAGCCTGGGTCGAGAGAGGATGGACGAGAAACATAGCTCTGTTGGAAATTTTTCCCATCATGGTCGCCATTGAACTATGGGGCCCGGTGTTGGCTAATAGAAGTATATGTTTTTGGTCGGATAACCAGACGGTGGTGAGAGCGGTAAATAAACAGTCCTCAGCGTGCAAATTGGTGTTGGCGGCTTTACGCCATTTGATTTTGGATTGCCTACAGCATAACATAAAGTTCAAAGCGAGCCATGTACCAGGACATTTAAATAACAAAGCTGACGCTCTTTCTCGATTTCAGATGTCGAAATTCAGGGAGCTTCACCCGACGGCGGACGTCGAGGGGGTATGTTGCCCTGCTTTCTTATGGCAAATAATAGAAAGGAGCTCCTGAATCTGGTCCGTAAGTCGGTATCCGAAGCCACATGGCGGCGCTACAATGCGATTTGGAAGCAATGGTTTGAGGTCGCCGGGGGTGGTTTTCCGGATACGGAACAGGCTAGAGCGGTTACTTTAGACACATTGGCGAACCTGCGCGGGCGGGGAGCGTTGGCAGATGCGGCGAGAAAACACGTTTCGGCAATAGCATTTTTGTTACGCTTACACGGGAGTCGGGACGTGACAAAGGATTTTGTTTTTACGCAAATACTGAAAGGTTGGAAGAAAGAGAAGTTTTCTCGGGATGGGAGACGCCCGATCACTTTCGAGCTGCTTTGCGCAATGATGAAGATAATGGGATCAGTATGTGCGAACGCGGAAGAAACGGCGCTTTTTAGAACTACATTTTCCTTAGCCTTTTTTGCAGCGCTGCGGTTGGGCGAATTAGTATCGACGAGTAAAAATAATCCGGGAGGTCTGCAATTTTCGGATGTTTCGCTCGGGGACGACGATATTAAGATTTGCATAAGAAAATCGAAAATGGACATATACGGAGCGGGAGAATGGTTGCGGATTCGTGCGCTGGGGACAGAGTGGTGCCCAGTAAAGTTAGTTAGAGACGTTATGGCACGCCACAGTGGTGGCGGCCCGCTATTGGTGCACGCAACGGGATTTCCGGTAACAAGGTACCAGTTCACGGCGATAATGCGGTCATGCTTAAAAAACCTGGGTTTGGCGCCAAACGATTTTGGGTCTCATTCGTTTAGAATTGGGGCGGCCACGTCGGCGTTTTCCTGTGGGTTGCGAAGTGAGGAGGTAAAAAGGGTGGGTAGGTGGAAATCGGAGGCATACCGGTCCTATGTAAGGCCGGATCTGAGAGTACTGTGAAATGGTTATGAGTTTGATGTTGGGGACAGTCTTCCCCTGTTTTTTCTTTCTCGATTTGTTTTACAGGTTCAAATTGGACAGTGTGGGTGGTAGGACACTCCTACATATTTTGGGCCGAAAAGAGGGCCAGAGCAAGGCCGGTGGGTCCCCATTTGGGACAAAAAGACGTATGCGTGCAATGGCACGGCGTACGAGGTTTGAAATGGACCGGGCTGCTCCAAGAGGTGCTGCAAATCAGCAGGCGGTCACCCGATAAAGTGATCTTGGTAATCCACGCGGGTGGAAATGATCTGGGGAAAGTTAAAGTGGGAGAATTACTGACGTTGATGAAGGAGGATTTATACCGTTTTAAAAAATTCTTTAACGACGTTATTATAGTCTGGTCAGATATTGTGGCCAGAAGGTTCTGGAGGGACGCGAGGGATATGGAGGCTATAGAGAGAGCGAGGAGGAACGTTAATTTTAAGATGTCTAAATTTGTTCAGTCAATTGGGGGGGTGTCAGTTAGACATTGGGAGTTAGAAAAGAGAGAGATAGGCATGTTTAGGGGTGACGGTGTTCACCTTAGTGATATTGGCACCGACACGTTTTTGTCAGGACTGCAGGACGGGGTAGAGGAGGCGTTGTGGCTGGCATGTGGGGGGCGGAGTGCAGCATAGGGATATGCTGCATCCTTGGTGGCGGTAATTTTATTCCATGCCAGCAATGGATGGAAGGGCTGTACAGGCCCATCATGGGGCTTTCTTACGCCTGGTTGTTTTTACGTTAAAAGTTTTAAATTTTATAAAGCGGTTAAGCGGCATGGAAGATGGGTATAAAGTGGAGTAAAAGAGAAATTAAATAAAGCTGTGGCCTACCCACGTAAAACGCCAGCAGGTTGTTGTGTCCTTTATTTCATAGATAAAGGGGAGCTAAGAGGGAAATGGGTAGTCCTCCCAGTCTGAAAAACAGCAAAGTGTATAACGTAGCTGTGGGGGACTGGGAGGCGGGGCTAGCTAGATGGAGAGGAGGGAAGCGACCAAGGGAAGGTGTTAGAGGGATAGGAAAGAGAAGAGAGGAAGAGGAGGAGTCAGTGCTCAGAAGGAGAAAGAAGAGTGGAGTCGCCCACCCACCCGCCCTGTGAGGAAAGGGAGGTGGGATAGAGTTATTATGAGGAAGTTAAGTTGTTTAGGAAGTTGTCACAGCTTAGGGTTAGGCGGTAATTTTATTCCATGCCAGCAATGGATGGAAGGGCTGTACAGGCCCATCATGGGGCTTTCTTACGCCTGGTTGTTTTTACGTTAAAAGTTTTACATTTTATAAAGCGGTTAAGCGGCATGGAAGATGGGTATAAAGTGGAGTAAAAGAGAAATTAAATAAAGCTGTGGCCTACCCACGTAAAACGCCAGCAGGTTGTTGTGTCCTTTATTTCATAGATAAAGGGGAGCTAAGAGGGAAATGGGTAGTCCTCCCAGTCTGGATTAGAATGTTGCTGAACATCAAGGAGGACGGGGGTGAGTCGTTTACCCAACCATAATGCATGCAATCCGGGAGAAGAGCTTTGTGACATTTTAGGTTATTTGTACAACTTTAAAGCTATTGCCCCCTACCCAGTGGATACCTACAAACACCTGACAGATTGCCCGTCCCCCCATGACTGTTCAAGGTTTTTGATTACCCCCGCCAGCCGTCAGCATGGAGCATACAAGTCCACAGCCTGCATGACTTTTCAATCTGCAGCCATTAAATTGTCTTGCGCACTATATGATGAATCGCCCAACTTTTTATAGTTAGGGAGAAATAACTCAATAGATTGGACAATACTTGTTTAAACCATCCTGTGTAAAAAAGGAAGGGGGGGGGGGTGATGGAGCAGGCTGGGAGACAGGGGTGCTATAGGGAGAGGAGGATCAATGCATGGCTATTGCAGCCACCTCAATGGCAGGGAAGCTTGCCAAGTGCCCAGACATATTTATATTACCTTGCAAGGAGAAAAGTGGGGTTAAGAAAGGGCTATATTGGAGCAACTACCTGCTGCTTTACCCACTCTGAACATCACCCCCCGTTGGAATGGGATTTCAGCTACCCCATTCTATATTCCTCCCGCGACCATTGAGGCTCCTGTGCCTGAGCAGCCAGATGCACTCTTCATTGGGTTCTGGCTGCAAAACTGCATTACACAGAGGCTGAATGGCCGCCTTCATCTTGAGCTCAAAATGGGTCTGGAGTTTCCCTAAGTTTAAACAAAAGGAGTGGCATATCTGCACCACCCAGTCTAAAGACTCCCTGTTTTGCAGGAAACCAAAATACAACATGGTCAACCTGGGTGCAGTGAAAATAACTTGGCAGGATTACCTATGCTGCCAGTGGACCTGAGCAGCTTTAGCCATGCCCTCCTCTACCCCTGCCTACTCTGCATCTTCCACAGACCTTGCTGTAGAGTCTTGGCAAATAAGCGGTAACCACCTCACTAGCCTCCTGCACAGGTGGATCATTGGTTGATGTTCTGGAAAGGGGGAGAAAAGCAAACAAGTTTCAATGGGGAAAAAATATGAAGACCAGCACAGAAAAGCTAAACAATTAAAATAGGGCACCAGCGCGTGATGGGTAGTATCTTTGCCCTGTGCCCAGGTGTTATGCCAAGGGGCAAATGCCTGAATGACTGCAGGCGGAACCCTCTTGGGAAAAAGGGGGAGGCCCATCCACATCACACTACAACTTACACATGCCCTCCTGGCTCCATGTGTAAACTATTGCAGGCAAGAAGGCCATCCACCATACAAAAAGAAATGCATATGCATGAAGTCTGCCAAAGTCAGGCCAATAACTGGTGGTCTTAAAGAGCTGCCAAAACGTGCTTGCACATTCCGGTCACCGTCTGCTAACACACAGGCTGAAACTGCACCTTTCCATTTACTTTTTGATATTTTTTGGGAAACCCCCAGAGAAGAAAAAATTTCTTAGAGGGGGAAAAAAAAAGGAGCGGGGTCACACCGCCAATCTGCACACAAGTAACAGAAACAACTTGTCTCAAAACATGCTGCTTGCAGTTAGAGCAACTGCTGACCACCCACAAAGGTTGTATAAAGAATTAAACCACCGCTATCCTACTAAATACATGACATGCCATGCTGTTCTACAATCGTTGCAAACAGTTTTGTTGAACAACATCGGCAAGGTCACTTATGCCAGGGGGTCACACTTTAGTACATGGCATAACATGTGCGGGGAAAATGTACACAAAACTTACCAAGGTCTTCTCGCTTTTCTGGGTCAGCAACGTTCCACTCTACTCCATGGACAGCATGGGCAACCGGACGCCACAGCTCTTCATACATTGAACTTCAGTGGCTGGTAGACCACTAAGTGGGCATGCCTTCAACCACAGAAATAATTCTAGTGGTGCCATATTCTTACACACGAACACAGGAAAACAACGGGGTGAAGTGATTTTGAGCGAAAAGATGGAGACCTCATGCACCACCCCTTTTGCTGAGGTCGGCCCCGTAATGCACAGCTAAGTGCATAGTCAATGTTATTAGCAATGCTACAGCGAAGACTCAGCGCTAGAGATGAGCGAATATACTCGTTTCGAGTAATTACTCGATCGAGCACCGCGATTTTCGAGTACTTCCGTACTCGGGTGAAAAGATTCGGGGGGGGGGCGGCGTGGCGGAGCGGGGGTAGCAGCGGGGAGTGGGGGGGAGCCCTCTCTCTCCTTCTCCCCCCCACTCCCCGCTGCAACCCCCCACTCACCCACGGCGCCCCCCGAATCTTTTCGCCTGAGTACGGAAGTACTCGAAAATTGCGGCGCTCGGGCGAAAAAGGGGCGTGGGCGAGTAGGTTCGCTCCAAATGGGTAACAGGCGAAAATACGCGCTGTTTATGCGCTCATGTGAAAGAGCCCTTAGGCTGGTCTTACACAACCGGATTTAAATTGTGGATTGCGCAAGCATTTGATCCACAACAGAAGAACTAGTGCAATAAGATTTGGGGCTGCCGGCTGATAGGTAAGTATTGAGTTTTTTTTTTTTTTACCTCACTCGAGTATAAGCCAATGGGGTCTTTTTCAGCAGATTTTTTTGTGCTGAAAAACCCGGCTTATACTCGAGTATATACGGTACACAAATTCTAAATGAAGTACAATATGTAGCGTAAAACAATGGCAGAATCACTTGGATTTGCAAAATTATTCTGCGTTAAAGTGAAATGTCAGATTTCCAAAATTTGGCCTGGTCATTGAGGTGCAAACAGGTTTGTTCACTAAGGGGTTAAGTCTCACAACACACAAATCTCGTGAGTTTTGCAACCGACGTCATTAGTTACCAATGAAGCGTAACAATAAGCAAATAGCAAAAGTATCTATCTTGGCTCACACAGGACAGAAATGTAGATTAGCCTCACCGGTAAATCTCCATGACAGCACCAGGTGAGATTATCTTCCTCTGATAGGACAGGAGGCATACCGACAAGTTTAAAGGCTCCCCTTCCCCTTCCTACCCTCCTCAGTATTCATAATGAAAGACCTGTCAGGGGTGGGACTGTATATCTAAAATAAACCTATCCTCCCTATCGAAGGGGAAACTCTAAAGAAGGAAAATCCAAAAAAAGTCTTGAATGGTTGGGGTGGGGGTGGGGGGGGGGGATATACTGGTGCTGTCGTGAAAACTTCCCGAAAACAGAATTACCAGTAAAGCTAATCTACCTTTCCCGATCGTCTCCACGGCAGCACCAGGTGAGCAATACCAGAGAAAACCCATTTCAGGGCAGGCCTAGTGCACCAGGACTTTATGCCCAAAGGCCAAGTCCTCATTTGCCCGTACATCTAATCTGTTATGTCTAATTAATATGTGCAGATTTTTCCACACTGTGGCCCTGCATATTGGGTCCAAGGAAGTGGAAGCATGTTCTGCCCAAGAAGACGCCATTGCTCTTGTGGAATGAGACTTGAGATTTCTTGGAACTGGTCTATCTGACATCTCTCCGTGCTGTGGTGATGGCTACCAAGAACGCAGTCTTCCAGGTCAGGAATTTAATAGGAATGTCCTCTATAGGCTCAAATGGAGGACCTGACATTAACTAAATACCAAGTTCAGATCCCCAGGGGAAATCAAACAGGGTATTTTAGGTTTCTTTTTTTTTAAAATCAGTTTTATTGAGATTTTTACGATACAAGACAAAACAGAGCATCTCTGCAATCGACGACCGAGAGAGATCAAAGAAGCATCTATACAGGGTAATGTTAAGCTAGGACACTCCTTGACGCAGGTCGGTAGATAGCATAAACGTAAAGCACATAATCCAGGTGGGGTTTTCCATTAAAAAAAGAAAAGACACCTTCTGGTATATATGAAAAAAGCCCACTTAGTATAGAAATGTGAACAATTTGGAAAGAAGATATTGAAGGAGCAGAGAATGAGGAGAAAATTAAAGAGAAGAGGAGATGAGGGGGGGGGGGGGGAGATATGGAGGGACGATAAGGTACCGGAGGGAGGTTGGGGTGTCTGCTAGGATGAAGGCCACCGCCCACTAATCCCAATCTGCTGAGAGTCTCACAGTCCGCCAGGGGTCCCAGACCTGAATAAATTTATCATGTGTATTTTTAGACCAGCTGTAAAGTTCGTCTAAGTTATAAAGCAGGTCGACTCTTTCTTTCCATAGTTTTAGCGTTGGTGATGAGCTTTGTTGCTAGAAACGGGGGATCATAGCTTTGGCAGCGTCTAGAAGGAAAGCTATTAGTTTATTCCTTAAAGGGTGGAAGAAATTGGTGGGTCCCCACAAGAGGGCCACCTCAAGAGATAGAGATAGAGACAGGGAAGTTTTTGGAGGATTTTTTCTATCCTCCTCCAAAAGCGTGTCAGAATCGGGCACATCCACCAAATATGTAGGTAGGAGCCTACATCGTTTTTGCATCTCCAACAAGTGTTCTGGGGGGTAAGTTTATGGTCATATAGCCATTATGGAGTTTAATACCATCTGACTTGTAATTTATAATGCGATTCTTGTGCGAGAATGCATGGGGATAAGCCAAAGGAGGTGCTTAGAATTAGGTTGGAGTCACTCGAAGAAAGCGTGATACCCAGTTCCTTTTCCCATGAGGTGAGAAATGCTGGTTTGTATGACATGGGGGGGGGGGGGATGAAGTTTTGCGTATGAAGGAGATTTTCCTCAGACTAGGTTTATTCTCAGAGAGTGCTTTCTCAAAGAGTCTGGTAGATTTGTGCGATCTGAAGAACTCTCTGAAAATTCCCACAATCTGGGCTCTATGCAGAAAGGATAGATTTTCTACAGGCAGCAGAGTTTTAACGATAGAATCTGGGGTAAGGTGGGCCTGAGACTGTAGGGTGGACAGTGTAACTGCTTCGAACCTCTTCCAAACCGAAACAGAGCCCGGGTCTGAGGGATGACCGAGCATCCTACAGATGGAGCGGAAGGGGAGGATAGGCGAGGGGTCGGGGGCAAAGTTTTGTGTAAGCTCGTCCCAGACTCCACAAGGGCCTCTAAGAAGAGGGTTAAAGTTTCTACTTCTGAGATGGCTCCTCGAGGGAAGCCAGAGATCATCAATAAATGCGCCACCCTCGCAGCCCTCCGCCAGAGCTCGGAGAAGTTTGTCTTTCGAGGAGTGGGCCAATTCCGACCAATAACACAATTGAGAGGCTTGGTAGAAATCATATAGATTGGGAAGGTCAATGCCGCCCTCAGATCCTCTCCTGATCATCAAACTGTATGCTAATCTTGGTGTCCTTTGCCTCCAAACAAAGCCAGAAAAGGTGGCGCGGAGGGTCTTAAAGAAGCTTTTTGGGAGGTGAATGGGAGGCATTCGTATCTTGTAAAGAATAATTGGTAGGGTGTAAGATTTGATAATATTCTTTCTGCCAAACCAAGAAACAAAGGGGACATCGTATGATCTTAGCTGACTCTTCACGTGCCCAAGCAGTGGAATAAAATTAGCGCTATAAAGATCTTCTGCCTTCCTTTAGGTTTTAAGCAGAAGATCTCTGCTCTCAAAAATCTCGTAAACTAGCTGATCTCTGAAAGTCTGGCATCTAAGCGTTTTGACCTGCACCTTAAAGGTGCTAGGTGACAGTCCCAAGTCTAATCCATCCTGTAAAAATTCTAGTATCGTACTTGTATCTGGAGATGAGCCTATAAGCTGTCTCACTCTACACCAGGAGGAGAACTTTTTCCATACCTTGGAATAAATCCTATTAGTTGTCTGTTTTCTAGTAGCCAACAGGGTGTCTACCACTCTATGGGAAAACCCCTTCTTTAGGAGGAGGGACTTTTCAATAACCAGGCCCTGAGATGCAGGGTTCCTACTCCCTGGTAACATAGGGGCCCCCTGGGTTAGCAGGTCTCACCGGGAAAGGATATTGGGTCGCTGATACTTAAACTCTTTAGTGGCAAGAACCAGCTTCTCTTGGACCACAGAGGTGCTATCAAGATCACTGCATTTTTTGAGGGTGGACGGGCACATGGAAATATGCATCTTTAAGAACTATAGTGGGTAAAAAGAGCTTTTTCCTGCTCAGTTTGACGGCTGAACCTCCTGTACCTTACATATCCGTTCAGAGGTTTTAGGTTCACAATAAGTCTGGAATCTCCATTCGGCTTCTTTACTACGAAAAGGCGGGAATAATGACCCTTCCCCTGTTGATCTGGTAGTACGGGTACAATTGCCTAGAGTTTTAATAAATTTCTTATCCCCTGAAGTAAGGGTGTGCATCTTGGCCCCTGACGCTCGGTAAGTCAAAAGGCCTGTGGGGGCTGAGAGGTCCATTCTAGCTGGTAACCCACTCTTAAGATCCCCGCAATCCAGGCATTCTTGCTTAAAACGGCCCATCTTCCTGCACAGGCCAGTAGTCTCGCCCCCACTGGAATGGTGTCATTGTTTACGCCCCTGAAAATATGGCTGACAGGGGTTGAGGAGGAAATTTCTCCCTTTTCCCCCTTTGGGGTAGCTCCGGTGCCCCGACTTCCCCTTGCCTCTATAACTGTCTTGCTGCCTGGGACCTTGAAAAAAGTGGGCCGCTCTGAGAAGCCAAAGCAGCACGGACCTCATTCCTCACTAATATTTTAATGTCATTCAACAACCCTGCTGATTCATCCTTTACAAGCTGGGCAATGCGAATCTTACATAGGATCTTGTTGTAATCCTGCGCTAAACTTCTCCAGCAGGAAACGCATTTTTAAGGTTTCGCCTTAACAGACCCTGCTGCAGATTTATCCGCCTGTTAAGTAAACATAATAAGGCAGTAAACCATTGACTCTTGTGAGGGTGCTGCACTGGCTACTTACAACACCGGAGGTACCAGCCTGTACAGGGTTCTCAGGTCCTGGAGCACTCATATGTAGATAGGGAGTGCTGAAGGTTCTCTTTAGTGCAGCACAATGCACCTTTCTTGAGCTCAGCACCACTTTATGGAGTTCTCTCGACTCCTTTTATTTGAATTTGCCTCCCCGCATCACGACACCTCATGTGACAGTAAACTCCGCCCCCCACACGTGCGCCGACCATCAATCAGCGGGAAGCGCAGACCTGGCGGGCTGGACAGGAGCACAAGGTGAAGGACTGCCCCACGCGGGGGGGGGGGGGGGGGCCGTGGTGAGAAGGAAGCTGGCCTGGGAGGGCTGCTTTAGTGCACAGCAGACCGCAGAGAGGGGTCGTCACACACCAGCCATCCCGATCCCTCCATGTACAGCTGTAAAAAAAAGCCTCCTCTCTGCTCCTCAGCAGTCCCTCCACACAGCACTGGAAGAATACTTAGGAAGGAAGGGAGGGGGGTTTTAAATGTCTTGGTATGCTTTCTTTCCTACCAGGGAAAGCTAATCTTACTTGGTGCTGTCATGGAGCTGATTGGGAAATTAAAAACAAATTGGGAAGGGCCAGGCATCCCTCTTAGCCCGGCTGCAGACGGCCAGAGAAACTCACAAATATGAACCCCATTCTTCTGAATGTAAACATACACATGAGCGAGATTTTCCCACACTCTGAAATGATGGCATGTCCTAGCTTTTTGCGATCCTCAGAACACGTCGCCTATTGCTTTCAATGGGACAGTAAAACACATCGTACAGCCGCGATGTGCATGCAAGTGGGATGCAACACTTCCCATCGAAAACAGTGGGAAACACTTGCCAATCCGCTAATGCCGTGCCAGATGATCGCTAGGGTATGTTCACACATGAAATTTATGTACAGTTTCCTTACAGCTCACCAGCAGGACAACAGAGGGGTATATGTCCTTGTGGGCTGGTCGCTGGAAATTTTAATAAATTAGTAAGTCCCCTCAACACTACAGACAGCCATAGCTATTGGAGTTCTCTCCGATCACGCCTGTTGCAGCTGGGTGTCAGCTGTTAAATGACACCTGACAGCCACTGTGCTTATGGAGTGGACTCTGCTCCCGTCATATGAATCCTGTGCAGGGTGGAATGATGGGATTACCTCACTGGGTAAATACTATAGGGTTTGGGTGCTCCTACTGACATCAGTCCTTTATTGTCATCATTAAGGCTGCCTTCACACATGGCGTATCTGCTGTGGGCTTCCCATAGTGGAAAACACACAGCAAGACTGTAGGTGTCAGAGCACCACCTAAATCCAGATTTTGCCAAGTATATTGCTGGGGATCCAATGAGGGTTTTAACCCTTGTATTTCAAGGGTTGCAGAATTACCCACAAAGTGGTGGCCACGCCAGGAGATCCTGATACAGCGCTGTCAGAGAATAGCGGCCAGACTGAGCGCTGCAGGTGCAAGACCATCCACAGGCAGCGGGGAATAACTGCACAGGCTGGGAGCGGTGGTGGCGCCGTAGGCAACAGCAGCAGCACATGCAGAGGCAGCAGAAGGGGACGCACAGCCACCTGAAGTCCCCCAAGTGCATTGGAAACGCTGGGAGCGCCAGCAGCAGATATGAAGCAGCGAAGGACCTAAGGCACTCCCTCACTGCAGGGGGATTACTCCCGTGGGCGCAGGATCGGACAGTGAGCGGAACATGAAAGGGGGCACAGCAGCGTCTGTCTAGATTTTTGCAGGGCTAGGAGTTCATTTTCATGTCAGGCTTAGACTATTAATGCTTCCATGTTACCGCTGTAACATGGAAGTATTTACAGCTAATAATGTAAGGCCCACATGAAGAGGAACCCCTAACCCTGCAGCCGTGGCAAAAAGCAATAGACACTGCTGCTAGGACCTCTCAAGCCAGCCAATCGGGAGCTAGGGGCATAACAGGGGCGTTCCTCCGTCCAAGCCCTGTCAAACCCCTAGCTTCTGGTGGCGTCAAGGTACAATACCACCAGTTTACCCCTCCTGACCCCAATCAGAGGCGTTTCACCCAGCAACCCACTGTAGACTGATGAGGGGCAAAACCCCTAAACAGTCTGTCTGCCCATGGCTCTTCCTTCTGCAGATGACTCAGGGATTCAGCTTATATTAACAGCCCTTGTTACAAGGCATGTGAAAAGGTCAGACAATGACTTACTGGATTGCTGCCAAAAGGTGGCGCTACAGACATGGTTACATCTCTCTATTTGGAATGGCAGCATACCAAGCAGCTGTGGCCAGATTACTTACAGCAGCGAGTGGTTTGTTAAGACCCCATTCACCAACATTGTACTTGGGTGTAGGATTTCAGGGTGGATTCCACAACAAATGTGAAGTTTAAACCCACACATGAGGCTCAGAGGGGCTTTAATTTTCCACGTGTCCTAGTATGCAGGGACAGACATACTGCATTTTAGAGGATATGAAACCCTTTAAATCTCTCCAGTTTACTCCATTACTAAACCCTGTTGGTGCAGCTTCTACAACTCTGGTTTGGACAGGAATGCTTTTGAATGTTAACGAAAATTGTACTTCCTTTACCCATAAACCGTGACTCTATTCTCCATTGGGTCCACCACAAAAATGCACTGCATTAGTTTTTGTAGTGACGAATATTTAGATAGAGATTTCATATCTACCTTCTCTAGGGTAAACAGTCTACCACCTTTTGTATACGCCAGCTGATCGCTTTATGTACTGGTGTCCAAAACTGGATGACACGCTCAATGCTTTCTAGAAGCCACGTCTTATTACATTCCCTTTTGATGCAGCAGCCCAGCATTGAGTGCCATAATGTAGTTATATCCCATTCCATCTCAACCCACCCAAATAATCCATGTTTAACGCCCCCCTTCAAATGCCTTTCACTTAAAGGGGTTGTCCCGCGGCAGCAAGTGGGTCTATACACTTCTGTATGGCCATAATAATGCACTTTGTAATGTACATTGTGCATTAATTATGAGCCATACAGAAGTTATAAAAAGTTTTTCACTTACCTGCTCCGTTGCTGGCGTCCGTCTCCATGGTTGCCGTCTAATTTTCGCCGTCTAATGGCCAAATTAGACGCGCTTGCGCAGTCCGGGTCTTCTTATCTTCTCAATGGGGCTCCGTGTAGCTCCGCCCCATCACGTGCCGATTCCAGCCAATCAGGAGGCTGGAATCGGCAATGGACCGCACAGAAGCCCTGCGGTCCACGGAGGGAGAAGATGCCGGCGGCCATCTTCACTGGGTAAGTAAGAAGTCACCGGAGCGCGGGGATTCAGGTAAGCGCTGTCCGGTGATCTTTTTTAACCCCTGCATCGGGGTTGTCTCGCGCTGAACGGGGAGGGGGTTGAAAAAAAAACCCGTTTTGGCACGGGACAACCCCTTTAATGACCCTCATTTGCCATTTCACCCCTACAGCATCTATAACAATGCAGTGCGGTGCCATTTACAAGTATGGACAAAGCATGCTTCTGCACTACTCAAGCAGGTTGATCAGTAATGGCAGTACAAACCCCTGAAACCCTTACATTGGTTCAGTCTGGATAGAACCTCTGAATGATGCCTTGAATACTGTCTTTTAGCTCATTTTGCATCCAATCACAAGTTGTGCTATCCAAACCAATGGACCTTAACTTGTGCAATAACTACATATGAGAGATTGTATCACATGCTTTAGGGAAGCTCAGTAACATTCCAGCTACTGGTGTTTGACAGCCTCCCTTTCACAGAGCCATGCAGTTATGGGTTACCATTATCTAAAGCCTATTAAACATTTAATGAGCTATCCCATAGCTGCTCTTACCTCCGATTGACCCCCATAGATTCCTTGCTCCTCCATGTTCAGCCCCAGCATACACAAGACAACCGCAGGTTTATAGGATGTTAATCCCACAGAACATACATCCGCCTTCCAAGCTTTATTGGTGCCATTCTGGCAGTTACAGACCATTTACACAAAGGTCCATATCTAACCCTCCTGTTCTAACCAGATTAACCCTGTACATTATATGGTACCTCTTTAACCAAGCCCCGGATGATCAAGAGGTTATCAGCCCCACTTGAAATTCCTGCTACACTATCCAAACACTTGCAGTAACATGTCAGCCAAGTACAAGCGATGAGTGGGCCCGAGCGTCTCACTTCAGATGTTGCTGCACCAGTTTTGTGCTGCTGACCTGCATAGTTGCAGGGATTAACGATGTCATCCTGACTAATGTATTGTTCAAGCCCTAATGAATGTGAACACTGCAGGATGACCTCTGCCCTAGTACACACGCCTTGCAACTAGTTTTTCTACACCGCGCTAAAAGATTTAAGGGAACAAAAAAAAAAAAAGTCACACAATCAGATCTCAGTGTGTAAAAGGCATCCTTAGACTTTTGCATCTGCCATCTACTCCTCACTTCTAAAGACAACAGAACGCCAATGGCAAACTCACCAGTTACGGTGGTCTCTGCCAAATGCCAATCAAGTTGCATGACTGAGCACTGGTCCATTACAGGACATCCGGCCCTCACGGAATCCGCAGACCAGGCTCACTGGATGTCATTTTGTAGGGCTCTGAAGTGCTGATCCTATTAGCTCCTTGCACAAAGGGGCAGATACCATTCCTGATGCTGGCCCATTCCCTTCTACGGTCCTGTCCAGCTCTCCTCATGTAACAGCCCGTGTCCTGTTATCTGCTCCATGCTCTTCACACTGTGCAGACTACAAACCTTGCTACAGCACTTATTGTATTGATGTGCCATTATGGAGTAGCAGGACTGCCCATACAACCCAACTAGGCTACAGGAAGAACCTTATGCTACCTAGTAATGGACAGTAACCGTCAGGAAGGAGAGAGGAGTTGTAACCATTCCTTTTGGCCGTTTTCTTGTTGCTACTTTTATTTGCAAAGCCGATAAACAAATTCCAATGGCTTCTGCTTGTGACGACGCGACACTGATACTCAAGTATTCCCCACGTATATCTACATTAGCTACAGAGGGAGCAGCCTGGCACTAAAAGCGATGTGTCATCAGTAATGGCCCTTTCACACACGGGACGACAGTCTTTTAAACGACTGCATGAGCGCCATCTCTGCCAAGACTGCATGAGCGCCATCTCTGCCAAGACTGCATGAGCGCCATCTCTGCCAAGACTGCATGAGCGCCATCTCTGCCAAGACTGCATGAGCGCCATCTCTGCCAAGACTGCATGAGCGCCATCTCTGCCAAGACTGCATGAGCGCCATCTCTGCCAAGGTCCTCAGCGCTTGTGCAGAGCATTCAAACTAAAGACTTGCCGCCGGCTCACAGGCTTCTCGCTCAACGCTTCAACCTCCTATGGGAAGCGCTGTGCGGGTGGCATTTAAACAGGATGAGAAGCCAGCAAGGTTTTAAGCCGACTGAAAAGTCAGCTTAAACCACCACTAACTGATTTTTCACATGCACGCTTAACGATCGCGCAAATCGTTCAAATGAATTTTGAGCGATAATAGTTACGTCTAAATGGGCCTTAACACGGACCCAGAAATGAGGAGATGTGGCACAGCACGTAAGAAGTTTTACACAAGTTCATCTGTTTAATGGGCAAGGACTTTACAAAGACATAAAATTCACAGTGCACTGCAGAGGTAATACAAAGTGTACAGAAATTTAGAACAGTTCTGCAGGAATCCATAGGATACATCATACATAGAAAATAAAAAAACAGTACAACTGTAGAAATGGCGCTCGTCACAGCTAATATGGCCGGTCACGTCTGTCCTGTCTGTGGTCACCCCTGAAACACAAGAACAGTTATTAGAAGCAAAAAATGGACAGCCATCACTTACAGAATGAGTAGGGCACTACCCCCCAGTACACCAAGGGTCTGATTAACAGATCATACAGTTTCCTACTACTTGTGCCATGTGATGCCTAGTAGAAGTGTTGTATGAAGAGGGGCAAATCTCTAGTGTTTGAGCCTAGTTGCTTAGGACCTTATTACACTACACAAGGGTCAGGCTGTAATAAATCAGCACCAACTGACAAAGTACACGAATCAGCAATTGTTTATACTGTTCACAAAGGAAAAGATCCCCTGTCGGAAATGAACGATCATTTGTCCTTAAAGGCATTTTTGGTCGGCTGCACGTTTACCCAGGGAGATGTGCAGCCAACCAGCAAGCATTGTTATGGTTGCATAAACAAGCCGATCAGCTGAAGATAGTTTGCACTTTTACAAGAGATCAGGATAATATTCATCTCCAATCAAGCCCATGAAAAAAGGGCTTTAACACAGGTTTGACCATGTTTAATGGCAACTCACCTGGAATCCATTTTGCCTGGTCCATAACCGCCACGATCACCACCTCTACCACCCCGGAATCCTCTGTCACCACCTCTCCCTCTGAAGCCACCACGATCAAAGCCACCACGGCCTCCTCCACCCCTTCTCTCCTCACCAAAACCACCACCACCACCTCCTCCTCCTCCTCCTCCACCTAAAGGCAAGAGAGCATTAAAGTTAAGTTCTCAGAAGACAAGACAGCACTTCATTACAGGACAGGGTTAAGACTCCTCACCCATGTGAGCACCGCCTGGCCCTCCGGGTCCATCAGGCTTTGGCGCTTTACACTGATTGCACTCGTTTCTCCATGAGAAATTCATGTTCTCACAAGTCCTAAAACAAAAAGTTAAGTCCCATGAGAGAATGCTCTACAACCAATTCATCATGCAGCATGTGAATGCTCTTCTAACTTACGGGTTTGGACACTTCCAGTCGCCAGCTCTCTGCTGTCCACCACCACTGGGATATCCACCTCCCCCACGACTGTTGTTACCACTGGGGCCACCAAATCCGCCACGGCCCATCGGTCCTGAAGTAAATTAGAAAAATCGTACAAGTTTGCCATTAGATTTTTTTTTTTAAACACAACCCCCCTGTAAAACCACTATAAGGGTAAACCGTGCCCCAAACTATAGCACATAGAGCCTCAAGTTTACACCAATTGTATGTAAGGGAAAGCTCAGACTCAGAACATTTACAGTCCTATATTTCTGAGATACACTTATACAGGCCAGCATTTACATACCTCCACGTCCCCTACCTCGGCCATTTCCACCTCCACGGCTGTTGAAGTCAGCTCTACGTGTGGCAAAGGAGACTTTGATCTGGTTTCCAGAGAACTCTTTTCCTGAAGAGAGAACACAGATTTAATACCTCACAGGTCACAGAGGAGGACCCACTGATACTACATGCAGAACACTCACCGTCAAACCAATCAATGGCGGCCTTAGCAGACGGCGGGTCATCAAAGGACACTGTCGCTTCTCCCTTCAGCTTGCCAGTCTCTCGGTCAGTGTACAGGTTGATCATGGGCTGTCCGGTCTTCTTGTTTGTCTGTTTAGAAAGTGTGTGTGATTATCTCTAGCCAAGAGAAACCTCCATGAATTGTGTGTTTTTATAGGATAGCTATATTCTGTTGTAGTCCCCTAAAATACAGCCATTATAAACAGGACAGACAGGACATAGAATTGCCTTAAAAGGGGACACTAGAAAAACATCTTATCAAATAGTCTCTGCTTGCAAAGGAAATAATTTTTAATAGAGACGTAAACAGTCCCTCACGCCTCAGGAATAATGGTACTTTTACAGTGTTTTCACCAGTCAACGAGGAGTCTTCAAGATCGGTGCTAGTCTACCAGGCTGCTGTTAGATGCAGTGTCTTTGCTGCAAGGTGCAGACAGACCTCTGCTAATTGTGGCTGGCACATCCACTCATTGATTGAATTGACACTGGACACAATTAGCAGAGCTTCACCAGCATTTTGCAGTAGAGACGCTGCTTGTAATAGCAGCAGGTAAGTCAATTCAGACTATTAAGGGACAAATGATACTTCATACAACTGCTCATCCTCAAACTAGTCACTGGAGGGCTGGCTGCACATCATCTTGGTTACCCCAGCTGTACAGCTGACTAGTGAGCATAAGGCCTCAATGTCCACAGATTTGATTTGTGGAAACCCTGTTTGGCACCCGTGCAGAAGATCCGCAGTTCAAACCGCCCTTCGGAAACCATGGAACGCCTGCACTGCTATAACCGCATACGGATTTGTTTTGCGTACTTTGGGCGGGAAAGAAATCGCAGCATGCTTTATTTTACCACTCATTCCGTGCAGATGGGCTCCATTGATCACTATGGAAGTGAGTGATCTGCAATTCAATTGCAGGTTTGTAGGCAGATACCTCTGGTTGCTTGGACACCGAGCAGGGAAGGAGAGGAAAGGCAGTCACTTTGGGCTTGTGTTTTTCTGCGCAGACGATCCGCACGGAAAAAAACTACATCAGTGATCGCTGGCAAGCATTAAAAATCCACTTGTGCCGTGGAGATGAGGCCTTAACAAGCTTTCCTCATTCATGGGCTGATCGTTTGAACTTTTACACAGCGCCAATCAGGCAACACATTCAGGTGAATGTTCTTACCCGATTATGGGGCAGTGAAGGACCGTTAGGCACTGCTGCGCTCACCTTAATTATTCCAATCTGCTTAAAGTAGTCAGCGACCGTCTCAACCGTCACATTTTCACCAAGGCCTTGCACAAAGATGGTGTTGTTGTCAGAGTTATCCTGCTCCGCTGTAATAACAAGGCTGTTAGCAATCATTTCTGTGCAAAATGAATGTTAAAGCGAATGGAGACATAGTATCAAGAAGTACTCACGCATGTCATGTCTGGGGGGTCCGCCTTCACGTGGTCCTTTGGAGAAGAGCAGAGAGAACAGGACATATTACAGATCTACCAGCACATGCATGCCAACGCTCCCCACCCTCCACACACAAACAGCTGTATGAACGCTCAGACTATCCACTCTTAGTGCTTGGCAACACGGACTTTACACACAGATCTAGTCGGGTCATTATGGAAACCCTAGGGCCTTTGAGACCCTGGTCCGCTATTCGAGGAGAAAGACAAACCAATCTTACACTTAGGCAGAGCAAACTCCCAAAAGTCTTGTACCCCTACTTATAATCCACACTATGAACACACAATGTGATCCTCTGGACATGATCTGTAATGAATGAACACGCTTCTAGTACACCCTCATGTTTTATACACTTTTTTTTACACTTCCACTGAACCATTTTATAATTTTTTTCCATTACCTCGGTTTTATATAATCCATAGATGCACGGCGTTATCAGCACACTGTCATTTGTGTCATTTTTAACCACCATGGATTTGGTCGCTTAGCATGAAACCATTTTCCACGTTACACTTGTTTTTTTCTTTTTTTTTTAACCAGTTTGAGAAGGTTAATGGACCCATGACTCTTAGCACATGCATTGACCCAAACATTAACCAGACCCCTGTGTTTTCTGCTGTTGGTTTCAATTACACATTTACCCCTGTAACGTGTTTATCACTAAACCAAAAGAATAGAAATAAAAAAAGTATAATATAGACTGAACGTAAAGAGTGCACTGGCACCAACAGTGGAATGAAGCCCACCCCAGATCTCATGAATGATCCCAAAGAAAATGAACAGTAACAAGAATTTGTGTTGGAGATTTTACAACTCTTTCACTTACCACCAAATTTACTGAATCCTCCCCGTTCACCACCGCTGAGAAGACAATTAGGAGAAATTGAAGGGTTTGTACTGATTCCCGATCCGTCACACACAATGTCTAGGTGTACACGCGCTCTGTACAACTAACACACTTGCGTCTTGTTTCTATAGGAATGAAGCCTTCTGCGGCCTTTTCTGCGACTCTACATCTAGTGACCACCTTTAGCTCACAGCAGACACCATTTTTCTCTATGAGACCTCATTGTGGTTTTGTACCAAGGTTTGCATAGAATTCACCATTATGTCAGTGTTTTGTGAACACCGGTAGCTACAGTTCTGTAGTGCTACGCATAGAGGCTACATATATATACTGTGCTGATATAAAGCTAGTGTGAAAGCTGACGACACCTTGAAAACCTGTAGCACATAAAATGCAGAATTTGTTAAAGCAGAGCAACACAGCAAACATGATTTGGCAGTTGTATTCCTAACCCTGCAGCAGTCTTCGCCTCCATACTTACCTCGTGCTGCCCGTCCAGCATCCAGCTCACCCACCTAACCCCACCATTGGCAGTGCCCCCACGTCACCATCACACAAACCCAGCCCCTCGGCTGTAGACATAGACACACAAACCTTTCTGAACTAGAACACTGGAGGAGAATATTGTGCAGTTCGGACTTTTGACCAACGCTCTAATCCCAGTTTTTTTAAGCACTTTCGAGAACCCAGTAATAATCCAGAAGTCTTATCAATTATAAATTTAACCGCTATGACATGTAACACTTACACCATAGGACACCCAGGTTTTATCGTATTAACACAGCCACTATATCCATTAGTTGCATTACCTTCCACGGTTCAGTTTTTTTTTCCCTTTTAACCCATTTTTACCATTTTTTTTATTGATTTGTGTTGTAGAGTTATGGTTAACACATGAGCTCGTCACCCTGCCTGTACCATGCACTGACCATTTAGGTTTCAGCATGACCTTTGTGGTACATTTACACCTTTCCACCATGACTGCTTGACAGCTGATGTTGTCAGCGCTTAGGAATTAGTTCACAAGCGGTATACAAATCCGAGTACTCCTGTGATAACAACCCTTAATACGTTGTCTATGCATTAACACCTCTCTGACAGCCAATCAGCATCCAGTCATCCATGCTCCGCCCACGCACACTGCCCATGGTCAGATACCTACCCCATGCCGCCACCGCCTCTTCCGCCACGGGCTCCTCTACCGCCTCTATCAAAGCCTCCACGCCCGCCGAAGCCTCCACGCCCTCGGCCTCTACCGTCAGGTCCACCAAAGCCTCCCTGATCAGAGCCACCGTAGCCTCCGCTTCCACCCCCACCTAAGGAAGGAGAGTCCTGGTTGTATCCACCAGCTAAAAAGAATATATAAAAAATGTAAACCATCCTCATCAGAACAGCAAACCCAATGATTAACCCCTGCAGAAAGTGAAATCCTATCAGCTTACATCCACTACTGTACTGAGACTGCTGCTGGCTGTAGCCCTGAGGAGCATTGTAGCCTGACTGCTGTCCATAAGAACTCTGCTGCTGACCGCCATAACTGCTGCTGCTGCTGCTGCCGCCGCCGCCACCGCCCTGCTGTCCTCCGTAGCTTGACTGTTGTCCTCCTCCATAGCCACCCTGCTGGCTGCCGTAACTGCTGCCACTCTGCTGGCCATAGCCGCTTCCTCCCTGCTGTTGCTGGTAGGAAGATGACTGGGAGTTGCTACCATAACTACTAAAAAGTGAACATGACGGGTATTAGCAATCACAAATGTATGATGACGTGAAGTAGTTGAGTAGGGCACATTAGACAGAGCTGTCCCTCACCTTCCAGAGTTGCTGCTCGCAGGGGGCTGCTGGGGGTAGCTAGAATAGGATGACTGAGTCGATGACTGCTGCTGGCCGCCGCCATATGGAGTCTGGGAGGTTTGGGAGCTGCCGTAGTTACCGGCCCCGTATCCTTGTGGTGCCGACTGAGAGCTGTATCCAGCTGGAGGAAAAATAACCACAGGTCAAATATTGAGAAACAAGCAGAAAACCACACAACTGATAGGATATAACTATAAGCGATAGTATGAGAAACTCACAGCTTTGCTCCTGCCCATAGGATGAGCTGTAGCCTCCGCCCTGACCGTAGGAAGAGGAACCGGCCGACTGGCCATAGCTGCCGTAACCCTGCTGGCTGTAGGATTGACTGCCTTGCTGGGAGTAGCTCTGGGCCGGCTGGGAGGGGTACGCCCCGTATCTAAAAAGGAGGAGAAATGAAAATATTACTGGCAAAAACAGAACAAGCAAAAATCAGCAGCCTTAAGGCCTATAGACAATATAAAGCAGAGAACCCATTGACCTCTATGGTGGTGTTGTGAACGAATGACCTACAGTTGGATGTTCAGCCGCTGCCGGCATTTACTCTGATCAATTTAGCATAAAAAGGTCTCCTATTCCAGGAGTTGGCCGGGATTACAGGTCTCTGCACAATACTGGGATGGACCGCCACGTTTCTGTAGCCATCCGAGTTTCTTCCACTGGATGTTTGCCGTGCTCTTTGGTGACATCGCGACTCCTTGCTGCCAGCTGTCCATGTTGTCCTCCCTCATTCTTGCATACCTATAAATGTGCTTTGGGTCATTATTCTGCTGTCTGACCATTTTGTAGGTTTCTTACACCCGGGAACACATTTTATTCTAAAATGTTTTGATTTAATTGTTCCTGTAATACGTTCTCCAGAGGCAGCAGAACAGCCCACATTATGGATCCTCCATGTCTCACTGTAGGTAGGGGGCGCTGTTCTTCAGAGGTCTCATTCCGTCCTCTATAAACATAACGCTGGTCTGCGCTGCCCAATAGCTGTATTATAGTTTCATCTGTCCGTAGAGCATTCTCAGGATTGTGCCTGGTCTGTGTAAGCTTTGGTGAAATCCAATAGTTGTGTCTCTAAGCAGCGAGGTTCTTTATCCGTAGAGCCTTGCAGCGTATGGTACCGATTCAAACCATTCCAGAGGTCCCCGAACTTGGGCTCAACTTCTTTGCATCTTGGGTTTTGTTTCTCTTCCACATTCTGATGCATCCATCATAGGGCTCTTCAGCCAGTTTTCCTTTTTGCACCACGTTCTGGGAGGTTCTTCACTGTTAAGCCAGGATGCCGAGGACTTGGGAAATCTTGGACCGTTTAGACCACTTGTCCTTGGTGACCGTTGCACTTCTGGTCTAGTCAGGCAGAGCTTTAAGCCCCATTTACACAGAACGAGCTGTCGGACAAATGATGACAGCCACTCGCCCCGATGATGCTCAGGAGCGAGTATCAGGCAAGTATGCGCCGCTCTCTGCAGGTGCCCAGGTCGGGTCTCGCGGCGAGAATCCTCACTGCCGGTTCCGACCCGCCCGTCTGCAGGCGGCCTAAATGGGCCATAAGTCTTTGCCGTTGTTAATAAGGATCATGGAATAAAACTGGCCCTTTTAAACATCAAAGCCACCATTCATAGGCCAATTCCAGATGTGAGCGCTGACATGGTGGGGGACAGGGGAGTCCACATCATGTGCCATCACATGTAACACTTCTCCCCTGTAAAATGCAGGCAGAGCTCCACTGATTGGGGTCGGCACTTAAACCTATCAGTGATTGAACTGCAGTCCTGGTGCTAGCAGCAATTAGCAGAGTGCTGCCTGCGTTTTACAGGAGAGAAACCCTGCAAGAGTATGTTCACAAGTAGGAGAAAGGCTGCAGATTTTCCACACCATTGGTGCACATTTTGACATGGGGGCTTTGATGTTGATTTTCTGGAAAATCATGCTATGTCTTATTTTCAGCGAAACAGGGTAAATGTTGTATCTTACTCCTGCAGTTACGAGTCTTGTGCTGTTTTGTATCATATTGAGTCTATACAGTCGAGTGTCACTAAACACCATTTCAGGAGCCATTTTATATGGTATTAATATAGGGGTGCCATTAATGTTGACCACAAGAGCAAGTGATGACAGTTTGTGTACAGCACTATGGAATAGGGAAGCACTATATAAATGAATACAATAAGTATTCAAAGGAAGAAGCAGTCAGGAAACATACAGCTGCCATGGCAGAGCAAGCAATTCCTTTACTATATTTCCAGCATGCTAAAAATGGTATGTGTTGGGCTACAGTGGTATATCCCCCTTATGGTGTCCATGGAGCCTTGTAGTGAATATAGAAAGGGGTTGTCTTTAAAGGGCCACTCCGGTGGTGTGATGCGGTTACATGGATCTGCTACAGACACTTCTGTCAGTCACTGATGATCACACAAGTATAATAGAGGAGATCACAGCTCATCCTACTGACTGTATACTTATGGTCTGTAGCTTATTTAGCTGAATATATGTAGTGAAAATAAACTGCCCCACCAAAAGGCAGAATGTTATAGCCTCAGCGCTGTGCTAATGCATCATGGGATTGACAGACTGATGCTTATCAGGCACCATCTTGAGGCTGAGATTTTTTTCACTTTCATACAGTGGGGGGCTACACTGCAGCGAAGTGGCTGGAATACACAGAGGAGACCTCCAGAGTGTGACCAGCAATCGCATGAGGGGGACCAGAAATCAAAAAGTGTGTTTTCACCAGAGTGGCCCTTTAAGGACTGGAGGGAAGGCGCGTGGTCAGAGCTCAGGTAGTCGTGTCCAGCCCCAGGAGATCTTACCCTTGGGTTGCTTGTTGAGTGTAATCTGCAAAGATGAAAGAAAAAGTATTAATGATGAGATAATGATAAAATGCCACTGTCCATTATAACACATCAGCACCCCATAACCAGTTACAAGTAAACCTGACGCCGCGCATGTGGACTGACTGCACATCACATGGTTGGGCATTTGCTCCTTATGGGGGTTCATCTACAGAATTTCAACATCCAGAACTAATTTAAATTGTGAGCCCCCCATGGACCAAAGCATAATATGAGTGACAATTTGTGACCAGGATGGGGAGCCGGTCCCACCCCCACACACACCCCGGATCGGGAGCCAGTCCCACCCCCACACACACCCCGGATCGGGAGCCAGTCCCACCCCCACACACACCCCGGATCGGGAGCCAGTCCCACCCCCACACACACCCCGGATCGGGAGCCAGTCCCACCCCCACACACACCCCGGATCGGGAGCCAGTCCCACCCCCACACACACCCCGGATCGGGAGCCAGTCCCACCCCCACACACACCCCGGATCGGGAGCCAGTCCCACCATAAACACCGGCATTTAAATGCACTGATTGGAGTTTGGGGGTCCTAGCAGCCAACGGTCTCCTGAAGGCCCCCGAGGCTGCCATGCAGTTCAGCCTGTTAAGATGGGCCTGTGCCAGGACTTAAGACAATAAATACTAAAGTATTGCAGTGTGATCAATCATAAGTTCAAGTCCCCTATGGGAAGAAAAAAAATAAATGAAAGGTAAACAGTGGATAAAAATAAAGGCCATCAGGACCGCCTGTACACAAGTGGGGCGGACTCTGCATGTGGGAGCCCGCAGCAGAATCCAGCCCTTTCCTTCATCCGCCTTGTGGATGGCAGCAGCAGAATCCAGCCCTGACGGCGGCCGCGCTTTCCTTCATCCGCCTTGTGGATGGCTGCAGCAGAATCCAGCCCTGACGGCGGCCGCGCTTTCCTTCATCCGCCTTGTGGATGGCTGCAGCGAGCCGCCGTCAGACATGAGTACAGATTTTTTTTGTTTTTCCTGCACCGTTGCTAGGCGATGACAATCTGCAACCTTCCTGCAATGTAGAGGGGCCGCGGATCAGACGGCTTCCATTGATTTCAATGTAAGCCGCGGGTGTGTAACCGGCACTAACATGCTGCCATTAGTCCTCCACTTGAGGAAATCGCAATTCGATTCCATTCGCGTGCAGAAGAGGCGATCCTCAACAGTATGTGCGGGGGCGGGGGAAATAAGAAGAAGCACTCAGAAGGTTTAATGTATCCAAAAGAGTAGCAATACAAACCACAGGAGAGCGCAAAACAAACGCCCCCGCGCAGCGACAGGACGGCCAGGCTGGCACGGGGGAAGGGGATATAAAAGTAGTACAGCAATAAACTGAGTATATCTGGTAATGGCGCCGCCATGGTTATTGTAGCCGCAGTGCATTCACCACAACCAGACCGCTTTGGGAGATAAGCGGACCCAAAAGGGGCGAAAGCGTCCTACGGGCCAGGATGGAGTCCGCTTGGTTCCGGCATGGATGACTTCTGCCCGGCGCACTGCACAGCCAGAACGGACCCCCCCGCACAGCCAGAACAGAGCCCCCCGCGGGTTTAGAAGCCTTCCAAAACGCTATATGATACAATGGGGTGTAGGGCCGCCTGCACACGCGCAGATGTGACTGGCAGAACCCGTAGCGGGCGCCCGCCTGTAGCATGACGCCATGGCAGGGATGCTACCTGCTCACCAGCGGAAACCAGTTGCAGCTTCTGCTCACGGACGAAAAATCGCAGCTTCCTCCATCTTGCTGCGGACGGCTTCCATTGTAGTGGCAGCCGTCCGATCCGCGGCCGGCCACAATGAGAAGCAGGAGGTGAAAGAAAACTGTAGTGCGACCGTGAGACGGCGAGCCGTGAGGGCCACCGCAGAAACAGAGCCACACTCCGCCTCGCCCCCTGCGGCCCAACACTGACACTCGCCCTGCAGACACCCCTCAGGGAGCGACGGCACCAAAAATGTGTGGAGAGGAGAAACCGGGAAAATAGGGGGCTTTATGGTCTTCCATTACACCCCCCCACTACAGGGGCGGTGATGGCTGCCCGACGCCCAGCTGCAGTCATCTCCTCCCCACAGGGAATCTAGAGCTAGAAGGGGTGACCCACTTTCCTAACACCCCCCCCCCCCCCTCCCCCTCCCCCTCCCCCTCCCCCTCCCCGAGGGCTTATTCTGCCTGGTAACAGGCGCAGCCAATCACCGCAGCGCCGTCCAGACTCCGGTTTCTACAGCAACGAGCCCCGCCCCCCGCAGCGCGAAATGGCGCTAATTCACTGCGTCGGGACAAAATGGCCACCACGAGCACAAAGAAGGGACAGGCCAGAAGCCCGCCGCCGCCTGCGGGACAAGAAGCATGTTAGGACAAGGCCGGATAAACAGCGGGGCCCGCCGCACGTCACAGCCGCGGCATCACGCCGGCCTCAGCGCGGCTCTTACCGTTAGTCGCCATGATTGTTGTCCCGGCTTGTCTCTCACACACGATCTATCCTCCTCTCTGCGCCGCAATGGTGGAGGCGGGGCTACTGCAGCTCTCATATGTACTCGGGACGTACCATCTTGTGGAGGGGAGGGGAGTGGTAACAAGACGTCCCTGGCTCAGCACTGTGACGAATGTACGCTGTATGTGTGTATGGTATATCTATACAGCTGGCTCATATATAACCCGTACATATTACACACACTAGAGATATATTTTCTTGTCCTTCTTATGTATGTATGTCCGGATCTAAGACATTTTGTAGAATTGCCTCCCCCCTCTACCCCCTAAAGATGGTCTCTCCCGTTTCTGGCTCAGGCTGGTCTGGTCCTCCGTGAAGGACAAAGAAGGGAGGGGGATGTGAGGCGGCCGGACATGTAGGACAGACAGGCGGGGATGCTGTGAGGCGGCCGGACATTTAGGACTGGCAGGCAGGGATGCTGTGAGGCGGCCGGACATGTAGGACTGGCAGGCAGGGATGCTGTGAGGCGGCCAGACATGTAGGACTGGCAGGCAGGGATGCTGTGAGGCGGATGGACATGTAGGACCGGCAGGCAGGGATGCTGTGAGGCGGCCGGACATGTAGGACTGGCGGGCAGGGATGCTGTGAGGCGGCCGGACGTGTAGGACTGGCGGGCAGGGATGCTGTGAGGCGGCCGGACGTGTAGGACTGGCAGGCAGGGATGCTGTGAGGCGGCCGGACATGTAGGACTGGCAGGCAGGGATGCTGTGAGGCGGCTGGACATGTAGGACTGGCAGGGAGGGATGCTGTGAGGCGGCCGGACATGTAGGACAGGCAGGCAGGGATGCTGTAAGGCGGCCGGACATGTAGGACTGGCAGGGAGGGATGCTGTCTGGGCCCTACAGAGCTGTGAGGCGGCCAGACATGTAGGACTGGCAGGCAGGGATGCTGTGAGGCGGCCGGACGTGTAGGACTGGTAGGCAGGGATGCTGTGAGGCGGTGGGATGTGTAGGACTGGTAGGCAGGGATGCTGTGAGGCGGCCGGACACGTAGGACTGGCAGGCAGGGATGCTTTGAGGCGGCCGGACACGTAGGACTGGCAGGCAGGGATGCTGTGAGGCGGCCGGACACGTAGGACTGGCAGGCAGGGATGCTGTGAGGCGGCCAGACATGTAGGACTGGCAGGCAGGGATGCTGTGAGGCGGCCGGACGTGTAGGACTGGTAGGCAGGGATGCTGTGAGGCGGCCGGACATGTAGGACTGGCAGGCAGGGATGCTGTGAGGCGGCCGGACATGTAGGACTGGCAGGGAGGGATGCTGTCTGGGCACTACAGAGCTGTGAGGCGGCCAGACATGTAGGAGTGGCAGGCAGGGATGCTGTGAGGCGGCCGGACATGTAGGATTGGCAGGCAGGGATGCTGTGAGGCGGACAGACATGTAGGACTGGCAGGCACGGATGCTGTGAGGCGGCCGGACATGTAGGATTGGCAGGCAGGGATGCTGTGAGGTGAACGGACATGTAGGACTGGCAGGCAGGGTGCTGTCTGGGCACTACAGAGCTGTGAGGCGGCCAGACATGTAGGAGTGGCAGGCAGGGATGCTGTGAGGCGGCCGGACACGTAGGACTGGCAGGCAGGGATGCTGTGAGGCGGCCGGACACGTAGGACTGGCAGGCAGGGATGCTGTGAGGCGGACGGACATGTAGGAGTGGCAGGCAGGGATGCTGTGAGGCGGCCGGACATGTAGGACTGGCAGGCAGGGATGCTGTGAGGCGGCCAGACATGTAGGACTGGCAGGCAGGGATGCTGTGAGGCGGACGGACATGTAGAACTGGCAGGCAGGGATGCTGTGAGGCGGACGGACATGTAGGACTGGCAGGCAGGGATGCTGTGAGGCGGCCAGACATGTAGGACTGGCAGGCAGGGATGCTGTGAGGCGGACGGACATGTAGAACTGGCAGGCAGGGATGCTGTGAGGTGGACGGACGTGTAGGACTGGTAGGCAGGGATGCTGTGAGGCGGCCGGACACGTAGGACTGGCAGGCAGGGATGCTGTGAGGCGGCCGGACATGTAGGACTGGCAGGGAGGGATGCTGTCTGGGCACTACAGAGCTGTGAGGCGGCCAGACATGTAGGACTGGCAGGCAGGGATGCTGTGAGGCGGCCGGACACGTAGGACTGGCAGGCAGGGATGCTGTGAGGCGGCCGGACACGTAGGACTGGCAGGCAGGGATGCTGTGAGGCGGCCGGACACGTAGGACTGGCAGGCAGGGATGCTGTGAGGCGGCCGGACATGTAGGACTGGCAGACAGGGATGCTGTGAGGTGGACGGACGTGTAGGACTGGTAGGCAGGGATGCTGTGAGGCGGCCGGACACGTAGGACTGGCAGGCAGGGATGCTGTGAGGCGGCCGGACATGTAGGACTGGCAGGGAGGGATGCTGTCTGGGCACTACAGAGCTGTGAGGCGGCCAGACATGTAGGACTGGCAGGCAGGGATGCTGTGAGGCGGCTGGACATGTAGGACTGGCAGGCAGGGATGCTGTGAGGCGGCCGGACACGTAGGACTGGCAGGCAGGGATGCTGTGAGGCGGCCGGACACGTAGGACTGGCAGGCAGGGATGCTGTGAGGCGGCTGGACGTGTAGCACTGGCAGGCAGGGATGCTGTGAGGCAGACGAACATGTAGGACTGGCAGGCAGGGATGCTGTGAGGCAGACGGACATGTAGGACTGGCGGGCAGGGATGCTGTGAGGCGGACGTACGTGTAGGACTGGCAGGCAGGGATGCTGTGAGGCGGCGGGATGTGTAGGACTGGCAGGGATGTTGTGAGGCGGCCGGACATGTAGGACTGGCGGGCAGGGTGCTGTCTGGGCACTACAGAGCTGTGAGGCGGCCAGACATGTAGGAGTGGCAGGCAGGGATGCTGTGAGGCGGCCGGACACGTAGGACTGGCAGGCAGGGATGCTGTGAGGCGGACGGACATGTAGGAGTGGCAGGCAGGGATGCTGTGAGGCGGCCGGACATGTAGGACTGGCAGGCAGGGATGCTGTGAGGCGGCCAGACATGTAGGACTGGCAGGCAGGGATGCTGTGAGGCGGACGGACATATAGAACTGGCAGGCAGGGATGCTGTGAGGCGGACGGACATGTAGGACTGGCAGGCAGGGATGCTGTGAGGCGGCCAGACATGTAGGACTGGCAGGCAGGGATGCTGTGAGGCGGACGGACATGTAGAACTGGCAGGCAGGGATGCTGTGAGGCGGCCGGACATGTAGAACTGGCAGGCAGGGATGCTGTGAGGCGGACGGACATGTAGGACTGGCAGGCAGGGATGCTGTGAGGCGGCCAGACATGTAGGACTGGCAGGCAGGGATGCTGTGAGGCGGACGGACATGTAGAACTGGCAGGCAGGGATGCTGTGAGGTGGACGGACGTGTAGGACTGGTAGGCAGGGATGCTGTGAGGCGGCCGGACACGTAGGACTGGCAGGCAGGGATGCTGTGAGGCGGCCGGACATGTAGGACTGGCAGGGAGGGATGCTGTCTGGGCACTACAGAGCTGTGAGGCGGCCAGACATGTAGGACTGGCAGGCAGGGATGCTGTGAGGCGGCCGGACACGTAGGACTGGCAGGCAGGGATGCTGTGAGGCGGCCGGACACGTAGGACTGGCAGGCAGGGATGCTGTGAGGCGGCCGGACACGTAGGACTGGCAGGCAGGGATGCTGTGAGGCGGCCGGACATGTAGGACTGGCAGGCAGGGATGCTGTGAGGTGGACGGACGTGTAGGACTGGTAGGCAGGGATGCTGTGAGGCGGCCGGACACGTAGGACTGGCAGGCAGGGATGCTGTGAGGCGGCCGGACATGTAGGACTGGCAGGCAGGGATGCTGTGAGGCGGCCGGACATGTAGGACTGGCAGGCAGGGATGCTGTGAGGCGGCCAGACATGTAGGACTGGCAGGCAGGGATGCTGTGAGGCGGATGGACATGTAGGACCGGCAGGCAGGGATGCTGTGAGGCGGCCGGACATGTAGGACTGGCGGGCAGGGATGCTGTGAGGCGGCCGGACGTGTAGGACTGGCGGGCAGGGATGCTGTGAGGCGGCCGGACGTGTAGGACTGGCAGGCAGGGATGCTGTGAGGCGGCTGGACATGTAGGACTGGCAGGGAGGGATGCTGTGAGACGGCTGGACATGTAGGACTGGCAGGGAGGGATGCTGTGAGGCGGCCGGACATGTAGGACAGGCAGGCAGGGATGCTGTAAGGCGGCCGGACATGTAGGACTGGCAGGGAGGGATGCTGTCTGGGCACTCCAGAGCTGTGAGGCGGCCAGACATGTAGGACTGGCAGGCAGGGATGCTGTGAGGCGGCCGGACGTGTAGGACTGGTAGGCAGGGATGCTGTGAGGCGGCGGGATGTGTAGGACTGGTAGGCAGGGATGCTGTGAGGCGGCCGGACACGTAGGACTGGCAGGCAGGGATGCTGTGAGGCGGCCGGACACGTAGGACTGGCAGGCAGGGATGCTGTGAGGCGGCCGGACACGTAGGACTGGCAGGCAGGGATGCTGTGAGGCGGCCAGACATGTAGGACTGGCAGGCAGGGATGCTGTGAGGCGGCCGGACGTGTAGGACTGGTAGGCAGGGATGCTGTGAGGCGGCCGGACATGTAGGACTGGCAGGCAGGGATGCTGTGAGGCGGCCGGACATGTAGGACTGGCAGGGAGGGATGCTGTCTGGGCACTACAGAGCTGTGAGGCGGCCAGACATGTAGGAGTGGCAGGCAGGGATGCTGTGAGGCGGCCGGACATGTAGGATTGGCAGGCAGGGATGCTGTGAGGCGGACAGACATGTAGGACTGGCAGGCAGGGATGCTGTGAGGCGGCCGGACATGTAGGATTGGCAGGCAGGGATGCTGTGAGGTGAACAGACATGTAGGACTGGCAGGCAGGGTGCTGTCTGGGCACTACAGAGCTGTGAGGCGGCCAGACATGTAGGAGTGGCAGGCAGGGATGCTGTGAGGCGGCCGGACACGTAGGACTGGCAGGCAGGGATGCTGTGAGGCGGACGGACATGTAGGAGTGGCAGGCAGGGATGCTGTGAGGCGGCCGGACATGTAGGACTGGCAGGCAGGGATGCTGTGAGGCGGCCAGACATGTAGGACTGGCAGGCAGGGATGCTGTGAGGCGGACGGACATGTAGAACTGGCAGGCAGGGATGCTGTGAGGTGGACGGACATGTAGGACTGGCAGGCAGGGATGCTGTGAGGCGGCCAGACATGTAGGACTGGCAGGCAGGGATGCTGTGAGGCGGACGGACATGTAGAACTGGCAGGCAGGGATGCTGTGAGGTGGACGGACGTGTAGGACTGGTAGGCAGGGATGCTGTGAGGCGGCCGGACACGTAGGACTGGCAGGCAGGGATGCTGTGAGGCGGCCGGACATGTAGGACTGGCAGGGAGGGATGCTGTCTGGGCACTACAGAGCTGTGAGGCGGCCAGACATGTAGGACTGGCAGGCAGGGATGCTGTGAGGCGGCCGGACACGTAGGACTGGCAGGCAGGGATGCTGTGAGGCGGCCGGACACGTAGGACTGGCAGGCAGGGATGCTGTGAGGCGGCCGGACACGTAGGACTGGCAGGCAGGGATGCTGTGAGGCGGCCGGACACGTAGGACTGGCAGGCAGGGATGCTGTGAGGCGGCCGGACACGTAGGACTGGCAGGCAGGGATGCTGTGAGGCGGCCGGACATGTAGGACTGGCAGACAGGGATGCTGTGAGGTGGACGGACGTGTAGGACTGGTAGGCAGGGATGCTGTGAGGCGGCCGGACACGTAGGACTGGCAGGCAGGGATGCTGTGAGGCGGCCGGACATGTAGGACTGGCAGGGAGGGATGCTGTCTGGGCACTACAGAGCTGTGAGGCGGCCAGACATGTAGGACTGGCAGGCAGGGATGCTGTGAGGCGGCTGGACATGTAGGACTGGCAGGCAGGGATGCTGTGAGGCGGCCGGACACGTAGGACTGGCAGGCAGGGATGCTGTGAGGCGGCCGGACGTGTAGCACTGGCAGGCAGGGATGCTGTGAGGCAGACGGACATGTAGGACTGGCAGGCAGGGATGCTGTGAGGCAGACGGACATGTAGGACTGGCGGGCAGGGATGCTGTGAGGCGGACGTACGTGTAGGACTGGCAGGCAGGGATGCTGTGAGGCGGCGGGATGTGTAGGACTGGCAGGGATGTTGTGAGGCGGCCGGACATGTAGGACTGGCGGGCAGGGTGCTGTCTGGGCACTACAGAGCTGTGAGGCGGCCAGACATGTAGGAGTGGCTGGCAGGGATGCTGTGAGGCGACCGGACACGTAGGACTGGCAGGCAGGGATGCTGTGAGGCGGACGGACATGTAGGAGTGGCAGGCAGGGATGCTGTGAGGCGGCCGGACATGTAGGACTGGCAGGCAGGGATGCTGTGAGGCGGCCAGACATGTAGGACTGGCAGGCAGGGATGCTGTGAGGCGGACGGACATGTAGAACTGGCAGGCAGGGATGCTGTGAGGCGGACGGACATGTAGGACTGGCAGGGAGGGTGCTGTCTGGGCACTACAGAGCTGTGAGGCGGCCGGACATGTAGAACTGGCAGGCAGGGATGCTATGAGGCGGACGGACATGTAGGACTGGCAGGCAGGGATGCTGTGAGGCGGACGGACATGTAGGACTGGCAGGGAGGGTGCTGTCTGGGCACTACAGAGCTGTGAGGCGGCCGGACATGTAGAACTGGCAGGCAGGGATGCTGTGAGGCGGACGGACATGTAGGACTGGCAGGCAGGGATGCTGTGAGGCGGCCAGACATGTAGGACTGGCAGGCAGGGATGCTGTGAGGCGGACGGACATGTAGAACTGGCAGGCAGGGATGCTGTGAGGTGGACGGACGTGTAGGACTGGTAGGCAGGGATGCTGTGAGGCGGCCGGACACGTAGGACTGGCAGGCAGGGATGCTGTGAGGCGGCCGGACATGTAGGACTGGCAGGGAGGGATGCTGTCTGGGCACTACAGAGCTGTGAGGCGGCCAGACATGTAGGACTGGCAGGCAGGGATGCTGTGAGGCGGACGGACATGTAGGAGTGGCAGGCAGGGATGCTGTGAGGCGGCCGGAAATGTAGGACTGGCAGGCAGGGATGCTGTGAGGCGGCCAGACATGTAGGACTGGCAGGCAGGGATGCTGTGAGGCGGACGGACATGTAGAACTGGCAGGCAGGGATGCTGTGAGGCGGACGGACATGTAGGACTGGCAGGGAGGGTGCTGTCTGGGCACTACAGAGCTGTGAGGCGGCCGGACATGTAGAACTGGCAGGCAGGGATGCTGTGAGGCGGACGGACATGTAGGACTGGCAGGCAGGGATGCTGTGAGGCGGACGGACATGTAGGACTGGCAGGGAGGGTGCTGTCTGGGCACTACAGAGCTGTGAGGCGGCCGGACATGTAGAACTGGCAGGCAGGGATGCTGTGAGGCGGACGGACATGTAGGACTGGCAGGCAGGGATGCTGTGAGGCGGCCAGACATGTAGGACTGGCAGGCAGGGATGCTGTGAGGCGGACGGACATGTAGAACTGGCAGGCAGGGATGCTGTGAGGTGGACGGACGTGTAGGACTGGTAGGCAGGGATGCTGTGAGGCGGCCGGACACGTAGGACTGGCAGGCAGGGATGCTGTGAGGCGGCCGGACATGTAGGACTGGCAGGGAGGGATGCTGTCTGGGCACTACAGAGCTGTGAGGCGGCCAGACATGTAGGACTGGCAGGCAGGGATGCTGTGAGGCGGCCGGACACGTAGGACTGGCAGGCAGGGATGCTGTGAGGCGGCCGGACACGTAGGACTGGCAGGCAGGGATGCTGTGAGGCGGCCGGACACGTAGGACTGGCAGGCAGGGATGCTGTGAGGCGGCCGGACATGTAGGACTGGCAGGCAGGGATGCTGTGAGGTGGACGGACGTGTAGGACTGGTAGGCAGGGATGCTGTGAGGCGGCCGGACACGTAGGACTGGCAGGCAGGGATGCTGTGAGGCGGCCGGACATGTAGGACTGGCAGGGAGGGATGCTGTCTGGGCACTACAGAGCTGTGAGGCGGCCAGACATGTAGGACTGGCAGGCAGGGATGCTGTGAGGCGGCCGGACGTGTAGCACTGGCAGGCAGGGATGCTGTGAGGCAGACGGACATGTAGGACTGGCAGGCAGGGATGCTGTGAGGCAGACGGACATGTAGGACTGGCGGGCAGGGATGCTGTGAGGCGGACGTACGTGTAGGACTGGCAGGCAGGGATGCTGTGAGGCGGCGGGATGTGTAGGACTGGCAGGGATGTTGTGAGGCGGCCGGACATGTAGGACTGGCAGGCAGGGATGCTGTGAGGCGGCCGGACGTGTAGCACTGGCAGGCAGGGATGCTGTGAGGCAGACGGACATGTAGGACTGGCAGGCAGGGATGCTGTGAGGCAGACGGACATGTAGGACTGGCGGGCAGGGATGCTGTGAGGCGGACGTACGTGTAGGACTGGCAGGCAGGGATGCTGTGAGGCGGCGGGATGTGTAGGACTGGCAGGGATGTTGTGAGGCGGCCGGACATGTAGGACTGGCGGGCAGGGATGCTGTGAGGCGGACGTACGTGTAGGACTGGCAGGCAGGGATGCTGTGAGGCGGCGGGATGTGTAGGACTGGCAGGGATGTTGTGAGGCGGACGGACGTGTAGGACTGGTAGGCAGGGATGCTGTGAGGTGGCCGGACATGTAGGACTGGCAGGCAGGGATGCTGTGAGGCGGCGGGATGTGTAGGACTGGCAGGGATGTTGTGAGGCGGACGGACGTGTAGGACTGGCAGGCAGGGATGCTGTGAGGTGGCCGGACATGTAGGACTGGCAGGCAGGGATGCTGTGAGGCGGCTGGACGTGTAGGAGTGGCAGGCAGGGATGCTGTGAGGCGGCCGGACATGTAGGACTGGCAGGGAGGGTGCTGTCTGGGCACTACAGAGCTGTGAGGCGGCCGGACATGTAGAACTGGCAGGCAGGGATGCTGTGAGGCGGACGGACATGTAGGACTGGCAGGCAGGGATGCTGTGAGGCGGCCAGACATGTAGGACTGGCAGGCAGGGATGCTGTGAGGCGGACGGACATGTAGAACTGGCAGGCAGGGATGCTGTGAGGTGGACGGACGTGTAGGACTGGTAGGCAGGGATGCTGTGAGGCGGCCGGACACGTAGGACTGGCAGGCAGGGATGCTGTGAGGCGGCCGGACATGTAGGACTGGCAGGGAGGGATGCTGTCTGGGCACTACAGAGCTGTGAGGCGGCCAGACATGTAGGACTGGCAGGCAGGGATGCTGTGAGGCGGCCGGACACGTAGGACTGGCAGGCAGGGATGCTGTGAGGCGGCCGGACACGTAGGACTGGCAGGCAGGGATGCTGTGAGGCGGCCGGACACGTAGGACTGGCAGGCAGGGATGCTGTGAGGCGGCCGGACATGTAGGACTGGCAGGCAGGGATGCTGTGAGGTGGACGGACGTGTAGGACTGGTAGGCAGGGATGCTGTGAGGCGGCCGGACACGTAGGACTGGCAGGCAGGGATGCTGTGAGGCGGCCGGACATGTAGGACTGGCAGGCAGGGATGCTGTGAGGCGGCCAGACATGTAGGACTGGCAGGCAGGGATGCTGTGAGGCGGATGGACATGTAGGACCGGCAGGCAGGGATGCTGTGAGGCGGCCGGACATGTAGGACTGGCGGGCAGGGATGCTGTGAGGCGGCCGGACGTGTAGGACTGGCGGGCAGGGATGCTGTGAGGCGGCCGGACGTGTAGGACTGGCAGGCAGGGATGCTGTGAGGCGGCTGGACATGTAGGACTGGCAGGGAGGGATGCTGTGAGGCGGCTGGACATGTAGGACTGGCAGGGAGGGATGCTGTGAGGCGGCCGGACATGTAGGACAGGCAGGCAGGGATGCTGTAAGGCGGCCGGACATGTAGGACTGGCAGGGAGGGATGCTGTCTGGGCACTCCAGAGCTGTGAGGCGGCCAGACATGTAGGACTGGCAGGCAGGGATGCTGTGAGGCGGCCGGACGTGTAGGACTGGTAGGCAGGGATGCTGTGAGGCGGCGGGATGTGTAGGACTGGTAGGCAGGGATGCTGTGAGGCGGCCGGACACGTAGGACTGGCAGGCAGGGATGCTGTGAGGCGGCCGGACACGTAGGACTGGCAGGCAGGGATGCTGTGAGGCGGCCAGACATGTAGGACTGGCAGGCAGGGATGCTGTGAGGCGGCCGGACGTGTAGGACTGGTAGGCAGGGATGCTGTGAGGCGGCCGGACATGTAGGACTGGCAGGCAGGGATGCTGTGAGGCGGCCGGACATGTAGGACTGGCAGGGAGCGATGCTGTCTGGGCACTACAGAGCTGTGAGGCGGCCAGACATGTAGGAGTGGCAGGCAGGGATGCTGTGAGGCGGCCGGACATGTAGGATTGGCAGGCAGGGATGCTGTGAGGCGGACAGACATGTAGGACTGGCAGGCAGGGATGCTGTGAGGCGGCCGGACATGTAGGATTGGCAGGCAGGGATGCTGTGAGGTGAACGGACATGTAGGACTGGCAGGCAGGGTGCTGTCTGGGCACTACAGAGCTGTGAGGCGGCCAGACATGTAGGAGTGGCAGGCAGGGATGCTGTGAGGCGGCCGGACACGTAGGACTGGCAGGCAGGGATGCTGTGAGGCGGACGGACATGTAGGAGTGGCAGGCAGGGATGCTGTGAGGCGGCCGGACATGTAGGACTGGCAGGCAGGGATGCTGTGAGGCGGCCAGACATGTAGGACTGGCAGGCAGGGATGCTGTGAGGCGGACGGACATGTAGAACTGGCAGGCAGGGATGCTGTGAGGTGGACGGACATGTAGGACTGGCAGGCAGGGATGCTGTGAGGCGGCCAGACATGTAGGACTGGCAGGCAGGGATGCTGTGAGGCGGACGGACATGTAGAACTGGCAGGCAGGGATGCTGTGAGGTGGACGGACGTGTAGGACTGGTAGGCAGGGATGCTGTGAGGCGGCCGGACACGTAGGACTGGCAGGCAGGGATGCTGTGAGGCGGCCGGACATGTAGGACTGGCAGGGAGGGATGCTGTCTGGGCACTACAGAGCTGTGAGGCTGCCAGACATGTAGGACTGGCAGGCAGGGATGCTGTGAGGCGGCCGGACACGTAGGACTGGCAGGCAGGGATGCTGTGAGGCGGCCGGACACGTAGGACTGGCAGGCAGGGATGCTGTGAGGCGGCCGGACACGTAGGACTGGCAGGCAGGGATGCTGTGAGGCGGCCGGACATGTAGGACTGGCAGACAGGGATGCTGTGAGGTGGACGGACGTGTAGGACTGGTAGGCAGGGATGCTGTGAGGCGGCCGGACACGTAGGACTGGCAGGCAGGGATGCTGTGAGGCGGCCGGACATGTAGGACTGGCAGGGAGGGATGCTGTCTGGGCACTACAGAGCTGTGAGGCGGCCAGACATGTAGGACTGGCAGGCAGGGATGCTGTGAGGCGGCTGGACATGTAGGACTGGCAGGCAGGGATGCTGTGAGGCGGCCGGACACGTAGGACTGGCAGGCAGGGATGCTGTGAGGCGGCCGGACGTGTAGCACTGGCAGGCAGGGATGCTGTGAGGCAGACGGACATGTAGGACTGGCAGGCAGGGATGCTGTGAGGCAGACGGACATGTAGGACTGGCGGGCAGGGATGCTGTGAGGCGGACGTACGTGTAGGACTGGCAGGCAGGGATGCTGTGAGGCGGCGGGATGTGTAGGACTGGCAGGGATGTTGTGAGGCGGCCGGACATGTAGGACTGGCGGGCAGGGTGCTGTCTGGGCACTACAGAGCTATGAGGCGGCCAGACATGTAGGAGTGGCTGGCAGGGATGCTGTGAGGCGGCCGGACACGTAGGACTGGCAGGCAGGGATGCTGTGAGGCGGACGGACATGTAGGAGTGGCAGGCAGGGATGCTGTGAGGCGGCCAGACATGTAGGACTGGCAGGCAGGGATGCTGTGAGGCGGCCAGACATGTAGGACTGGCAGGCAGGGATGCTGTGAGGCGGACGGACATGTAGAACTGGCAGGCAGGGATGCTGTGAGGCGGACGGACATGTAGGACTGGCAGGCAGGGATGCTGTGAGGCGGCCAGACATGTAGGACTGGCAGGCAGGGATGCTGTGAGGCGGACGGACATGTAGAACTGGCAGGCAGGGATGCTGTGAGGTGGACGGACGTGTAGGACTGGTAGGCAGGGATGCTGTGAGGCGGCCGGACACGTAGGACTGGCAGGCAGGGATGCTGTGAGGCGGCCGGACATGTAGGACTGGCAGGGAGGGATGCTGTCTGGGCACTACAGAGCTGTGAGGCGGCCAGACATGTAGGACTGGCAGGCAGGGATGCTGTGAGGCGGCCGGACACGTAGGACTGGCAGGCAGGGATGCTGTGAGGCGGCCGGACACGTAGGACTGGCAGGCAGGGATGCTGTGAGGCGGCCGGACACGTAGGACTGGCAGGCAGGGATGCTGTGAGGCGGCCGGACATGTAGGACTGGCAGGCAGGGATGCTGTGAGGTGGACGGACGTGTAGGACTGGTAGGCAGGGATGCTGTGAGGCGGCCGGACACGTAGGACTGGCAGGCAGGGATGCTGTGAGGCGGCCGGACATGTAGGACTGGCAGGGAGGGATGCTGTCTGGGCACTACAGAGCTGTGAGGCGGCCAGACATGTAGGACTGGCAGGCAGGGATGCTGTGAGGCGGCCGGACGTGTAGCACTGGCAGGCAGGGATGCTGTGAGGCAGACGGACATGTAGGACTGGCAGGCAGGGATGCTGTGAGGCAGACGGACATGTAGGACTGGCGGGCAGGGATGCTGTGAGGCGGACGTACGTGTAGGACTGGCAGGCAGGGATGCTGTGAGGCGGCGGGATGTGTAGGACTGGCAGGGATGTTGTGAGGCGGCCGGACATGTAGGACTGGCAGGCAGGGATGCTGTGAGGCGGCCGGACGTGTAGCACTGGCAGGCAGGGATGCTGTGAGGCAGACGGACATGTAGGACTGGCAGGCAGGGATGCTGTGAGGCAGACGGACATGTAGGACTGGCGGGCAGGGATGCTGTGAGGCGGACGTACGTGTAGGACTGGCAGGCAGGGATGCTGTGAGGCGGCGGGATGTGTAGGACTGGCAGGGATGTTGTGAGGCGGCCGGACATGTAGGACTGGCGGGCAGGGATGCTGTGAGGCGGACGTACGTGTAGGACTGGCAGGCAGGGATGCTGTGAGGCGGCGGGATGTGTAGGACTGGCAGGGATGTTGTGAGGCGGACGGACGTGTAGGACTGGTAGGCAGGGATGCTGTGAGGTGGCCGGACATGTAGGACTGGCAGGCAGGGATGCTGTGAGGCGGCGGGATGTGTAGGACTGGCAGGGATGTTGTGAGGCGGACGGACGTGTAGGACTGGCAGGCAGGGATGCTGTGAGGTGGCCGGACATGTAGGACTGGCAGGCAGGGATGCTGTGAGGCGGCTGGACGTGTAGGAGTGGCAGGCAGGGATGCTGTGAGGCGGCCGGACATGTAGGACTGGCAGGGAGGGTGCTGTCTGGGCACTACAGAGCTGTGAGGCGGCCGGACATGTAGGAGTGGCAGGCAAGGATGTTGTGAGGTGGACGGACATGTAGGACTGGCAGGGAGGGTGCTGTCTGGGCACTACAGAGCTGTGAAGCGGCCAGACATGTAGGACTGGCAGGCAGGGATGCTGTGAGGCGGCCGGACATGTAGGATTGGCAGGCAGGGATGCTGTGAGGTGGACGGACATGTAGGCTTGGCAGGCAGGGATGCTGTCCGGGCAGTACAGAGCTGTGAGGCGGCCAGACATGTAGGAGTGACAGGCAGTATAGAGCTGTGAGACACGGCCGACATGGCGGTAATAACCAGATAGCGTTACACAGGGAAGCTTTCAGCACAAAAAATGCTTGGAAGAGCAAATTCAAATGCTAGTTGTCTGTGTCCACCGACCGCGTGACAAGTAATACGTCACTAGTTGTTTCCTTATGGCTTATGAAAACTTAGTCGCTTCTTGATCAAAAGTCGTCCGGTGTAAAGTCGCTGTCATCCGTATTTGAACGACTTGCGGACAAATTTTCGGGAAGATCCCCTCAGTGAGCAATATCTTGGTGAAAATCTATTCAACATCATCGCTCTGTTGAAAAGCAAAGAAACAGCTGTTTGTACGCATCAACGACAATGTGTAACGTTATCTCAGAAATTCTAATTTATAAACACCTCTTGTAATAACAAAACTCGGCATGCAGGTCCATCTCAGGCAGATCTGTAAATAAAGAGGGTTGTGGTGATTAGATGAACGGTCTTGTCACCGGAGGCCCTAGAAGTGGTTCCCCTCATGGCCCATAAAAGGCTCTCGGAGGCTCCTTGTGTGTAGTGACCTCTTCTTCTACGTGTGTAGAGCTTGTTAACCACTAGACGCCTCTACGACGCAGAGAAGAGATTTCACCACGTTACCAGAGTCTAAGAGGGGGCGCATTATTGGGATGTGAGAAGCTGGATGGTCGTATCGATGAATTGTCCACACCTGGACCGTTCTGACCAAACTGTTAGGAATTGTTGGGGCTGGTGGATACATGAGGACACACAAAGTGACCTCGACAGACCACCAGTGTAGAGGATTGTTTGATTATCTGCCAAGCACAAGAAGCTCCAACTGT
Organism: Eleutherodactylus coqui; assembly: GCF_035609145.1. Classification (NCBI taxonomy): domain Eukaryota; kingdom Metazoa; phylum Chordata; class Amphibia; order Anura; family Eleutherodactylidae; genus Eleutherodactylus; species Eleutherodactylus coqui. The sequence goes on from NC_089844.1 coordinate 172,149,834, forward strand.
TCGATATCTGCTATCCAGAGACAGGTGGCAGCATCTTTTCATCTTTGTGCCTGTCAGAACCTTTACCATGCACTTGGCTGAAGGACATTTGGTCTCAGCATTATGTTTACTGCCTTTGACACCCATCCACCGACGCTTCAGTTTGCAGTGGTGTCGTAAATGACTAAATTGGACTGCTACAGAGTTGAACTGGGTTATCTTCAGCAACTAATGCAGGTTCAGTTTGGGCACTGGCAACGGCCATTTTCGTGTCTGAAGACCTTGGGGTGAGTGCTTCAACCCTGCCTTTGCTGTGGAGCGGCACACTGCCCCCACTACTAGTGTGATGGTCTGGGGGGCAATCGCTTACAACAGTCGGTCACCCCTAGTAGTGATACTAGGGACAATGACAGCTCCGTAATATGATCAGCACATCTGGCAGCCTCATGGCAGGGGTTCCAAGAGACATTTTCCAGCAAGATAATGCTCTACTGCTCACATAAGGGTGTCACAGGAATGTCACCACAACATTGGTCGCCCAGTCACATTTATCACCAAAAGAATACGTATGAGACCATCTGGGACGCCCACTGTGACAGCCTAAGAGTTTGCTCAATCTAGGGGCTCAGTTACAGCAAATGTGGAGCGATGCCTATATGCCTCCATACCTGCCTGTATCACATCTTGTATCCAAACTAAAGGCAGCCCAACAGGGTAGTAGAGCCTCCATGCCTGCATGTATCACATCTTATATCCAAGGTAGTGGTAGCCCAACAGGGAACTAGAGCCTCCATGCCCACTTGTATCCAAGCTGGAGGTAGCCCAACAGGTTACTAGAGCCTCCATGACCATCCGTATCAAAGCTTGTATCCAAGCTAGAGGTGATACAACAGGGTACTAGAGCATCTTTGCCATCCGTATCACATCTTGGATCCAACCTAGAGGTGGTACAACAGGGTACTAAAGTCTCCATACCCCCCCGTATCTCATCTTGTATCCAAGCTAGAGGTGGTACAATGGGACATTAGAGCCTCCATAATCACCGGTATCACAACTTGTATTCAAGCTAGAGGCGGTACAACAGGGTACTAGAGCCTCCATGCCCTCCGTATCACATCTAGTATCCAATCTGGAGGTGACCCAACAGGGTACTAGAGTCCCATGGCCCCCTGTATCACATCTTTTTTAAAGAATTTTTTATTAAATTCTGATATTTGTAAGAAGGTATATGCTAAGTACAAAAGCTTTAAGGGAAGTATATAGTACTTTTAGCCATGTAAGAAATTCGGTAGGGAACTTTCAGTACTCAAGCACTGAGAACAAATATGGCCAACTTAGGGTGTCAAAGGCCTTGTATACATACAGAGAGCAACATGGCAGGAATTCCCTGGGACTGACAGATATGTGTAACACCCCATTTACACTTAAAGTTAATTGCTCAAAACTCACTCAAACGATAATTTGAGTGACAGTTTTGAGCGATCATCTTTGCATACTTTATAGTATCTAATTAGCTACTATAGGGTTAAGGCCCATTTATACACAACGATTATCGTTCAAAATTTGCTCAAAACCCGTCTTTTGAGCGATAATCATGTGTGATTGCACTGACATCGTGCAGTTTTCGATAAGCAGTCGCTCATCGTTGTCTTTCAGCATGCTGAAAGACAATGATGAGCCTTATCAGGGATTCACAGCGGGATACAGCTGATACTATTGTATAACAGCCGGGCACTCCGAGCGGAGAACAGCTGGATGCAGAAGACAAGCAGGGACACCCCGCTAGTCTTCTGCATCCTCTGCTTGCAGCGCAAGGCGATCGATCATCTTGCGCTGAAAATAACGATTATTGCTCAAAAGTCGCTTGAAAGACATCTTTTGAGCGATAATCATTGTGTCTAAATGGGGCTTTATGCAGGCAGAGCGGGACAAAGCCGCAACAGCTAATAGAATACAGCTGTTTTGCACAAGCAAACAAATTTATTCTCAGCGCTGACTGCTAGTGTCCCCGCTGTGAATTCACAACAGGACACAGGCACAGAGAATCTTATCAGCACAACTGGCTGATAGCCTACTCCACTGAAAACAGCTGATCGCTCAATTCTAGCAAACTAGAATTCAGCGATCAGCGACTTGTGCATGAAAACTGTACAATGTCAGTGCATTTAGACACAAGGAGAATCGCTCAAAAAACGGTTTTGAGTGATTTTTGTGAGCGATTCTCGTGTCTAAATGGGTCTTAAGAGGAATAATTTGGGGAATACTATCTGAAGCTTGATGACCCAGAACAAACCTCAACAGGTCTTTATTGATAATTAGTGGCAGGGCAGTAGTCCACATTGATAAGGGAAATGGGGCGATAATTTTGTCTATCTAGTGGGTCTTTTCCTGGTTTAGGAATCATTGAGGGAAGATTGTTCTACTTAGTATCCGAAATTCACTGAGGCAGAGGGAACTTAATAATCAAAGCCCTAATCACAGAGGATTTGTCGTTTCGTCTTTTTCTATATATTTTTTCTTATTTTTTGTCTGTGTATGTGTATGGCCCGGATGGTAGGGCCCTTAGGAACGATTGTATCCCTTGCAAATAAACAGATAGCTCCCAGACTCCTATAGATCGAGAATAGACAGCTTAAATAGGACCAAACCTAGATTGTTCAATCAGGTAATTCCAAATAACCCAGATCTAAACTACTCAATAAAATACTGACTAGGTCCCTGGTCATCAATAATGACCAAATTACTAAGCTACCTAGAATAAGAGCAGCAAAAGAATGGGGGACAATACCCTATTAGGCTAGATAGACAGAGAAAGTAGCATGGCCTCCAGCACTGATGGTGGGGTGGTGGCCGTATCATCTTAATCATATGAATCATATCTGAATTGTCATACACAGCTCAGTGGATCCTCCCCTATAGGAGGCCTCCCACTAAATTGTATTTACACTTCCAAACATCAGGATATGTCCTTCATGTCTAGGCTAAATATATAAGTATGTTGTCCAGTTAAATCGGCTCATAAGACTGTTCACCTACAGTCGGTCCCAGTACTACCATTTCTCTATAACTGGGACTGAGCTTAGACACTACTGGAAGTTTATGACTCTCTTTCATGGGATCTTCATTTAAGTATTAAAAAATATCAATTGAGTCGGATACCTGAGACCAATTTGTAGAATCCCATATAGAACCTTATTATCATGAGTGTATTTGTTGTTTCGTCATATATTTTTTCTTATTTTTTGTCTGTTTAAAGGCCCAGTGTTTTTAATTTATACCAATAAAAATTGATTTTAGTGATCTTCTACTTAGTATCCCTCTCGCATAGCATTAACGTAATTAGCAAGGTGTACACTTAAAATCGAAGAAAACTTTTTATAATATAAGGCTGAAAAGCTGTCGGCCTGGGTGTTTACTGGCCTTGAGTATTTTAATAGCATCTGCTACCTCATCTGAAGTGATTTTTGATGCTAGGATTTCTTCAAATGTTTTAGTAGGTGAGGGAAGCATAATATCTTGAAAATATGAAGAGAATTGTTCTGGAGAGAGGGGGGGGGGGAGATTGAGAGTACTTCAGACTTCGCGGTGGGAGCCATTCTGTCACAGTGATAAGATGCAACTACACCCTTGCGCATTTCTATCCTACACGTTATCACCCACTGAGAAAAACTACGATATTGGGAGCAATCAGCTTCTGGCCATCAAAGTGGCTTTTACTGATTGAAAACAGCTCTGTTACGGTATACTACCCTGGATACGCCAGCCTGGGTTGCCCTGGATCTTACCCGCAACCCCTGTCCCTGCCTACTTGCCTCCACTCCTGGCTAACCGCAGGCAGGTAACTGGGCGGCAGTCCCTACTCTATCTAGGAACCGAGGAACGGACGCTGGCGATGATAATACCAACATGAAACAACACTGATAAAACTGAGGCAGATGGAAAAACCTGGCAGATAGTAACAAGAAAGCAGACAAGCTGACAGAGGCAGGAGACCTACAGAAGCAGACTAGCTTACTCTCTGAAGGAAACCAATAACTGGCAGTGATTGCAGTCACTACCAGACTTTTAAGCCAAAGCCTCCGCCCAAAGGCGGAGAGAGGGAGGCAGCCAACTCCCAAGAGCACATAAAAAGGGAGCTCATACACGATGCCGCGAGCCACCAGCACACCGCCGGCCAGGCACTCGCGCCCCCGGCATCCAGACCACAAGCCAGGGGGACACGCCCTGACCGCTGGACCCATCACCCCGCCGCCCCGGAAGGAGCCGCAACCGCCGCAAGGTAACAAGCTCTTGGAAGGAGCTCATCATCCAGAGATGGTTCTTACTGACCATAATAATTTAGAGTCCCTCCACACTGCTGAGAGCTTGTCTGCGAGACAAGCACGATGGGCCTTGTTCTTCTCCAGGTTTAATTTCATTGTGTCCTACCGCCCTGGTCCCCCGAAATGGCAAGGCAGATACATTGTCCAGGATATGTGCAGAGTCTGAAGAGAGGACAAAGACAGATGACACAATTCTATCCCCAAAAAGTTTTTTGGGTATCTTACACTTTGAAGACCTCCTAACAAAGCTTAAGGGAGGATACGAAAAGGACCTGTTCTTGAGTCATCCTTCTAAGGATGTGAAGCTTTCCTTCACAGAAGGGCTTTGGGGGCGAGAACACCAACCATATGTTCCCGAGACTGGTCGACTCAAAGTTCTTCAATTAGTTCACGATTCCAAACTGGCTGGTCACCTGGGGGTCACAAAGACTTCAGAACTTCTACTTTGTTCCTTCTGGTGGCCTCACTGCAGGAGGGATGTGAAGAAGTATGTAATGTCTTGCGAGGTATGTGCTCAGAGCAAGATGCAAGAGCTCACCCGCTGGGTTTTCTACAGCCCCTTCCAGTCCAATCCAGGCCATGGGGATCTATATACATGGATTTTATATTGGATCTGCCCCCCTCAAAAGGGATGACTACTGTCCTTGTGGTCGTTGATCGACTTACGAAGATAGTCCACTTTATCCCCATAGAAAAGATTCCCACTGTCGAGCACATTGCGGAGTTGATGATCCAGAATGCCGGATGATGTGGTCTCTAACAGAGTGGTCAAGTTCACCTGAAACGTCTGGAGACATTTTCTCACGGCCCTAGGTATTACCGTAACTTTCTCCTCTGCCTTTCATTTGCAGTCTAACGGCCAAACAGAAAGAACAAATCAGACTTTGGAGCAATATCTCCGCTGCTTTATCTCCCATCTACAGGATGACTGGATGGATTATTTGTCAACAATAGAGTTCACCTACAGTATTGCTCAACACAGTTTAGCCACCCAGAGCTCATTTTATTCCAACTACAGTACACATCTCATCTTTATTCCTGGCCTCCCTATCAACACTCCTGTCCCAACGGTTAACCATAGACTGACGGTGTTAGCAGAAACACAGAAGCAACTAAAAGAAACCTTACAGGAAGCCCAAAATACCTATAAGCAGGTGTATGACCATCATCGCCTAGTAGCTCGTAACTTTCAGGCTGGGGAAAAGTTTTGGTTAACCTCCAAGAACCTGAAGATGCATGTAGCCTCTCTTAAACTTGGGCAAAGATTCTTGGGACCTTTCCCAATTGCAACTAGGGTCAGCCAGGTGGCATTCCGACTGAAGCTCCTGAGCAAAGTGAGGATTCATCCTGTCTTTCACGTTTCCCTACTAAAGCCATTTCCATCATGTCCCCCTCTCCCTTCTCTCCTCCTGTAACTAATATAAAGATTGCACATATTTTTAATAGTATTGAGTGGTTGCAATACCAGATGCAGCCACTAGATGGGGGGCAGAGCCCTTATGATGTTACCAACAATTGAAATTCTGCAGGATTGGCGAGTATAGAACGGACTCCTCTCTATAAGAGCAAAGGGGGAGACAGGAAAGAAGGCTATGTCATTCGGACTGCGGATAGGCTCTGGTGTCCTAAATGCCACGATGGGAGCCCTGAGAACCCCTCCCCCCCGCGCCTTCTCTCGCCGAGTTCCGGGTGTCTTTGATCGCTTCCGCTACCACTGGCACTTTATGTTTCCGCCGGCGTATAATCATTGGCGGCCCGTAAATTAAGGCTGTGGCTTTTTGCCTCCTTCACATGGGCAGCACGGCATTACCGCGAGAAAATCACAGCGATATCGCATTACTGGTCCGTGCAATATGGCTGCGTCTTCTCGCGATTTTGTAGCGCTACAAAGTTGCATGACTTTGTAGCACCACATGCAAGGATTTTCGGGAGGGGGCTTGAAATATAAGCCCTATCCCGAATATATGCCCAAAATGCTGAAATTTAAAAAAAAAAGTATACTTCACCTAGAAGCGCTGTTCGGGGCTCCGCCGCAGCTTTTACGTAGTCCCCAACACTAGTCTTCATCTGTTCTGGCCAGGGATTGAAAAAACCCCGCCTCCTGGAAGTGCTGGCTGTGGTTGCCTGACGCTTAGCTAATCAGAGCCAGTGCTCGATGAATGGCTGTGATTGGATCATCGAGTGCAGGCTGTGGTTGGCCAAGCGTCAGCCAATCACAGCCAGCGCTTCCAAGAGGCAGGGTTTTTTTTAATCCCTGGCCAGAAGAGATGAAGGAGAATAGTTGCGGGGACCGAGGGAGAAGATGCGACCGGGCTGACAGCTCTTCAAAGGTGATGTGTACTGTTTTTTTTTATTTTTGTCTGCAGCTAGAGCTTAGATTAGGGTTTTGACAGTAGGATTTCCTACTGTCAAAGTTGGATCGCACCGCACGAAAATCGCGTTTTCATGTGATGCAACAGAGAGGAAGGCTCCATAGGGAAACATGGGCTACAAAACCTCACGAGTCGCGTTTTTGTGTCGGGTTGTCGCATGCTACAAAACATCGCATGTGTGAAGTAACCCATAGGAAAGCACGAGCTTCACATACATGTGATTTGTAGCACTGTGACAAAATTGTCGCTTGTGTGAAGAAGGCCTTAGGCCTACAAGTGGACTGTGTTTACCTATGTGTCCCTGAAGTCTCGGAGAGCAGGTTCACCAGCGGTGGCGACACCAGTAGGCTTAGTTGCATGAATTGCGGATTTTAGGGGTACTACTTATGTGGAACATAACATTTGTTTTCCCCTGTATTGCAGAGCTGCAGCCTCATGCACCCTACTGCACTGCCATCCAAACCATGCCCGCCGGCTGCCTGCTACTGATAAATACTGATAATTACGATGGCCGCATCATAATTATTGGTATTTATCAGTAACATGCAGTGCAGCTTTGAACGCTGGGGTAGCCCAGGGTGTCAGTGCTAGTGTGGTTCGCCTCTGAGGTGCAGGGCAACCCGATGGACTGAAATATGATGTCATTAATAGGTTGTAAGCCATGGTGCACTACACCTATCATTTGGCCTAATACCCTTTGTATCTATGTGCAGGTATGGTACTAAGCAGCTGCCCCCCTCAGGAAAAGTGTGTGAGTGGCTGTTCATCAGTGCCTTTATCGGTGCGGTTGCTTCTCCATATGGCTGTACGTTAAGGGATGTGGCATTATTACCTGCCCTCCTGTAACAATACATTGGTATATGGCCGCTTTCTGTGATTTTTTTTTTGTTTGTTTATATTTCCTTTTTTGTGATTTTATTGTATCCAAGCTAGAGGCAGTCCAACAGGGTACTAGAGCCTCCATGCCCACCCATATACATATCTAGTATCCAAACTAGAGGCAGTACAACAGAGTACTGGAGCCTTCATGCCCACCCATATCACATCTAGTAACCAAGCTAGAGGGGGCCCAACAGGGTACTAGAGCCTCCATGCCTGCCCATATCACATCTTGTATCCAAGCTAGAGGCAGTACAACAGGGTACTAGAGCCTCCATGCCTGCCCGTATCACCTCTTGTATCCAAGCTAGAGGTGGTAAAACAGGGTACTAGAGACTCCATGCCTGCCCATATCACATCTTGTATCCAAGCTAGAGGCAGTACAACAGGGTACTGGAGCCCCCATGCCTGCTCGTATCACATCTTGTATCCAAGCTGGTGACGGTACAAAAGGATACTAGAGCCCCCATGTCCGCCTGTATCATATCTTGTGTCCATGCTAGAGGCTATACAACAGGGTATTACAGCCTCCATGCCCATCTATCATATCTTGTATCCAAGCTAGAGGCAGTACAACAGGCTACTAGAGCCTCCATGCCCACCCGTATCACATTATGTACCCAAGCTAGAGGCGGTACAACAGAGTACTAGAGCCTCTATGCCCTTCCATATCACATCTTGCATCCAAGCTAGAGGCGGTACAACAGGGTACTAGAGCCTCCCTACAAGGGGTCTTTTTTCCCCAATAAATTCACTTTTGCGCTGATATTGTGATTACTTATATCAACGTTACAATCACACAGAGAAGTTTCACCCGGACAACTTCTAGGTGAGGGATGTTACTGACAATGAGTGTAGTGTCAAACAGAAACACACATATTAGGATTAGATACCTTCTGCTGAGCTGTTGTATCACACATGATAGCAGGGTTGCTAACCTGAAGTTTTCTTTCTTTCTTCTGGATAACTTATTCAAAAATTACAGGCAGCCAACAATTTTTACTGTCATTATATAAAACCACAACGAATGATAAAGATTATATGTGATATATGCCTATAAATCAGAGTCATAATGACCTGTTCCAGCACTACCAGCCTCAAACAAATCACAGAAGCAACTATTATTTTTTTACGGACACTGGAAAAAAGTTCCTTGTTTTTACAGAATGTCCAGGGATTTCTGTCCAGTTGGCGACTGTGTGTGATAGGTCTAGTGGCTGAGCAGTGTGGTGCGGCTCAGTAGATGTATACTGAAGGATATGCTGTACACTATTGTTCCAGGTCAGTATATATCACCAGTAGAGGAAGCTCTTCTTCCGGACAGAACAGAAAGTGAAAATAACTGGAAGATTCTCGTCTGGCTGATTCTCATCACAGCAGATCCTCAATGCACAGCACAGAGCTCGCTGTCCACAATCCACGGGGACTTCATGTAAAGACCTCAGGTAATTGCAGTAATGTAGAATGGGATAGAAACATACAAGATTGACAGCTAAAAATACTAAATGGTCTATCTAGTTTTTGTTCTAGTGTTTAGCTTCCTATTAAAAACTTCCTTTCCAAACCTTATTTTACCTGTAACACGTATAAAGGTTTCCATCATGTCCCCTTCTACTTTCTCTCCTCTTGTAGCATATATAAAGGTTTCCGTCATGTCCCCCTCTCCCTTCCGTCCTCCTGTAACATATATGAAAGTTTTCATCATGTCCCCTCTCCCTTCTCTCCTCCTGTAACATATATAAAGGTTTCCATCATGTCCCCCTCCCTCTTCTCTCCTCCTGTAACATATATAAAGGTTTCCATCATGTCCCCCTCTCCTTATCGCCTCCTGTAATATATATAAAGGTTTCCATCATGTCCCCCTCTCCCTTCTCTCCTCCTGTAACATATATAAAGGTTTCTATCATGTTCTCCCTCTCCTTTCTTCCATCTATAACCTATTGTGGGGAATGGGGAGAGTTTTGGATGGAGTATATATCTCACCCAGACACTTGGACTGGGTAAGACAAAATCCAGTCTAGGTCTTCCTGGTAGGTTTCCAGTTGCTCACCTGTGAGTAACTAGACTCATTACTGGGGCATAAAAGGCTGCCAAGTGAGAAAGTGTGTGTCAGTGAGTTGAGGAGTGAGGACCTTGCAGGAAGAGCGCCTGACCTGGTGGGAGTAAGGTTTACCTGGCTACGCCCTAGGGGGCAGATATTTAAACATCTTCCAAGCTTTCTGGTCTGAAGACTTGTTTAACATGTTTCTGCTGCAAGCTGCTGTTAATTTTGTTGTCAAAATAAACTGATCTCCGTCCCCCCTCTCTCTTCTACCATCTATAGCACATACAGAGGTCTCCATCATGTACATCCCCCCCATATCCCTTCTACTATCTATAGCGCATACAGAGGTCTCTGTCATCTCCCCGCCTCTTCCTTCTACAGTCTATAGCGCATACAGAGGCCTCCGTCATGTCCTCCCCCTCCCCCTTCTACCGTCTATAGCGCATACAGAGATCACCTTCATGTCCTCCCTCTTTTACCGTCTATAGTGCATACAGAGGTGTCCGTCATGTCCTCCCCCTCCCCCTTCTACCGTCTATAGTGCATACAGAGGTCTCCGTCATGTCCTCCCCCTCCCCCTTCTACCGTCTATAGCGCATACAGAGGTCTCCGTCATGTCATCCCCACTCCCCCTTCTACCGTCTATAGCGCACACAGAGGTCTCCGTCATGTCCTCCCCCTCCCCCTTCTACCGTCTACAGTGCACACAGAGGTCTCCGTCATGTCCTCCCCCTCCCCCTTCTACCGTCTACAGCGCACACAGAGGTCTCCGTCATGTCCTCCCCACTCCCCCCTTCTACCGTCTACAGCGCACACAGAGGTCTCCGTCATGTCCTCCCCCTCCCCCTTCTACTGTCTACAGCGCACACAGAGGTCTCCGTCATGTCCTCCCCCTTCTACCGTCTACAGCGCACACAGAGGTCTCCGTCATGTCCTCCCCACTCCCCCCTTCTACCGTCTATAGCGCACACAGAGGTCTCCGTCATGTCCTCCCCCTCCCCCTTCTACTGTCTACAGCGCACACAGAGGTCTCCGTCATGTCCTCCCCCTTCTACCGTCTACAGCGCACACAGAGGTCTCCGTCATGTCCTCCCCCTCCCCCCTTCTACCGTCTACAGCGCACACAGAGGTCTCCGTCATGTCCTCCCCCTCTCCCCTTCTACCGTCTACAGCGCACACAGAGGTCTCCGTCATGTCCTCCCCCTCCCCCTTCTACCGTCTACAGCGCACACAGAGGTCTCCGTCATGTCCTCCCCCTCCCCCCTTCTACCGTCTACAGCGCACACAGAGGTCTCCGTCATGTCCTCCCCCTCCCCCCTTCTACCGTCTACAGCGCACACAGAGGTCTCCGTCATGTCCTCCCCCTCCCCCCTTCTACCGTCTACAGCGCACACAGAGGTCTCCGTCATGTCCTCCCCCTCCCCCCTTCTACCGTCTACAGCGCACACAGAGGTCTCCGTCATGTCCTCCCCCTCCCCCCTTCTACCGTCTACAGCGCACACAGAGGTCTCCGTCATGTCCTCCCCCTCCCCCCTTCTACCGTCTACAGCGCACACAGAGGTCTCCGTCATGTCCTCCCCCTCCCCCTTCTACCGTCTACAGCGCACACAGAGGTCTCCGTCATGTCCTCCCCCTCCCCCCTTCTACCGTCTACAGCGCACACAGAGGTCTCCGTCATGTCCTCCCCCTCCCCCTTCTGCCGTCTACAGCGCACACAGAGGTCTCCGTCATGTCCTCCCCCTCCCCCCTTCTGCCGTCTACAGCGCACACAGAGGTCTCCGTCATGTCTCCTCCCCCCTTCCTTCTGCCGTCTACAGCGCATACAGAGGTCTCTGGCATGTCCCACTTTCTGCCATCTATAGCGCATACAGAGGTCTCCGTCATGTCTCCTCCCCCCTCCCTTCTGCCATCTACAGCGCATAAAGAGGTCTCCGTCATGTCTCCTCCCCCCTTCCTTCTGCCGTCTACAGCGCATACAGAGGTCTCTGGCATGTCCCACTTTCTGCCATCTATAGCGCATTCAGAGGTCTCCGTCATGTCTCCTCCCCCCTCCCTTCTGCCATCTACAGCGCATAAAGAGGTCTCCGTCATGTCTCCTCCCCCCCTTCCTTCTGCCGTCTACAGCGCATACAGAGGTCTCCGTCATGTCCTCCCCCTCCCCCTTCTGCCATCTATAGCGCATACAGAGGTCTCCGTCATGTCTCCTCCCCCCTCCCTTCTGCCATCTACAGCGCATAAAGAGGTCTCCGTCATGTCTCCTCCCCCCCTCCCTTCTGCCATCTACAGCGCATACAGAGGTCTCCGTCATGTCCTCCCCCTCCCCCTTCTGCCGTCTACAGCGCATACAGAGGTCTCCGTCATGTCCTTCCCCTCCCCCTTCTGCCGTCTACAGCGCATACAGAGGTCTCCGTCATGTCCTTCCCCTCCCCCTTCTGCCGTCTACAGCGCATACAGAGGTCTCCGTCATGTCCTTCCCCTCCCCCTTCTGCCGTCTACAGCGCACACAGAGGTCTCCGTCATGTCCTCCCCCTCCCCCCTTCTGCCGTCTACAGCGCACACAGAGGTCTCCGTCATGTCTCCTCCCCCCTTCCTTCTGCCGTCTACAGCGCATACAGAGGTCTCTGGCATGTCCCACTTTCTGCCATCTATAGCGCATACAGAGGTCTCCGTCATGTCTCCTCCCCCCTCCCTTCTGCCATCTACAGCGCATAAAGAGGTCTCCGTCATGTCTCCTCCCCCCTTCCTTCTGCCGTCTACAGCGCATACAGAGGTCTCTGGCATGTCCCACTTTCTGCCATCTATAGCGCATACAGAGGTCTCCGTCATGTCTCCTCCCCCCTCCCTTCTGCCATCTACAGCGCATAAAGAGGTCTCCGTCATGTCTCCTCCCCCCCTTCCTTCTGCCGTCTACAGCGCATACAGAGGTCTCCGTCATGTCCTCCCCCTCCCCCTTCTGCCATCTATAGCGCATACAGAGGTCTCCGTCATGTCTCCTCCCCCCTCCCTTCTGCCATCTACAGCGCATAAAGAGGTCTCCGTCATGTCTCCTCCCCCCCTCCCTTCTGCCATCTACAGCGCATACAGAGGTCTCCGTCATGTCCTCCCCCTCCCCCTTCTGCCGTCTACAGCGCATACAGAGGTCTCCGTCATGTCCTTCCCCTCCCCCTTCTGCCGTCTACAGCGCATACAGAGGTCTCCGTCATGTCCTTCCCCTCCCCCTTCTGCCGTCTACAGCGCATACAGAGGTCTCCGTCATGTCCTTCCCCTCCCCCTTCTGCCGTCTACAGCGCATACAGAGGTCTCCGTCATGTCCTTCCCCTCCCCCTTCTGCCGTCTACAGCGCATACAGAGGTCTCCGTCATGTCTCCTCCCCCCTTCCTTCTGCCGTCTATAGTGTATACAGAGGTCTCCGTCATGTCCTCCCCCTTCCCGTTCTACCGTCTATAGCGCATACAGAGGTCTCCGTCATGTCTTCCCCCCCCCTTCCCGTTCTACCGTCTACAGCGCATACAGGGGTCTCGGGCATGTCGCACTTTCTGCCATCTATAGCGCATACAGAGGTCTCCGTCATGTCTCCTCCCCTCTCCCTTCTGCCATCTACAGCGCATACAGAGGTCTCCGTCATGTCTCCTCCCCCCTCCCTTCTGCCATGTACAGCGCATACAGAGGTCTCGGTCATGTCTCCTCCCCCCTCCCTTCTGCCATCTACAGCGCAAACAGAGGTCTCGGTCATGTCTCCTCCCCCCTCCCTTCTGCCATCTACAGCGCAAACAGAGGTCTCGGTCATGTCTCCTCCCCTCTCCCTTCTGCCATCTACAGCGCAAACAGAGGTCTCGGTCATGTCTCCTCCCCCCTCCCTTCTGCCATCTACAGCGCAAACAGAGGTCTCGGTCATGTCTCCTCCCCCCTCCCTTCTGCCATCTACAATGCATACAGAGGTCTCTGTCATGTCTCCTCCCCCCTCCGGTCTACCATCCACAGCGCATGCAATGGTCTCCATCATGTCCTCCCCTTCTCCCTTTTGCCAGCGACAGCGCATGCAGAGGGCTCCGTCATGCCCTCCCCTTCTCCCTTTTGCCAGCGACAGCGCATGCAGAGGGCTCCGTCATGCCCTCCCCTTCTCCCTTTTGCCAGCGACAGAGCATGCAGAGGGCTCCGTCATGCCCTCCCCTTCTCCCTTTTGCCAGCGACAGAGCATGCAGAGGGCTCCGTCATGCTTTCCCCCCTTCTCCCTTTTGCCAGCGACAGCGCATGCAGAGGGCTCCGTCATGCCCTCCCCTTCTCCCTTTTGCCAGCGACAGCGCATGCAGAGGGCTCCGTCATGCCCTCCCCTTCTCCCTTTTGCCAGCGACAGCGCATGCAGAGGGCTCCGTCATGCCCTCCCCTTCTCCCTTTTGCCAGCGACAGCGCATGCAGAGGGCTCCGTCATGCCCTCCCCTTCTCCCTTTTGCCAGCGACAGCGCATGCAGAGGGCTCCGTCATGCCCTCCCCTTCTCCCTTTTGCCAGCGACAGCGCATGCAGAGGGCTCCGTCATGCCCTCCCCTTCTCCCTTTTGCCAGCGACAGCGCATGCAGAGGGCTCTGTCATGCCCTCCCCTTCTCCCTTTTGCCAGCGACAGCGCATGCAGAGGGCTCCGTCATGCCCTCCCCTTCTCCCTTTTGCCAGCGACAGCGCATGCAGAGGGCTCCGTCATGCCCTCCCCTTCTCCCTTTTGCCAGCGACAGCGCATGCAGAGGGCTCCGTCATGCCCTCCCCTTCTCCCTTTTGCCAGCGACAGCGCATGCAGAGGGCTCCGTCATGCCCTCCCCTTCTCCCTTTTGCCAGCGACAGCGCATGCAGAGGGCTCCGTCATGCCCTCCCCTTCTCCCTTTTGCCAGCGACAGCGCATGCAGAGGGCTCCGTCATGCCCTCCCCTTCTCCCTTTTGCCAGCGACAGCGCATGCAGAGGGCTCCGTCATGCCCTCCCCTTCTCCCTTTTGCCAGCGACAGCGCATACAGAGGGCTCCGTCATGCCCTCCCCTTCTCCTTTTGCCAGCGACAGCGCATGCAGAGGGCTCCGTCATGCCCTCCCCTTCTCCCTTTTGCCATCGATAGCGCATGCAGAGGTCTGTCATGCCCTCCCCTTCTCCCTTTTGCCAGCGACAGCGCATGCAGAGGGCTCCGTCATGTCCCTCCCCCTCTCCCTTTTGCCATCGATAGCGCATGCAGAGGTCTGTCATGTCCCCCCCCCTCCTGCCATCTATAGCGCATACAGAGGGCTCCGTCATGTCCCCCCCTTCTACCATCTATAGCGCATACGATGGTCTTCCATATGACGTCCTCTCCCTTCCACCATCCATAGCGCATGCAGAGGTCTCTGTCATGCCGCCCTCCCCCTTCCACCATCTGTAGCGCATCCAGAGGGCTCCGTCATGCCGCCTTCCCCCTTCCACCATCTGTAGCGCATCCAGAGGTCTCCGCCATGCCGCCCTCCCCCTTCCACCATCTGTAGCGCTTCCAGAGGGCTCCGTCATGCCGCCCTTCCCCATCTAGAGCGCATCCAGAGGTCTCCGCCATGCCGCCCTCCCCCTTCCACCATCTGTAGCGCATCCAGAGGTCTCCGTCATGCCGCCCTTCCACCATCTGTAGCGCATCCAGAGGTCTCCGTCATGCCGCCCTTCCACCATCTGTAGCGCATCCAGAGGTCTCCGTCATGCCGCCCTTCCACCATCTGTAGCGCATCCAGAGGTCTCCGTCATGCCGCCCTTCCACCATCTGTAGCGCATCCAGAGGTCTCCGTCATGCCGCCCTTCCACCATCTGTAGCGCATCCAGAGGTCTCCGCCATGCCGCCCTCGCCCTTCCACCATCTATAGCGCATCCAGAGGTCTCCGTCATGCCGCCCTTCCACCATCTGTAGCGCATCCAGAGGTCTCCGTCATGCCGCCCTTCCACCATCTGTAGCGCATCCAGAGGTCTCCGCCATGCCGCCCTCGCCCTTCCACCATCTGTAGAGCATCCAGAGGTCTCCGTCATGCCGCCCTTCCACCATCTATAGCGCATCCAGAGGTCTCCGCCATGCCGCCCTCCCCCCTTCCACCATCTGTAGCGCATCCAGAGGTCTTCGTCATGCCGCCCTTCCACCATCTGTAGCACATCCAGAGGTCTTCGTCATGCCGCCCTTCCACCATCTATAGCGCATCCAGAGGTCTCCGCCATGCCGCCCTCCCCCTTCCACCATCTGTAGCGCATCCAGAGGTCTCCGTCATGCCGCCCTTCCACCATCTATAGCGCATCCAGAGGTCTCCGCCATGCCGCCCTCCCCTTTCCACCATCTATAGCGCATCCAGAGGTCTCCGTCATGCCACCCTTCCACCATCTATAGCGCATCCAGAGGTCTCAGTCATGCCGCCCTCCCCCTTCCACCATCTGTAGCGCATCCAGAGGTCTCCGTCATGCCGCCCTTCCACCATCTATAGCGCATCCAGAGGTCTCCGCCATGCCGCCCTCCCCCTTCCACCATCTGTAGCGCATCCAGAGGTCTTCGTCATGCCGCCCTTCCACCATCTATAGCGCATCCAGAGGTCTCCGCCATGCCGCCTTCCACCATCTGTAGCGCATCCAGAGGTCTCCGTCATGCCGCCCTTCCACCATCGATAGCGCATCCAGAGGTCTCCGCCATGCCGCCCTCCCCTTTCCACCATCTATAGCGCATCCAGAGGTCTCTGTCTTGCCGCCTTCCCCCTTACACCATCCAGGCTATAAAAATTAAGCTCTTTACGGCTTTGCTGATAGGTTTTGTTCTTGAGTCCTTTCACTATTTTTATAGCTATTTTTGGACTTTGTCTATGTCATCCCTATCTTTTTCTGTAGGTCTCCAGAATTGATCTTTGTTTTCCAGATGTGTTCTCACTAGAGCTCTATACAGCAGGATAACAATCTCCCTCTTACTGGTTACTGTACTCAGCCTCTAACCCAGTGATGTCCTACCCTTGTGAACTACAACTCCCAGCATGTCCTGATAGATGGCACATTAATGAGATATACCAATGCCCTCTGTAAATGTGCTATGCGCACACATCATCTGTACGTGTGTGTATAATCATGGTGTCACTTGTATTAATTGCAGTAGTTTACTTTACCGGGAATGCAATTATAAGACCGGACATCTTTGTGAGGATGATACAGATTGAATTCCTAAGACCTTGTTCATACAGTGGAAAATGACATGGAGACACAGATTCCATGTTAAAGGGGTTTTGTCATTAAAACAAACCTCCATTCGCCCACTTGGTCCTGCTTAAAATAACAAACCAAGGTCTGCTCGCCTTTCTTTGGGCCCTGGGATAAAACTGACAACCGGTATTGGCATCGGCGGTGGCTTTCTGGTGGACGGGCCAGGCGGATGCTCCTGACCGCTGTGGCCAATCAGAGGCTGCAGCGTCATGTGCCAAACTCCTGATATAATGGTGGCCAGGAGCACTGATGCCAGGAGCGCCAACTGTGATGCTGTGGCTTCTAGTTGGTCGCCGCAGTCACAAGTTTCTGCCCGGTCCGTCTATCTGTAAGTCACCGCCGATGCCAGCAATGGCTGTTAGCTGCGACCCTAGGAGAGGTGTGTATACCCTCATTTATTATTTTAGGCAGGGCCAGCTGGGGGACGAAGTGTTATTTTAATGACAAAACCCCTTTAAATCCACTTCGCATGCATGTGAATGGGGATTCTCCCTGCAGTTCACACAGCACAGATTTTTCTATATGAGGATTTGATTTGTGAAAAAAGTGACCTGTCTGGATGCCACGTTGGAAAATCCACACGGGGTTATAAAGTATTCCACATGCGGATCTGTGGCATCTGTAAATGCAAATCGGTAGCAGAAATCCGAGACACATTAAGCCATCAGAACATGCCCTAGTATTTTATAGCGTTGGAGCTTCGTTATTCTGAGACAGAATCCAAATCCCTCCATAGACATGTGGGGGAATATGAGGGAAATTAAACAATATGTTAAGTGTTTAACCAATGAAACATTTCTGTTAGAACTCTGTATTATAACACTCCTCTGTTAAGGCCCATTTAGACGCAACGATTATTGCTCAAAATTCACTCAAAATCCATCTTTTGAGCAATAATCATTGTGTGTAAATGTGTGCCCATCTTTCACTTTTCTGCCGAATGATGATTTTCAGTTCTGCATGAAATCCATCGTTTGGCAGAACAGATGATATGACGGATCGCACGCTGTGTTCTGCCCGGGGAGCGCTGATTACAGCTGATTGCATTCTATCAGCTGTCAGCCCCACAGCAGAACAAGAGGAATGTATTCAGAGAACAGACCACCCGCTGTTCTCTGAATATAGCTCCCAGCGGCTCACACGCTACTAAGTGATACTAATGGGCATTAGTACCAATTAATAGTTTATGCATAACGATCACTCAAAAGCCATCTTTTGAGCGATCATCTTTGTGTGTAAAACGGTCTTCATTCCTCCTGGGAATGTATTAATAAATTGACAACTGAGTGATGCCATTCTCCTTGTCAGTAGGATGAAATTGCTATATAGTTTAACACTTTCCAATCATTGTAGCATCACAAGGTAAATGATATTGCACAGTCGTCAATCTATTCATACATTTCCAGGAAGAATAGCAGAGGAACATATCAATATAGAATATAACCATTTACTAAATCAAATATGTCAAGAGAGGTCCTCAGGGTGCTGCTTAGCAATGCAGGAGAAGGTGAGGAAGCCCTTGTGATAAGGGTGCTGTCTCCTGGTGGTGTGGGCTCAGTTCCCAGCAGATGCAAGGGAATACCCAAACTATACAGGCTGTATCATCATCTGCACACTTATACCTATGTAAATCGGGGAACACATATACAATTAACTTTCTGTTTGTAAATGTAACATTGCTTTATTTTGGAACTATAGACAGAAATGAATGCTGCAATGTATAAGTTTGACTCCTTAGGCTGGGTTTACATGCATTGGTTGTGTTTGGCCAGTGTTTTCACACTGCAGACCAACATAACTGATGCCTGTGTACTTTCTGCTGAGGCCTGGCATTTATAGTCGGACAGAAAAATACTACATACAGTGTTTTTTCTGTCTGGTGCCAGAAAGTTTCCAGAAACAAAACTGATGTGCCAGATGCCTTGAACTGTCTGGTAACTATTAGATCGGTTTGGGCATCAGTTTCCCTAGCTGGTGTTTTACTACAACTCCAGAAGAGAAAAAAAAAGCTTGACTGCCAGGCATATGAGAACCCTGCTTTACTTTGCACAACTAAGATTCTTTATATTTTAGTATAAATCTAGTAGATGTAGATAGAAAAATTTCATTCTAAGATTTCTTCATTTTTTTAAGTAGGGAAAACTAATGGAGTCCCTATTGTCTAAGCTCCAGCTGGAGGAGTACCAAAGCTCCAAGCTCAGTCTGGAACACGTGATGTGTATCGCGAAGGAAAATGGGCGTGAATCTGCTGCTCAAACTTCACTACCATGGAACTTTCTCAGAAAACTCATTGCACTGGATGAAACTGCCCGACTTACCATGGTGGATGAGCATGAAGATGTCAACATAAGCGGCTTCAGCACAAAAAATGATCTGTTTGGAACCACTGAGATGTCACCTAGAATTTCCTTAAATTCTGTTCATCCTCTGGATGTTCTATGTGCTCTTCTGCATTCTTCTGACAGCTTTCTACAACAATTCATTTTCTCAAAAATGTCCATGTGCCAATTTGCGGTTCCTCTCCTGCTTCCAGCCTATGAGAACAAGCCATGTACCTGTTTGCTATGGGCCATGAGAGAGATATTAAAGAAGTGGAGACCAACATCATTGCTAATTGCTAAAGGATTTGGAGAAGGTAACCTTGTGAACATTTCCATGCCGATCTTCTCGTTTGTCAGATTAGGCGACTGTAGTCTCTCAAAATCTAAAATCCTCAACTATGTTCTCAGTCCATCCTACACTCATCATAACTTTTTTGTTCACCAGGATATTGAATGTGGTTATCAACCTAAAACAATCTCAGAAGGACTTCTGGAACTCTTCTGGTACTTTCCTGGTGGAAGTCAAAGCTCTAATACTTTCCATGAGCCCATAGCTGTTATGAATCTACGTGGAGACCTAGAATTTAATCAGAAGCCGTTCAGTTTGATGACCAAGGTCTCTTCTGCTTTTTTCATTTTCTCAGAAGGGCTACAAGAAAAACAATGGAGAATGTTGGAGCGTTTGGTATCAGACAATTCAAACTTTTACTTTATTATTGCTGTACCTGATGACAAACATTGTCAGGAGGAAACCAAAAAATCGATACGCAAGTTAGTGACATCTCTAAAGTTGAGCAGTAAACACATCCTGGTGAAAGATTCAAAGATGAATGAAGCCAAAATTGTGAAAGAGATACAAAACCTTATAAGAAGTTTGTCCAAGGCTTCTCATACATCTAAGACATTAGAGGAAGTTGGGGACATGGCTAATGAACTTGGAATCTTTGTAGATGAGGATGTGGAAGAGTGCCAGAGAGCCAAGAAACTAGCCAAGAAAATCACTAGTCAAATCATAGACATATCGCAGTATAAGAAACAAACCATGGTCCTGCAAGGGGATCTGTGGAAAAAGATTACAAAAAATGAAAAAGAATTATGTAGAATGAGGCAACAGGGTGATATTAGTGGGGAGACTTACAAGTCGGAGCTGCAGGGACAAATTGTGGAGTTACGTAGACAACAATGCCAACGAGAACTTCAGGGAGATATGAAGAAGTTTCTATTTGCGCTCACAGACCTCCCTCATGTTGAGAAACTTTATTTCTTGAAGTGGATGAAAATATTTCTTGATGATATTACTAGATCAAACCTCAAGGAGTTACAGGCTGAGTATTTTAAAAATTCTACCAGCATGTTGGTACTGAAACAAATTGATCAGAAAATGTCTGAGAGCTCGCTCGGATTAGAACATTTCTTACGTGAACTGGGGCAGATGCATGAGGCACAATTTTTTAAAACGAAACGTGAAGAAATTGGGCAAAAATTCAGCAAACTCCCCGGATTAGCTGCCAATCTCCTGTTGGATAGATTCCCATTGGAGCTGATGGATGGAGATGCCTCCAATATTCCCTTACAGTGGATAACTGATGTCCTGACTGAGCTGGATAAGAAGACTGGAGGAAAATGTAGAATGAGAGTGATAACTGTGCTGGGAGTGCAGAGTACGGGGAAGTCCACTCTTCTGAACACCATGTTTGGTCTGCAGTTCCCGGTGGCCAGTGGACGATGCACACGAGGAGCCTTCATGACTCTTATTAAAGTGAAGGAGAACTTCCAGGAAGAACTAGGCTGTGAATTTCTTCTGGTGATTGACACTGAAGGGTTGAACGCTCCTGAGTTGGCTTCTCTTGATGACAGTTATGAACATGACCATGAATTGGCCACACTTGTGGTTGGGTTGAGTGATGTCACCATCATTAACATATCCATGGAAAACTCATCTGAAATGAAGGATATCTTACAGGTTGTTGTCCATGCATTTCTGAGGATGAACGAAATTGGAAAGAAACCCAACTGTCAGTTTGTTCATCAGAATGTGAGTGATGTGTCTGCTCATTCTAGGGGTACAAGAGATAGGAAGAAACTCTTAGAGCACTTGAATCAGATGACAAAAGCTGCAGCAAAAATGGAAAAATTGGAAGGAATAACGACCTTTAGCGATATCATGAATTACGATCTCAATGAACACACATGGTACATTTCTGGTCTTTGGTATGGCATTCCCCCCATGGCTCCGATAAACACTGGCTACAGTGAGGGAGTTCTTTTACTTAAAAAATATTTGCTTGAGTTTCTGGGAAGGAAACAACAGAAGCCACAAAGCATCCCAGATTTTCTTGAATGGTTGAAAAGCTTATGGAATGCTGTGAAACATGAAAAATTTATATTCAGTTTTCGAAACAGTCTGATAGCAGATGCCTATGACCAGCTGTCAATAAAATATTCACAACTAGAGTGGATCTTCCGAAAAGAGCTCTATAACTGGATGACCAAGTTGTTGATATCAATAAGGAATGAGCCAGCAGAAAATCTAACAATGGAGAGATTAAGTGATATAATGATGTCAACCTCAGAAATACTGAGCACAGAGGAGAAGAGAATGCACCATTTACTGGAAACCTATTTTGATTCTGAACTGGAAAATGCACATCTTGTAGAAAAATATCGAGAAGACTTTTTTAAAAGTATAGAGAGACTTAAGAAAGTACTTAAGGAAGAAGTAATCAACAAGTGCAGAGAGGCCCTTCGTATCCAAAAAGCAAAACGTCAGATAGAAAGTTTGAAGGATGGTTACATCTCAAAAATAGAAGAAAAAGTGACATTGCTTCTCTGCTCATGCAGGGACAGAACTCAAAAAATGGATGTTCAGGAGCTTGAAGTAGAATTTAACACCATGTGGGATGATACGATAACAAGCCTTCAGGTCAAATCCATAGTAAAGCAAGACATTGACCAAATCATCCTTCAGCAGCTTCGGACGGAGATGAGCCACAAGTCAGGTGCTGTCAATGAGAAATTACTACATATAAAGACGCTTTATGAATTCACAGATGCAACTTACAAAGTGCGAGATGAACACTTTGATCTGAAATGGTACAAACAATGTCAAGACAAAATCTGGTACAAAGCTGTAGGTGTAAAAGATTTCTATAAAGAAGATTACAGTTTTAAATCAAAGCAGCTAGCAGAAGACTTGATAGACAATGGTTTGAGATACATCGACCAACACTTGAAGATGAATGAGAATTACCATCATACATTTTGTTTAGAATTACTTAAAATGGTCAATGATAGGCTACAACAGAAAGACGCAAAGAACCTGCACACCACAGACCATTTTGAGCTGGAAGTCAAGCTTCTACTTCTAGGCAAGGCTGCCCCAAAATTTCAAAAAATGCATGACAATTTTGTAAAAGTAAATGACCCATACTTACAGCTAGAAGCCTTAAGATCTGAATATTTTTCTGTTTTCAAAGCTGTATTCCAGGAGAAAGACGAAAGCAAGACTAGAGCCAAACATTTTTGTGAACTGTGCCTGAAACCAGCCATAGTGCAGTATGTCTACCATCATCTTGGACAGGAGATGGTCAACGATATACTGAAAGGAAATGACAACATGAAATACATGAGCCGCTCTTTCTTTCAAA
Source organism: Eleutherodactylus coqui (assembly GCF_035609145.1). Classification (NCBI taxonomy): domain Eukaryota; kingdom Metazoa; phylum Chordata; class Amphibia; order Anura; family Eleutherodactylidae; genus Eleutherodactylus; species Eleutherodactylus coqui. Next base: position 172,172,613 of record NC_089844.1, read on the forward strand.
TGCGGGTGCAATGTAAGCTTCTTGAAGACCATTCCTTTGAACACTATGTCAAGTATATCAATAACTATGAGTGTTTTGTCAAAGAATGCATCTTAGACTTTGTTAAAGAGCAATATGAAGACCCCAAAGGTTTGCAATCACTACAATCAAATATAATCCTATCCATTTTCCAGAAATTACGAAACATTCTTCAAAACGTGCAGATACAAGAGAGTGTAGATGTCTCAGAATTCCTCAGAAATGTCTGCAAGGTGCTGCACAAGGACTTAGTTATATCACAGGAGGATGTCAAAGTGATAACTTTTCAGAATTTTGCATCTGTCACTCTGTTTGCTGCTGATGTTGAGTCCTTCCTCTCTGACCTTGGAGAAGACATCCTGTCAGAAATGAGACTTTCAACCATCGAGTCTGTTCTTGCAATGGTGATCTTAAAACCAGAAGAAGAATTGTTTAAGAAAGTGATTGGATGTGGGAAGCAATGTCCATTTTGTAAAGTTCCTTGTGAGGCTGGATGTTCGGAGCACACTGAGCACTTTGCTACCATCCATCGTCCTCAGGGTCTCGGCAGATACAGATATGTGGACACTAATGTGCTGTGTTCCTCACTATGTTCTACAGATGTTGTTACCGAGAAGTCATTTAGAAACTCAGATACTGATTGGAAGTTTCATCCCTATAAGGGTTATCGGGACTTTTACCCAGACTGGATGATCCAACCTGATCCCAGCATCAATGCCTCCGACTATTGGAAATTTATCTTTAAAGAGTTTAATGTCCAGTTTGCAAAAGAATACAATGCAAAGCCTGCAAGTCTACCCAAAGACTGGTATGACATAAGCAAGGATCAAGCTCTTGAAAGCCTGAAGGAATCATTCCGTGTAAAATAAGTTCAGATCTTATGATCTAAAATCAGAAGGATGCTTAAAGACTTCTATATCTTAATGGCCATACATTGTGCATTTCCTCATAAGATTCAATGAGGAGTCAGTGGGCCTTAAAGGGGTTGTACCACAATTACAATTTATTCCCTATACACAAGATAGGGAATAACTTGCTGATTGGTTGGGTTCTCACTGCTGAGACCCCTGCTGATCTTGAGAATGGGACTCCTGTGTCACTTCTCCCCCCCCCCCCCACAGTGACATCAATTAGTGCTCAATTAATTTCAATGGGGCTGACAGAAATACCCTAGAGGGGGGGTGCTGTGTGGGTATCTCTGCAGTCCTATTCAAAGTAAATGAAGCACTAGTGTGCTTGCATGACCAGCTCTCTATTCAGTCTCCTCACCGCATATAGGGCATAGCTTGCTGTTGTAGTACAACCCCTTTAACTCCATAAGAACCACCTGATGTAAATATACAGTGGCCGATTGAGGGTGGTGTATGGAGTGGGGGCTCGGGAGCTGAGGGTTCTTTTATTTATTTTTTTAAAGTATTTGTACTGACCTGCACAATCAAGTTAGCATATCATTTTTTCTTCATTGTGAACATATTAATTCAAAGACAAAAAGCCCATTTTATTTATAAGAAATTAAAACATAACCTTTATTGTATATAAAATATGCAATTCAACAAAAAGAGGGTGGTGGGATAGAAGCCCTTCAGGCCATAAGCCTTAAGTCTATAACTAACAGTGTTGGGCACCCACCCAGAAAAGGGAGACCCTGATTGTATAAAGGGAGGTAAGGGTCAAATTGGGAACTAAAAGTACAGTGTTTCCAAAAGGATCAATTGGCAAACTTATGGATAGAGTTTTTTTTATAATCAGTGATATCAGAAGAACAGGGAACAAAGTCCTCAAATAGTCAAACAGTAAATCATATAACACATTTACAATTAAGTAGTCCAAAAACATGAGTCAGTCCAACTCATTCCATCCGCAAATACTGGCTCTTCAAGGAACAACATACAGTGTCATAAAAAAACAACAAGGCTTAGATCATTATATATAAAATATAAAAATTTGTATGTATATCTTGGATATCGTCCACCATAATCAGGTCCAGAATTTTGAGACTGTCAAGTCTAGAAAAATCTTTCATTAAGGCCAAATGCACACGACTGGGTCAGATCCCGCAATGAAATCCGACCCTGTGCCCGGCCGGTGCCCCCCCCCCCCCCCCCCCCGCGCGTACCTGTCTGCTGTCGTCTTATCTGTGCTGCGGATGTGCTGGCCAGAACACATGCGCAGTACAGATTATGCCATGATTATGGCCATTCGCAGTGTTAACTGTGGGCGGGCTGTGAATCGTCTGCATGGAATCCACGCTGAAATAGAACATGCTGCGATTTTTCCTTCTGCGAGCTGAAAATCGACATGGGAAAGCGGTTTGTTTTTTTTTCTATAGCATGTTTATGAGCAGTAGTTGCTGCAGAATCTGGAGGCAGATGCCCACTCCAGATTCCGCAATGCAAATACGCCCATGTGCATTGGGCCTAAGACACCATTATTGTGTAACCAAAGTGAACACCCTAAAAGCAAAACCCCAAAAACAGTGGTTCAATTATGGATTTTTTTTCTATTTCATTCCACCTAAAACCATTAGAAGTTTTTCAGTACATTATATGATACATTAAATAGTACTACTAAAAATACAACTCGTCCTGCAGAAAACAAGTCCGCATACCGCTATGGTGACAGAAGAATAAAGTCCTAGCTCCTGAGGGGAGTATTGCTGCTTTCAATGTGTTTATTCTGCACTGAACACATTTCAGTTTCATTTTTTCTCCCCAGACTACGCCTTTAATAACCAGTGCAGGGAAAAGGGAATGTTTATTCATACCAACCATTCTTCTGGAAAAATCCCACATTGTATGGGCACAATTATTATCACTTCTCATAACATTGCCATATTATCAAAATTACTTCATGAAACACTTTTTATTGCCCGTAAGACAATATTGATGAAATGGATGGACAGGCAATCGCCATCTGTGCTCAATGGCAAAATATGGTAAATATAATCATCTCATTAAAAATTTGGTTATGGTGTAGTTCCTTAAACACTGTTTTCACTCAAAATGATCATGAGTTCTTATTAGACCAATTAACAATCTCATAAGACTATGAAATAACACAAACTATCCTAAATATATTTTACTAAATCAACATATCGGTATACACAATAAAAAAAAAAAATCAATACGTTAAAATTGCAATAATGGGGGCGTGGCCTAGCCGATGGAGAGTTAAGTCATGCTGTACCTTAGCTCCGTCTCCCCCACGGCCGAAAATACACCAAAAAAGGCATCCAACCCACCTCAAACGCACCCAGAAGCACACCATGGTGAGGAGAAGGAGAGGTGCGAGCCTCGGGAGAAGCAGAGAAGAGGATTCCGGCCCCTGGACCGGTACATGTCCGCCAGCGGTGACCGCCGCGAGCGGGAAGGTGAAGGCGGGAAACGGCCCCCTGCAGAGCGGACGGTAGAGAGGGGTGAGAGCCAACGCCGAGCAGAAGACGCAGAACCGGATCGCGAGGACGGACCCCCAGACAGAGCCAGTGGACCGAAGCTCCCCACGCCCGTAAAGCCCCAGCCTGGCAGAACGGAAGATCCCAGCAGCGACAAGAGGGCGCCGGACGGAGCGGCGCCGCGACCACAGACATCCGCAGCAGCCGAGGACCCTCCCGACAGCGCAACGAGACACACCGGCTCTCCGTCACTGCAGACACCTGACTCACCACCCACAGGGTCCAGCAGGACGCCATCGCCAGTGCCGCGACGCCGGAGAATCTTGCCGGAAGTGCGAGCCCGGCCGCCATCTTGTGAACACACCGGACCGGAAGTGGAGGGCAAAGGGGGCGTGACGCTGCAGAGAGCTGCAGCGAGTGACACCGGCAGCCAGGAAACACCCGGTGAGTCACCAGGCGCAAGGGGGGAGGCCGGAAGTACCCTTCCTCTCCCAGGGAGACCAGCCCAGGCCCCGGGACCCCGGAGTTGCACCCAGGGGGAGGGGGGGAGAGACAGAAACAGTCACAGGCCCAATATACAGCTCATGAACTCCCCGCAGAGGGAGACGAAGAATGGGCAGCTTCCCCCAGGCCTTCACCTGTAACCTGGGGAGGCAACAGCAGTGTAACAAGCACAGGCACCCGTCCCAGCAACAGAAGGGAACAGCCACACACTGCCCATATTGCCCACCTCACCCCCCTGCCCTCCAGAACACCCCCACAGCGCAGGGAAGCGCTACAAGAAAGGACACCTCATAACGGGGACCACAGAGGAAAGCACCCAACATATGCCGACATAACAAACCCCTTGAAGGGTGCGCACAAGGCAGACAGGAGATCTAACATAATGACCAGCGGGCAGCCAGAAAGCGAGTCTCTGATACATCTTACAGAACCTTCCTCTGATAACTGGGACTGGAAGGAACACCTTAGATCGATCCCAACCAAGGGAGACCTTGATCGTCTCTTCACCCAATTTGCTTCGTCACAAAAATCGGCGCTCAAGTCAATACAAAGAGAAATCCAACAGATGGAAAACCGAGTCAGAGAAACAGAGGAAACACAAGAACAGCTACTTCAACACGTGAATGAACACCATGATATCTTGAGCGAACATGCTAGCCAGATCTCAGAGCTCGCAACCCACCTGGACGACATCGAGAATCGCCACAGACGTAACAATCTGAGGATTAGAGGCTTAAGCGAAGAGATAGACAATAGACACCTCGAGACCTGGGCACAAAAGTGCTTTGGAGACCTACTAAACAGACCCCCAGGCACCCCAATCGAGATAGACAGAATACACAGAGCCCTGGGTCCCAGACAAACAGACCCGGAAAGGCCGCGAGATGTGGTTTGCAGGATTCACTTCTACAAGGAGAAGGAGGAGATCCTGCGCCAGATAAGAACCAAAGGCCCGATAAGAGTCAGAGACAAAGACCTGCTGGTCCTGCCCGACCTTTCGAGGAGAACACTACAACAACGCCGTGCACTCCGGCCCCTCTTAGCAGCCTTGAAGGAAAAGGGAATCCCGTATCGCTGGGGCTATCCGTTCCAACTTGTGGCCGGGGCGGGCAACGGGACAGCCATCTTCAGATCCCTAGGAGACCTCCCCAATTTTCTCACAGCTCTTAGACTTCCAATGGTCTCGCTTCCGGAATGGCAGAAAACAAGTGCCCAGACACTGAACCCACCCAGAAGCCAATGGCAAACAGTGCAAGCGGGACGGAGGAGACAAAGTAACAACGGCAGAGCTCCACCACCACGAGACTCCGCCCCCTGAAAATCGGAAGGACTGACGGATATGAGTGAGTCTCTTCCTATCCTGGAAACCACTTAAACCACAAAAGAAAACACAATTCGTTGCCACCCCTCACGTAAGACAAACAGGAAACACCCATGGAGACCCCGACCCTAAGACCCCCTACCAGAACGCCAAACCCCTGGGAGCCGGCACGCCACAACTACAAGAACGGAACTCTATCCAAGAGAACACTTTACTCTGAACCCGAGATATCGGACCCTCTCCTCATAGCGGGACTTTAAACTGCTGAGCCTCCCGGTGTACCCAATAGGGACATCAGATCCCTCCTACCCATAGCACCACTTGCTGCTGACGCGCCCATCTATAACCCTTGCGTCTCCGGCCTCCCCCCCCTTCTTCTTTTTTTTTTTTTTCTTCTCTCTCTCTCTCTTTCTCTCTCTTTCTCTCTCTTTCTCTCTCTTTCCTTCCCTTTCCTCTTCTCTCCCTCCTTGTTGTCCTCTCCCCATCTGCTCCCGCCCCCTTCTGCCTTCCTTTTCCTCTTACTGAATACAGTGCCAAGGTTTGGATGCCCACCATACAGTTGTTTACCAATTTTGGTCGCCGTGGGGAGGAGGAGCTGCGCCTAGAGGACTCGACCCGACTCGGCCGCCTCCCCACTAGGGACCGCAGCAGGTTACTGCCGCAGAGACGTTAGTCATTGATTAGTCGTTGAATAGTTTAAGATGTATATGCAAATACATGTTATCCCCATTTCCCCTCCCCCGTTTACCCTCTTGTGTGTCCTCCCGACCCAGAACACCCCCCAGAGAACGGGATCACCCCAGGAGACTTGCTGGCTGTCACTACCTCCTTACCACGTGACCCGATGGCCCGTCTGACATTTTGCTCCTTTAACGCTAAAGGGCTTAACGGCCCTAACAAGCGCAACCAGGTGCTGTACAGGCTCCACAGGAAAAAGGTCATGGTAGCAATGTTCCAAGAGACGCATTTTCCCCGCAACAGTCCCCCGGACTGCGGCAAAAACAAATTCTACCACGTTTGGTATCATTCCACTCACCCGGAGAGTAAATCCTGTGGAGTCTCTATAGCCTTCCATAAATCACTGGCCCCGGTGATCCTGGCGCAAGAAGTAGATGAGGATGGGAGATACATCTTTTAAAAAATATCCATCTCTAATAAGATACTCACATTGGCTAACATGTACTTTCCTAACCAAGGCCAGGTGGGGTTTGCTTCCAGAGCTCTCCGGGAACTCTCGGACTTCGCGGGTGGGACCCCGATCGTCGTAGGCGGAGACTTTAATATGTGTATGGACCCCCGTCTGGACTCCTCATCGGGACGTTCGGCTCTCACGAGGGCGGTCATCCGTAGAGTCCAGCGCTTGCTCGTGAGTTTGAACCTGATTGACCTGTGGCGCATCCTCCACCCGGGTAAGCGAGATTACAGCTTTCATTCCATGGTACACAACTCGTATAGCAGGATAGACTATATCTTCATCTCACATGGGTTACTAGACGGGGCACCCCAATGCTCCCTAGACGTATTCCTATGGTCTGACCACTCCCCAATTTTTGCGTCCCTGGGCCCGGGGGAAGAGAGGAGGGGGGCCCCCACATGGCGTCTCAATGACAATTTACTTAAAGATACTGCATGTATGAACGACATTAAAAGAACAATAGAAAACTTTAAACAAGATCACAACTCAGACCCCACGGCCACGCCAATAAAATGGGAAGCGTTGAAATGCGTCGTAAGAGGCGTATTCATATCGCACGGTGCAAGAATTAAAAAGGAACAAGCAGCCCGTCTCACCGAACTAATAAAGGAGCTCAACACAAAAGAAACCTCAAACAAGGCCCAACCGACAGCCATTCTCCAAACCGAGATATCGGACCTCAGGCACAAAATCCTGGACATCTTAGATCAAAAAGCCCTGTGTAGGAGAGATAAACTCAGAGCAGGCTATTATGAATATGGAGATAAAAGTGGGCGATGGCTAGCCAGAGCACTGCACCCCAGGGCGTCCCACCCTCATATCCATGCTGTCAACTCTTCCGAGGGTAGGCGAGTACATTCCCCTAGGGAAATAACAGAGGAATTCCGCCTATACTACTCTAAAATTTACAACATCCCCGTAGCTAGGGACACATCAGAGTCCCAACACGCAACCGCACTTACGGAATACCTCGACCGAATTCCTCTCCTCGGAAGAGTCCACAGACCTAGAAAGAGACTTTAAGACAGAGGAACTTACACAGGTCCTAAAGGGAATCAAGAATGGGAAGAGCCCAGGCCCTGACGGGTTCTCCCCAAGGTTTTTTAAAACCTGCGGAGCCCTGTTCTCAGACATACTACGTCAGGCCTTCAACGCGGTAGCCGGGGGGTGCCCGTTCCCCCCCCCAGGCCCTTCGGGCACACATCATTTTAATACCTAAGCCAGATAAGGACCCCCTGTCATGCTTTAGCTACCGTCCGATCTCCCTTATCAACTGTGACCTAAAAATCTTTGCCAAAATCATAGCGAACAGACTGAACCCCTCGGTACCCCGACTTATACACGGGGACCAGGTGGGCTTCGTCCCGGGGAGGGAGGCAAGGGACAACTCCACCAAGACCCTGTCTCTAATTGATCGGGCAAGGAGGAAAAGACACCCACTCTGTCTATTATCGGTCGACGCTGAAAAAGCGTTCGACAGGATAAGTTGGAGATTCATGGAGGCGACCCTCGCAAAGTTGGGAGTGGGGCCTAGGGCGCTCTCCTGGATCATGGCCCTATATCATAATCCTTCGGCACAAGTCAGGGTCAATGGTGGGCTGTCCCCCCCCCTTTCGTGATTAAAAATGGTACGCGGCAGGGGTGCCCCCTGTCCCCCACCTTGTACATCCTAGTGATGGAAACCTTAGCCAACGCTATAAGAAACAACCCCTCCATATGGGGCGTGCAGGTGGGAAGGGAAGAACACAAGATCTCACTATTCGCGGATGACCTTCTGGTCTACATTACTGACCCTCGCATTGGCCTCCCCAACATTATACAAGAATTTACGACATTCGGTAAACTTAGCAACTACAAGGTCAATGCCCAAAAGTCTGTCATTCTTAACGTCTCTATTCCGCAACGAGACGTGGAGGACCTGACCTCAGCCTTCCCATTTTCCTGGAAACAGGACTCCTTTAAATACTTGGGGATCCTGATCCCAGCTGATCCATCCAGACTATACGAATTAAACTACAAACCACTCTTGTTGACCCTTAAAAGGGACCTAGAAAGCTGGGTAGGAGCACCATTATCATGGTTCGGCAGAATGGGTGCGATTAAGATGGACATCCTCCCCAGGTTACTGTATGTTTTCCAAACTGCACCATGCAACCCCCCAAAAGACTTCTTCGATAAAGTACGCAGTCAAATACTTCAGTTTATATGGAAAGGAGGATCCAAGAGACTCAGCTATAAGAGCCTAACTAAACGAAAGGAGAAGGGGGGTGGGGGACTTCCAGACTTTCGCCTATACCACAAAGCTGCAATTGGAACCCTCATACTAGACCTATTTCATCATAGATCAGACAAATGTTGGGTACAAATTGAAAACGAAAACAACACCTTTGAGACGAGGGGAGTGTTTTGGATTCCGGGTAAGGTCAGCCGGGGGAACATAGAGACATCAGCCCTGATGAACACACTCATGGGGGCGTGGCGGGGGGGTGGTGCAAGATGTCGGTCCCGGGACCCCTGACTTCACTGGTGGGTAACCCACAGCTCATAGCAACAATATCTTCCCATAACTTGGGGTTTCTGCCACCGGGGACGGAGCCCAGGGCGGGGAACATGGTGGACTCTGGGGGTATACGAGGGCTGGTGGATCTGGGGGGGGACACGGGAGCTCTCCCCGGGCTCATGGATGCAATACCTTCAGGTACGCAGCTACCTGGAAAAAATAAAACCAGAGGGGGGCTGGAGCGAGAGCCTTACCCCCTTCGAGAGACTATGCTGTGCCTCGGAAATACCCAGACATACGGTCTCACTGCTATACGACCAACTACTAAAGGAAAAGCTTGACAACCATCTCCCCAGGTGGCTGGGCGCGTGGGAGGAAGCCTTGGGTAGGTCATTTCCCGGGGAGCTCTGGAACAAGGCGTTCCAATTCACACATAAGATGTCCATAGCCAGCAAACTACAGGAACTAAACTTTAAAATTCTTTCACGGTGGTATATGACCCCGGAGAGACTACACACCCTCTTTCCAGCGACCCCGAACACCTGTTGGCGCTGCAGGGCGGATGTGGGCTCAATGCTCCACATATGGTGGGGATGTCCCATGGTCACTCCCATATGGCAGGATGTGAAGCGCCTATACGAGAAGGTGAGCAGGGAATCTCTGTCCCTGACACCCGAGTTGGCACTATTGTCCATCACGCCGGAAGGCGCCCCTTCCCTCAAAAAAGGTCTATTGAAGTTCTTCATTATGGCCACAAGACAATCGATTTCCAGATTTTGGAAGCAAGGAATAGAAATACCTAGAAGCGCCTGGGTGGGGGCGATAGACGAAATAGAACGCATGGAGAGACTGAGGCTCTCGGACGACCCGTCGGGTCACGATAAATTCTACCATACATGGGCAGCATGGATAGACATCGGGAACACGCTGGTTGGCTACAGTCAGGGGTGTGTGTGTAGCCCGACCAAACTATATCTATAGCCAGAAACAACCATCCTGGAGTCCCCAACCGACCCCCCCCCCCTTCCTCACCAACCCCCCTCTACCCACTCCCAACTTACCCCCTCCCCTGTTTGTTTATCGTACAAAATTTCACATACAAGTAGTACACTTTTCCAGTTAAGATTTATTAAGTCCTATTGTTAAATGGATCTAACAGCAAACTGAGATATCATAAACATTTTTTTCTCTGTCTTGCTTATTTTGTGAAACCAATAAAAATATATTGAACAAAAAATTTCAATAATGGATATAATTTTAAGTATACTTGACCCGTTACATTGTAACTGCATTTGTTTGTATACGTGGGATATGTTATACTTCAATAAAACGAGTAAGAAAAAAACAAAAACTTTTTATCAGCCCAAAGAGTGCCACTCTATTGTCCTAATAACAACTTTTGATCTACTTACAAAGACAACTTGGCAGCATGGATAGGTGCAAACAAAGTGGATTTGTTTTGACGTTCCTGTCATAACGCACAGTTATAGCTACGTAGTGTATCTGTGCATTATGGAAGGATAAAACAAATCCACTTTGTTTGCACCTATCCATGCTGCCAAGTTGTCTTTGTGTCTGGATTACCTACAAGAACTACGGTTTGGATACCTTACGTGGCTGATGCATCTCCATAGTCCTACCCAGGGTGGGTTCTTTGTGAGTGCTGCTGGTGTTTTATCTGCACTCTTCACCTACTGTGCCTGGGGCATTGTGTTTAATGTGTGCACATTAAAGTGGTTATCCAGTTCCTGGACAACCCTTTTTCAATAGGACCCAGAGAGAGATACTGTCAGGAATCAAACCTGAGACCTCCTGTATTCTAGCTGGCGGCTCTCCCTGTTGAGCTATCCAGCTTTTGGGCAGTTCCTCTTCATGACTTTCAGCCTTGTTCCATGACCCAGATTATCCAGTTCTTCCCCTCTGGTCCTGACTCCGCCTGTCTCTGATTAGGCTTGCTATATAAACCTGGCCCTGATCCCTCCTTCCTTGTGATTATTCTGTTTCACAGCATTTGGTCAAGCTCCTGAGTGCCATGACGCCAGGAGTTCAGGAACGTGATGCTGCAGCCTCTCACTAGCTGCAACAGTCACCTGACTTCCTGTGACATAATCTGTCACAACAATCACCAAGGCCACAGCAGGCTGCAGAAGTGTAATTATATCTCTGTTTATTATTGTCATACAGGGATTCCTATTGAAAAGGGGTTGTCCATTGACCAGACAACCCCATTATTGTAGATGGCTATTTAGATCTATAAAATGAACCTACATGAACCTTGCATAAGGTAATGGCAGTCACACTAATATGTCTGCTGTGGGAATCGGTACAGTAGTTTGGAGAAACTTGCATTTTAAAGTAGCAAATGCATAGAGGACTAATTAAAGTAGTCCTGGATATTTATGAGCTACAGACTAATCCCACCCTCCAGCCAATGACTGACTGCTGTCTGCCTATTACTGTGCATAGAGAGAGAACTGCCAATCATTGGCTGGAGGGCAGGGTGGGTATGGGTAGCCTGCAGCTCATGAATATGCAGGACTAGTTCCATGTTTGGCTGCTACTAATAAAAGGTAAGTTTCTACAAAACTACTGCACAGATACATACAGCAGACAAATCATTACAATCTGTGTGACACACTACTGTATGATCTCAATGAGGGCTTCAAAAACATGGTTACAGGGTGTCTTTAAGACCAAGTGCCTGTCCATTCCTGCTGGGAGTTGTAGTTAAATGGGGTCCTCCTTATCTTATATCTTTCCATATAGCATATGTCTAAGGCAGGGTTTCCCAAAGTGTTCTCCTTTGGGACTCTGACAGAGGGTCTAGGTCCCCGCTCTACTAACTGTTGTAGTGGTGTCCAGACAGCCTGTAATGAGAAAATGACTGGCTAGGGTCCTGTGATCTGCATTGCTATGCTGACCACAGGTCCTGCACTCTTATTTTCTCCAATGGTGGAGTATAGTAGGGGTGATTGAGAAGACCGCCCCGAGACTCCAAGGGGGCGACAGCCGTATCAACCGCCCCTATTGTAATCTGCACTGCTAAACCTCTCCCCGCATCTGAAAAGCATAGTGGCAATAGGGGAACCCTATTACTATTGGGGCGGCAATAGGGGTCACTATTACTACTAGGGTCAATATAGAGGACGCTATTACTACTGAGGCCAATGTGGGGGATACTATTATTACGGAGACCGATTTTATAGGGCACACTATTACTACTGAGGCCACTGTAGGGGATGCTTACATTTAAGGTCACTGTGGGGGACACTTACTACTGGGACCAATATAGCGGATGCTATTATTACTGAGGCCACTGTGGTGGACACTTACTACAAAGGCCACTGAGGAGGACAGTATTACTGCTGAGGCTGATATAGGGGACAAATTGCTATTGAGGCCACTGTAGGGGACACTACCGTATTACTACTGGGGCCACCAATATAGGGGACACTATTACTACTGGGCCAGTATAGAGGATTATTACTGAAGCTACTGGGGGGTGGGGGGGCACTACTACTAATGAGGCCTGTATAGGGGATGCTATTACTACTAGGGCCAATATAGGGGACTCTATTACTACTGGGCAAAATGCCACTTTTACTGACTAGTGCAGTCTCAGAATCATTCAACTTCCTGAAGAGAATCCCTCATAGGAGCACACATTTGCAAATTAGGTGTTCTCAATTATACCTGATGCAGCTAATCAAGGCCTTCATTAGTTGCATCAGTTGTGCTAGAGATAAAACAAATCAAATACCTGGACTGTTTAGGGCTGTGGTGGCGAACCTATTGCACACATTCTGGAGGCAGCACACAGACCCCTCTCTGTTGGCATGCCTGCTGACGTCTGCTCACCATGATAGTGATTACCGGCCAGGGTGCTGCGGATCCATGGCTGGTAATCACTCAGTAGCGCTGTTAGCGGCCCTGATCCTGGGTGCACACTCTGACATCAATGTGTGCACCCCAGATCATCCTCCCCTGACCTTTGCTTCTTGGTTCCACAGGAGGAGAAGGTAGGAGTCCAGGCACACACACTGCAGTCCGCAGCAGTGCCAAGAAGAGAGGCAGCAGTGCTTCTACAACAAGGAATAAGTAAGTATGAGTTTCAGGGGTGGCACAATTACTACTGGGGCTGATAGAGGGTACACTATTACATAGTATGTTAGGCTGAATGAAGACAGTAATAGTGTCCCCTATATCAGCCCCAGTAGTAATAGCATTACTATTGAGGTTATTGTGGGGGTCCCTATTACTATTGAGGCCACTGTGGGGGGAGGGGGGGCACTATTCCTACTGTGGCCACTGTGGGGGTCACTATTACTACTGAGGCCGATATAGGGGACACTGTTACTACTGAGGTTACTATTAATACTAGGGCTAAAGCAGAACAGTCCATGGCTCTGTTCTGGTCATCTGTTGTAGACAGACAGAAAACAGTACTTGGTTGCTAGGAAGTAGCGACATGATCAAGATGTAGCTTCCTTTTAGTCGAGCTGAGAGGAGACAGTAGTACCGTGATTAAACTCTGGTAGGTCTTGGAGGTTCTCAGGTACTGAGGGAAGACTGATGGATTATACTGGGTGCAGGCAATTAGAGTAATAGGATAACCCTCAACATGATACCCTCCAAACATGGATGGGATGATGCAGATGAAGCCAAGGCAGGCCTAGCAAGAGGGAACTGGTGGGCCTTAGGAGAACCAGCAAGGAAATTTTTTCTGAGTGGAGAGTGCCTGCTCTTAGATCCAGTGGCTTGGTGACAAACAGAATGGTCTCAGGAAGAGTACCTCCACTCACGGTAGTCACTATTAGAGGTCTTTCCAGACGCTCAGTAGGAATCTGGTAGCAATCCACTAAGGCCTGATGCAAGAAATTTCCTGCTGAACCAAAATCCAGAGAGGCTAACACAGGGAATTGCTTACCGGAGACAAAGTCACCGGTAAATTCAATCTTGGCGAGGACTGATTTATACCTAGGGTAGCCACTCCTGCTGACCCTAGGCTTAAGAGTTTTTCTAATTTAGAAGGACAGGTACAGACTTAATGCCCCTGGGACCCACAGTATATACATAAATTATTGGAATGTCTGAGCATGCGCTCGTCTTCTGATGACCTGAGCCTATTAACCTGCATAGGCTCTGGAGCAATACCTGAGAGGATAGTCGAAGGAGGAGAAAGCGGCCTTTGAAATTTGGGTGCCATTTGAATAGGTCTCTTTTTGAGGACTGCCTCTTTGCTTCTCCCCAGAAAATGAAGGCCTATTCTTGCCTCCAGAGAGATCATAGCTTCCAGGGAAGATAGAATTTTGTGCCTTGCCAACTTGTTCTTGATACGTCCTGCCAGACCCTCCCAAAACGCCGCTACCCAGGGTCTCATTGTTCCATCCCAACTCCGAGGCCAAGGTTCGGAATTGGATGGTGTATTTCTCTAGGGTGAGGCTACCCTGAGGTAGACGCAACAGGGAGGAGGCAGCTGAAGTAGTACAACCAGGCTCATAAAACACCCTTAGGAACGTCTCCACAAATATATTTAGGTCATTAACCACAGGATCATGTCATTCCAAGAGCGGGTTCACCCAGGCCAATGCCTGGCCAGATAGGTGGGACGTAATAAAAGCCACTTTAGCGTGGTCAGTAGGAAACGGATGAGACAACAGCTCAAAGTATAGCAAGCACTGATTTAATAAACCCACAGCATAGTTCAGGATCTCTCATGTAACATGGGGGGGCATATAATCGCGGACCGGAACCAGCCACAGAGGCTGACTTTGAGAACGGAGCCGGAGTTGCGTCTGCTAAGGAAGACTGCGGTACCACTGCATTGGTAGGAATGGAGATCAGGCGAGCGTTCAGGTTAAATGTTTATGACAAGGTCTGTTCTTGGCGATCACGCTGTTGAACCAATTGCTGATGCACATTTGAAACTGCCTCACCAAAGAGATCAGTGGGATCCATGACCTCAATATACTGTTAGGGATAGCGAGTCTGGACCCACTAGAGAAACCAACCAGTTTGGCTTTGGACTACTACTGGTGTGGCTGCCAGTTGACCCATGGTGGTCAGATGGAAAATCTAGCCCTTCGCTAGTAAGAAAGATGGGGGTACCCCTGCCTATACATGACATCCTCATAAGAATAGACCCACTCAGAGTAGAAAAAAAATGAGCTTACCAGCAGCCCGCATTTCAAACCAACACAGGTATGACTGGAATTATGCAACAGCCACCTTGGAACTTGAACCACTATTCCAAGATCAGATCCACAGTAAACAAGTCAGTGGCAGCATAAGTAGGTGCAAAATAGTAAAATGACTTTTATTCCCCCATGTCAAGAATAAATCGCTATGTTTCGGCCTATAAGGTCTTTGTCAAGCTTGACAAAGACCTCGTAGGTCGAAACATATTGATTTATTCTTGGCATGGAAGAATGGCCCCACCGTCTTCCTCTCGGGCCTGACTATCCCTAACAGGACACTGGAGAGAAGTACAGCAGACACACATATAAAGCTATGATTATGGTCAGGAATAGAGATGAGCGAGCCTACTCGACCACACCCCTTTTTCGCCCGAGTACCACGATTTTTGAGTGGAGTGTACGGTTGGCAGAGAAATTCGAATGGAAAGAGTTAAAGGAGTTGCCTGGTTACTAAAAACCCTTGTTCAATAGAACCCCCCATATTAAAATTAAAAGGAAACTATAGTTACCCCTTCACAGTGATCCAGCACTGCAGCCCTGCTGTGGTCCCAGTGATTGTTGTGACACATGATGTCACAAGAAATCAGGTGACAACTGCAGCCAATGAGAAGCTGCAGCGTCATGTTCCTGACGCAAGGCATCATTGCACTGAGGATGTAAGTGCTGATGCCAGGAGAACGAGCCGTGATGCTGCAGCTTCTCATTGGCTACATCAGTCATCTCATTTCCTTTGACATCATCTGTCACAAGGGAGGGGTAAGTATGGTTCACTTTATTAATTTAATACAGGGATCTCACTGAAGCGGGGGTCTCCAGTAACCAGGCAACCCCTATAAGACTTCAAATTTCTGTGCATAACAACCGAGCCATTTTTCTTTACTCACCATAAACCAGCTGTACTTTATTATGTTATCTTCATATCAGTAGAAAACCAAATTTTAAACTGCACACAGAAGCAACAAACAGTTACAGGAAATAGACCGGTGAAGCCGGGGACGTTTGCTAGTAAGAATATATTTTAAAAACCTCACAAGCAACAACTCATCTAGAAAGTGAAAGAAAAGCATGCATATTTACATTGGCATTGTTGATTCCTTCACAGTCAGGAGACAAAAAGCCGGAGTAGGGGATCCTCTGCAAAGTTCTGTTGGGTGAAGCTCTGTTGGGTGGCCGCACTGCTGCATAGGGTGAGTCAGTCCTAACTCTTGTACGTATGACCTGTTGTGGTGGTTGTAATTCTCTCCTCTCGGTACATTGAGGAGTTGTATGTGTTTCCATTCAGATTGTGACATTCCGGCACCATGGCGTCTGGCACAGGAGCATTGTGGACTGTTAAACAGCTGAGGTCGGAATTAATAGAAGCTTTGGAAGAAGATGTAGACGGGTTGTTGGATGAAATGGACTCTCTACACCCTATCTCTCTACACCCTAATATCCAGAAGGATGAAGACCCGAGAGCCCGGACTGAAAAGTTAGTGGACCTTCTGATTCAAAGTGGAGAATCGGCCTGTGAAAAGTTCCTCAATCACATGGAGAACATGGTTCTTAGATTTCCAGCATTGTCTACTTTGTCCCAGTTCTTCAAGAAATGTGAGTAGCCTCTTAGTGTGAAAACAGATATAATGTGAGACATATAAATATATGGCACCGATCAGCCACAATATTACAACCACTTATTGGTTACTAGTTAAAAAGCATACACCCCTTTTTTGATATATCAACAAAAAGAGTCTGTTTGAATTAGTTTGAGAAAATTTGGTGAAGATGGTCTGATGTGTATAATGGGTAATTCCCATGGAGTGCTGCTTGCATTTAGGTATCATAGAAAAGTTAATGGGATTTAGAGAGGTTGAGGGAAAGGTGAGAAGGTAGAGAAGATGTAGGTTTTTCTTTTTGTGTGTGTCTACATATTTTTCTTTTTGTTGGGGATGGGGGGGAGGATTATGATTTGCTTAACCCATTAGTGATGAAGCCTGTTTGCAACTTAATGACTAACTAGTTTTCCAGTGTCTTTCATTGTCATATACTTGGAGCCATAACATTCTTCTCTGCTCGGCACGATGCTGGTGACACCAAGTTTATACAGTTTTTTATGTTTTGCTATTTTTGAACACATTTTTCTTTTTAGGGCAAAGTCAGATGAGTGTTTTTGCCTGTGTTTTTGCCTGTGCCTATGTACACAAAAAAGCGCATCTGCTAGAACCATTGGTTCCCTATGATGTGTTCACATGTCCATCTTTTACAGGCACAAAATACTCGCACCTGCAAAAGATAGGCTATCCGTGCGCCAGGAAGGTACATGCTGCGCATAAAGAATCCCTTCGGGCAGTCCCCTCATCACTGAATACTGTCACAGTGTTCAGTGATGATGGGACTTCCCTTGGGGACGAAAGAATCCCCTGCCACAGCTATGGTAGAGGATCACAATGTTCTCCCATCGCTTTCAATGAGGCCAGCACTGCAGCTGCCCCATTGAAATCAATGGGATGCCGGCAACCCCTGCAGTGATTTTTGGGAAGGGCTTGAAATATAAGCCCGTCCTTGAAAATCATCCCTAGCTTCAGTAAAAAAATTTAAAAAAATACATACATCACCTCTCCGCGGGGTTCGGCACATCTTCTCACTGGTTCCTCTGCACTCTTCTGAAGTACTTTCTCCTGGACGGGAATTTTGAAATCCCCACCTCCAGACAGTGCTGAGCCTGATTAGCTGAGCGCTGAGCCAATCACAGGCAGTGCTCAGCCATTTATTGAATGACAGCTGAGCGCTGCCTGTGATTTAAAAAAAAATAAAATTTTTTACAGCAGCTACGAATGATTTTCAGGGAAGGCCTTATATTTCAAGCCCTTCTCCGAAAATCACTGTGGGGGGTTGCCTGAATTCCATTGCAAGATTAACAAAATCTGCAATTCTGGCATGTTTTTTATTTTACTTTTTAACATCGTATACCTGCAGTATAAATAATATGATGAAATGAAAAAAGTTAAGTACCATGTTATGATATGATAAATTAATGCCATAGATCAGTTCAATTATGTCAGTACCAAGTATATATGTATGTAATATATATATTGGGGCAACCCGGGGATCATTCACTCACATCACAGGTAGACACTAGAGATGAGCGAACACCAAAATGTTCGGGTGCTCGTTATTCGGAACGAACTTCCCGCGATGTTCGAGGGTTCGTTTCGAACAACGAACCCCATTGAAGTCAATGGGCGACCAGAGCATTTTTGTATTTCGCCGATGCTCGCTAAGGTTTTCATGTGTGAAAATCTGGGCAATTCAAGAAAGTGATGGGAATGACACAGAAACGGATAGGGCAGGCGAGGGGCTACATGTTGGGCTGCATCTCAAGTTCACAGGTCCCACTATTAAGCCACAATACCGGCAAGAGTGGGCCCCCCCCCCTCCCAACAACTTTTACTTCTGAAAAGCCCTCATTAGCATGGCATACCTTTGCTAAGCACCACACTAGCTACAACAAAGCACAATCACTGCCTGGATGACACTCCGCTGCCACTTCTCCTGGGTTACATGCTGACCAACCGCCCCCCCTCCCCCCCACAGCGCACACCAAAGTGTCCCTGCGCAGCCTTCAGCTGCCCTCATGCCACACCACCCTCATGTCTATTTAGAAGTGCGTCTGCCATGAGGAGGAACCGCAGGCACACACTGCAGAGGGTTGGCACGGCTAGGCAGCGACCCTCTTTAAAAGTGGCGGGTCGATAGCCCACAATGCTGTACAGAAGCAATGAGAAATAGAATCCTGTGCCACCGCCATCAGGAGCTGCACACGTAGGCATAGCAATGGGGAACCTATGTGCCACACACTATTCATTCTGTCAAGGTGTCTGCATGCCCCAGTTAGACCGGGCTTTTTAATTCATAGACACAGGCAGGTACAACTCCCTATTGTGAAGTCCCTGTGGACCGACAGCATGGGTGGGTGCCAGGAAGCCACCGGCGGTACATAGAAATATCCCATTGCATTGCCCAACACAGCTGAGGTAGTAATGTCGTGCGTAATACAGGTGGGCTTCGGCCCACACTGCATGCCCCAGTCAGACTGGGGTTCTTTAGAAGTGGACACATGTAGGTTAAACTCCCTGTGGACCCACTGCCTGGGTGGGTGCCAGGAAGCCACCGGCGGTACATAGAAATATCCCATTGCATTGCCCAACACAGCTGAGGTAGTAATGTCGTGCGTAATACAGGTGGGCTTCGGCCCACACTGCATGCCCCAGTCTGACTGGGGTTCTTTACAAGTGTACAGATGTGTTAAAAACTCCGTGTGCACCTACAGCATGGGTGGCTCCCTGGAACCCACCGGCGGTACACAAAAATATCCCATTGCATTGCCCAACACAGCTGAGGTAGTAATGTCGTGCATAATGCAGGTGGGCTTCGGCCCACACTGCATGCCCCAGTCAGACTGGGGTTCTTTACAAGTGTACAGATGTGTTAAAAACTCCGTGTGCACCTACAGCATGGGTGGCTCCCTGGAACCCACCGGCGGTACACAAAAATATCCCATTGCATTGCCCAACACAGCTGAGGTAATGTCAGCTGGAATGCAGGTGGGCTAAAAATTAATTTGATTACACTGTAGGCGAGGGCCCACAAAAATTGCTGTATGAACAGTACTAATGTACATCCCAAAAATTGGCCATGGCCAGCCAAGAGGGCAGGTGAAACCCATTAATCGCTTTGGTTAATGTGGCTTAAGTGGTAACTAGGCCTGGAGGCAGCCCAGTGTAACGAAAAATTGGTTCAAGTTACAGTTCCAACGCTTTTAAGCGCATTGAAACTTATAAAAATTGTTCAGAAAAATTATTTGAGTGAGCCTTGTGGCCCTAAGAAAAATTGCCCGTTCAGCGTGATTACGTGAGGTTTCAGGAGGAGGAGCAGGAGGAGGAGGAGGAATATTATACACAGATTGATGAAGCGAAAATGTCCCTGTTTTTGATGGGTATACAGAACGATGCTTCCATCCGCGGGTGCAGCCTACGTATTGCTTACGTATCGCTGCTGTCCGCTGGTGGAGAACAGAAGTCTGGGGAAATCCAGCCTTTGTTCATCTTGATGAGTGTTAGCCTGTCGGCACTGTCGGTTGACAAGCGGCTACGCTTATCTGTGATGATTCCCCCAGCCGCACTAAACACCCTCTCCGACAAGACGCTAGCCGCAGGACAAGCAAGCACCTCCAGGGCATACAGCGCTAGTTCAGGCCACGTGTCCAGCTTCGACACCCAGTAGTTGTAGGGGGCAGAGGCGTCACCAAGGATGGTCGTGCGATCCGCTACGTACTCCCTCACCATCCTTTTACAGTGCTCCCGCCGACTCAGCCGTGACTGGGGAGCGGTGACACAGTCTTGGTGGGGAGCCATAAAGCTGGCCAGGCCCTTAAAGACTGTTGCACTGCCTGGGATGTACATGCTGCTCGATCTACGCACATCCCCTGCTACCTTGCCCTCGGTACTGCGCCTTCTGCCACTAGCGCTGTCGGCTGGGAATTTTACCATCAGCTTGTCCGCAAGGGTCCTGTGGTATAGCAACACTCTCGAACCCCTTTCCTCTTCGGGAATCAGAGTGGGCAGGTTCTCCTTATACCGTGGATCGAGCAGTGTGTACACCCAGTAATCCGTCGTGGCCAGAATGCGTGCAACGCGAGGGTCACGAGAAAGGCATCCTAACATGAAGTCAGCCATGTGTGCCAGGGTACCTGTACGCAACACATGGCTGTCTTCACTAGGAAGATCACTTTCAGGATCCTCCTCCTCCTCCTCCTCCTCCTCAGGCCATACACGCTGAAAGGATGACAGGCAATCAGCCGGTGTACCGTCAGCAGCGGCCCAAGCTGTCTCTTCCCCCTCCTCCTCATCCTCCTCATGCTCCTCCTCCTCCTCCTGTACGCGCTGAGAAATAGACAGGAGGGTGCCCTGACTATCCAGCGGCATACTGTCTTCCCCCGCCCCCGTTTCCGAGCGCAAAGCAGCTGCCTTTATGGTTTGCAGGGAATTTCTCAAGATGCATAGCAGAGGAATGGTGACGCTAATGATTGTAGCATCGCCGCTCACCACCTGGGTAGACTCCTCAAAATTACCAAGGACATGGCAGATGTCTGCCAACCAGGCCCACTCTTCTGAAAGGAATTGAGGAGGCTGGTCCCACTGCGCCGCCCATGTTGGAGTTGGTATTCGACTATAGCTCTACGTTGTTCATAGAGCCTGGCCAACATGTGGAGCGTAGAGTTCCACCGTGTGGGCACGTCGCACAGCAGTCGGTGCACTGGCAGCTTAAAGTGATGTTGCAGGGTGCGCAGAGTGGCAGCGTCCGTGTGGGACTTGCGAAAATGTGCGCAGAGCCGGCGCGCCTTTACGAGCAGGTCTGACAAGCGTGGGTAGCTTTTCAGAAAGCGCTGAACCACCAAATTAAAGACGTGGGCCAGGCATGGCACATGCGTGAGGCTGCCGAGCTGCAGAGCCGCCACCAGGTTACGGCCGTTGTCACACACGACCATGCCCGGTTGGAGGCTCAGCGGCGCAAGCCAGCGGTCGGTCTGCTGTGTCAGACCCTGCAGCAGTTCGTGGGCCGTGTGCCTCTTATCGCCTAAGCTGAGTAGTTTCAGCACGGCCTGCTGACGCTTGCCCACCGCTGTGCTGCCACACCGCGCGACACCGACTACTGGCGACATGCTGCTGCTAACACATCTTGATTGCGAGACAGAGGAGGAGGAGGAGGAGGGTGCTTTAGTGGAGGAAGCATACACCTCCGCAGATACCACCACCGAGCTGGGGCCCGCAATTCTGGGGGTGGGTAGGACGTGAGCGGTCCCAGGCTCTGACTCTGTCCCAGCCTCCACTAAATTCACCCAATGTGCCGTCAGGGAGATGTAGTGGCCCTGCCCGCCTGTGCTTGTCCACGTGTCCGTAGTTAAGTGGACCGTGGCAGTAACCGCGTTGGTGAGGGCGCGTACAATGTTGCGGGAGACGTGGTCGTGCAGGGCTGGGACGGCACATCGGGAAAAGTAGTGGCGACTGGGAACTGAGTAGCGCGGGGCCGCCGCCTCCATGATACTTTTGAAGGACTCCGTTTCCACAACCCTATACGGCAGCATCTCAAGGCTGATGAATTTTGCTATGCGGACGGTTAACGTTTGAGCGTGCGGGTGCGTGGCGGCGTAAGTAGTAATACGTAGATATAACTCGTCAAACTGAAAAGTGACAGGTACCACGCCCCCTGTCACTTTCCGCCCCTTATGTTGCTGTGTCAGCTGTGCTCCTTCTGGTGTATAACAGTGTATAACTCGTCAAAATCAGCCTAAGTTATTATGCCGTCCCTTTCGTTCAGTGAAACTTAGATTTCTGTCCCTTATCTTAATGCGGTATCTGCTTCCCTTCTGGAAGCTGGGAGCTGAACTTTCGTTCAGTGAAACTTAGCATGGGGTAGCAGAATTGTCAGGTACCTGTCACTTTCCGCCCCTTATGTTGCTGTGTCAGCTGTGCTCCTTCTGGTTCAGTCTAAGTTGTTATACCGTCCCTTTCGTTCAGTGAAACTTAGATTTCTGTCCCTTATCTTAATGCGGTATCTGCTTCCCTTCTGGAAGCTGGGAGCTGAACTTTCGTTCAGTGAAACTTAGCATGGGATAGCAGAATTGTCAGGTACTTGTTACTTTCCGCCCCGTATGTTGCTGTGTCAGCTGTGCTCCTTCTGGTGTATAACAGTGTATAACTCGTCAAAATCAGCCTAAGTTATTATACCGTCCCTTTCGTTCAGTGAAACTTAGATTTCTGCCCCTTATCTTAATGCGGTATCAGCTTCCCTTCTGGAAGCTGGGAGCTGAACTTTCGTTCAGTGAAACTTAGCATGGGATAGCAGAATTGTCAGTCCTATGACGTGTCAATCATGATATACTCTGCGGAGCAGAGTATATTCTGAATATGTCCGGATTTATCTACATCCGAAGCCTATTACGATTATGTCCGGCTTTACCTACAGCTGATATTGAGTATATTATGAGACTTTATCTACAGTCTCTTATTTCATGAAGTTATCTATCTCCATACATCCCCAGCCTTTTAGCCTCCCCCACCTTTTTTTGTTTTCACAACAAGAGAGAGAGAACGCAGGAGACTGATGCAAAGTTTTAAAAAGCTTTATTGAGTACACGTGCGAATACATAAATGAAAAAAAAGTTATAGAAATAATATATATAATTATTACACAATGAACTTTAACACGGATATAGTCGCATTTTTTACAGTGATTTACAAATTTAACCAAGCAGTTTGAAGCATTGGTAGAGTCCTCTTTTTAGGCAGCAAGGTGGCCTGTGTCCCACTTGGCGGTGTGGAAGGATAAGGGAGATCCCTTTCGTTCAGTGAAACTTAGATTTCTGTCCCTTATCTTAATGCGGTATCTGCTTCCCTTCTGGAAGCTGGGAGCTGAACTTTCGTTCAGTGAAACTTAGCATGGGATAGCAGAATTGTCAGGTACTTGTTACTTTCCGCCCCGTATGTTGCTGTGTCAGCTGTGCTCCTTCTGGTGTATAACAGTGTATAACTCGTCAAAATCAGCCTAAGTTATTATGCCGTCCCTTTCGTTCAGTGAAACTTAGATTTCTGTCCCTTATCTTAATGCGGTATCTGCTTCCCTTCTGGAAGCTGGGAGATGAACTTTCGTTCAGTGAAACTTAGCATGGGGTAGCAGAATTGTCAGGTACCTGTCACTTTCCGCCCCTTATGTTGCTGTGTCAGCTGTGCTCCTTCTGGTTCAGTCTAAGTTGTTATACCGTCCCTTTCGTTCAGTGAAACTTAGATTTCTGTCCCTTATCTTAATGCGGTATCTGCTTCCCTTCTGGAAGCTGGGAGCTGAACTTTCGTTCAGTGAAACTTAGCATGGGATAGCAGAATTGTCAGGTACTTGTTACTTTCCGCCCCGTATGTTGCTGTGTCAGCTGTGCTCCTTCTGGTGTATAACAGTGTATAACTCGTCAAAATCAGCCTAAGTTATTATACCGTCCCTTTCGTTCAGTGAAACTTAGATTTCTGCCCCTTATCTTAATGCGGTATCAGCTTCCCTTCTGGAAGCTGGGAGCTGAACTTTCGTTCAGTGAAACTTAGCATGGGATAGCAGAATTGTCAGTCCTATGACGTGTCAATCATGATATACTCTGCGGAGCAGAGTATATTCTGAATATGTCCGGATTTATCTACATCCGAAGCCTATTACGATTATGTCCGGCTTTACCTACAGCTGATATTGAGTATATTATGAGACTTTATCTACAGTCTCTTATTTCATGAAGTTATCTATCTCCATACATCCCCAGCCTTTTAGCCTCCCCCACCTTTTTTTGTTTTCACAACAAGAGAGAGAGAACGCAGGAGACTGATGCAAAGTTTTAAAAAGCTTTATTGAGTACACGTGCGAATACATAAATGAAAAAAAAGTTATAGAAATAATATATATAATTATTACACAATGAACTTTAACACGGATATAGTCGCATTTTTTACAGTGATTTACAAATTTAACCAAGCAGTTTGAAGCATTGGTAGAGTCCTCTTTTTAGGCAGCAAGGTGGCCTGTGTCCCACTTGGCGGTGTGGAAGGATAAGGGAGGCTTTTCCTCTGCAGGGTAGCGTGTGGGGAATCGACGTTCAGGTCCATTTTCAGCGCCTGGAGAATTTCTCTAGTGCCGTGGCTGCCAATGACCGTAGAAGGCATATTAATCTCGGCCATCGATCGCATAAAAGCGTCCCAACCCAGAGGGTGATTTTTCTTGGTAGCGCTATGGCTCTGCGTAGCATGACGGATCAGGTCCAATATGTTGGACCCTTGAACGGGTTGCCCTTTGTATACGAACTCCTCTTTAGCATTCCACGCTGTAATATCGCCATTCTGCGATAACCTGTTTAGCAAAAGTTCTGCATTTTTTCTGAAACGGGGATTGACATGATTTACAATTTCATGAACAGCATTTCTATTAACAGGTTCGGCATTTGACAATTGCTGATGACCAGTATCACTCGGAGTTACAATGTTTAACGTTGTTAGCTCTTTTGCAGCCTGTTTAGCATGAACCAAGTATCTTTGTAAAACAGCGGTGTATTTTTTAATTTTCACATCATCCGGTAGGTCGCTACGCTGTAAAACTGAGTTAATCTCGTCATCAAGGCGATGAATAGCAGCCTGTCGTATGTCAGGGGTTGTAGGAACACTTTGCCTTATTTTGTTCAGTTCGTGTTTAGGAACCAAATACATTTTCTCCGCATGCTCCATTATCGGTTGGCAAGTAGACTCGTAATTATCGGTATTGCAAAACCCAAGAGTGAACCTATAAAACCGCCGGCCTGATTGACTATACGCCTCTTTTTCTTTACGGTCAGGGTTTTATCACCCAAACGTCTTATAGCGCTGCGCCATTTTTTTAACGCGCTTCTTTGGCGTTCTTTTAGGGGTATACGACCTTTTAAAATGTTTAAAGCGATCTCCGCTATGGCTGTAACTAAATCATTGCTAGCGTTGCGTTAAATAGATTTTCTGACGTTGGGTTTAGCTTTCACCAGCCTTTTTAAGAGACTCCAATTACGACGGATTCTCTCAGACATCTTCTCACCAGAATGCACGGGGGATAAAATAGGGTGCAAGACGGTGTACTCACTTTTTAGAGGTGATTTTTTTGTGAATATACACAGCTGGTAAGGCTGGTGGAAACAAGCCCGTTCTCAAGCGCAGCTCCTCCGGCGTATTACCCCTTAAATCTACCAGCAAATACCCATAAGGCTCGCGTGTCGCATCCTCAAAGGCTTCTAAGAAGAAGCGCGTCTTTCCGGGGTACATCTGTCTCGCTAGTGTGACAATTTGCAATACATCACGAGGGGATCTGAAGAGAATCAAATACTTTGCATTTAAATTTATCGTTCGGCTTTTCTTACCTTGACAGAACACATTCTGCACAAGATATAAAATGCTGAGATTTCTGTGATGTACATACTTGGTAAATGCTTTTTCTATTTCGCTGTTTTCACTAGCGATCTCCATAAGATCATCAACAACGGTCAAATTTACCTTGTCGGGCGGAAATAAGTCATCATCTATAAATGTCTTCGGAAGGCCCTCGATAAATCTGATGATAGGGAAAGAAGCAGACAGTTCATCATACAGTTTTTGCCAGCAGGAGTAATACCACACAATGTTTTGGGGCTTGTGTGATATATGTGTTTCGGCATTATGTAACAACTGCTTTACAAAGTAACTTTTCCCAGAGTTAGAGGGTCCGGCTAAAATACACGAGAAGGGGTGTTGCAAACGTGTATCCATTATTTCAGCGCTAATAACCGAGATGTTATATTGTAAATTCGTCTAATAATCGCCTCCTCACTCGGTTTTGCACTTTGTGTAGCGCACCTGCGCCAGAGACCCGATGCTTCTTATTTCTTACAAAGCCTGGTCAGGAAAAGAAGCAGACGAGTCATGATACAGATTCAGCCAACATACATAAATTCAAACGATATTACAGGAACTGAATAGAATGTGTCAGACGTCCGTCTGACATATGAGCTAATAGCCGAAAGGCAATGTCGTAAAATCATCTAACAAGTATCTCTTTGTGTAAACGCATCTTTGTGTTTTGCGCAACGGCCTTGTTTCAATATCCCAGTATTTCTTATTTCTCACAATCCCAGGCTGTTCTATGTGAATAGATTTCTGCGTTTCAGGGGAGGAATTGTGCTGATAATCCAAAACTAGATCTTTTAGGCTGTCAAAATTTACATGTTGCGTGTTAGCAACGTTTAGAGTTATGCCTTTAACTTTTAAGACGGTTTTACCCGTGTTCAGCTTGTAGCCGTAGGTTTTAGGCCCCGCAGACACAAACTCTGTGATGTATGTGTCATCGGGTATCTCGCTGGTTAGCTCACCCAGGTAATCGCCTAACGGCGGATTCCACTCGCCTTCTCGATGCACAAAAATGACCGAGTCTGTGTCGTGATAAAGACACCTCTCCTGCAGTCGGTCCAGAATAGAGTACAATTCTAGTCTGGCGTAAGCGGTTGTGAAACAAGCTATAAAGATGTTTGTGTTTTTGTTGATTTTGTGATGTTCTTTTGTGTATTTCCAGGTGATGTTGGCTGTCTCGTCATCAATAAAATTCAAACCTGAAATCTCATAGTAGGGGAGAAACACGTACTCAAAAAGCTCGTTGGGATTAGTCACGATGCTGGTACACGGAAGGTCAGGTTTCTGGGCAAATTTACCCCACAAGGAGTTAAGGAAAAGTTTGGAGATTTGCCTTTTAGCGGAATTCACAACCACATTGTCAGGCTGTAATTGCACACCTTCTTTTTCAAGAAAGGCGGCGATGTATTCGCTTTTCTTGACATCATCCGTACACCAGCTTGGGTAACCAGAGGCCTCCTGTTTGTCCCTAAGATGTAACTTAATGTAGGGTGCAAACAGATCATCCGAGGTTCTAGGAAAATGCCAGATTTCGTAGATGTGTACTATCCTGTACCCTTTCTCTACGGCCATCTCTAGCTCTATCGTACACCAAGTACCGACAATAGCGCGGTCCTCCTCACTGTGTGTGCAGGGTTCTACCTGTGTGTTTAGAGCGCATCTGTAACAGAGGGGGAACATCAACTTCTTGTTCATTTTCACAGGCAATACCGGGAAAAATAAATCTCTGGGCGGATATACTTTAACTTTTGCAAGGCCAAAGTAATTTTTGATGTAACCAAAATCTTTATAAATGATCTCAGGGTGTCCTACAGGATATGTTTTTGTTTTGTTGACAAAGGGGTACAGACTGGTGAAATCGTAGTAATTTATCATCTCCCCAGCAGCCTGCTTGTGATAGAGCTTTATGGCGTTAGTTCTCCCGCCATAGAGTGCATCAGGCGGTTCTAGCGGAACTGGGAACTGCATTTTGAGAAGAAATGATTGAAGCTGTGGTTCCTTTTCAACCATTTCCTTCCACTCATGCTCCCACAAGACGCGCACTGTAAAACCGCATTGTTGTAAGAAACGTTTCTTGGCTAGAAAAGTGTGATACAGCTGGCTGTATGTGGTCTTAGTGAGTTTGTTTACATCCTTTTCATTGTAACAAGAGGGGCATCCGTGAAAATGACACCCCTCAAATTCAAAAGCGACGTGCTGACCGTTAACAAACGCATAGCCGTCCAAAAAATAGCGGCCCACCTGTTTTTCACCTCCTCTCAGAGCGTGTTGAATGTCAATGTTTTCTGTGTGAGACACGTATATGAGCCACTGAATAGCGGGTGTCGAGTAACGTTTTTTTGTTTTGTGATAATTATCAGCAGGTACAATGGCTATAGTGTCTTTTGGAAGGAATTTAAACATGTACATAGCCATACACACAGATGCCAGAGTGATGAGCTGAAAAGGATCAACACATATCGTCGTCGGAACCTTTTTGCGCCGCTCCGTACAGTATTTTAAAACAGTCTTTTTAGTCATTTCCATGACTCGATCTCTGAAAAGTTCGCATGCTTGTCTCAAAACAGCAACATCTTTTTTGCAATAATTCTTTAGCTCTGCTTTAAAATCAAAAACAACATCTTTTTGCGACTCATACCATTCCATAAACTCCTTTTTCTCATCAGACATCATGTATTCTACCCCATAATATTTAACACCAGGTAGGGGTTGTCACCCTCTGGGGTGGACCACCTTCATGCATGCTTTGGCTGAGATTAATATGCCTTCTACGGTCATTGTTGACCCCCGACTACGAGAGGACCTGGATGAATTAAAAATGGATTATTTGATCACTGCTTTGGCCGCTCTGAAATTGTAAGAAAAAAGATACTTTTACTTCATACATGCATTATTTGATGAAAAAGGAGCCTTGCTGGCTGAGGACTCTGTACATTGCAGTTATAATATTTTATGTATTCGCACGTGTACTCAATAAAGCTTTTTAAAACTTTGCATCAGTCTCCTGCGTTCTCTCTCTCTTGTTGTGAAAACAAAAAAAGGTGGGGGGGGGGGGGGGGGGGGCTAAAAGGCTGGGGATGTATGGAGATAGATAACTTCATGAAATAAGAGACTGTAGATAAAGTCTCATAATATACTCAATATCAGCTGTAGGTAAAGCCGGACATAATCGTAATAGGCTTCGGATGTAGATAAATCCGGACATATTCAGAATATACTCTGCTCCGCAGAGTATATCATGATTGACACGTCATAGGACTGACAATTCTGCTATCCCATGCTAAGTTTCACTGAACGAAAGTTCAGCTCCCAGCTTCCAGAAGGGAAGCTGATACCGCATTAAGATAAGGGGCAGAAATCTAAGTTTCACTGAACGAAAGGGACGGTATAATAACTTAGGCTGATTTTGACGAGTTATACACTGTTATACACCAGAAGGAGCACAGCTGACACAGCAACATACGGGGCGGAAAGTAACAAGTACCTGACAATTCTGCTATCCCATGCTAAGTTTCACTGAACGAAAGTTCAGCTCCCAGCTTCCAGAAGGGAAGCAGATACCGCATTAAGATAAGGGACAGAAATCTAAGTTTCACTGAACGAAAGGGACGGTATAACAACTTAGACTGAACCAGAAGGAGCACAGCTGACACAGCAACATAAGGGGCGGAAAGTGACAGGTACCTGACAATTCTGCTACCCCATGCTAAGTTTCACTGAACGAAAGTTCAGCTCCCAGCTTCCAGAAGGGAAGCAGATACCGCATTAAGATAAGGGACAGAAATCTAAGTTTCACTGAACGAAAGGGACGGCATAATAACTTAGGCTGATTTTGACGAGTTATACACTGTTATACACCAGAAGGAGCACAGCTGACACAGCAACATAAGGGGCGGAAAGTGACAGGGGGCGTGGTACCTGTCACTTTTCA
The DNA here is from genome assembly GCF_035609145.1 of Eleutherodactylus coqui. Lineage (NCBI taxonomy): Eukaryota > Metazoa > Chordata > Amphibia > Anura > Eleutherodactylidae > Eleutherodactylus > Eleutherodactylus coqui. The sequence continues at coordinate 172,202,637 of NC_089844.1, forward strand.
GTTTGACGAGTTATATCTACGTATTACTACTTGCAACCTTTGTCGCGCAAAGCTCAGCCGGGGAGCCAACACCAACAGCCTCACCACCACCACCATGCGCAGACATATGATGGCCAAGCACCCCACAAGGTGGGACGAAGGCCGTTCAGCGCCTCCGGTTTGCACCCCTGCCTCTCCCCCTGTGCCCCAACCTGCCACTGAGATGCAACCCCCCTCTCAGGACACAGGCACTACCGCCTCATGGCCTGCACCCACACCCTCATCTCCGCTGTCCTCGGCCCCATCCAGCAGTGTAGTTCAGCGCACTGTCCAGCCGTCGCTTGCGCAACTGTTGGAGCGCAAGCGCAAGTACGCCAGTAGTAATACGTAGATATAACTCGTCAAACTGAAAAGTGACAGGTACCACGCCCCCTGTCACTTTCCGCCCCTTATGTTGCTGTGTCAGCTGTGCTCCTTCTGGTGTATAACAGTGTATAACTCGTCAAAATCAGCCTAAGTTATTATGCCGTCCCTTTCGTTCAGTGAAACTTAGATTTCTGTCCCTTATCTTAATGCGGTATCTGCTTCCCTTCTGGAAGCTGGGAGCTGAACTTTCGTTCAGTGAAACTTAGCATGGGGTAGCAGAATTGTCAGGTACCTGTCACTTTCCGCCCCTTATGTTGCTGTGTCAGCTGTGCTCCTTCTGGTTCAGTCTAAGTTGTTATACCGTCCCTTTCGTTCAGTGAAACTTAGATTTCTGTCCCTTATCTTAATTGGACTTTTGAAAAGCTGGACTTTCTTTAGATTTATTACCCTAAACCAGTATGGATTCTAGAAGCTCTGAAGACATTTTACGCAGAAGATATTTTAATCCCACAAAGCCTGGCTCATTCGGTGGAATTGATAAGCTATGCAAGCATATTAATGGTGTGAAACGCCGACGTGTTGCCCAGTGGCTAACAGCGCAAAATACTTACAGTCTTCATAGAGCGGCCAGAAAGAAATTTGTAAGAAATAAAATAATTGTATCAGATATCGACTATCAGTGGCAGGCTGACCTCGTAAGCTTAATACAATATTCTAAAGAAAACAATGGCTTAAAATATATTTTAACAGTTATAGATGCGCTATCAAAATATGCGTGGTGCGTAGGTTTATCAGACAAATCAGGAAGCAGTGTCGCGAAAGCCTTCGAGCTGATATTTGAAAATGATGGCCGTGTCCCCCAAAAACTTCATACAGACCTCGGAAGGGAATTTGTGAACCGCCCCATGAAACAGCTTTGTAGTTCCTACAGTATACATCATTTCTATACGACTAACTCCGTAAAGGCCGCATTGATTGAACGTTTTAACCGGACTTTAAAAACACGAATGTGGCGATACCTCACACAGCGTAACACTTTTCGTTATATCGACATATTAACTGATCTTGTATTCAGTTATAACCGAACTTATCATCGTACTATTCAGTGCCGTCCAGTGGATGTAACGAAAAATAACTCTTTAAGAATATGGCGAAATGTCTACAGCGATATTCTGAACTCGAGGCATGACAACCCTTCATTAAATATTGGAGATCATGTACGAATTTCTCAATATAAAGGAACATTTGCGAAAGGTTATGAGCAATCATTCACGGATGAAATTTTTGTAGTCAAATCTATTAATACGCGGTTTCAAAAACCACTCTATAAACTAGCCGACCTGAGCGGTGATCCTATAGAGGGAACATTTTATAAAGAGGAGATACAGCGCGTACCGGCTGACGCTAACCGTATTTACAGAATTGAAAAAATACTGAAGAAAAGACGGCGACGCGGTACTACGCATTATTTTGTAAAGTGGCTCGGATACCCTTCAAAATTTAACAGCTGGATCACTGAAAATCAGTTGACGACCGCATAGATCATGGAGTCTGGCTCGTTTTATATAACTCTCCCTAGTAACGCGTCCTCTAAAATTTACCCTGAAAACACAATTTCTACTTATACTACGAAATTGGCTAAGCCTGTTCATCTCTCGGGACCTTATGAAGTGGCATTAACGGAGATACAGTACCCCCATACGTGGGACACGCTTGATCCGTACGAAGGCAACTTTTTCATCGCTAAACAGGGGGGGTATCTTTAACGAGTATTATATGAAGCCTGGATTTTATTCTAACATTGCGGATTTGGTAAGAGCCATCAATGAACGAATTGAAGTCTTGAAGATAACAAACGACGTATTTAAACTGCGTTATGACGCTGTGAGAAGAATTGTCACAGTTTCCGATTCGCCAACCATACAGTTTGCCCCGGGACATAAGTTGTCGGTTCTGTTAGGCCTGCCAGAATATAGCGAAGCATCTGCCGGTACTATACCTGAAAGACGAAAACAATACGCCGATATAAACGCAGGATTTTATACATTATTTATTTACTCAGATATTGTTCAGCATCAGATTGTGGGAGATAGCTATGTCCAATTATTAAAAAACGTTGAAATCAGCGGTAAAAATGCCGATATTGTCACGTTGCACTACGTCCGCCCGGATTACATACCCTTGTGCAAACATCATTTTGACTCTATCACAATTACAATTTTATCCGATCAGGGCAGTCCTGTTAAATTCAAGTACGGAAAAAGCTTAGTACGATTACACTTTAGGCCGCGCAACGAATCGTCACGTTAAAATGCTGTCTCAGAGGTTGTATGGCGACCCCCAAGTGTACGTGAATTATTACGTGGCTCAGTCGGGTCGTGGCCTGGAAAGCTTCCGGGGTGATGAGTATATGTATGGGGCGGGGCTTGCTGGATTGTTCCGTGGGCTTTTTAGAAGAGCCGTTCCTCTTTTCAGAAAAGGCCTAGAATTAGTAAAACCGCATGTAAAGACGGCTGTCAAAAACATCGCTAAAGACGCAGTCACAACTATCTCCACAGCTGTTATGGATCGGATCAATCAGCCCCAGCAAGCTCAAAGCGGTTCAGGCCTTGTTTATGTCACCAAAAATACTCGTAAAAGAAAAAGGCGTCTCGCAATGCCCCCGATGCTCATGGATAAGAGCGCTTTGCGTAAAAGACGACGACGTCAGAAACAGGTTAGACGCTCAGCGGACGACATCTTCTAACTCTCCAACATGGCTTTCATACACGACGGGTCCATAGAATGCACCAAATCTGAATTGGATATTTTCGCCATACCGCCCACACAAACGAGTATTGAAAAATCGCTATTTGTTGAAGTACAGCCTATAGCGGCACTCACCGAGAACGCACCATTGGAATTCTTCATATCGGGCAGCGGTGAATATTATTATGACTTAAATAATACCCTCCTACATCTAACCTGCCGTATAGTTAAACAAGATAACTCGGACATCCCAGACGGCGCTCGCGTTGCATTTATTAATTATCCTATAGCGACGCTTTTCAACCAAGTGGACATCACGCTGGGGGATCGTATTATCTCGCAATCAGATAATCTTTATAGCTATAGAGCGTATATTGAAACTATTTTGAATTATGGTTCTCAAGCGCTGGCATCACAGCTTACGGCTGGACTGTTCTACAAAGACACGTCTGGTCATCATCATGATAGGACTCTTGATGGCCCCAACTTAGGCTTCATCAAAAGAGCCCAGGCCTCACGCCGTTCTAAATCTGTGGAACTTTTGGGGCCTATTTATGGGGATATATTTAACCAGCCAAAGCTCATATTAAATGGATTGGATCTTAAGGTTAAAATGACTAGAAATAAAGACTCTTTCTGCCTGATGTCTTCCGATCCCGAGCCGTATAAAGTTCAAATCACGCGAGCGTCCCTGTTCATAAAACGCGTGCAAGTGTCACCGGCTGTCAGAATAGGTCACAGCCAAGCACTTCTTTCATCCACGGCTAAATATGGACTAGAAAGAGCCTGCCTAAAAGTCTATAGCGTGCCTGCAGGGGCCCGAATTACGAACCATGAAAATCTGTTCCTCGGGCAGATTCCTAAAACAGTGATATTAGGATTTGTCGATAATGAGGCCTTTAGCGGATCGTATCAGAAGAATCCTATCTGCTTTAATCATTACGACATCAATTTTGCTTCTCTGTATCTGGACGGACAACAGATACCCGCCAGGCCTTTTCAGCCTAATTTCGATGCCGAATTAGCCATTAGAGAGTACATGGCTCTTGTGCATATTTCCGGAAAGGACAAATCAGACAGCGCGATCGCTATTGACCGAGAAGAATACATTCGCGGTTATACATTTTTTTCTTTTGATCTTTCTCCGGATCAGGAACCAGGATTACACTACTCCCTCATTAAAACGGGGAACCTGCGGGCAGAAATCAGATTTGCCATCCCTACGCCGCACACTATAAACATGATAGTGTACGCCCTCAACCCAGCTATTCTGGAGATAAACCACAGAAGAGAAGTCCTGTATGATCACAACTAATCATGAACACTCTACAGATTACAAATCTTCTCAAGGCAGATCCTTATACCGATCAGCTATTTGCGGGTGTATATCCCTGTGACTTCTTACCCCGTGATGTTGTATCTCAAAAACCGGCCGCCTATGTTGTAAACACAGACGATTCCAGCCATCCAGGTCGTCACTGGGTACTAATTATCTTGTGTGATGATGAGAAAGCCCTATTTTTTGATAGTTACGGTTTACCACCAACAAGTGAGCTATTTCCAAAGGCGTTTATAAACTTTTTAAACCGGAATTGTCGCACATACATATATCAAGATAATCAGTTACAAGATACGCTTAGCGCTTATTGTGGCCATTACTGCGTGTTTGTACTTTACCAAATTGCTAGGGGAGTTTCTTATAAAAAAGTATTGGATTGTTTCAGTGACAAATTTAAATCAAATGATGTATTTGTGGCAGCGTTTGTAAAGTATAATATACCACGCATAAACTACGGCTGTAGATTGAATTGTACATATAGCCAGGGCTGTTGCCCCTTAGGTCCTTGAGTGGTTATTTTTCAGAAAGCGGCTAATCACGCCCTGTGGGCGTCGCTTTTCGCTGGCTTCCAGCGCAGTAAGAATATGTCAGCCTGCTTCGCAACTCTGACGAGCTCACAACTACTAAGCCATGATGTATGAAGCTATGGACACCGCACCGCGAAAGGCGGATAAAGAGCGCCACGATGCTGATGTGGCTGTTATTTTACAGCGAAGTGATTTGACCCCAGGATTCAAGCATGGCGCTGTGCTTTTGCTACACAGACTCACGCTGAACAGGAAAGTTATAGCGTGGAACACTAAAGGGGAGTTCGTCTACAAAGAAAACGCTATCAGAGGGTCCAGTATCCAGAGTTTGATCCGTCATGCTACGCAAAACCACAGTACTACCAAGAAAAGTCACCCTCTGGGGTGGACCACCTTCATGCATGCTTTGGCTGAGATTAATATGCCTTCTACGGTCATTGTTGACCCCCGACTACGAGAGGACCTGGATGAATTAAAAATGGATTATTTGATCACTGCTTTGGCCGCTCTGAAATTGTAAGAAAAAAGATACTTTTACTTCATACATGCATTATTTGATGAAAAAGGAGCCTTGCTGGCTGAGGACTCTGTACATTGCAGTTATAATATTTTATGTATTCGCACGTGTACTCAATAAAGCTTTTTAAAACTTTGCATCAGTCTCCTGCGTTCTCTCTCTCTTGTTGTGAAAACAAAAAAAGGTGGGGGGGGGGGGGGGCTAAAAGGCTGGGGATGTATGGAGATAGATAACTTCATGAAATAAGAGACTGTAGATAAAGTCTCATAATATACTCAATATCAGCTGTAGGTAAAGCCGGACATAATCGTAATAGGCTTCGGATGTAGATAAATCCGGACATATTCAGAATATACTCTGCTCCGCAGAGTATATCATGATTGACACGTCATAGGACTGACAATTCTGCTATCCCATGCTAAGTTTCACTGAACGAAAGTTCAGCTCCCAGCTTCCAGAAGGGAAGCTGATACCGCATTAAGATAAGGGGCAGAAATCTAAGTTTCACTGAACGAAAGGGACGGTATAATAACTTAGGCTGATTTTGACGAGTTATACACTGTTATACACCAGAAGGAGCACAGCTGACACAGCAACATACGGGGCGGAAAGTAACAAGTACCTGACAATTCTGCTATCCCATGCTAAGTTTCACTGAACGAAAGTTCAGCTCCCAGCTTCCAGAAGGGAAGCAGATACCGCATTAAGATAAGGGACAGAAATCTAAGTTTCACTGAACGAAAGGGACGGTATAACAACTTAGACTGAACCAGAAGGAGCACAGCTGACACAGCAACATAAGGGGCGGAAAGTGACAGGTACCTGACAATTCTGCTACCCCATGCTAAGTTTCACTGAACGAAAGTTCAGCTCCCAGCTTCCAGAAGGGAAGCAGATACCGCATTAAGATAAGGGACAGAAATCTAAGTTTCACTGAACGAAAGGGACGGCATAATAACTTAGGCTGATTTTGACGAGTTATACACTGTTATACACCAGAAGGAGCACAGCTGACACAGCAACATAAGGGGCGGAAAGTGACAGGGGGCGTGGTACCTGTCACTTTTCAGTTTGACGAGTTATATCTACGTATTACTACTGTTGCACACCACTGTTCGTCGGTCGTCAGGCGTCTCTGTGAAAAACTGCCAGACCTTAGAGCACCTCGGCCTCTGCAGGGTGGCATGGCGCGAGGGCGCGCTTTGGGAAACACTTGGTGGATTATTCGGTCTGGCCCTGCCTCTACCCCTGGCCACCGCACTGCCTCTTGCAACCTGCCCTGCTGATGCCCTTGACTCCCCCTCTGAAGACCTGTCCTCCTGAGTAAGCGTTGCACACCAGGTGGGGTCAGTCACCTCATCGTCCTGCTGCTCTTCCTCCGAATCCTCTGTGTGCTGCTCCCTCGGACTTACTGCCCTTACTACTACCTCACTGCAAGACAACTGTGTCTGATCGTCATCGTCCTCCTCACCCACAGAAAGTTGTTGAGACAGTTGGCGGAAGTCCCCAGCCTCTTCTCCCGGACCCCGGGAACTTTCGAATGGTTGGGCATCAGTGACGATAAACTCCTCTGGTGGGAGAGGAACCGCTGCTGCCCAATCTAAGCAGGGGCCCGAGAACAGTTCCTGGGAGTGTTCCCGCTCCTGAGCAGGTGTTATTGTAGTGGAGTGAGGAGGCTGGGAGGAAGGAGGAGCAGCAGACAGAGGATTCGGATTGGCAGCAGTGGACGGCGCAGAACTGCGGGTAGACGATAGGTTGCTCGAAGCACTTTCTGCCATCCAGGACAGGACCTGCTCACACTGCTCATTTTCTAATAACCGTCTCCCGCGTGGACCCATTAATTGGGCGATGAATGTGGGGACACCAGAAACGTGCCTCTCTCCTAATCGCGCAGCAGTCGGCTGCGACACACCTGGATCAGGAGCTTGGCCTGTGCCCACACCCTGACTTGGCCCTCCGCGTCCTCGGCCGCGTCCACGTCCTCTAGGCCTACCCCTACCCCTCAGCATGCTGTATTACCAGTGATTTGATTTCACAGGCAGCTAATAAATTGGCGCAAGACTGCAGGCCAAATATAATTTTTTCCCTTTTTTGAAAACGAAAGGCCCCACTGCCTCTAGTGAATGAATAATCTAAGTTTAATAACTGTGCTGTTTTCCTGCTAATGTGTCACAGAACGTGAGGGTAGCAGAGTTATTAACTGTGGCAGAGCAGGTATTTTTTTTCCCAATTAAGGAAAGCAAATGGCGAAGCCAGGAGTAAAACGTAGCTGGGTGCGTATGATTTTTACAGGTTGCACACGCAGCCGACACGTGTCCACCGGCGTTAGTACCGACAGAGGCAGGACAAATAGAATTATTTTCCGTTTTTTTGCACCAAAAGGCAGCACTGCGTATATTCTATGAACATGAGAAGTTTAATAACTGTGCTGTTTTCCTGCTAATGTGTCACAGAACGTGAGGGTAGCAGAGTTATTAACTGTGGCAGAGCAGGTATTTTTTTTCCCAATTAAGGAAAGCAAATGGCGAAGCCAGGAGTAAAACGTAGCTGGGTGCGTATGATTTTTACAGGTTGCACACGCAGCCGACACGTGTCCACCGGCGTTAGGACGGACAGAGGCAGGACAAATAGAATTATTTTCACTTGTTTTACAAGCAAAAGGCAGCACTGCGTATATTCAATGAATAATAACTGTGTTGTGGCCCTGCCTATACAATTCTTTCCCTGCAGTATCAATGGAGGGTGGAATGCTCTGCAGAGGCGATTTTGAGAAGCAAAAAAAATGCAGCACAGCTAACAGCAGCCTGGACAGTACTGCACACGGATAAATATGGCCCTAGAAAGGACCGTTGAGGTTCTTGAAGGCTACACTCACTCCTAACACTCTCCCTGCCTATGCAGCACTTCTGTCCCTAATGCCGGGTGCAACGCTCTGCAGAGCCGATTTTGAGAAAAAAAAAAATGGCACTGCTAACAGCAGCCAACACACAGCTATCAGTGGCCCTAATAAGGACCTTTGGGGGGTCTTGAAGCCTACACTAACTACCAATTCTTTCCCTACAGCAGCTCCGGTACAAACAGCACTGTCCCTCATCTAACTCACACGGCATCTGAGCCGAACCGCGGGAGGGGCCGACTTTTATGTTCGGGTGACACCTGATCTTCCCAGCCACTCACAGCAGGGGGGTGGTATAGGGCTTGAACGTCACAGGGGGAAGTTGCAATGCCTTCCCTGTCTTTCAATTGGCCAAAAAAAGCGCGCTAACGTCTCAGGGAAGGAAGTGAAAGTAACCAGAACACCGCATGGTGTTCGTTACGAATAACGAACATCCCGAACACCCTAATATTCGCACGAATATCAAGCTCGGAAGAACACGTTCGCTCATCTCTAGTAGACACCAATGGGTTGAACTCCAAATTCTGATTTATTTTAAGAATTCTCAGCAATATCAGCTTGTTTCAGCACAGCTCTTCAGCAAATAAACTTAGATGTCCTTTTGTTTCATATAGTTCAATATACAGTCCATCTCACCCACTCTCCAGGGCAGCTTCACACAGTTGTCTTCAGGACTCACTCTGCTTTCCCTCAGGATAGTTTCACTCCAATCTTCCTGAGGCACACACACAGTCTCTCCAGTGTCCAGGTCTCTCTCCAGACCTCTCGCTCCCAGTCCAGGTCTCCCCCTGGATCTGTCTTGGGCTCTCACAGAAATTTTAAACAATAGCTGATCTGTAATACCTAGATCACCTATGCCTCCCCCTCCCCCATTTGAACCAGGATACTCGATTGAGAGAAGAGTAGCTGGGTTCAAGGTAGTACAACATTGAAAAGAAATATTAGGGGGGGTATGAAAAGAGCACATTGTAGCTGGATCTGACAGGCCAGAGATAAGTGCTTGGGTTGCACTTGCGTGAGTATGCTCTGGATGTCATGAGGGGTGAGGACCACTAGGGGGTAGTCCAATACCAACTCAGAAGGTTTGTCAACCATTGCCTGAACTGCTGCCACCCCACAAACACATTAGGGAGCTCCTCGAGCCACTAGATCCAGCCTCATGCAGTAGTATCCAAGTGGCTGTGGTTGTCCTCCGTACTTTTGTGTCAATACTGTCATCACACGGCCAGAAAGTTCAGTACAGAAAAGAGTAAAGGGCAAAGTGTAGTTGGGCATACCCAAGGCTGGAGAGCTGAGAATGGAGCTTCAGGGGTGAGGGAGAAAGGAATGATTGAAAGACTGTCATAGAGTGGTTGCCTAAGAGAGGAAACAAAGTGCATCCATGGGCGGCAATATGAAACAAGGCCCAGAAAGGTGCGCAATTTGGCAACAGATGTAGGTACGGATATGGCCTGGACAACAGCCTTTCGTCCCTCTGTCAGATGTCTATTTTCTTGAACTAAGCAATGATCCAGGAGAACAACCTTTGTTTTGGCAGAACTGAAATTTTTCCTTTGAGGCTTTGTAACCGTTTTCTGCAAGAAAAAATTAACAGTGAAATTGTGACCTGTTGGCAGGCTTCCAAAAAATCAGCACACAGCACCTACATGCGGTAGGTGTCTAGCTGACCCTTCAGCGTCTTTTCTTGACTGGAAAAAGAGGGGTGTTTGCTGGAGAACGTATCTCGCGCAAAGCTCCCATTGAAACCAAGTCTCCCACTTGTTCCCCAATTGCATTTTCTTGTGGGAAAACTAAGGGGATACTGTTTGACCCAGGGGTGTCTACCCTGGTTACCGATTTACCATTACAGGGAGTACATTCAATTTCCCTATGTCTGTCTTGGAGGTGGCCCACCATTTGTCAGGCCCTGCGGAAAGCTGAGTTTCTGCAGCAGCTGTCAGGACAAACACATGAGCCGGATCCACCAAGAGAGCAGTTAGTTTACAAAAACTCTTCTGAACGGGCACCTGAGGTCTCAACCCGTACCGATCAAGCCAGTGAGAATTTTATGATAAGGCTTGTAAGATGTCAGTGCCAATAACAGAGACATGAATTACAACAAGGCAGAATAATCTACAAACATCTATCCACATTGGAAAAGTTATATACTTTAAGCAAATTCATTATTAATCTGATCCTGCTAGCAATGTCTCATCAAATTTGAGGAAAAAAAATAAAAAAAATTTCCTGACTGCCCAAGATTCTTACCCCCTCCTTGTGGACAAGAGAGGGATGACCCATTACGTACTTTTACATCATCTAGCTCCCCCTCCTTGATTGTGGCCGTTTGCATGTTTCTTCATGCTTTCATTTAAAGTTCGCAATCTTAAAATTCCAATCACAAACAAGTAAAGTCTTATGCAGAGGGAAGGGGAAGAAACTTTTATCCCCAGTCAATATCTGCATCACACATTTTACATTCATTACAGCCTGAACACTGGTCATTAACTCTCATTCATCCATGTGGTCAAGTCTGTCTCTCTCATATTGATATTAAGCCTCCGCAGCAAAGCTAACTAGAGACATTTCTCCTACAGAACATTCTCAGAGACATAGTACAATACTAACAGCATTTAGCAGTTATACACACGTCCAACCAATCGCAGAACTGGCATTTACACAAAGAACAGCAAAAATATACCTTAAAATTCCTATTTTTCCTATTTTTAAGACCGTATAATTCACTGAATTCATTACAGGTTTCTATTCAAATTATGCAATCAGATGCAAGATTTACAGTCAGTCTCACACACTGACCTTTCTGCTGGTTATCTTATCTATAAGGAGGGGCTGTGCCTTGCAGCACACATTCCTTCTCTGCAAAGTCAAGGATTTGCTTCAATCTCCCTAAACTCTGAAGGGAGGGGGGGGGGGGTCATGACAAGGGGGAACAGAGCTTTACACAGATCAAGCATTACCCCTTTATCTTATTGCTCCAACTGCTTCTCCAGCTTTGAGAGCAGTTAGGGGTATCAGGTCCTGCCATGTGGCATTGTAGGTGCTCTGTATTTAAACCATTTGTCTGTAGTATATCATCGGTCTGGCAATAGGGTCCGGCAATTGTTGGATCAGTGACATGAGCTCCTGGGGAGTCCAGGGTCTGTGCTCCGCCATGGACACCTGCATGACTCCCTCAGGTGCCGTCCCTCCGTTCCCTGAAGAGGAGGAAGCATTATGGAGATCAGAACTGTGCGCCCCTCCCTATGCTGCGGCTGCCGCTCGTTGTGCTATAGTTTGACTGCGTGTTACTACAGGGTAAATTCCTCGCATGACTCCTGAGCGAGGAGCACTACAAGTCATACAAGAATCCTGGTTATCTGAATTCTGTTGACCACACACCCCACAAGTCCAACCCTCAGGTCTGTTTGAGGCAGAGGGATTGGGGTAGGGAGGTGTTGTCCGGTGTGGATTGTCAGGGGGTGCATAATACATATGTCCCTTGAAATCCTTCTTCTGATAGTCCAGTCCTGCTGTGTCTATTCTTGTCTTGATCCATCTGTCTAACATACTTTTATCCAACCTTCATGACTATCTCTGAATCTTTCCCAAACTTGCTGGTCTAAGACTCCATTCTCCCAAAATTCTAAACACCTGCTTTTCTCAACAACTTACTACATTCTTTTCCCACAGCTTGTTTACCTTCCCTCTCCTCCACTATTTCTTTGGTTGTTTTCCATAGAGGCATACTCTTGCCATGTACATTTCCCATATTGTCTGTTGTTGCTGCGCTTATACTTCTGTCCTCCCTTATTTCTCCTGCCTCTATTTTTCCCTTCTTTTACAAAAGAAGATTTCCCCAGGAGCTACTATTGAAAGTTAGTCCTGTTCTGCCTAGGCTTCTCGCAACCCAAAGGTTGTACCTATTCAGAGGTCAGTAAGGGGCCTCCACGGCTTATAATTGCCTGTATCTCTGCGCTACCTTCCACAATACCCAGACTAGGAGTAGCACATATAAACAAATACCAACAGCCAAGCAAATACCTTCCCACTCAAGCAACATATAAGCCCATCTGGGTTCTTATGGACTTGAAGTCTTGCTTACAAGGAAGAATGCACACCTACCCTCAGATCTGGAGAAAGATCAACCAGGAAAACACAGATCAGGTTGGCAAGATAATGTCCTACCGTACAGCACTGTTTTTCAGTCTGTGGTTCCAGGTTGCTCCTTCCCACTCGTGTTCTGAGAGTCGGGGTACAATGATCGTCCTGCTGTCGCCTCAAGCCCCACCGTTGGGCAGCCAGTTTGTTAGGGATATTCCAGGGACCCCAAATGATATGTTGCCGAGTTCCAAATTATTATTGTATATCCGTCCGGAAGGAATCAATAAGATACAGTCAGTTTGCTGTATACCAAAGAATTCTATGTTTATTACTATAGACAAGTGTTTTTATCAAGAAGTGAACGGAGAAAAAAAAAGGAAAGGGGGTATACATGGCTTTATGCCAAAGCTTCACATAAGGTCTTGTGTGAAACAATTAACTCACGTAGACAAATTCATGTGAAACGAACAGACAGTACATATCTACAAAAACTTGTAACATTTTCTACTGTGGAATGCTGGTGATAACTGAGTAAGCTGTATTTCAGGAGAGATTCTGAAAGAACAAAGGAATGGCTATACATTCAGATAAATTCTCATCTAAGGTGAAAAACAGTTTGGGCTAAAGTTCATAGTTAGTGTTGTATGAGACAAGACAAAATGGAGATTTACAGAGCTTCAGTCTTAACAGTTTTAATAATTAATAACTTCAGAAGGGTCGATGATCCTGGGATTATTCCAATTGCTATATTGGAGTCAGGGTGGAATTTTTTTCCCTTAAATGGGGAAAATTTCCTTCTACCTCATTGAGTCATGGGGTCTTTTCTGCCTTCCTCTGTTTTAGCCTATTACCCAAATTGGTGGGTAATAGGCTGAACGGGATGGACACCTGTTTTTTTTCAGCTTTACATACTATATTACTATCCTTAAAGTGGTTGTCCCGCAAAAGCAAGTGAAGTTTAACACTTCTGTATGGCCATATAAATCCACTTTGTAATATACATCGTGCATTAAATATTGGCCATACAGAAGTTATATACTTACCCCCCCCGGTGTTGGCATCCCTGTCTCCATGGCGCTGAACCGAAGCCTTCTTCTGCCTCAATTAGACGCGCTTGCGCAGTTTGCCTCTTCTGTCCAGTTGAAGGGGCCGCTCCGGCGTGCTCGCGCCGCACAGGTCTTCTGCGCATGAGCAGAAGACCTGTGTGGCGCAAGCACGCCGGAGCGGCCCCTTCAACTGGACAGAAGAGGCAGACTGTGCAAGCGTGTCTAATCGAGGCAGAAGAAGGCTTCGGTCAGCGCCATGGAGACGGGGACACCAACTCCAGGGTGGTAAGTATATAACTTCTGTATGGCCAATAGTTAATGCACGATGTATATTACAAAGTGGATTTATATGGCCATACAGAAGTGTTTAACTTCACTTGCTTTTGCGGGACAACCCCTTTAAGGAGACATATATATTAGGGGTGTGGTGTCACTATTACTAAGTAAGAGCACTAAGTGGGGCATCAGTGCTGAGTAGGGGTATAGATACTGGGTTGGCGGTACGCTTACCCAGTATGAGGGCACTGTAACTCACTGGAGGGACTAGGGGGCAGCATTACAGAGTTGAGGAAACTAAGATGACACTAGGAGGACAATATTGCATTCAAAAAGGGGCCTATTTTTCTTTTTCGCACACAAAACCTGTCTATCCACAATTACAGGTTGTCAGAACTGCCTGCTTGGTTGATATGTATTGTGACTGTGGTTAAAAAAAGTTAAAAGCAGTTTAAAATATCATTTGCATACTTAATTACATTTATTCATACCCTGATGATTATTTGTAATTGTATTTTTTTGATTTTATAGGTAAAACCTTTGGGGACTTCTTGGTTGAACTGGGAATGGAGAATAATAGAAACTCTAAGCTGACTTTAAGGAACATTTTGAGCATTGGTCAAGAGAATCTAAATCATTTTAAGCCAAATACCCTAGCAGATCTTCCAAAACACTTTTTGATGAATATTATAGCCTTGGATAGAAATGCAAGAAAAACTGAACTTGAGGATGGTCTGTCAGACCCAGCATTGAGTGTAGATGATGATCAATTTGATTTCTTCAACACGAAAACAGAGAATCCTAGGTTAAAATCCATCCACCCTTTGGATGTTCTGTGTGCAGTCCTGAATTGCTCAGATAAATGTCTTCAACAAGTGATTATATCAAAAATGTCTCTGTGTCAGTTTCCGGTTCCTCTCTTGCTTCCTGCTGGTTCAGATTGTACCTTGATGCTTTGGGCAATGAGAGACATTGTGAAGAAATGGAGACCTCAGTCTCTAGCTGACAGTAAAGGTTTCATGGAAGACAATGTGGTAAATATTGAAATGCCGATCTTCTCTTTCATCAGGGTTGGGCCAAGTAAGTTATCTAAATCTAAACTACTAAACCAAGTTTTGATCCCAGCTCAAAAACATCATGACTTCTTCCTGCATCATAACATGGAAGGAGGCAACATTGAGAGGAAGATATCTGACGGACTAGTGGAAATGTCCTGGTACTTTCCATGTGGAAAATCTGATGTATTCTCAGAGCCTATTGCTGTGGCCAATTTACGCGGAGACCTGGAGTCCAACTGGGAACAGTTCGCATTTTTGACTAAAATTTCATCGGCCACCTTTATATTTATAAATAGTATGTGTGAAAGACAACTCCAATTATTATCATCCTGCAATCCTAATGAGACCAAGCTTTATTTCATTGTTGCTCCAGGCAAAGACAAGGCCGTTGACCCAGAGACAAGGAAATGCATGCAAAAGCTAATGACACTCCTACAGATTGAGAAAACAAATCTGGTACTAAAATCAGCCACCATGAATGATGCAGACTTTGTGAGCAAGGTAAAAAAAATCATAGATTGGCAATTAAAACATAATTCTAAACTAGTAGCACTAAATGATATTACTAAACACGTTTCTAATCTTAAGATCAACATAGATGAGGCTTCTCCTGAGTTGAAGAACACAAGAGACTATGCACTTAAGATCAGCTCAATGATTCAAAATGTGGAAATGTTTAAGAGTCAAAGTTTGACTTTACAAGGAGATCCGTGGATACAATTATCTAAACTGGAAAAGGAATTATGCAGATTGACAAAACAAGGCGAAGAAGATCAACAAATGTATCTGTCAAAGTTAAAAAAAACACGTAATTTACTTCATAAACAACAAAATGAGCATGTTCTCCCAGAAGCCATGGCGTTATTCATCAGTGCACTTACTCATTTATCTAAAGATGAAAAACAACATTTTCTTAAGTGGATGAAATTTGTTCTTGATTCCATTGCAAGAAAGAATTTATCCAAATTACAGACTGAATATAAAGAGAAGTGTAACAAACCTGATGCATCAGTCAACCCCCAAGAACTTAAGCAGCTTGATAAGAGCATTTCTGAGAGTTCACTAGGAATTGAACATTTACTCCGTGAGTTGGGACAGCTCTATGAGGCTGAATGCTCCATGATAAAACAAAGACTACTTCCTACAAACAGAATACGTTTTTCTGGATTGCCAAAAATTGCTGCTGACCTGCTTCTCGATGGGTTCCCATTGGAGCTTATTGATGGAGATGCCTCCAACATCCCCTTACAGTGGATAACTGATGTCCTGACTGAGCTGGATAAGAAGATGGGAGGACAATGTAGGATGAGAGTTATAACTGTGCTGGGAGTGCAGAGTACGGGGAAGTCCACCCTACTCAACACCATGTTTGGTCTACAGTTCCCGGTGGCCAGTGGACGATGCACACGAGGAGCCTTCATGACTCTTATTATTGTTGAAAAGAATTTCCAGAAAGAACTTGGCTGTGAATTCATTCTGGTGATCGACACTGAAGGGTTGAAAGCTCCTGAATTGTCTTCCCTTGATGACAGTTATGAACATGACAATGAATTGGCTACAGTAGTGGTTGGGTTGAGTGATATCACCATAGTGAATATGGCCATGGAAAATGCCACAGAAATGAAAGATATTTTGCAGATTGTGGTCCATGCATTTTTAAGGATGAAAGAAGTTGGCAAGAAACCCAACTGTCAATTTGTCCATCAGAACGTGAGTGATGTGTCTGCCCATGACAAGAATATGAGAGACAGGAAGAAACTTCTAGAACAACTAGATGAAATGACAAAAGTTGCCGCAAAAATGGAAAAGAAACGTGGCATTGACAAATTCAGTCATGTCATGGACTATGACCTGGACAAACACAACTGGTACATTCCTGGATTGTGGCAGGGGGTCCCACCAATGGCTCCTGTGAACTCAGGATACAGTGAACATGTTTCTGAGGTTAAAAAATATCTATTACAATTCCTACAAACACAGAAAGGTCAAAGCCGGGCTTTAACAATACCTGCTTTTTGTGAATGGGTAAGAAGTTTGTGGACTGCTGTCAAACATGAGAAATTTATCTTCAGTTTCAGAAACAGTCTGGTGGCTGAAGCTTATAGTAAGTTGTCGGAGCAGTTCTCCTCATGGGAATGGAACTTTACCAAAGAGGTCAATAAGTGGGTAGTAAGGAAGAAAACTAACATTAAGAATCAACCAACTCACAATTTTGAAGAAAACAGATGTGAGACAATCAAGAATCTTGATCAGCTTCTGCATGATGAAGAGAAGAAAATGTTAGACCTGATTGAGAAATATTTTGAAAGTGGATCAGAAGACACTCATTTGATAGAAAGGTATCATGAAGAGTTTAAAAATGGTGTTACGAGTCTAAGAAAAGCGCTCGGGAGAAATGCTATCGACAAGTATGAAAAAACACTTTCTATACAAAAAGCAAACCTAAAGATTCGAGGCATTAAGAAAAAATACCAGATGTTAATTGAAGAGAAAATTGATGGACTCTTGAAAACCTGCAGAGAGAAAAACAACGAGCTTAGTGATGCAGAAGTGGAAGAGGAATTTACTGCCATGTGGGAGAAGACAATATCAGATTTACAAATTGAGAAATTGGAGAGGCGAAATGTGAATAATGCAATTCTGCAGCAACTTAGACAAGACATGAGCAACAAAGGACCTGAAATAAATCAAACCTTATTGGCTGTGAAGAAGTTAGCAGAATATGGCATCGATTTTAGTAAAGAAAATAAAAAAAAAGGTCTGGATAGGATCTTAATTAAAGTTAATGCATTTTTTGGAAAAAGTAAGAAATCATGTGAATTGTTTGCTACCTCACTGATAGAGATGTGTGACAGATATGTCACCGAGAAGGAGAACACCAATGAGGACTATGACGACACTTACTGCCAGGAAATTCTGCAGATGATCAATAGGAAACTTGAAGATGAGCATTCTAAAAATCTTGACTTCACAGTACAGTCTGAGTTGAACCTCAAACTCTTCATTTTTGGGAAAGCATCCAGCAGGTTTCAGCAGATCCATGACAGGTTTATTGAGACGAATGATCGCAGAACCAGCATGGACAACCTGAAGCCTGATTATTGGGCTATATTTCTGGATGTTTTTAAAGCAAAAGATGAATCTCAAAGCCGAGGCAGGCAGTTCTGTGAGAAGTGTCTGACCCCAGCAATAACCGATTACGTTTACGATCACCTGGGAAGAGTGATGGTTGATGACATCTTAAATGGCTCAGATAACCAGATATTCAAAATTAGAAGCTTTTTCCAATATAATCTTCTGAAAAACTTACTGGATGAAATGTCTTTCAAGAAATATGTTGAATATATTAATCGGTATGAAATGTTTTCAAAGCGCTGGATCTTAAATAAGCTATCAGAGATCTATGGGAATCCGGCAACTCTCCAACCATTACAGGCAGATCTCATCAGATCTATTAGCAAAGACGTGAGAGACATTCTTAGAGAAGACACAATTCTCAACAGTGAAAACATCCCTCAGTTCTTAGAAAATGTTCAGAAGAAGTTAAATGAAAAGTTAGTTATTTCCCAAACAGCAATAAAAATAATTGCTTTCAATAATGAAGTAGACGTTCGTCAGTTCTCATCTCATATTCAGAGTCTTCTTGCTTCAGTAGAACAGCAGGTCCTGTCAGAGCTGAAGTCTATGAGTTTTGAATCCCTACTTTCCAAGTTGACCTTGAAGCCTCAGGATGAGTTGTTCAGGCAGGTGATTGGATGTGGACATCAGTGTCCATTCTGTAAAGTCCCCTGTGAGGCCGGGGGTGGTGACCATAAGGAGCACTTTGCATCTGTCCACAGATCTGATGGTCTGGGACGATACAGATATTCATACAGTCACATTTTAACCAAAGACATTTGTACCGCTAATGTTGTGGGTACAGCTACTTTTCGAAATCAGAAGACAGATTGGAAACCCCACCCGTTCAAAGAGTACCGCACTTACTATCCAGACTGGGCCATCCAACCCGACCCCAGCATTGAGTCCTCAGATTACTGGAAATACATTTTTGCCCAATTTAATGGGAAATTTGCTGAGGAATACGAAGCCAAACCAGCTGAACTGCCTGATGACTGGCAGGAAATAAAAAAAGACGTTGCCCTCAGCAGCTTAAAGAAAACATTCAATGTGACCTAATGTCGGCAGCAGTAACAGAGGAGCTGTACAAAATGTCCAGAGCTACAAATCTATACATACAAGTAGCTTCTCTCATGTATGCTTCATTCAAAAGTGTTTGCTGTCAGGACTCTTAGAATGAGTCTATGAGTCCTGCTAACACTGCCCACATGTATACTCGTAGAAGAGCTACCAATCAGCAATATGTGGGTAGAGTCAGCAGGACTCACAGGCTCATTCTACTAGTCCCCGCAGCAGTTAGGGCACGCATACACATAGCAGAAATGCTGTATAATTACGTAGCGAAAAATTCTGCATCTAAATTTAGCAACTATGGCGCTCCCACCCAGCAGCCCCTAGTGAGCTCCAAGCCGCAGGTCAGGTGATGCCATTTCCAAATCACCTGACCAATGGCTCAACACTCACTTGAGGCAGCCGGGTGACGGGGCGCGATATATGCCAGGTAACGTGGAGCGCTGTAGCTGCAAACACTAGCTGCAGATATGCATTTTTTTTGTGCAGAAATGCTGCAGGATTTGCTACAAAATTCTGTGTTGCAGAATTTCCACAGTATTTACGCTGTGTGTGAACTTACCCTTAAACAGTTTTTTACATGAATCAAGAGATCAGTGGCTAAGTATCCCCAAGTCCAGCAACGGTCACTTGTTTCCCATTTACTGATATGGATCAAAATGCCACATATAGCAGTCCCTATGTAGTAATCAAAGACTGGTTGACTTTAAAAGTCTGGATCATTCACGTTCCATAGGTTTAAATGTAAGTACGTTGTGATCAAGATGCAAGAAGATCCTACATCCCAGCCGTTATCAGTGCTCTGCACTCCAGGTTGGAGCCACCAATCCTGTCCTGGACTCAAAGAGTACGTGAACTTTTCTCCTGGACTGTTTATGTAGTTTCTTGGATTACCAAGAGAACTGAGCTTGTTTGGCAGTAATGTGTGACCCATAAATGAGAGGTCCTGAGGTTGTTATTGCTAAGTATGTTTTGTCTTCTTAATATTGATCAAAAGGAAAAGCTTAGAAATTCTCCAGTAAAACCAATTAAGTTCCATCTATCGATGTCCAACCAACAGAAAAGCCGGGACTTGATTGCTGATTTTTCCAGTTCTTGGTCTTATGCTCGTCATGTTTCTCTGTGGATTCTACTACTTGCAGTAGGATTTTAGTAAAAGCCACAGATATAAAGGTGGTGGGAACAATGACAATTCCAGCCACTATTGAACCTGATGGCAGAGAAATTAGGTAGTCTTTAATAATACTGAGGACTTTAAGATGCCATGAACTCAGGTCATGGTGATCTTTCCTCTAGTTTCATGTCTCAGTGAAGCTCACTCCAGTACTGTTACACAGGAGCGAGTATCTCTCAGAGCGTGGCCAGCATGGAGGCGAAGTAGTCTGGGGAGCGCTCCCCCTCCCCCCCCCCCCCGCCTCCATTCACTGTAAGCAGGCAGTTGTTCAGAACTAAATGACTGCTGTTTACACTAGATGGCTGGTCATTTAGGTTTCTGCATAGATTTACATGGTACGACTATCATTCAAATTCCCGCGAGAGTGCAGGAATTTATTCAACTCTGAATGATAATCGTCCCGTAAATGGGCCATAAAGCTGGGAGATCTCATTGGAATTTGGAGGATTATGCCTTTTGCTTATCATCTCCTAAGCATACAGGAAACAGCAGGAGTAGGGACATGTTCGAGTTGAAATGCTAACAATGTATAACATTTAGTAATGATATAATAAGCCAAGTTTATTATTTCTCCAGAACTATACATGAGAACATTACATTTATGCCAAAGTCTCATCAAATCCTTCATTTATCTCTTTGTTTGTGATGTATCTGATATGTAAATGATTTTTGGTATATAATACATGGAAAGAGGATGACGCAGCTCAGACTCTTATTGAAAACAGAAAAGTGTTGCCGGTTTTCTTTAATTAAAGGTGCTGCAGAAGCCATCTTGATCTACCTGGTTTCACATTTCTTTAACACAGACAACTACAGTATATATTTTTGTAGAATTGTTTTTCCTCCAGTGTTTTCTGGAATATGTCCATAGAAGACGAGGCGGGTGGAAATATACAATACCCAACACCTCAGCAAACATTAGTAATGTACAGTTGTATGTCCCTGTGCTTAGACTGGCCCACAAGGTTTGGATGGCTGCTAAAGAAATATTGTCCTTCACTGATTTTATAGCAGACATGCCCTTATGGTATAATCAATGTCCTCCCCATCTCCCTTCTCTTGAGGATCCGTCTTTCTGGTTATCACAGGGCATTACTACCTTAACGGACCTCTACCAAGATGGTGTTATGTGCTCTTTTCATCTGTGATCTTGAGAGCAGCTACCTGATCCTAAAAACTGGATTTTATAGGTTTCTCCAACTACGTCTATCTGGGCCCCCTAAGGTATCTTCTGAAGTTGGGTAATTGATCTTATCTTTTCTAATCTAGGGATTCCTCTCCCTTTCCAGCCTTTAGTTTGTCTGTTTCGAATATTGGATAATGAGCAACGGTAACATTACCATCACATCTTTATTAGCGAAAACACATTTTTTTGCTAGAAAATCTATTGCTATGTGATTGACCCTCAACCTCCAATGGTGACTTTTTGGATTTCTATACTGAACCAGGCCATTTGGTTTGAAAAAAGCTGTATATAAAAATTGAAACTGGCCTGACAAATCTGCTGACATGTGTGGCTGGTGCTCATCGCCTTTGACCCCACACTCTTAGGTTGCCCCCTCGCACTCTGGTGTGTGACACTTGATCCAGACTCTTTGATGACTGTTTCTTTTACATAGCAATCTGAAGCTATTCATTATAGACATTGTGTTATCGCAGCCCTGTGTATGTAGTGGGCCTTTTCATTCACTGCATGTGGATATGAATGAATATGTTTGATCGTTGCATATATGTTGTTTTTCAGGTTTTTCTTTTCTGTTTATTAAAATAAATATAGAAGAGGCGGTCACAACGAATATTGATGTGATTTACATTTTTCTTTTGTTCATTTGCTTTACATTTTGTTAATTGACAAAATAAACTATTAGCACTTCTAGCTTTGGAAGCTTTCTTATAAGGAAATAGGACTCCTAAATCCAGGTTCATCTTTAGTGAGACAGAAAAAGTCCTGAAGGTTTTCAGTTTCAACTTGTTTATTATCAAACAAACGTATGAAGACACAGACAGGGGTCAAGGCTGAGTCAATAGAGTGCAACGCATTTCAGAGCTAGACTTGCTTCTTTGTCAAGCACAAATCTGGTACTATTGTCCTTTAAATGTTTCCTTATATGGCTCTTGTATGGAGTAATTCTCATTATTACCATCAATAGATATATATTTTCTTGGTTATCCAAACCGCTAAGGAGCATAGGTTTTTTTTCTATCTTATCCTATTGTGTTTACAACCGAGGTCATCTCTACCTGCGGGTTTCTCCCCAGATGCTCTCCCTATGGATTAGGGATCCTGATCCTTTGGATATATCTAGAAAGCCTTCCCGGACTGACAGTGTGGACACCTGTCATCAAACTGGTGTTTCACACTAGGTGAGTCCCACCGTTTACATCCCTTTATATTTATACATCACTCCATAGCCACCTTCTCTATGGAATCCTTTAGACTGAACCACCAGTCCGATGATCTATATACTGTTAGGAACACCCTATGGCACACTGTGGACTTGTTTTCAGCCTGTGACTGGGTATTAGGATTGAGGCCACCATCTTGGTCCTACACTGCAACTTTGGGTGCATGTGGACTGAGCGCTGAGGCTTTTACTGCAGCCCATGGAGTCCTTGGTGTGCACTTACCTGTTTGCTTCTCCCGCTGAGCCTATCCTGCTGTACGGCGCTGCTTGCCCGGGCTCAGACCGTGAGGCAGCTTGTACATACCGCTTGGTCCTCGCTACCACGCTGCAGAGGATAGTCTGTTCCAACCCACCTGTCCATACTCTGTGAGCCTGCTGCATGGATCGGAAAGAACTGCTGCTTAACCCAGTGGGGAGGGGTTCTGCCATAAGGATTTTTTTGGGCATCTTTCAATAGATTCTGATAACTGTTGCGTCCAATGAACGTGCAACCTCAATATCATAAATGAAAGACACAATCGTGCAAAGAAAAACACAAAATAAATGGGGGAATTCTCTCCCTATACTCCCCTAGCCCGGGAGGGGGCCCTGCCTGCCCGACAGACCAACCGCGCTGATAAGTGCGAGCCTGCACTCGTGCCTGGGCCACTGACCAGTCCCTATCTGGGAGCCCTAGCACAAAACAACAGGAGAAGCAAAACCAAACCAAACAGCAAAGAACTTAGCTTATAATGGAGAGCTTCCACCACACTGTGTTGCTCCGACGCTGTCCAACATAGGACTGAAGTGATTGACCAGCACAGGGGTCAATGATAGGACAGTTTAAATAGCAGCTGAGCTAGTCAGCACCAGGTGCTGAATGACATCACTCTTGCCACTACCACACCCCTCAGCTCCGGGAGGAGCAAGGGCACACCCAAAACCTGGTCTGGCTTGCAAGCAGGGTGCAGGCCTCAGAATGGCTGCAACAGTACCCCCCCCTTCTAGAAGGGGACCCAGGACCCTTAGGACCAGGGCGACCAGGGTTTGACCTGTGAAAATTCTTTAGCAGCTGATCTGCATGAACATCTGCTGCAGGAACCCAAGGCCTCTCTTCTGGGCCATAACCACGCCAGTGCACCAGGTACTACAGGGAATTCCTGACTCGACAGGAGTCCAGAATGCGCCTTATTACAAACTGCTCCTCCCCATCCACTAGCACAGGAGCCGGGGGTGGTGAGTCATTCCCCGAATCGATGAATCTTTTGAGCAGAGATTTATGGAACACATTGTTAATCTTCATCGTGCTGGGAATTTCTAACCGGAAGGCCACCGCGTTAATCTTCTCAATTATTTTAAACGGACCGATAAATCGCGGGTCCAGTTTAGCGGATGGTTGTTTGAGTTTTATATTTCTGGTAGACAACCACACCAAGTCTCCAACACCGAATCCCGCCCCCTCAGAGCGGTGACTGTCTGCAACTCGCTTGCTGCGCTGAACGGATCTCTGTAAATTTTTCTGGACCTCCGCCCACCCGGCCTCAATATCGGAACAAAACTCATTAGCTCCTGGTACCTCCGAAACCCTCTTGGAAAGGGGGCCAAAACATGGGTGAAATCCGTAGTTACAGAAGAACGGTGAAGTCCCCGTAGCCTCCAGTGGTCTATCGTTTAGAGCAAACTCTGCTAGTGGTAAGAACTTCGACCAGTCCTCCTGATTTTCCGAGGCATAACAACGTAAATACTGCTCCTGGTTCTGATTACACCTCTGTTTGCCCATTGGTCTCAGGATGGTATGCCGAAGAAAACGAAAGCTGGACACCCAAACGAGAGCAGGCTACTCGCCAAAAGCTAGAAACAAATTGTACGCCGCGATCGGAGACTATATTTTCTGGCAAACCATGTAGTCTAATGATGTGGCAAATGAACAAACTCGCCAACGTCTTGGCATTAGGTAAACCGGGGAGTGCCACAAAATGGCACATTTTACTAAACCAGTCCACTACCACCCACACAACAGTGTTGCCATTGGAAGGTGGTAAATCCGTGATGAAGTCCATGGACAAATGCATCCATGGTCTCTTAGGAATAGGCAGCGGCAATAACACACCGGCTGGCCGACTGCGGGATGACTTGGTTCTGGCACACACCTCACATGACGAAACAAAACTGAACGTATCCCGTCGTAATGACGGCCACCAATATGTTCTAGAGAGTAACTTATGGGTATTAATAATCCCCGGATGCCCGGCCAACACCGAACTGTGAATCTCGGCCAGCACCTGTAACCGTAGATGAACGGGAATAAAAAGCTTCCCAGCCGGAAGCTTTGACGGGGCCGAATTTTGTGCTTTACGGACTTGCTCCTCTAACTCTAATGACACTGCCGACACCACCACCCCTTCAGACAGGATAGGGGCAGGAGGTTTCTAAGAAACTACTGGAAGAAAACTTCTGGAAAGAGCATCGGCCTTCACATTCTTGCCTGGATGATATGTAACTAAAAAATTAAAACGGGAAAAGAAAAGCGACCAGCGTGCCTGTCTGGAATTAAGTCTCTTGGCAGATTCCAGATATATGAGGTTTTTGTGATCCGTGAAAACCGTTACTTTGTGTCGCGCCCCCTCTAGAAAATGACGCCACTCCTCGAACGCCCATTTAATTGCCAGCAATTCCCTGTCCCCAATGTCATAATTTCGCTCCGAAGACGAAAATTTACGGGAGAAGAATGCACACGGGTGGAGATCTTGCAATGTCTCTGTTCCCTGAGATAGAACTGCTCCAACCCCCACCTCTGAAGCATCGACCTCAACAATAAAGGGCCTGGAAGAATCTGGCTGCACCAGCACCGGAGCAGTCGTAAAACACCTCTTCAATCTCTGAAATGACTGCATAGCTTCCGTCGACCATTTAGTAGGAAAGCACCCTTTTTTAGTCATATCAGTAAGAGGTTTAACTATCACCGAAAAATTCCTAATGAATCTACGGTAATAGTTGGCGAACCCCAAGAACCTTTGTAAGGCTTTCACATTTTCTGGTAGGACCCAATCCTGTACCGCTCGGACCTTCTCAGGATCCATCATGAACCCTTCATGGGTAATTATATGCCTCAAAAATGTGATCTCTTGTACAGCAAACACACACTTTTCTCTTTTGGCGAACAAACAATTCTCACGCACAGCTTTGAGGACCTGACAAACATGAGAAACATGGGACTCGAAATCCGGAGAAAAGATCAAAATATCATCCAAGTATACTAATACAAATCTGCCCACAAATTGAGAGAGAACCTCATTGATCAAGGACTGGAATACAGCAGGGGCATTAGTAAGACCAAAAGGCATCACCAGACTCTCAAAATGCCCCTCTGGGGTATTAAACGCAGTCTTCCACTCGTCCCCCTCCCTAATCTGGATCAAATTATATGCCCCGCGCAAGTCTAGTTTGGAAAACCAGTGGGAGCCATTCAACTGCGAAAACAGATCCGGAATAAGGGGGAGAGAATATGGATTGCGTTTTGTGATTTTGTTCAATTCCCTAAAGTCAACACAGGGACGTAACCCGCCATCTTTTTTCTTTACAAAAAAGAAACCAGCTGCTAGTGGGGAATTAGATGGTTGTATATGATTCCTTCTCAAGCTGTCCTGGATATAATCTTTGAGCGCGTGTCTCTCAGGGGCAGATATGTTGAACATGCGAGTCTTGGGGTACTTGCAGTCAGGGAGAAGTTCAATGGCACAATCCCCCTGTCTGTGCGGTGGTAATTTGTCTGCCCCCTCTTGGGAAAACACATCAGAGAAGTCAGCGATAAATTCAGGCAACTCCTCTGCCTGAATGGAGGCTATATCAGCAGAAATGCAACCGGACAGACAACCAGGGCTCCATTTGACAATGTCTCCCTTTTCCCAGTCTACTACTGGGTTGTGTAGGCGCAGCCAGGGCAACCCCAGAACTACTTGTGTAGGGAGGGATTCCATGACATATAGTGTTATACATTCCGTGTGGAACAGCCCAATCCTTAAATGGACATTAGGTACACAAAAACTCAGATTTCTCTGAGATAGTGGAGAAGCATCAATGGCGGACACAGGGATAGGAGAATCCAAAACACTCATCTCTAAGCCTAAACGTTTGACAGTCTCCTGATGTATTAAATTAATACTAGCTCCCCAATCCAAAAAGACTCGTATGGGGCTGTTAACACTGCTACAACAAATTTCAGCGGGAAGTACCAGCCTG
This sequence comes from Eleutherodactylus coqui, assembly GCF_035609145.1. Taxonomy (NCBI): domain Eukaryota; kingdom Metazoa; phylum Chordata; class Amphibia; order Anura; family Eleutherodactylidae; genus Eleutherodactylus; species Eleutherodactylus coqui. Next base: position 172,229,454 of record NC_089844.1, read on the forward strand.
GAAGAGGATACCCAAGCAATCTGATGACCTAGAGGAACCTTCCCTCTAACCTCCAGGCCATCTAATTTTTTCCACTGAGCATTACGACGTGGGCAAAACTGAGCCATATGACCTGTATGATTACAGACAAAGCATCGGCCATTAAACTGTACCGTCCTTCTCCTCCTAACCCTGCCAGCCAGAGACCCCAGCTGCATGGGCTCTTCCATACCTGTCGGTAGGAGGTCGGGATCCGTGGACGGTTCCTGATGCCTCTCCCTGATCCGTCTCCCAACTTTAATAGCCAGAGACATGGCCTCATCTAGACTGCGAGGTACTGGATGTCCTACCAGTACGTCCTTGATCTTATTGGACAGACCACAATGGAACTGGCTCTTTAAAGCAGGGTCATTCCACTGAGTTTCTGCTGCCCAACGTCGAAAATTAGTGCAATAATCTTCAACCGTGGACTCTCTCTGTCGTAAACATCTGATATTTCCCTCAGCCACCGCTATCTTATCGGGGTCATCATAAATAAGACCTAAAGCAGCAAAAAAGTTATCCACTGAGGTCAGGGCCTCAGACGTCGGGGGTAATGAAAACGCCCATGCCTGTGGCGCCCCCTGCAGTCTGGACATTACAATGCCCACCCTCTGGGCGTTGTCCCCCGAAGAGCTAGGACGCAGTCTGAAATAGAGCTTACAGGGCTCTCGAAAGGATCCGAATTTCTGCCTATCACCAGAAAAGCGGTCCGGTAGCTCAATTTTTGGTTCCTTGCTGGGAACCTGCAGTGCAAGTTGTCGCTGTCGACCTCCGCAGCCAGCGTGCCGAGCTGGTGTGACAAAACCTCAAGGGGATTCATGTTAACAGCACAGAATCTCCCTGAGTAGGTAAGGGCTGGTCAATCTGTTGCGTCCAATGAACATGCAACCTCAATAACATAAATGAAAGGCACAACCATGCAAAGAAAACACAAAATAAATGGGGGAATTCTCTCCCTATACTCCCCTAGCCTGGGAGGGGGCCCTGCCTGCTCGGCAGACCGACAGCGCTGATAAGTGCGAGCCTGCACTCGTGCCTGGGCCCCTGACCAGTCCCTATCTGGGAGCCCTAGCACAAAACAACGGGAGAAACAAAACCAAACCAAACAGCAAAGAACTTAGCTTATAATCGAGAGCTTCCACCACACTGTGTTGCTCTGACGCTGTCCAACATAGGACTGAAGTGATTGACCAGCACAGGGGTCAATGCTAGCACAGTTTAAATAGCAGCTGAGCTAGTCAGCACCAGGTGCTGAATGACATCACTCTTGCCACTACCACACCCCTCAGCTCTGGGAGGAGCAAGGGCACACCCAAAACCTGGTCTAGCTTGCAAGCAGGGTGCAGGCCTCAGAACGGCTGCAACAATAACTCTCATAATTTTTCCTTTTTCCTGACTACCCGTCATTTTAGAGTCAGGTGTCTGTGTTAGGGAACTTGTGCCCAAATTTTCCAAGACTAGAAACCTGCTCTGGTCTGTCCACCTCCCCTTTTAAATTTATCCTTTAGGGCTCAGTCTGACGAGCGAATTTTTTATGCATTTAGGCACGTGAAAAAATTTGCACAACATGTGTAGAAAAAAATTGCATGACTGGGTGTCTATGCACTTTCATGTCCTATCTTTTGCAGGTACAAATTTTATTCACATGTAAAAAACAGACATGTGACCACTTTCATTGGAAAGCATTGGTTCTAATAGATGCGAATCGCAAACGCACCTAACATGCGTGCAAAAAAATGCTTGTCTGACTAAGCCCTTAAAATGCAGTCTTGAAATTGGCCCTTTGAAGGCAACCATAATGCTGATGTGGCTTTCCACGAAAATGAGTTTGACACCTTGTGATAGAATAAGAGAAATGCAAGTGCTAATTGGTGCAACTCCTGTGATGGACAGGCCTTCTAACCAATCAGAGCTGGGACTCTTGTTGTAGAAGATTGCTGAAGACTGAAGAAGGGCTCTTGGGGTGCACTGTACATGGGTCCGGATGTTGGGAACCAGGAGAAAATGGATAGGTTAAACAGGGGGTTTCCGAGTGTTTACGACGGACATTCTCTTCCTCCATAGTCAGTCTTCTGACTCTCCACATCACACGTTATTAAATAGGATGGAGTAATGATTAGTGTTAGTTTTCTTGTACTATCCCGGGGGGTCTAGAGTGCCTTAGTGGTCAAAGAGAACCGGTCACCTGCCATAAACTAACTTATAGTGCTGTTAGGTGACGGGGAGCCGGGTGCTGTCTTTTTTTTTGTACTCGGCTGCTTCCCGGTTCCCATGGTGCCCACCACTGAAGTCTGTACACCGGACGAAAATCTGACTCTTTTCAGAGTCCTCGGACACCTGCGCTTCCATAGACATATATTTTTGTTAAACATCACTTGTTAATGCAGTTTCTGTGTGTAAACCACATCAGGGCCACATGTGGAGCCGCCCCATTGAATGTGGATAATCCGCATGCAGATCTGTAGCACAGCACACTGCTAAAGGGTCAGCCGCAGATCCTACTGCAATTACACAATCAATTTTTTCTCCATGAGTAAAATCCAACATGCGAACACCCGGAGGCGGTATTTATACGCTTTCTATGCACTGCGGGATATACAGAAATCCCACATGGGAGTGAGGTAATATACACTCGCAATTCTTCTCTTGCGGTGATAGTGCGGGATAGAAAAATTGCAGCTATTATTTATGTATGGGTGCATGAAAAAAAATCGTATCACATGCCACTCAATATGCATGCGAGTACGATTTGATTTTTTCCCACTATAAGGAAAAACATGCGATTTTCTCTGTGCACGATAAAATCACGCGTGCAGCCATTCAATTTTCTCAGACCGATATTGCGCATGCTTGTGTAAACACACCCTTAGGGCTTATTCTGACAAGTGTATGCGTAAATTTGTTTGCCCGTACGGAACGTATATTTGCATGACTGAATATTTGACACGCACAACTTCGGATCATAATTGGCGTTCTTAAAGCCATTCACACGTGTGGTCTGACCAGTGACTTGTAAAGAGAAGAACGATGTTCTCATCATGTGCCCCTAGACGTCTTTTGATGCCCCTTTAAAAGCAGTCTAAAATATATTTTGCATACTAAATTAAATGTATTCATACCCTATTTGATTTTTCTAATAGAATTTTTTAAATTTTTATAGGTAAAACCCTTGAAGACTTCTTGGTTGAACTGGGAATGGAGAAGTATAGAAACTCTAAGCTGACATTGAGGAATGTTTTGAGCATTGGTCAAGAGAATCTAAATCATTTTAAGCCAAATACCCTAGCAGATCTTCCAAAACACTTCTTAAGGAATATTATAGCCTTGGATAGAAATGCAAGAAAAACTGAACTTGAGGATGATCTGTCAGACCCAGCATTGAGTGTAGATGATGATCCATTTGATTTCTTCAACACGAAAACAGAAAATCCTAGGCTAAAATCCATTCACCCTTTGGATGTTCTGTGTGCCGTCCTGAATTGTTCCGATAAATGTCTTCAGCAAGAGATTGTATCAAAAATGTCTCTGTGTCAGTTTCCAGTTCCTTTCTTGCTTCCTGCTGGTTCAGATTGTACCTTCATGCTTTGGGCAATGAGAGACATTGCGAAGAAATGGAGACCTCAGTCACTAGCTGACAGTAAAGGGTTCATGGAAGACAATGTGGTGAATATTGAAATGCCGATCTTCTCTTTCGTCAGGGTTGGGCCAAGCAAGTTATCTAAATCTAAACTACTAAACCAAGTTTTGATCCCAGCTCAAAAACATCATGACTTCTTCATACATGACAATATGGAAGGAGGGAATATTGAGCGGAAGATATCTGATGGGCTGGTGGAAATGTCCCGGTACTTTCCTTGTGGGAAATCTGATGTTTTCTCAGAGCCCATTGCTGTGGCCAATCTACGCGGAGAACTGGAGTCCAATTGGGAACAATTTACATTTCTTACTAGACTTTCATCGGCCACCTTTATATTTATAGATAGTATGTGTGAAAGACAACTCCATTTATTATCATCCTTCAATCCCAATGAAACCAAGCTTTATTTCATTGTCACACCAGGTAAAGACAAGGCCGTTGACTCGGAGACAAGGAAATACATGCAAGAGCTAATGACACACCTAAAATCAGCCACCATGAATGATGCAGACTTTGTGAACAAGGTTAAAAAAATCATAGATTGGCAATTAAAACATAATTGTAAACTGATAGCACTAAAGGATATCACTAAACATGTTTCTAATCTTAAGGTCAACATAGATGAGGCTTCTCCTGAGTTGAAGAAAGCAAGTGACTATGCACTCAAGATCAGCTCAATGATTCAAAATGTGGAAATGTTTAAAAGTCAAAGCTTGACTTTACAAGGAGATCTGTGGAAACAATTATCTCAATTGGAAAAGGAATTATGCAGATTGACAAAACAAGGCAGAGAAGATCAACAAATGTATCTGTTGAAGTTAATAAAGAAACGTAACTTACTTCATGAAAAACAAAATGAGCATGTTCTCCCAGAAGCCATGGCGTTATTCATCAGTGCACTTACTCATTTATCTAAAGATGAGAAACAACATTTTCTTTAGTGGATGAAATTTGATCTCGATTCCATTGCAAGGAAGAATTTATCTAAATTACAGACTGAATATAAAGAGAAGTGTGACAAACCTGATGCATCAGTCAACCCCCAAGAACTTAAGCAGCTTGATAAGAGCATTTCAGAGAGTTGATTAGGAATTGAACATTTTTTCCGCGAGCTGGGACAGTTCTATGGGGCTGAATAAAGCAAAAACGACTTCCTGCAAACAGCATACGGTTTTCTGGATTGCCAAAAATTGCTGCTGACCTCCTGCATGATGGGTTCCCATTGGAGCTGATTGATGGAGATTTCTCCAACATTCCTTTACAGTGGATAACTGATGTCCTGACTGAGCTGGATAAGAGGACTGGAGGACAGTGAAGGATGAGAGTGATAACTGTGCTTGGAGTGCAGAGTACGGGGAAGTCCACCCTACTCAACACCATGTTTGGTCTACAGTTCCCGGTGGCCAGTGGACGATGCACACGAGGAGCCTTCATGACTCTTATTATTGTTGAAAAGAATTTCCAGAAAGAACTTGGCTGTGAATTCATTCTGGTTATTGACACTGAAGGGTTGAAAGCTCCTGAATTGTCTTCACTTGATGACAGTTATGAACATGACAATGAATTGGCCACATTAGTGGTTGGGTTGAGTGATATCACCATAGTGAATATGGCCATGGAAAATGCAACAGAAATGAAAGATATTTTGCAGATTGTGGTCCAAGCATTTTTAAGGATGAAAGAAGTTGGCAAGATACCAACTGTCAGTTTGTCCATCAGAACGTGAATGATGTGTCTGCCCATGACAAGAATATGAGAGACAGGAAGAAACTTCTAGAACAATTAGATGAAATTACAAAGGTAGCTGCAAAAATGGAAAAGAAAAGTGGCATTGACAAATTCAGTCATGTCATGGACTATGACCTGGACAAACACAACTGGTACATTCCTGGACTGTGGCAGGGGGTCCCACCGATGGCTCCTGTGAACTCAGGATACAGTGAACATGTTTCTGAGCTTAAAAAATATCTATTACAATTCCTAGAAACAGAGAAAGGTCAAAGCCGGGCTTCAACAATATCTGATTTTTGTGAATGGGTAAGAAGTTTGTGGACTGCTGTCAAACATGAGAAATTTATCTTCAGTTTCAGAAACAGTCTAGTGGCTGAAGCTTATAGTAAGTTGTTGGAGCAGTTCTGCTCATGGGAATGGAACTTTACCAAAGAGGTCAATAAGTGGGTAGTAAGGAAGAAAACTAACATTAAGAATCAACCAACTCACAAGTTTGAAGAAAGCACTTATGAGACAATCAAAGATCTTGATCATCTTCTGCATGATTAAGAGAAGAAAATGTTACACCTGATCAAGAAATATTTTGAAAGTGGATCTGAAAACACTCATTTGATAGAAAGGTATCATGAAGAGTTTAAAAATGGTGTTACGAGTCTAAGAAAAGCGCTCAGGAGAAATGCTATCGACAAGTATGAAAAAACACTTTCTATACAAAAAGCAAACCTAAAGATTCGAGGCATTAAGAAAAAATACCAGATGTACTCTTGAAAACCAGATGGACTCTTGAAAACCTGCAGAGAGAAAAACAACGACCTTAGTGATGCAGAAGTAGAAGAGGAATTTACTGCCATGTGGGAGAAGACAATATCAGATTTACAAATTAAAAAATTGAAGAGGCGTAATGTGAGTGATACAATTCTCCAGCAACTTAGACAAGACATGAGCAACAAAGGACCCGAAATAAATCAAACCTTATTGGCTGTGAAGAAGTTAGCAGAATATGCCACCGATTTTAGTAAAGGAAAAAAAAAAAAGGTCAGAATTGGGCCTCAAATAGACATAATAAAGTTATTGGAAAAAATAACAAATCATGTAAAATGTTTGCTACCTCACTGTTAGAGATGTGTGACAGATATGTCACCGAGAAGGAGAACACCAATGAGGACTATGACGACACTTACTGCCAGGAAATTCTGCAGATTATAAATAGGAAACTTGAAGATGAGCTGTATAAAAATCTTGACTTCACAGTACAGTCTGAGTTGGAGCTCAAACTCTGCATTTTTGAAAAAGCATCCAGCAGGTTTCAGCAGATCCATGACCGGTTTATTGAGATGAATGATCCCAGAACCAGCATGGACAACCTGAAGCCTGATTATTGGGCAATATTTCTTGATGTTTTTAAAGCAAAAGATGAATCCCAAAGCCGAGGAAGGCAGTTCTGTGAGAAGTGTCTGACCCCAGCAATAACCGATTACATTTACGATCACCTGGGAAGAGTGATGGTTGATGGCATCTTAAATGGCTCAGATAACCAGATATTCAAAAGAAGAAGCTTTTTCCAATATAATCTTCTGAAAAACTTACTGGATGAAATGTCTTTCAAGAAATATGTTGAATATATTAACCGGTATGAAATGTTTTCAACGCGCTGGATCATAAATAAGCTATCAGAAATCTATGGGAAGACGGCAACTCTCCAACCATTACAGGCAGATCTCATCAGATCTATTAGCAAAGACGTGAGAGACATTCTTAGAGAAGATACATTTCTCAACAGTGAAAACATCCTTCAGTTCTTAGAAAATGTTCAGAAGAAGTTAAATGAGAAGTTAGTTTTTTCCCAAATAGCAATAATGATAATTGCTTTCAATAATGAAGTGAACGTTCGTCAGTTCTCATCTCATATTCAGAGTTTTCTTGCTTCAACAGAACAGCAGGTCCTGTTAGAGCTGAGGTCCATGAGCTTTGAATCCCTACTTTCCAAGTTGACCATGAAGCCTCAGGATGAGTTGTTCAGGAAGGTGATTGGATGTGGACATCAGTGTCCATTCTGTAAAGTTCCCTGTGAGGCTGGAAGGGATGACCATAAGATGCACTTTGCATCTGTCCACAGACCTGAAGGTCTGGGACGATGTAGGTATTTACACAGTGGCATTTTAGCCAAAAACATTTGTACCGCTAGTGTTGTGGGTATAGCTATGTTTCGAAGTCTGGAGACAAAATGGGAAACCCGTTTTTACAAAGAATACTGCACTTACTATCCAGACTGGGCCATCCAACCCGACCCCAGCATTGAGTCCTTAGATTACTGGAAATACATTTTTGCTCAGTTTAATTGGAAATTTGCTGAAGAGTATAAAGCCGAACCAGCTGAACTGCCTGAAGACTGGCAGAAAATAACAAAAGATGTTGCCCTCAGCAGCTTAAAGAAAGTATTCAATGTGACCTAATGTCGGCAGCAATAACAGAAGAGGTGTATGAAATGTCCAGAGCTACAAATCTATACATACAAGTAGCTTCTCTCATGTATGCCTCATGATGTAAAAGTGTTTGATTGCTGTCAGGACTCTTAGAATGAGCCTATGAGTCCTGCTGATACTGCCCACATATATACTTGTAGAAGAGGTACCAATCTGCAATATGTGGGCAGAGTCAGCAGGACTCGCAGGCTCATTCTACTAGTCCTGGCAGCAGTTGGGGTCCATTCACACATAGCAGAAATGCTGTGTAATTTATGCAGCGGAAAATTCCACTGCAAATTCCACAGAATTTCTGTATAAAAAAAAAACTGTCAAAGTCTGCAGCTGATTTCAGCAGCTATAACGCTCCCCCTTACTTTCCAATACATTGCATCTTGTCACAGTGGTCAGGTGATGCCATTTCCAAATCACCTGACCACTGACTCGGCACTCACTTGAGGCTGTTGAGTCAAAGTTGAAAAAGACCGCTAGTTGGTGGAAACACGTCGTTGCCGTGATGTAAATGCTACTCTAAGATTTTAATGCACTGTCTCAAGCTTTTATGAAAAACTTCTAATAAAGGAGCAAGACTTTTTTGCACTACAAAGCTGGCTATATCCACTTAATTGAAAGTATATCTTCATAGTCACTTTATTCCCATTTACTGATATTTTATCAAAATGCCACATATAGCAGTCCCTATGTAATAATCAATGACTGATTGACTTGAAAAGTATATGTAAGTATGGTACGATCAAGATGCAAGAAGATCCTACATCCCTGCTGTTATCAGTGCTCTGCACTCCAGGATGGAGCTACCAATCCTGTATTAGGTGCACTGATCAGACACAATCTTCTGCTTCTGTGTCTGGCAAGTATGGGCGTTGGCCCATTCTCTCTGTTCCCTGAGCTTATATTCACTCTCTTCCAGCACTCCTAGGGTTAATACCTTCCCTAGTTTCCATCCATATTCGGGGCTGTTCATCTGGCATATTACCTCCAATGCTGGGGTTGGCTGTCAGCCATGCTGGATCAGATCTTCACCTACCCGGTAGGTTGACACAGTGGTTCCACATCCACAGCCCTTACATCCTGTCCCTGTACTCAAAGAATACGTGAACTTTTCTCCTGGACTATTTACTTTCTTGCAATACCAAGAGAACTGAACTGGTTTGACAGTATTGTGTGATGCCATGTGATAACCCGCATCTTACCCTCCTCAATGTTGGCATGTCCTCGTTCTCTTTGTCTGCACGCTGAAGGTGGCAGACCCAAATAACTGTAATCTGAGATCTTGAAGTAACACACCTTAGTTATACCAGTTTCTAACAACAAGCTAATTCAGTTATATATTCTACACCGAGCATATCTGACCCCTGACCGACTCCAAAGCATGTGTAAAATCTTATTTCCATCCTGCCCTCGATGTTACCAACTGTAGTGGCTCAGTACATGCTTTCCTGGCCCCCTCCATAATGTCATACATGTCATGTCTTATGTTGGTGCGCTGTGCGAATCTGTGTAGTCATTCTGTTATATGTATTGCACAGCTGCAGCGTTTGAGGGGATAAGTGTTTGCAAAAGCCTGGAGATTGCATGTGACTGTATCAATTTATGTCCTGTCACATGGTATGAGTGAGGCTTTAAATGTGAGTGTTTGAGAGCGAGAAAAGGTCCATTCTTCAAGGTCGTGATTCTTGTGGGTTCCTGCTCAAGAGTGCCGGCTGCATGGGGGTATCTTCAACCCTCATGCAGTGAAGAATGGAAGAGGAGAAAAGGTTCCCTGGATTGACTGGTCTAGTTGGAGAGAAGAGCGAGCCCTAAAGAGAGTGAGCCTGAGCAAACCATAAGTGTGTTCTTCCCAAGGGTACGTGCAGAGGTACTCATCTTTAATTCACACACCCGAGCATCCTGAAGTCTGGGACCGCCGGGTGGAGGTACTCTTCTTTAATTGTTCCTGTCACGGTTAGCAGGGTGAGGGCGAGGAAGGAAAGGCTCGTAGATTGTGGAGTGACTGGTACCCAACTTTACAGACTCCTGAAAAGCGACCATGAGCCACAGCCACAACTCTACAGCAACCCACCTGGCCCTGCACTTATCAACAATTTGTCCCTCACTGGACAAGAGGAGAGAGGGGAGGGGATGATACCTATGGATCCCGCCTCTGGTCCTCAAACACTTTGCAGTATTGCAAGCTGGCAGTCGTTAGAATACAGGCTGATTCGTATCCAGCTTTCCCACACTTCGGCACGCATGCGAAGCGAAAGCTCAAATCACCCACCTGATCCGTTCTAACGCACTCCAAGCTCTACAATATGCATACAAAACGCTGCCACCACCAATTTTGTTACGGTAAATTGGAACCCGATTTATGACTTGTGAATACAATCTTCGGAGAATATGATTTCGTGTTACACGGGCAAGGTTCACTAATTAACCTAACGTTTAATTCTCAAAGAAAAGAGCAGTGCTTATTTACAGAAAAATACACAAATGATGTTACAAGATAAATGGCAAGAGACTTATGTTAGGGATAAAATCCATGTTACGTTAATATGCTGTGGGGCTCCAAATCAGAGCTGGTTATGCCGGCCACCCTGAGAAAGCAATAGACACAGGCATCACGGTCGTGTCTTAGAGCAATCTGAGTTTATTTCGTACATTGACTTATTCTTATACAGAAAAATAGTAGGCGTATCAGAGGTTGAACTGCTTTACAGAGGTCGACCTGTTTTTCTGGTAAGTGATTGTGTCTTCTCTATAAACAATGCTTTATTTGTTTGTATGTAGACATCGTGTCTGGTATCCTGATTATCATCACACTCTACATATTAATCACATGCCCTACCTAGACAGCAGACAATGATCAAAGCATTCCTCACAACCTTTGTAAACAAAAGCTGAACAAGATCTTGGAGACATGATGGACATTTAAGATTACACCTCCACTTCATTTAGCAGAGCTTTTCATAGGACACAGAATAGAGTATACAATTTAGGCCTACAGCCTCCGGAAACGTATATTACAGATGGATGAAATGTATACATATATAAGTTTTCATGTTCATAACCCTCACAGTCCCCCATTTTGAAACAGTCCATCTTGAAAAGAGCCTTTGTAGTGGTACTATCAAGGGTGCTAAGCCACCCCTGCCGGTCTTTCTATCCTCTTCGCCGGATCCCCACTGTTGTTGCTCTTTTACGTATGACTGTTTTAACGATATCGTAGAGGGGGCGATTCCAGATAATTTGCTTGTCTCCGTATCCCACAGAATGTCCATAAATTGCAAACACTCAAAAGAATGAACAAAAGAAACAGTATTAATAATGGGTGAAACATAAAATCCATCATCTTTCCTGCTGTAGGTGACCATTCAGTAAAAATATCATACCAGTTATACTCTGTGTCTACCTGGATCTCAATACCTAGGCTGACTAGCTTATCTCCTACCCATACATTTTTCTAATTCCATAAGGGAGAGGTTAGTAACATCCAAATGCTTTTAAAGGTGTTCAGTATCTATCATTAGTCTTACAATTCTACCCAAGGATACTGTCAGAGTTGACATAGGGATAGCATCTGGGTACCAGTAGTACCTTAATGTTGCTTCAGCATCTGGCAAAAATGTGTAAGTTTCTGTAAACCAATGTATCACCGATATGTTCTGTATACATCCAGACAATGGAGTGATGAGATTATACATACTGGTGGTTCCAGTTCGGTTGGCAACAAAGAATATATATTGGGGGCCAACTTCTATCAGCATATAGATGAAGCAGGTAACACCGTCCAATCACATATGCTGACTGAAGGCTGCTGGAAACATGGCTCATATGCGGCTGTACTCCGTCCGCATGCTAGGCCATCCAGTGTTTCTTCACAGTTCTCTATACCATGGGTTTTATTTTCACTATAAATCATCATACCTGTGAACTTGGGCAACCAATATTGTGAAGCATATAGAGGCGGTCCGAACACCACAGGTAGTACTACAGACTTACACATCAGGCTTGTGTCCTTTACATCATAAAATCATTTCCCCAGTGCTATACTCATCAGAGCATTCTATACTATCAGCCCCGGGCCGTATCCAAGATGCTACTGGAATTACATTATTGAGAATATTTCTCCACAATTTTTCATTCTTTGTCATCACATCTGACCGCTTTGTCCCTCTCGTGAATCATATATACATATTGCAGGCTACATTGTGTATAGTTCATGAATTTACTCATATTTACAAACAAATCCTTTTAAACCGCAAAACCAGATTAAAAAGCGTTAATACATCCTTATCATATCCTAATGCAAGACATCGGGGGAGGAACAAGGAAGGCATGCATTGTGCCTGAACATTTATCAATCTAGAAACATCCTGTCCTACCCCAGCCATTTTATTCTTCATCACCTCTAAATCTATAGAGTTCAGAACCCCTACACCTGTACCAATTCCCCCTAATAGGGTATCATACCATTTTCGTTTTCCTCTGGTGCAGGGTTTCATTGCCTGAAGAGAAATATTATAATGCAATATGGTTTTCTGGCTCTTTGTGGATGATAAGGGGTGTCAAATGCCTGGGAGTTACCCAGGGCAGACATGAAATGTTGCATTATTTCACCTGTGAAATGTGTACCTCTATCTGACTCGATTACCTCTGGTACCCCGTATCTGCAGATTACCTTATTCATGAGCTTCTTTTCGGTTACCTGCTCATTTACTTTTGTAACAGGGTACGCCTCCAACCTGAAAAACATCAACAACAAGCACATATTCATACTTCCCAACACGTGGGAGCTGAATGTCGTCAATTTGCAATCCCTGAAATGGGTAGAGTGGTCCTGGCAAGTGCCTTTGTGGTCAATTTACTTCTACCCTGTTGCTTACGGCATAGCTCATGCAAAACTGGACAAATGATGTAGCAGCTACAAAGAACCCAGGGGGCAACCCTTTCTCTCTCAAGCGTAGGTAACATAGCTGCCTTCGATAGGTGAGTCTTTCCATGGATCAGCTGGGCCATCATGGGGTACAGGGATCGTGGTAGGCAAGTTACTGACTGTTTGCCATACGCCACCCTGTTCTACTGCTCCCATATTAGTCCATTTATCTTTTTCTTCTTTGCTGGCTTGTGACTGTAATGTCTTTAGTACATCAATGTTCAAATTTTTATCAAAGTCCAAATCATAGTCTCTGACTTGTGCGGTCAGTATCTTCTTTTCTTCTTTCTTCCACGGCTTGAGGGCCGCTGTCTGCGTTGAAGTCTGCTAGGGCGTTGCCTTTTGCTTCTGCACTGTTGGCTTTAGTATGAGCTTTCACCTTCAGGATTGCTACTTTGTCTGGTAGGAGTAGGGCTTTCATAAGGTTCTGTACTGCTACACCATTCTCAATGGGTTGTCCTACAGAAGTTTAAAAATGTCTGGCCTTCCATATTGGGCCGTAACCATGATCTATGCCGAATACATACCAGGAGTCAGTGTAAATGGTTACCTTCTGTCACTCTACACGCCTCAGTGAGGGCCTTCAGTTCCGCTTCTTGTACTGAGACATGCGGAGGCATTCTGCTTTTAGAGATCTTGTTGTGTGAACATCTGGTGTGGAGTCGTCAATCACCCTGGTACCATCTATAAAATACAACTCAAAATATGTATTAACAAGGGGTTTCAATAACTCTTTAAAACTTAAACTTTTCTTGTTGCATCAATGCTAGACAATCATGCTGATATTCTATTCCAAATAGATCACGTTCTTATTTGCAAAAATTTTTAAAAATAGCTGATCTGTAATACATAGATCACCTATGCATCCCCCTCCCCCATTTGATCACCTATGCCTCCCCCTCCCCCATTTGAAACAGGATACTCGATTGGAAGAAGAGTAGCCGGGTTCACCATTGAAAATAAATATTAAAAGGGGGGGGGCATGAGCAAAGCACATTGCAACCTTATTTGACGAGCTAGAGACAGATGTTTAGATTGTACTTGAGTGAGTATACTCTGGATGTCATGAGGGGTGAGAACCACTAGGGGGGGTAGTTCAGGACCAACTCAGAAGACTTGTCAACCACTACTTGTACTGCTGCTACCGCACGGACACAGGAGGGGGCTCCTCGGGCTACCGGATCCAATCTTATGGAGTAATACCCAAGTGACCGTGGACGTCCTCCATGTTTTTGTGTCAATACTGCTGTCGCATGAAAGGCCAGGGACGGCAGTATGAGACAAGTCCCAAAAAGGTGCGAAGCTTTGGCAGCAGAAGAAGATACAGAAATGGCTTGAACTGCAGCCCTGCGTCGTTCTGTGCGATGTCTGCCTTCTTGAGCTAGACAACAACCTTTTGTTTACAAAGCTGTAATTTTTCCTTTTTAAGCCTTGCAGCCATTTTCTGCTAAAAAAAATTTTAGAAGAGAAATAGATGCAGATTGACATGTTTCAGATCCTCAACACAAAGCTGGAAAGTCATTAACATATTGCAACAGCACAGTCCCCTCAGGCGGAGTCCAAGCCTGCAGGACAGTTACATAAATGCCCTTTTGTCTGAAAAAGGGCCGGAGATTCAGACTGTCTCCACTCTGGTTTATTATCTATGACCTTAGGGATTCCAATAGACCTTCTACAAAGGCCATACTAAGTACATGTTTGCCCATCTTTTCTATGCCCCTATACCCCAGATCTGACTAATGTTGTTGAAGGCGGGCATAGAATTGTTTTACACTTTCTTCCTTCTCTTTGTGTGATATTAGAAAGAGACAAGGAGGATTCTCTCAAATTTTTGTTTTTCTTTTTCCCAATGTTCCAGACAAATTAAAAATATTTTACCGCTTCTCAATTCTCTATGATTAATTTAATCCTAATCTGTGCCACAATAGTTTTTCACATAATTTTAGATTATCGTTCCCACTGCCTTCCCTGTTTTACATCTGCTCCTATTCCACCCTCCGCCCCCTGCATCTCTTTCTTGTCCTCATGCTTCCACTCACTAGCCTAGGATCTAGTGAGCATAGGCATAACCGGTTTGCACCGAGGAGCTCCGCAAGCAGGGCAGCTCTCTCTCCAATCCGGGTTCTGTTGTCCACAATGCCAGCAGGTCCATCCCTCCAGTCCAATGTTTGACCTTGGAGTGGATGACTTGGCATAGGGTGGGGAGGAGACGGTTGGAATTGAGATGAAGGAGGGGGTGAAGATGGAAGAGGGAACTAACCCGACAATGAGAGAACATCTTTGAATTCTTTTCTCATTTCATTTTCAGCTACTGAACAGTATATATATATATATATGATACAACATACTTCCTATGTAGCCAAATATAACCAATTCTTAATTCAGATTTCTTTGCAAAAACAAGTAGGTCTTCTAAAGCCCAGTACTCCCCACCCTTTGAAATGTATCTTATCTTCTATAGAACACAGAAACTTCTCCAGACAGATAGCAAAAGCTGTATAACAGGTTCCACTGCCTGTAAACATCTTCTAAACTGCAAATTCACACTCACTAAGGGGGGTTTTATTCATTCCTATACGGACTGATAATGTGAAGTAGAAATTGGGATTGTATTTACTGTACACCAGACTTCCAATAATGAGCGAATTATGTATAGATAAGAAAAACTCTTAGTACCGCGGTTTTTACACAATTTGCTCAGAATAGGCTACCCAATGACAAACACAATACAACTTATGCCCATTTCTACTCACATACTGATATTCACCACACTGTGACCACTCAGCGGCCAATATATTATAGGGGGCTTTATTCTACCCTGGCATAATTAACAATTCATCGGATACTTCTTTGTTCTTAGCTACCGACATTTTCGTACTATTTCGGATTTTCTTAAACGGCGACATTTTCACACTAAGCCCGATTATCACAAGAAATTCTTCAACTATCAGTTTATCAAAATTTTCCTTTAAAACAAACTAGTGTATTACTCTCTGCGTAATCCTGTTCACAGCGCCATTAATATATATTGCTGGAAGGAGCAAGACTTAGTTCAAATTACGCTTTATAGAGAGTTAGACACTATAAAAGGTTCATACTGTAGTTGATTGGGACCCTAATAAGTGGGATGGGGACCAATATTCATTTGCCAATTTCTTTAGCTATCTTCCGCACCTTATCCTCTTTACCAGCAGTATGGACAATGGCTGGCGGTTTATGTACACCAAGAGGCTTATTGTTTTTATTCTTTCACACACATAAAACGATTGTTTGTTTCACTATTTTCTTATGCAGTCTTCCATACCTTATCCTCTTTACCAGCACTATGGCCAATGGCTGGCGGTTTATGTACACCAAGAGGCTTATTATTATTATTATTATTTTTATACACTCTTCAAATAAAATACTGTTGTTCATTGAAAATGAATTACACTTTAAATAGAACTTTTGTTATTAATTTGACTAAAGTACTTATCAGGTGTTTCAAGTACACAATTATCTCATATTAATATCTTAATTCAATAATATTCAAATTAACACAACTCAATATTTTTGAATTCCACATATTCCACGAATCTGTATATACATATATGCACTGTGGTAATCCTGGGCTATTATCTCACACAACTAGTCTCAGGAATAAAATTAGATGCCCCTCCTTTGGTCACTCCATTTGTTCAAGTGAGAGACTTAACATGGAGTCTAAGAGTGACCTTCACTCTATACATTACCACAATATACATATATATACACCAACATCCACTTAAAATGGAGACACACTTCTCACCTAGGCTGGACTGTGTGTAGGGTGGAGCAAGACCTGTTCCTATTGTTCTTCCCTCCCATCTCCTTACATCACCTAGCTCCACCCCCTGTGGTCTGGCTCAGCATTTGGTCATTTTTGCTTCATTTCGTTTCTGGTTACCGGACAGTATACACCATATAACACAGTCTAACTCTCATACAGGTCCTTCCATTTATACACACACATAAAGACAAAAACATTTGCATGTCAGTTACTAAAGTGTCAGTACTTTTTTTTAAGTGTCAGTACTTCCTCACTTGTCTAAAAGTGTCGGTACTTCCCAACCCTGCTTATTTCCCCCCGTCTCAACTACTTCTCTTATACCTATAAGAGGATCCCATCAGGGATTTTATCCCCTGAAAATTTTAGGCTTCCCTGGTACAATTTATACCATGCCTTTCAGAGATCGGCAAGAGGGTTTCATATTCTGTACTTCCTCACATTCTGTACACTGACCATGCAAAGTAACAAATAAAGACAATAACAGTTAAACACCCGCACAGCATATTCAGCCCACCATATGAATTCTTAAAAAACTTGAAGATTTATAAGAGGCATGCACTTCTTACCCCTCGGACAGGAAAGGAGCAGCCAGGAAGCACGGATAGATTGTGGCAAGATAAAACCTTACCTTACTGCGCAGTTTTTGTCAATCCGTGGTTCCGAGTGGCTCCTTATCCCATCTGGGTCCGGGGGGGTTCGAGGTGTAGGTGGTCCTCTTGTTCCATCAAGCCCCGCGTTCGGGCGCCAATTATGTTAGGGATAAAATCCATGTTACGTTAATATGCTGTGGGGCTCCAAATCAGAGCTGGTTATGCCGGCCACCCTGAGAAAGCAATAGACACAGGCATCACGGTCGTGTCTTAGAGCAATCTGAGTTTATTTCGTACATTGACTTATTCTTATACAGAAAAATAGTAGGCGTATCAGAGGTTGAACTGCTTTACAGAGGTCGACCTGTTTTTCTGGTAAGTGATTGTGTCTTCTCTATAAACAATGCTTTATTTGTTTGTATGTAGACATCGTGTCTGGTATCCTGATTATCATCACACTCTACATATTAATCACATGCCCTACCTAGACAGCAGACAATGATCAAAGCATTCCTCACAACCTTTGTAAACAAAAGCTGAACAAGATCTTGGAGACATGATGGACATTTAAGATTACACCTCCACTTCATTTAGCAGAGCTTTTCATAGGACACAGAATAGAGTATACAATTTAGGCCTACAGCCTCCGGAAACGTATATTACAGATGGATGAAATGTATACATATATAAGTTTTCATGTTCATAACCCTCACACTTACATATGATATCACAGACAGTAAAATAGCAGGGATTAAAAGAAGAATGTTACCATTCTTTGGCGTGGAGTCGCGCCAGAACTGCGGACCAGACCTCACGTATAGTGACCTCCAAGGGGCTGACCCTGAGCACACATTTGTGTGCGAGTTTTAAACTCTCACTGGGGTAACTCCCATTTAGTTCCTTCCAGCCCCCGTGGGGGATGGCTTATCTTTGGGCACATAATTACCTGAAATACATATTTCATTCATAACTCCGTGCAGGTGTAACCCACCATGAAAATATGACAACGATGTTTCCTATTGTGATTTTACGTGCGTTTTGAGTCCACACATGAGTAGGTTTGGACGCATCTGGTCCAAAATATGCAATTCTCGGTTTCTGAGCGTTGTGCAAATATGGGAGTCCCTGCATCTTATTTGCGGGGATGCCACGTTCCACAAAATATCCCCGTCAGCGGGCTGCGACATACAGATCTTTCATAATTTTTAAATTACATTTTTCTTTGTCTTAAGGGCGCGTTCTTTTGTTAACTTTGCCTCCAAAAGTTATCAGGTCAGTTACGACCATTTGGACCAGTAAGGGAGGGAAAGAGCTGCTGAGGTGTGAAGCCTGTTTCCTCTCCTTATTTCCTAACATAACCATTTGCTGGCTCTGGCTCCAGAGGGGCTGTAGGACATCAAAGACCCCCTGGGGGAGAAGTGCAACAGCCTTTGACTTCAAAGGTATTTCAGCCCCCAGCTCCTTCACCTACAGCACTCAGCTTTCCTATACGTGGAAAGACACCTAACTCTTCTCTCTACAAACTATACAAAACAACTGACAGACTACAACTTCCACATCACAATACATATCTATTGATCTCATATCTTTATCTATCTCTCTGGTATCTATCTACCCTTTTTAATCTCTATCTAGTAAGGGGAAAGGATGTCAGCTCAGCTTTTCTAGTGTCCTGAATGTCAGCTCATTGATACTGGACAGTTGGGAGGGACACTTTATTCATCTTTTTACTACAGTTCCCGTCAAAGTGTCCTGAAGTCTGGGACCACTGGGTGAAGGTACGCATCTTCAGTTGTTCACACATGGGTGTCCTGAAGTCAGGGATCATCATGTGGAGGTAATCTTAATCAAGTCTGTCTAAATGCCTACATTTGGAATATTGTCTACCTTGCCTTGCACTGTTGGAGTTATATTGAAGTAAGATTTTGCCAGGCCTTGACCATTCTCAGGGACCTGAGGTACGTTATATCTGTCTGTGGCTCCTTTATTCTTTGCCGAAGGTCATTCCGGTGTGTAGCAGAACGGTGGCATCACCCGTGACATCTACTGTCCCTGTTCTACCAATTATTCGGCATCCCTCTCCGAGGGGTGTCCGGAAGAGGCCCAGCGCTGCTCTGGTCGAGGCTATGTGCGTCTCTCCAGGAGGGAGTGTTATAAGTGCCGCAGTGACAAGCCTGCATCTTACCCTCCCAACTCCTCAATGTATGCCCTGTGTCCGGGGTCACCCTATGGGACGCTGCACACACAGCTGCTGATTTTTGGCACATAATCTGGGGGTCTTCAGATATATTCTGGAGTTGGGTAATTGATCTTTTCTCTTCCCTTCTATGGATTCCTGTCCCTTGCCAGCCTTTAGTTTGTCTGTTTGAAATATTGGATAATGAGCAGCAGTAAAACTAGCATCGCATCTTTATTAGAGAAACACTATTTTATGTGTTCGACACTCAATCTCCAACGGTAACTTTTTGGTTTTCTATACTGAACCAGGCCATTTCGTTTGAAAAAAAATGTATATAAAAATGAAAAGTGCCCTGACAAATCTACTGACATATGTGGCTGGCGGTCATCACTTTTGACCCTGCACTCTTCGGCTGGGTTCACACAGGGTGGATTTGCCACAGAATTTCCCTGCAGAATTTTGCTGCGGCAAATCCGCGAGATTAGCCAGCTGTGTGGACGAGATTTGTCAAAAATCTCATCCACACAGGGTGGTGAATCCATTGCGGCAAAGCTGGCAGAAGCCGGTGCCGCGATGTAGATTCCCGGAACGCAGCATGTCCATTTTTTTTCTACTGTGGTCATGCTCTCTTCTATGGGAGAGCCGGCCACAACAGAAAAGCATGTGGCGAAGCCGCTCCAAAAAACCAGCAGTTAAGTGCCGCGGGTTTTGAAGCTACACTTTCCCGGTGGAAATCTCGCAGTTTTTCACTGTGGCTAAACCGCAAGATTTCCGCTGAGAATATGACCCCAGCCTTAAGATGCCGCCTCTTGCTCTTGATGACTTGATTCAGACTCTTTGATGACTGTTACTTTTGCACTGCAATCTGAAGCTATCCATTAT
This sequence comes from Eleutherodactylus coqui, assembly GCF_035609145.1. NCBI lineage: Eukaryota > Metazoa > Chordata > Amphibia > Anura > Eleutherodactylidae > Eleutherodactylus > Eleutherodactylus coqui. The sequence goes on from NC_089844.1 coordinate 172,249,700, forward strand.
AGGTATTGTGTTATCGCAGCCCTGTTTATGTAGAGGGCCTTTTCTATTCACTGTACCTAGATATGTTTGAGCATTGGATATATGTTGTTTTTCAGGTTTTTCTTTTTTGTTCAATAAAATTATTTTTAAAAAGGCGGTCACAGCGAATATTTATGGGATTTACATTTCTCTGGTGTTCATCTGCTTTACATTTTGTTAATTAACAAAATAAACTATTAGCACTTCTAGCTTTGGAAGCTTTCTTACTTTGCCACAGTTTTTCCACACCTGCCTATCCCTTCTGCACAGAACTGTATATGTCTATAGAATGTATATTAGGGGGTTTCATTTTTCCAAAGATGTGATTTTCATTTGACTTTGCTTACGTCGCGAGTTTCAGTGATGTAAAAGATATACAGTGGGGAAAAAAAGTATTTAGTCAGATACCAATTGTACTTAAAAAGATGAGAGAGGCCTGTAATTGACATCATAGGTAGACCTCAACTATGAGAGACAACATGAGAAAACACATCCAGAAAATCACATTGTCTGATTTTTAACTAATTTATTTGCAAATTATGCTGGAAAAAAAGTATTTGGTCAATAACAAAAGTTCATCTCAATACTTTGTTATATATCCTTTATTGGCAATGACAGAGGTCAAATGTTTTCTGTAAGTCCTCACAAGGTTGGCACACACTGTTGCTGGTATGTTGTCCCATTCCTCCATGCAGATCTCCTCAAGAGCAGTGATGTTTTGGGGCTGTCGCTGGGCAACATGGACTTTCAACTGCCTCCAAAGGTTTTCTATAGGCTTGAGATCTGGAGACTGGCTAGGCCACTCCAGGACCTTGAAATGCTTCTTACAAAGCCACTCCTTTATTGCCCTGGCGGTGTGCTTGGGATCATTGTCAAGCTGAAAGACAAAGCCACGTTTCATCTTCAGTGCCCTTGCTGATGGAAGGAGGTTTGCACTCAAAATCTCACAATACAAGCCACGGCAGAAGCTGCACTGACCCATCTCTCTTACAACGTGAATATATACATTATTTGTGATAATTATACTCTCCATAATACACTTTACCATACACAATGTGTACTTTTTCCCCCCGCTCTCTCCCCCATGTGGCCTAAATATAAAACCTAAAAACAAAACCATATCTCAAAAAGAAAACATAACCCAAATACCTATATACATACATAATACACAGAAATATAAACCTTTTTATTTATTTATTTATTATTATTATTTTTTTATATATATTTTTTTTATTACTTCTTAGTTTATACTAATACCACACCTTATACTCTACATACCATACACCTTAGACCATTAAGAAGCTCAGGTTCAGTGCTTACAAGCCCTCTTTTCTTCCTCTATTTAATAAAGCAAAAAGCTATCAAGTTAATAGAAATAAAATTAGCCCATCACTGGGAAAGGAGCCCCCGGGCTAGGGCACTCCAAAAGAAAGACCTCTCCATAGGCGAGAGGCCCTGAGTGCACCCAACCTGTTGAACTCCAAAGAACGCACCTTCACCAGGTCACCGAGGATGTCCCTACACACCACATCCACAGGTAGGATTTTTTGACGTGTCAAAACTAAACACCGCGCGTGCCACGTGTAGTACCTAACCACTAGACTACCTAGATATAATGTGCACCTGTCCCGTCCATCCAGATCTCTAAATGCCCCATAGGCCCACTCAGGATAGGAGAGGACAGCCAGCCTAGGCCAACTGATGGAAGCCCCTACCCTTCTGTAGACCTCTGTATTAAAGGGACACTGAAGTAAGAAATGCTTTATTGTCTCCATTACAGAGCCACACTCCTCCCGGGGACAGTCCCTCTCTTCCATCTTTCTGTTATCTCTTACATACAACTTACCATGGAAGGAGCGCCAGGCCATAATCCCAAAACTTCAATGGGACCCTTACTGAATTTAACAAAACTAACCCTACCTCTAGGTCCTTATCTGGGCAGATACTGAAGGCTAGTGGATTTTGGAAGTGGGTGACCAGAACTCTCTTGTCAAAGAACCTCCTTGACAGAGTCCTAATCTCCTCAGCCCCCAAGCCCCAGCAATGGATGACCTTCAGAACCGGAGCAACATAAGCCGGGAGATGTCCATGGGTTGAACGAAAATCTTTCACACGCCCTCCTGTCTCCTATTCCTGGAAGAAAGGCCAAAACCATGCCTTAGAGGAGACTACCCACAAAGGAGCCCTTCCTGTATTCCAGAAGTTTGCTATATTGGTTTTAAGAAAGGTATTCACTAGGAATAAGACGGGGTTGACCATACACAACCCCCCTAGTCTCCTTGTGCGGTATGTGACCTCCCGCTTTACTAGGTTCAGTCGGTTCCCCCACAACAGCTGGAAGAACAGACTATAGACCCGTGTCCAGAGAGGCTCCGGCAAGATACATACAATGCACAAATATATTAACAACGGGAGCAGGAAAGTCTTGATAAGACTAACCCTTTCTCTCAGGGACAAAGACCATCCCTTCCACTGGTCAACCTTCTGACTGGCATCTTTCAGTTTACCATCCCAATTTCTCCCTGGGTAATCACCCTGGCCAAATTGGATGCCTAAAACTTTTGCAAATTCTTGAGGCTCCGGGAGAGTGTCCGGGAGACTGAAATTAGGATCTCCTCCCCCCAGCCAGAGACTTTCACACTTGTCCCAATTGACTCGGGATCTGCAAGCCTCCAAATACCTAACCACCTCCGACATCACCCATCCTGCCTCGTCCTTGGATGAGAGAAAGACAGTGACATCGTCAGCGTAGGCCACCAGTCTAAGTGCAGACTCCGGCCCCCCCCCAGGCCCATCCCGACCCCCGCCAATGGTCCGCCACTCAACCGCCTTAAAAAGGTGTCAATCACGAACACATATAGCAACAGGATCAAAGGACAACCCTGGCGGACACCGGAGCCCACCCCAAAGGGGCGCCCGACCCAACCGTTCACCAGCGGGAAACTCTCAGCCCCTGCATACAAAACTTTAAGCCAATCAATAAACCCTATTGGTAAACCGTATCTCAGAAGGACTGACCAGAGGTACTCGTGGTCAACCCTATCAAAGACCTTGGCGTGATCCAAGGACAGCAAGAACCCTTTCCAATTACCAGCCCTACCCTGTTCCACCCAATACAGCACTAAAAGTACTTTGGCCAGGAACAGAGCAGTGCTGGTCCCCCGAAAGTAGTTCGGGTGCAAAATTCACCAGCCTGTTGAAAATGATCTTTGCAAGAACCTTCCGGTCCGTATTGAGAAGCGCTATGGGACGTCAATTCTCAATCCAGGATGGTTCTTTACCCTTTGACAAAATAATCAGGGCTGACCTCCTCATTGACTCTGGTAGAATGGATAGACATTCATTAAATATCTCAGTCAACAGGGGAGCCACAGCTTCTTAAAGTCTTATAAAACTCGGATGTTAGGCCATCCGGACCTGGCGTTTTCTTGAGCGCAAGCCCATCAAAGGCCAGTCTCACTTCCTCTTCCCTGATCGGCTCTGTTAAAATGTCAAGCGACGACGCCACCCCCTGCACAGGGATGGTATCAGCCAGGAAAGCCGACATCTTGACCAGATCTAGATCCTTCCTTGCCAAAAGTTGTGAGTAGAAAGATCTGCCGACCTTCAGGATCCCTGAACTGGACCTTATCAGACATCCAGTACTATCAACCTGACCTGTTACCAACCTACTATTCACTGACAACTTACAGTTTCTGTAGGGGTCGGGCGAGCAGAATTTGCCGAAATCCCTCTCACAAACTAAAGATGTGTGCCTATCATATTGACATCCCTTCAGCAAGGCTTTCACCCTGGAGACCTCCTCACGGCTGCCCCCAGTCAAGACAATTTGCTCGAGTTTCCTCCTCAAAGCTTGATATAAATGGTACTGGGTCAAACTTCTGAGGTTTGAGAGCTCACGGAAATATTTTGCAACCCGTTTCTTGAAGATCTCCCACCACTCTGACTTACTGTTACAAAGGCCCATCAGTGGAAGCTGGCTCTGCAGAAAATCCTCAAAACACTGTCTTGTTTCCATCTCCTCCAGGAGTGCCGAATTTAACTTCCATAAACCTCTTCCCATCCGAGGGGTTTCTGAAACATTCAGAGAAAACATAATTAAACAGTGATCGGAGAATTCCACCTCCACCACCAGAATTGGTGAGGAGACAGCCTCCTCCTTTAAATAAAACCTATCTATTCTAGATCTACCTCGATAAAAAGTGAACCCTGTGTCACCTGTGGTGTGCCGAATGTGGACATCCACCAGGCGAGCCTCACTCACTAGATTATTCAAAGCGACGCTGTTGTAAGCCAACTTGTCTCTGGCACCTCCCCTATCACAGAGCCTAGAGACATTATTGAAGTCCCTGCCAAAGATCACCAGTCGGCTCGTAAAAAGAAAGGGCTTGATCCTTATGAAGACATCCTTCCTCTCGTTCTTGCTCTGAGGACCATAAATATTTAGCTCTTGACTAGAGATGAGCGAACGTACTCGTCCGAGCTTGATATTCGTGCGAATATTAGGGTGTTCGGGATGCTCGTTACTCGTAACGAGCACCACGCAGTGTTCTGGTTACTTTCAGTTTCCTCTCTGAGACGTTAGCGCGCTTTTCTGGCCAATTGAAAGACAGGGAAGGCATTACAACTTCCCCCTGTGACGTTCAAGCCCTATACCACCCCCCTGCTGTGAGTGGCTGGGGCGATCAGATGTCACCCGAGTATAAAAGTCGGCCCCTCCCGCGGCTCGCCACACATGCCTTGTGAGTTAGCTGAGGGACAGTACTATCGTGCTGGTGCTGCTGTAGGGAGAGCGTTAGGAGTCAGTGTAGGCTTCAAGAACCCCAAAGGTCCTTCTTAGGGCCACATCTACCTGTGTGCAGGCTGCTGCTAGCAGTGTTTTTTTTTTCTCAAAATCGGCAGTGCAGAGCATTGCACCCGGCATTAGGGACAGAAGTGGTGCATAGGCAGGGAGAGTGTTAGGAGTGAGTGTAGCCTTCAAGAACCTCAACGGTCCTTTCTAGGGCCAAATTTAAGCGTGTGCAGTACTGTGCTGGCTGCTGTTAGCAGTGTTGCATATTTTTTTTTTCTAAAAATCGTCTGTGCAGAGCATTGCACCCTCCATTGATACTACAGGGACAGAATTGTGTAGGCAGGGCCACAACACAGTTATTGTTCATTGAATATACGCAGTGGGTCCTTCCCTTTGCAAAAAAGGAAAAGAAATTATATTTGGCCTGCCTGTGTCAGTCCTAAGGTCTCCGTGTGCTTGTGTGCTGCGTGGACAACGTACAAAAATCAGACGCAACCAGCTATGGTTTACTGCAGGCTTGCGCCATTGTCTTTCCTGACTGGCAAATACCTGCTCTGCTAGAGTTAATAACTCTGCTACACTAAAGTTGTGTGTCACTTTTTCAGGGCCACACTACAGTTCTAAAAGTTATTGTTCATTGAATATACGCAGTGGGTCCTTCCCTTTGCAAAAAAGGAAAAGAAATTATATTTGGCCTG